>NC_055683.1:31061382-31679124 GCF_017639745.1 Melanotaenia boesemani
GCTATTCCGACCCTGGTTCCCTTTTATATGTCCTTGTAACACCCACACACTCAAGCCTGGTTTGTCAGTGTAGCTACTCAGCAATATGATTTCTATTCTTCCTTTTTAAAGGGCAAACAGTTTTTTTTCTTTGTTATAATTAAGCAAATGCTTCGTAAGTGCTTTGGTGGTAACACTGTGACTTTTAAGTTTATGCCTTTAAAATACAGTCTCCATTTTTGATTATGTGGTTTTATTTATTTATTTGTTTTATTTAATCTACAGCATCTTATAGACTGAACACAGATTCATTTGGAAGATAAGACAGTGGTTTAGTTTAGTTTTTACTGAAGGGGATGTTGTTTTAAGAAAAGTTGTCTTTCAAGCAGTTTTCAGGAAACAGCCCCTAAGCAGTGGTGACTAACTGTATTTGCAGAGACCAGGAAGATCCTCCCTTAAACACTGATGTGGTTCTGCTGCCAGAAGCTAAAACCTCTTAGGCTGCTGGCTCAGGGCTTACCACACTCTTTATGTTACACAGGCAGCTGTAAAACCAACCACATAAAGACCTAACAGAACTAAGTACAAAAATAACCAAATGTTGCTTCACTAACTCATCAAAGTCATTATAGACGTTTCCCTCCTTTGTAATTTTTGTGGGTGTGTGCAGTTGGGATAGAGACATCATGGAGCTTTTTCTTACTCAGTGAAAAATGCAGTGAGATGTTGGTCCTGATGAAGCCCAGTCCAGAGAGGATTTTGGGTGAAAGTCAGTCAGCAGATTAAATTGCATATTTCCTTAAACATCAGTTTTTATACCAAAGAACTCCTGGGGATTGCTTTACGTAAGATAATGTGCAACGTGTTGATTGTTTTGGGCCCTCTAAATCCCAAATGTGCTGAGGAAAACAACCTTTTCAAAGAAAAAAAGAAAAAAAAAAGACAGCATGTAATTTTCGTGGAATTGTGTACATGACACATTATTTATACAGGCTATGAGTGATTATACACAGAACTAGACATAGATCAAGAAGGCATAAAAGTGGATCTTCTGCTTTCTGTCCTTGTTACTTCAATAGCTTTGAGGAGCAACAGCACATCATTGCTAACAGAATAATGGTTTAACGTTTTGGCCCTAAATTTTTGGGTGAAACTGGGTCAGATTGTATCAAGGTCTGGATGGAAGTGTGACTTTTTATGCATCTTCATCATATTCACCTTCTCTACCGCTGTTCAGCTCTCTCAGGGAATCCTGACTACCCGACACTTCATGGTAAAGAAGTGAGGCCATGCCTAAAAATAGGAGCAGTGATTCTCCTTGTTCTTCCCTTTGCATGCCAGCCACCTTTTTTTTCTGATACAAGAGACACCCAATTCGTAACCCATGTCTTTTCTCAGCTGTTCCATCGCTTGTAGTGAGCCACCAAGCCAACGCAGAATGGATTTTCCTCGCTGTAGTCCTGCCAGTCAGGCTTTTCTGACAAACACAAAGGTCACCTTCATCCACAGCTACTCTGTAAAGTGGGCACATTGAACCACATGCTCCCATGTCCTCACTGTGGACTTGCTCACACTCACTTCCTCCTGTGTCCCACAATATTCACTGACAAAAAAGGTTATTAAAACAGCAACTGAGCTTATTCATGCCAGTTCTTATTAGATATGTTTAAGTGGAGTAAGTATGCAGGTCCTTTACTCCAATTAATGTATTAGTTAGATGTAACAAAAAGAATTAAAGCACTTCATTCCCAGTATTCACTGTTAGTGTTATCTGTCATGTATTACATAATGGAACTATATCCCGAATGTATGAACATTGTATTGATAATGTGGTCAGTGGATGTCTTTTTAAGGAAAAAAAATAAAGATTTTCCAGTTCGAGTTCAATTTTCCCTTGTACTTGTATGTAACATATTTACAGATCCAATATTGAAAATCAAGTGAGTTGTTGCAGGAAGTCTTCCTGCAACAGAGTATATACAATGAAAGTGTGCAGTGTCCAGTTGTAACAAAGGGAAACAATAAAATAAGTTTAACTGGAACATTACATATTATGATAGTAAAATATAGACATTGTTGGCTGCATTTCTGAATGAGAAAAAATAAAAAATAAATAAAAATAAAATGAAAAGGTTTGTTTGTTTACAGGTGTGTCAAACACCTGAAACTATTACTAAAAATATAGTGTAATAATAATTATAATAATAACAAAACCCTTAAGGCAAACAGAGAAGGAAAATAAATAAATGGATAAACAAATAAAAATGCTACTACTACCACTATTTTTACAAAAAATAACAATAATAATTATTACCATCATCATCATCATCATCATCACCATCGTAACAAAAGACTACATTAATAATGACGTTACTACATCTCTGCCTTGCTGACCACAGCATAGGGGACGTGCCTACAACGGGCAGCCCATCAACAAGGGAAAATGCTGCAGGGCCCAAGACACCCCAAGCGCCCCGGCCATCCATACGATCCATCCAGACAGGACACCACCAAAATATCTGCCCTAACGTAGCTAATGTGTTAAAAGTCCTAATCTAATGTGTTGCATTAAAATAAGAAATGGTGTGAAACACTGATATGGTTCCAAGTGGATGCCTGTGGGAGGTAAGGCCTGAGTCGTGCTCAGACCTCTGCCGTCCCCGTGCAGACCAACCCAGGCCAGTGCTCACACTCTATACAAACCTTATTCTATATGTAATTCTTATTTTTCCATTTTTATTTTTTTCCTCCCACTTATATCTTTGTGAACTTACTTATATGATGCAAGATACTTTAGTATGGTGGCTGCCTGGGCCCGGAGCACCAAGGGGGCCCCAAAACTGGGCAGCCCACCCTGGGCCCACAAGAGCCGCCATATTCATAGAGTAGCAGGACAGAGACAGAACAATATTAAAGTATATAAAAAGTATAACTATTACAATTACTTCAATAGTACTATCTATGATAATAATAGTAATAATAATAATAATAATAATAATAAGAAGAAGATATATGTACAGTATAAGTGATATTATCAAATAATAGTCATCAATGATATTATTTTCATAATTAAATATATGTGTACCTTATTGTGTGAGCATGTTAATATGTGTTAATATTTTGTTATTGTTTGGATGGTGTTACGTTAAATTACCCAATGATGTAATCAGTCCTGCCACAGCACCTCACAGACAGTTGTGTTGGTAGTGCAAATATTGATAACAATGAATACTGTCAGTTAAATAGGAGAAGAAATCCTACACTAGAAGTTATTTCCTGAACAAAAATGCTTTTTGAAGAAGGGGGGTAACTGGAGGGTGTGCAGGTAATTATATGAGCTTATTTTCCATCTAGTTGTTGTATTCAAACTCTATAGTTTCTTGGAGCTTTTGATCTGTATACCTTAGCTTAAACAAAGCCAACCTATTCAAATGCCTCGTTAAAACATTCATAACTGAGCAAAACATCCAGCCTTGGCATGTAGAAATAAACAAATGCTTATGGTTTCTCTAGGTCTGAGGCTATGCTTTTTAAATAAATGGTCAGGTCAGATTAAATCAACATGACATCTCCTTTTGTATATGTCACATAATTGCACCCTGTATAGATAACATTGACACTGAAAGGGAATGACACAACTAAAACCAGAAGAAGAGTAACATACAAAGAAATGTATGTAAAACTAAAAATCCTTTCTTCTTTTCTGACTACGGATAATAACAATCAAAACACATCAGCTGCGGCACGAGCACTTTTCCTTTGCAGTGAAGATTGGCAGCATTAGACAAGACATGGTCGAGGTACGCTTAACCAGTTAACTAATGGTGCAAGATTTTTTAAAAATGGAGAGGGTAAGAGTTCATAATTCTGCAGATCAAAGATAACTCTGGCTTTGGAACAGTCTGTGAATCGTTTGCCAGCCTCTTGACGAGACGGAAGGAGCCAAGCCAAGGATCAGGCTCACAGGGATTATTTATAGATTTGAGTGGGCTTCACGGACGCAGGCGTGGAATGTGTCAGAAAGAAAATGCATCATTGATCAAAGGGTGCTTAGAGATGCAGTCCTATTTTTGCCAAATACAGAGATGGGGACTTGGGAGAAAACAATAACTTTTACCAAAGGCTCTGTGTGTGTTATAGTGAGCTTTCCTGCTCCTCTACCCACACAGAGTCCTCTGCACCTCCACAGGTGATTGGACTTCACTGAATACTTGCCAATTTTAGCCTCCATCTCATCTTTCTGTACTCCAGCGTCTAAATAGCTTCTCAGCTCTGGGTGTTTAAAATAAATGGATAGTGGGAGTTTGAATGGTGATCGTGCTGGAAAATCTAGGCAGGTGTTCAACAATAATGCATTGTGTGTGGATATGTAGGTGTACATGAGGAGGTGTAGAAGGGAAAACAGACCCTTGCAGGTATCAGTTAAAGATCTCACCTCAGAGGAGATGGAAACTAAAACAGAATCACCATCAAGGACAGGCAATGGTGCTGTTTGTTTCTGCTGCAGTCTGTGAACCACATGAGACGTGTCTTTCCGAGGACAGTGCAGGATGCTTCCGTACTTGTTTCTCCACCTCACCCTCGTCCTGCTTAGGGAGTAGATGAGAGGAAAATGGCAAGGTGAGGTGTAGGGAAGAAGAGGAGTGTAGAGAAATACAGCAGAGGTGTCCTGTGCTGCTGCAGCAGCTGCACAGGCTCTCTGGTGGCAGGAAGGGGCACTTCTCATTCCGCTAGTCGCTGCAATGCAGATGGCCGTCAAGGTTATGCCTGTGCACCCACACTGACAGACTAAGGTATTGAGGATACCAGGGCAGGGAATCCAATGTACAATCATTACCATCAAGTTACAGTCTTGTTTATAACTGTAATTCTGTGCTCAACTTTAGACGTTAATGTTAAAAAAAAAACTGCACATTTAGCCACATAAACCTCAAGAGTATTTCAAGAATTAAAAGGTTAATGTCTCAAGAGTAATTTAGAAAAGTTAGTTTATGTATTTATCTTTAGCAGATTTGATTGTTTTAATAGTCATTATGTTTAAAAGTTAATTTAAGCTATAATTAAATCTGGACAAGGCCAATTAATTGAACTGATGTCCTTATCCCTGTCAACAAGCACTGGAAGGGGATCAGTTTTATTGACCAAAATATATCAAGCTCCACTACAACAGGTGGCGACATGCCCAGTTTAATGCTGCTGGTCTTGAGCTTTTTCCAGTTGATCTATTATATCACAGACTGAAGCAATGACAAACTCTTAGCTGGCAGTAAATCTGTACCATGCTGAGTGATGAATTGGACAGTTAACCGCTCTGTACATTATGTGTTTACTGTACACTTAATTGTATTTAAAAGTAAAAATCGCTCTGTCTCCCTTGGTTATTCTATGTTCCTAGCAGCTTCTTGTTCTTTTTTTTTCTATTATTTATTTTGTTACTTCTGGACTGAAGCACATGCAGAGCCCCTAGAATATTCCAATTCACAGTATCCAGCATCAGTTACCTCACTATTTGGGTGTGTTTGTTCGAATTTTAGAAATTCATCCTAGTACAGTTAGTCCCATTTTTGTTGGACTAACATGGTAACATATTGTTTTTCTAACATCATGTAAACACACTGATGCCTTGCTGGTCAGACAACTGCAGCTGCTTCTTTTGTCCTCACTAAGACTAGAAAAATTGATAATTTACCTCCAGTTCTGAGGTTTCAACACCAACTTTCTCTATGTAAAAGAGTTGATTTTAAAATACTGCTCTTTATTCATGAACGTTTTTATGATTTAGAGCCTAAATGCATTCCAGATCTTTTGGTGCAGTATGAATCGTCCAGTCACCTTAGGTCGTCCGGAACAAGTTTTCTTTTCGACCCATGTTGAAGCTGTTTTCAATTTATTTTAATGCATTTAATGAAACAAACTTGCAGAGAACATGCCTTAAGGAGGTATGCTCACACTTGGACACCATAACACACCAAATCTTTCAAATGTAAATGTTTCAAGCACCCACAAGACCGCGCTTTCTTTCTTTCACATTCTATATTTTTTATGATTTGATGCAGAGTAGCATGTAATCTATTGGCTTGGTGTCATTTTAAGCAAACAATGTATATGAGGAGCACGGTAAATGCCATGGACATGCATAGCACAGGACTGGCAGGGTGACATTTTGTTGTTTATTAGCCTCCTGCTCAACCACAGTTTTCTCTGTCTGGGTGTGATAAACATGTCAGTCTCAGGAAAACTGTAACACTGAGCACCACAGGCTCTACAAGGTCAGTTCTTTCAGAAGGGGGTCTGTTCAAAGTTTCTTTGGAAGTGGTTCACAGGAAAGCCATGTTTGGAATGCAGGAAAAAACAGAATGACCAAATTCCCCACATCCTGTGTCTGTCTTTGCGTCTATACCCCAAAGATTTCTTCTGGCTTTCCTTTTTTGCTGTGCCTGAAGCTCAGGCAGACAATTCATTTTGGGCAGGTTTAAAACAGCTGCCTCTGTCAGATAATATTAAGAAAGTGATGGATCATTTCCCACAGGGTGGAAACATTAGGCACACCAACAACATCACCTTAATTCTTTCCGGTTACCAAACCAATCTCTTTATTGGTGCTATATTACAGGATATAAACAAATAAAGAGGTAAAGAATAGTCCAGGAAATAAGACATATTAAGACTGAGTGACAGAAATAAACATAAACTTGGAGAGAAAACAAAAATTGAGACTGACGTACCATAGGCAAAAAAGGATGGGATCAATGAAAAGACGTAGGTATCAATAAGCTGTTGTAAAATATTATCCTTTAAATAACCATCATCAGGAGCTGGGAAAACACACGTTTGAGTCTAGCTCTCCTACACGATCCACATCCTTGGTACTGCTAAGATCCTGTGCCTAGGGCTGAAAACCATTTTAGGAAATGAGAAAACACTATGGTAATGAACATAATGAAAAGAATGCTTTGTGATGAAATAACCCTGTTTAATTAAACTAACACTGACCTCAGGGGAGTGGAGGTATTAAATGTAGTTATAAGCTATCTGATAGACATCAGTGAGCCGGTGGCAAAGGCTGTGAGGGAATTGATATGCTGCTCTCACTTTGTGAGCATAAAGCTATTTTAGAATTTAAAACCCTTCAACTTTCTGTGACTAGTGGTTTTATTCAAACTGGAAGGTGATGTGCAAACTCTAGCATACCACTAAATCTACTTACTGTTATAACTGATTGTAGAGAGCATCTTCAAACTGAAATATGTTTGTTTACACATATTAAAAGAAATTGCTTTCATAGTCTTTTTATTGACCAGGAAGTGACTGATCCAAGGTTATCAGCAAACCCATGATTACTCTGCTAAAAAGGAAGCAAGTACAGAGCTTTTTTTTTTTATCCTTTTCTGTATTAAGTAAGAAATGATGGGATGGGATCCATGAGTTTGTTCCTCTCAAATTTTCTTTCTTTTTATGCTGTCATCACATTAACATGCAAAAATATTTAGTAATAGAAACAAAACTGTTCTTTTACAAGATTAAAACCCTCACCTGGCAGCAACTTAATGGCATCTTTATGGACAATTATCCAAAGTGCCTGACAGTGCAAAGGGGGCACATGTTTTTAGACACTGTGCACTCTGGGACAGTGAACACACAGGTTTTATGAGGGTGTAACAGCTGCATAATGATTGTACACATTACCTAAATATTTCCACACAATCATTTGTATACAGAGAATGGGAAGAGAGACTTACAATGGATGCCTCGCATAGGGACTGATAAGGCTGGAAGCTTTGCCTGTGGAAGGGGTGATCTGAATGTGACTTGACCTTGGAAAATACACACCCTTTGTGTCTGTCTCTCTCTGTTTCTCAAGCTTGCCAACAAGTGTGCTCTCACATACACATCAACACATTTAAACGTACCTGAATGGCACTATTAAATAGATTCTGCTGGAAATAATTGGCCCCATTGGAGAGGCACAGCGATAGAAAGCAGCTGGGGAGAAAGAACGTTGTGTCTTATGGAAGCCACAGAACAGCCTGATGCTGGTGGGCATGTCTATGTACAGTTGGTAGTGATATGATCTACAAACAAAGAAGACATCTTATACTGAACGTACTGAGTGGTTGTGTGACTGATTCTGACATAAGCAGGAAAATGGCACTTTATGTCTTTTTCTGTGGTTCCATAGTTCGATAACATTGACCTCCTCGCTGTGGGCCAGTAATTAGGACTGTTTGTTGCTCTTTAGCTGTTTCAGTGTTCTCTGGGGGATTTCCATGTATTATCTGAACTTTAAAAGGGGTTAAAGGCAGAATAAGGGCTTCGCATCCAAGGCACAATAAGCATCATCCCTAACGATGGATGCCCTGGAGGAAAATATAAATCCATTTATGCAATGGGACAAACACAACCATGTTTACACACTTTATTGAGGCATTTCACATTCCCCCTTGAAATCTTATTGCCTATTCACACATTATGTTCATGTTCTACAAAAATCTCCCTAAGATGCTCAGAGACTACTGCTGTGTGAATTCAACCAATCGCCCACATGAGAGATTACTGTGACAAATGGTGACAGGCCTGACTTCTCTCTGTTTCCTATTCTCATTCCTTCATGTGTCTTTTTTATTCTCTCCATCCTTTCATATTTCCTGTAATCAACTCCAAGATCATTTTCTGGCATGACAGCTAACAATACCCTGTAACTAAGGCAAAATATTACTTCATTTTACTTATCTGTTGATCCCTGTATTTCTTTTTTCATCCTATTGGGATTTAATTTTGTTCAAATTTGATGTAGTTGGATTTATTGGCATTGAGGTTGTACAGCATTGCCAAAAACATTTAAACAAATTAAACTGACATTAATCTTAATTAAAGAGCTTTCTTTCTCCTCCAGTCTTGCATACACTGTTGGATTATAAGTTGACTTTATCTGTCTCTCTTTCATTGTTTTTTCTTTTCTTAAGGGTTTCTCTATCGATGTTTATTTCTACATTGTCTTATAGTCTGTTAGATGCTGAATGACGTCTGCCCCAGCTCTATGTGGCAGGGTTCAAATGTCAGTTTCAATAACTATCTTGAATGTGGGAAGGAGGAGGCAATGTGATGCTTTAGAGCAGTGATGGGCAGCCAAGGAGAGGATGCTCTCATGACCTACCTTATCCAAGCAGAATGGGCCTCCATGAGCTATGAAACCATTTAAGGCAAAAACAAAAAGACAGGTTTTTAACATTTTGGTGCTTCTTCATGGGACACTTTTGTCAAAAAAGAAAATCACATAATGATGTTCATTCTCTCTTGTTAATTAAGAGTCATCCCATTAGGTGTTGCTTCTCTATCTTTTGTTTCAAATAAAAACAGGAAAAAACGTGTAGACAGGGGATTGTTGCTCTGCTTCCAGTATGGTTAACATAAGCACAATAATGCGAAGAAAATCATTGATTAGAGAGAGGGAAAAACTGATTAGAACATTATTGCAGAGTCCAGAATTTAAATTAATTTTAGATCATTTTACTATTCAAACAGAATAAGAAAATGTCTTTAAGGTGTTTGTGTGTTAGATATCTCAGTGGTTGGCATGCCAGCGTGTGCATTTGCTATGACTGCTTGTCTGTCAGGGTACATGTGTTTATGTAGACACTGATCCTATGATTTCTAAGCACACATAAAGGCAAACAGATCTCACATACTGTGACTCTTATCTGGGAGAGCATGCTGTCAAGAGGGCACCACTCTGCTCTGTCTTCACTCCCCATTACACATACCCCCCCGTTGTCTTATTCAGTGATTCTCATTGCACACACACAAATGACACAGCAGCTCTGTGGGCGAGAGGAACTGAGCCGTGGCTCACTGCTTTCTGCAGACCTGTTTTAGAGTTGAGATATGATAGGAGCGAGTGGCAGGCAGCCAACTTAGCCGTGACGAGGAGGTGGGATGGTTGGAGATTTGGTGGAACAAGACGGAAGTGGGCCACGTTTGCGAAAGAGGCAGTATATCCCACAGGAGGGCATTAAGAGGAAAGATAAATAGATTTATCATCCATGTGTCCCAAAGTGGGTTAAACTGCAGAGCACTTTGGTTGTTTTTTTTTTTTTGTTTTGTTTTTTGTTTTTGGTCTTAAACTGTTATTTGGTATAATATTTTTTTTCAGTTTAAAAGTAAGCTTAGTAATTAATCCAACTGATGGCATTATATGCAATTAAAATGAACATTTTTTAAAGTGATATAGATATAATAAACTGCAAAATTTGTATAGGAAAGCAGAGGTAAGAATTATTGTTTTGCCATACTTTATTCAGCAAGGACTTAAGGCTACCTCTGATCTGCTGTTGTTTCTATCTCAGACCTTAGAGCTTGTTGCATTAATTGCCTCCCTGGAGTTAAGTTCCGCATGTCAGCTTATGGTGCCCAATGTCAGGTTGCAACAACAGTGTTGGGAGAAAGAAAGACAGGAAAATTATAAATGGTTGCCCTTCAGAGGATTTTGTGAAACTCATCTTGTAGCCCAGCTTGTCCCTGGCAGCTTCACCCCTCCATCAGGATGTACTTGACCTAGCCTGGAGCTGCAAATGTCACCACTGAAAGAGGGAAGGTGTGGCTGATTACCAAAATATCCCCACATCACTTCAGTAGCAACAGGCAGCCAAGTCACATAAAAACATAAACAGAAATGCTGACATCTCTACCAGGAAATGCCCTGGGACCTGTGAAATAAATAGCAAGAGTGAATAAAAAGGAAAAAAAAAAAAAAACAAAAAAAAAAAACTGCAAGTAGGAGCATGACGTTGTAGATATTTAAATTATATAAAAAATGTATGTCTATGAAATTAGGATTGTTAATGCCTTTGGTCCAGATTTGACTTTTATATCTTTTCATGCTGCCCATATAATTATCTTGATATTATTAACTATCACAAAAATAAATCCTTCCTATCTGTCTCCTATTGTATGATTTTGCATTAAACACAGAAACTAATAGCCAGGTTGGTTCTAATTAGTTATAAAGCAATCCGCATCAAAACCACATTAAGTCTGCTTGGCATTGATTGAAAGACCAATGGCATGCTGAGCTGTCTGGCTGTCCAGCTAATTGTAACAGCATGATAATGAGAAATTAGATTACTATCACACCCTTTAACCCTCTGCAGCTACAACACTTCCCCAAAAAGACCTAGAAATATTCAGATGATGTTCAATGTTTCTTCACAGAGCCACCCTTTCAGTCTGCTTTCACTCTCACTTATCCCCACTAAACCAGCCAGTGTGGATGTCCATCTGGCTGATTTTGCAAACAGCTCCTAAAAAGAGCAAAACAAGGAAGAGCACACAGACTTTTTGCTCTGTTTTTAAAAGGAGGCTAAAGTTGAGCTGTTTACTATAATTCTCTACCACATGAGGTGAAAGCAGACAGTCTGGTAAGATTAAAGAGCATGACATTTTGGTTGTAATGTGAGCTCCTGATTATGGCCTTCAGATTTATCTCTCATTCCTGCTATGATGACTGGGGTGATGGGGGGGGGGGGGGGGGGGTTGGGAGTTATCTTTTGGAGGAAACAAGAGCACGACAATGAAAGGAGATAAGGTTAGGATAACTGTTGTGGTCTGTTTACACCCACTGAGAAGTGGTTATGAAAATCATTTTACTCCTATTTTACCTCCATGAAAGACTTGAAATGGTATTCTCCCCTCAGATGAACCAGCAGCATGGTCCTTACCTCTTAATCTTGGCATGGCTGGATGGATTACCATATGCTTGTGGGTCTTGGCACTAGTTGTAACAACAAATGCATGCCAATATATCTCAAGGGTAAGAAAATACATGGTTGAATAGCTCTATTTTAACACAGCAAGAGAAACCCTTTTGACCTGGGCATCACTGGGCCATGACACTCCATCTGGTATAAGATCACAGAGTAAACTACTCAAGAGTTACTTTTCACATTAAACAATTTTATTTTAAATTTCTTAAGAGGAACTACAAATAATGAAATTAAATAGGTTGCTCAAATGTAGGGATGAGAGATAGAGGTCGTAAAACAAGGGCAAAACCAGAGAGTGATGATCGTGTCGTGTCCTCAGCCCTGCGTCATGGTGCTCATTAATCGTGATGAGTTGCCAGACGTCATCTGCCTCTGGCTGTCAGGTGGAAGATGAATTGTCCTGAGGTGTTTCACTGTATTTACACTGTGACTAGAGTTAGACTTTGCTCATGGGAGATCCATCAGACCCGTACAGGCAATCATGGGAAGAGGATTAGGGAAGCCCATTGGTCCTCTGTCCTTTTTTAGTTTTTTCTTGTATTAAACATAGAGTTAATAAGACATTAAACGTAAAAAAAAAAATAAAACATTGTAAGAACTGCTCTGTTTCAGCAGTTATACTCTGTGGCTTTGACTTGAGTTGTGTTGATTGCCTTATGTTTGATTTTAATATACTGTTCTCTGTGGTATGCATTATTTAACAAGCCCTGTTTCCAAGTCTTAAACCAGGCCATTGGAATTCAGGCTATCTAGCTAACCACAGTTCTGTATGGAAATAGGGCAGCACTGTCTGTTTTCTGCCAGCTAGGCCAGTAAATGTAAAAGCTGCTAAATTTCAGCTATGTATGTGCAGGTTATTTAGTGCATCTCCTTTATTACTTTCACAAGTTTATATTTTACTTTGGTTGCTGTAGAGAGATACAACAAATCTTTCTGTGTATCAGAACTTGCCCACCGGATGAATATTTAATCAGTAAATCGCATTTGCAGTAAAAAGGTAACATGAAACCAATTTTATAGCCCTTAACTTTGTTTGTTGAAATGAGACCTCTGTGACATGAGCCAAGCTAGAAATCATATCTTCAGTCATATACCCTCTCATTACAGCAAACAGACCTCATGCAGTATACAAGACTTTACAATTTGTTTTAAAGGAAGAATTTTTAAAACCTGGTTACAATTTGTACTGAATGATCCTCCTTCTTTGATATCATTCATTGGCCATTTTCATAAGCCATTGCTGGGTTAGAGATAAGTTTTAATATACAAATGCAGCTGAATTTATTTATTTTTTGTGAACTTGTCTTGCCTTGTGATTTAGTGTGTAGTGTTTTCTATGGTGTGTAGAATTTAACAATGTTAATATCAATGCACGTTTCTGCTATATCACTCTCTGATCAGTTTTAGCTCATTGATTAATGTTTTATATTTTAATAGATAGATTGATATTTGTTTTCCTTACAATTTTCTGTTTTTGTTTTTTCTTATTCCAGGAAGCCTTTGTAAGACCTGACCAGGGATAATAAAGCAAAACTTGGCTAAATCTAAAGAAGTTTTTTTTATTATTATTAATATGAATTGTTCCTGGCAAATAAACTAGTAAATTAAAATAAAAAAGAAATATAGATGGTTCATATGGAGTAGTAAAAGTGCCAGAATGAAACAGTTAAATATCTCATTAAATAATTATTTAAATGTGTCATTAAATAATTAAAATGACAATTAAATACATTAATGTGTTATTAAATGTATCACTAATTCATTAAAATACCAATTAATGTGTGTAAAAACATATATAATGATTTCACTATTTAATTAATTATTTCATGGTTCTGTGTTGCAGTTCATCATGAATTTATTTTATCTGTCAACCTAGTCCATCAAAGTCAGTGGGCGGATCCTGATGCCTGATTGGTAACCCACTGCACTGCAACACAGGACCATGAAAAAATTCATTAAAGAGTGAAATAATTATAAATGTTTTTACATACATTAATTGGTATTTTAATGAATTAGTGATAGATTTAATAACACATTAATGTATTTAATTGTTATTTTATTTATTAATGACACATTTAAGTTATTATTTAATGATATATTTAATATCTGGCGTAGGTACAAAAACCAGTGTACTCCAATTATAGTCTACTTTTGGGAGAGTCCCTACCTCCACGACAACTCTGACACTCTCGTATACACAAAATCTGGAAAAATGGGAAACTGCAACATCAATGGTACAGAATAAAATCAAGGAAATTATGTGAAATGTGAGACATTTGTGCACAATCAAATATTACCTTTCACATCAATAAAGAGGCACATTCAATATCAATACTCCTAAGAGTGCAAAAAGAAAAACAACAACAACAAAAAAAAACAGGATTTACAAGAGAAAGGGAGGTGGTATTAGTAAGAACCTCAAACACTAAACTATGTTTTGTCATTGTGAAACAAAACTTACATGTTATAAAATACATTCAGCTAAATAAGGCGGACAGTCTGCTGCCAGTCAATAAAATAAAATGCAAAAAGTAAGCTTTGGTCATTCATTCTAAGACACAGCAGAGTGGGACGCAGACTGGAGGCTGGAGCGTCTAGAGGTGAAGCGTTTGAAAAATACAAGAGGTGGATTTCCTTTTTTTTATTTATTCTTACACAACGCTTTTTTTTTATTGTTGTCCCAATTTCTGTCAAGACAGTCTCTTTTTCCCGCAACTCCTTGGCCACTTCATTAATAGCGTTGATTGTGTCCCTTTGCACCTGCAGGACTTCCTCTGAAGGTACATATTATTTAACATTAAAAAAAAACTAGGACTAATCTCAGATGTATATTTATTTTATAAATTAAAACAAATGACTAAATTACCGGCATCACAGCCATTTAGCAGACACTTTTCTCCAAAGCGAACTACCGTGGGCTGTAGCGTTAGGGGTCTTGTCTAAGGCCCTAACTGGAAGGTGTTAATATTCACCCTGGTGTTATTCGAACTTTGGTCTCCCGCATAGGAGACGGGTGCGCTGCCAACTGAGATATCCAGCCGCACCATCCGATGCCTCTGGCGTGCCTTGCCCTCTGACACGGCATTGACAGTTTCTGCCACCTGCTGCCCTCCTCTGCCTTTCTGACACTGGTAATGCACACGCCATGCCCACCAATTAAAACCTTTTTACATTTTTCAGCGTGGTCCAACAGAATCTTAAGTCTCATATTCTGAAAAAATCTGCTTCTTCCCTCCTTTCCCCTCCTGAGCCATCATGGAAATGATATGATGAATATTTGTTAAAGGCGTTCACCTGACCTTTTATAGCCACCATAAGGGCAGGGCAAGGTGCTCCCTCATGTGTGCCAACTTTAGAGTTGTTCTGATTTATAAACAGAAACAGGTGTGCGACATGCGTGCATGCATGCTTTTATAAATCTGAAAGATTTTTTTATTTCCTTTATTCCCTATGTATGCCACCTGTGGTCTGCTTTGCTACCCAGAATTTTATAAATGAGGCCCCAGAGCAGTAAGAAGTTGATGCTGGCCATTGAGTGACAGATCAGTTTCAAAGTCATTTCATATTTTTTATGTTCAGGAATCCAGAAGAATTTACAGATGAATGAGAATAAGTTTTGTCTATCTCTTACTATTAGCAGTAAAACAGTCATGATTTCCTTGATATCAATTTAAATTAATTTTTATGTCTTCAACGTAGATACAAATATGCAACCAAGTAAACTTTCTTTATTCCAACCTTCCCCCACCCCATTCTGTTTGCAGGATGGCTCCAAGCAGAGGCAGGTGAGGAAGAAAACTGTGTCCTTCAGCTCAATGCCGAGTGACCGTAAGATCAACAGCACAGCTGCTTGCATGGCCTTTATGATGGAAGGTTGTGAGATGAAGAAGGTGCGCTCCAATTCGCGCATGTACAATCGCTACTTCCTGCTGGATCCGGACATGCACTGGCTCCGTTGGGAGCCATCCAAGAAAGATTCAGAGAAGGCCAAACTGGAAATCAAGAGCATTAAGGAGGTCCGTTTGGGAAAGAAAACTCCTGTTCTGCGCAGCAACGGCCTCTCTGATCAGTTCCCTGATGAATGCGCCTTTTCAATTATCTATGGAGATAACTATGAGTCCTTGGATTTGGTGGCTAGTACAGCAGATGTTGTCAGCACATGGGTCATGGGCCTAAGATATTTGGTGTCCTATGGCCGCCACACCGTGGACATGGTGGAACCAAGTCAGCCAAGCCTACGAACATCTTGGATTGGCTCAGTGTTTGAGCTAGCAGATATAGAAAAAGAAGGACACATAGACTTGTTCAGAGCCACTCAAATAATCAAAGGGCTCAATCCTGGAATGAAAGAGTCTAGGATAGAGCTGAAGTTCAAGGAACTACAGAAAGCTAAAGACCAATATGGAGAAGCAATTAATATGGATACATTTGTGGAGGCCTATTGTGAGCTCTGCACTAGACCAGAAATTTTCTTCCTGCTGGTTCAGTTCTCTAGTAACAAGGAATATCTGGACAGTAAAGATCTGATGTTGTTTGTAGAGGTGGAGCAGGGTGTCGAGGGGGTAACAGAAGAAATGTGCAGAGATATTGTTCAGAAGTATGAGCCATCTGCTGAGGGCAGAGAAAGAGGCTACCTCTCTATTGATGGTTTTACACACTACCTCCTGTCCTCCGAATGCCACATTTTCGACCCCCAGCACAAACGTGTGTGCCAAGATATGACCCAGCCACTCTCCCACTACTACATCAACTCCTCACATAATGCCTCCCTTCTGGATGACCATATCTGGGGTTCGTCAGACATCAGCAGCTACATTCGAGCTCTAAGGATGGGATGTCGCAGCATCGAAGTCATAGTATGGGATGGCCATGATAATGAACCAGTGGTGTATGTAGGGAGTTCTGTGGCCTCACAACTAGCTTTCTCTAAAGTTCTGGATATCATCAACCAGTATGCTTTTGAAAGCTCTGAGTATCCCCTGATCCTCTGCTTGGTAACCCATTGCTGTATCCCCCAGCAAAGGGTCATGGCACAACACATGAAGAAGATTCTTGGAGACAAGCTGTACATTGAATCTCCCAACAAAGAGGACAACTACCTACCCTCTCCTGAGAAACTTAAAGGTAAAATCCTGCTAAAGAGTAAAAAAATGCCACCCAACTGCACTGATGCTGAGGGAGATGTGACAGATGAGGAGGAGGGTCTGGAAATGTCCCGTAGATTTGGAGGTGATGAGAAGGACCAGTTGAATGGATTGGGCTGCAAGAGACTAAGGCTATGCAAGGAGCTATCTGACCTTGTGTCTCTCTGCAAGTCAGTACAGTTCAGGGACTTTGAGATCTCTAAGAGAGACCAAAAATACTGGGAGATATGCTCCTTGAATGAGGTTGACGCAAACCGATTTGCCAATGAGTTCCCAGAGGAATTTGTCTGTTATAACAAGCGCTTCCTCTCAAGGGTATACCCCACACCCATGAGGATTGATGCCAGCAACATGAACCCTCAGGATTTTTGGAAGTGTGGGTGCCAGATTGTGGCCATGAACTATCAGACACCAGGCTTAATGATGGACCTTAACCTAGGCTGGTTCAGGCAGAATGGCAACTGTGGATATGTTTTACGACCAGCCATCATGAGGGAGGAAGTATCCTACTTTAGTGCCAATGCTCGCGACTCCTTGCCAGGAGTGTCTGCACAGCTTCTTCACATCAAGGTGATCAGTGGGCAGAATCTGCCCAAGCCTCGTGGCTCTGCTGCTAAAGGTGATGTGGTGGAGCCCTACATATATGTAGAAATCCATGGCATACCAGCTGACTGCGCTGAACAAAGAACCAAGACTGTATCCCAGAATGGAGACAACCCAATTTTCGATGAGAGTTTTGAATTCCAGATTAATTTACCAGAACTTGCAGTTTTACGCTTTGTGGTTCTGGATGACGACTACATCGGAGATGAGTTCATTGGCCAGTACACCATTCCCTTTGAGTGCCTACAACCAGGCTACAGACATCTCCCCTTACAATCTCTTACAGGGGAGTTCCTACCCAATACCACTCTCTTTGTCCATGTAGCCATCACCAACAGGCGGGGTGGTGGAAAGGCACATAAGAGGGGTCTGTCTGTGAGGAAAGGTCGGAAGGCTCGGGAGTACACCACCACCAAGACTACAGGGATTAAAGTGGTGGATGAACTCTTCAGAGCTTCCACGCAGCCCCTCAGGGAAGCTACAGACCTCAGAGAAAATGTGCAGGTTAGTACATTCTCACAATGTATTTAAATCAACATCAAAAAACCATCAATGATGGGCTTTGTGTTGCTTTGATCTGACCTTGAATGATGAGACATTTACAGTTTAATAATGAAGAAAAGATAATTATGTCATAGATTTGTCTAGATTTTTTTTTATATATAAATATGCAGCTGTCTTCATCATATTGTAAAATCTTCACCATTACGTACATTTGCATTTAGCTGTTACAGCTTTGTTTTTGCATGGTTTGATTTTGAACTGATGAACTGATTGACTGTGTGGTCTTTTGATGATTTAGCATTAAACGTTATATGTTTTTGTTTATTTACTCAAAGCATGACTAATAAGCAGGCACCTATTGCAGTATCCCTGAAAATAGATTTTGTCACAGATTAGAGTTTTAATTGCTGATGCTTTGCTGAAGACGCTCACATATATCCCACTCTAAATACGACCTTGACAGTGTGCTTTTCTGTAGATTTTTAATGCTAATTGAGTAAGTATGATAACTGTATAATGTATTATATTGTGTGCATCTCGAAACATTGTGTAAATGTAAAAGTCCTAAGGAAAAAAGCAAAATCATAAAAATTAATTTATCCTCATGCTTACATAATGTCCTACTTTGTATTAAAGTAGATGAAATCTACTGATATCTCCTTGAGATTACATAAGCACTCCTATTAAAAGTTGATACATGAAAAGGCATATTACATTACTTCAGTAGCTCCAAATCTGATTTGTTTGTGACTGGACTCACTTCTCTTTCTCTTGCTATATTTGATGGAGATTTGTCATTAATATTGTAGAATAAAAAAGGGCAATAAAGTAAAATTGCTGTACAATTAGGAGGTTTATGAATAGTGTAATCATTAACGAGGGCATTTACCACTCAGAGAAGAGGACTGGGTTGCTAGGCACTTGCCAGACATTTTAAATACTCCTCTAGATGAGCTGAGATTTGTAACTAATGTGATGACTAACTGCAGAGGTCTCTGTGCACACTTTATTTTTTTGGTGACAGATAGGTTTGACATAAAACTTTTCTCTTGTTTTAACACAAGAAAATCCAGTAAGCATTTTATTTTGTATTGCTTTGGTTTTTGTAAAGTGACATACTTTTTTCCCAAGTCAATTCTGAGATGTTGAGATAGCTCTAGAAACATGTTTCAGTTGGCAAGGGACAGTTTGTGTTAGTAGAATTGTTTTAAGTGAAATAATGACAAAAATAATAATAAATAAATATGTCATTTGTTCCTATTGTGTCTTTAAACTTTTAGAACCAAAGTCCCCAAATTTAGGGACTTCGAATACAGATGGTTCTAGACTGTGCCAAAACAGCCAAGTTGGAGACCTCGCCTGAAATGTTTGCACTACACTTCTTTAATTTTGCAGTTGACCTTTGCAGAAATAATGTTCTCATATTATATAATAATTTTGTAGAATTTTGAAACTGCTGCTGCATCATTCAAGAGGGATTTTCATATTCATCCCAAAAGTAGTTTTTTTTCCACTTAAAGTCCAGTTTAAACTATCATTTACACATTTGTTGTGCACAGGAACCAAAAATAAATTTACCTTTTACTGTGTTTTTCCTTTGACTATTTTATATGTACATATATATATTCTTCTAAAAATAAAAACAGTTCAATCTGTGGCAAGTTTTATTGGTCTATATCTAAATAAATAAACCTGCCTAAAAATGATGGTAATAGGTAGTTGACAAATTTTATAACTGATTATAATCTCAATTTTCCTGGTTCCGTCTGATCATTTTAATAGCTCAATATCTTTGTGTATGGCCAGAAGGCTTGACAAAATTAAAAATGCGTTGCTGACTCTTGCGTAAAAAGACAATCAAATACAAGCTTTCCTCCAGAGGCTGCACATTACACATCCCAGTTTATGCATTCAGGCCATAAATACATAAATAAAGTCATCCTGTGTTTCCTCAGTATGCAGTAACCTCACTCTAATGGTACCACAAACAAAAGACAGACCAAACTAATTAGCACAGAAGTAATTAAACATCCTTTGGCATGCTGTCAAGCATATTTCAGTTGTAGAAACAGGCATTCTCTGAAGAAGAGAATCTTTTAAACTTTCCAAAACCTGACAGGGAGAAGTGTTTTAATGTTAGGAGGTGAAACCGATTCTTCGGATTTTTGTATATAGTAGAAACATCATCAAATTAAAGCCTAAACAGGGAAAGATCAAGATCATTTCTGTTATAAAAGAAACAATTAGACAATTAATAATTTATACGGACAAAAAAAGCAATCCACCATGAGACCAGAGATTATAATAATCTTTACTATTATCATAGTTTTCCATTCGATCATATAAAATGTTTAACTCATAAAAGGTCATAATGCCGATGCAAATGCTGATTTGGCATCAGTCAGCATAAAAAATGACAAATAAGGATGGAAATATCAGTCAGATTTGACCAAGACTAATTATACATCGTTACTTCTGTAAAACTGCAGTAAACTAACTAATGCTAAATTTGGAATTAATCACAGTCCTGCCACGTGTCACAGATAAGACTTTAATCTGTGCCATAATTCATCTTTCATAATAAATGGATTCAGAATCTAATCTGTGGGCCGGTATGAAAAATGTCGGCAGGTGATTGAATATGAGTCTGTGTTAACCTGATCAAATAACGCTGGCAGCGCTAACCACTCACAAAGCTGCATTTCCCTCAGGTTTGAAATGTAAATTTGTCGTTTTGAAATGAAGATAAAAGTTCATGAAATAAATTAATGTGGTGAAGTTGAGAGGGATGCTAAAACGTGGATGAATTAATGTGTTTGCAGAAAAAGGCACATCCCTTTTAAATGTAAAAAGGCTGTTGAGAAGGCTTTGTAGAGGCCAGCTGTGAATATCTTGATGTCCTGGATCAGGAGGCTTCTGAAGCAGCAGCAAAAGGACCCACAACCCACAAAGCAACACATCTAAAAGCTTTATAACTCTTGACTTCTCTGCCTGGAAACTAATAATAGAAAACAAGTCTTGTGTACTCATTACAACTAAAACTATAGACATAAGGGCATACTAGCATATTAGCTGTGAAGCAGTACACACACACACCCACATACATAAGCACACATGCTCTTTAGATATTGCAATTTTTTCACCTCGCTAAGCTTTTTTAAGACTTATTTTTTCCTCAAACTGCAAGCTTCCATGGAGTTTGCTTTAAAAAATGAAAGAAAGAGATGCAGATTTGACTATTAAAAAGATTGAGGGAATCCATGAACACTGACAAATCAGATAAGATTGGATGCTGTGTTTTATATGCAGCTCAAGGCAGTAGATCAATTGTTTCTGCAAGAGCTGGAGTGTCCAGTGATCCTTAGAAAGTTTAGATAGAGTTGGAGGCGTGATGCATTCAAGGAGTTTCTCTTTTTTTTTGGCAAAACACTTTGATGACATTGTCATCATATTAATGCTGCATGCCAAAGGCATGAAAGACACACGGAGACAGAAGCAGAAAAAGACAGAGAGCCGGCCAAACAGAAACAAAAGCAGTGTTGTAACCAGACACGAAGTTCTCATTTGGGGAATGTTGGAAGAGGAATAAAGTGGGGGAAGGGAGTAATTAAAAACACAAGCCTCTCGTTGGGTTTTGTAACACACTGACTTGGAAACAGTATGTCTTTTATTGCTCAGTAATTATCAAAAAAACATTTATGCATGTGGTCCCTTACACACATGCAAGGAATTATACAAAGCTTGCTAATAACTTCAGCTTAGACCACACTGAGACATAAAGGCATGTAAGCACACATGGCCATAGTTAATGCACACGCACGCATAGATCATCACACACGGGGTTTTTAATCAGCCTCAGAGCTGTCCCAGCTTCCACCATTGTAGCATTGTGTAGCTGTGTATGAGGTTCAGCATACAGATGCTGTGTTCCCTGGCCACCCTCTTTGTTTACAGGAAGGTTGAGCTCTGCAGTAACAGCACATCCTCTAAGGTATGAGGATTTTTCTGCAGGCCCGGAGGTATAGCCCGGGAGACAGCTGGTTCTCACACCACACAATGCAAAGTGTGGACTAATTCCCTTGCACTCTTTTAATTGCCCCCCCCTTCTCTCTCTCTATATTGTCTCTCATTCACTCTCTTGCTCTGTACCTGACTTGTGTTTCTCCAATGTTTTCGTTATGAGCCTCACTTCATGCCCTCACACCTTAGCACACACTTACTCAGTTGCATGCCTTTTCTTTAAATGTCTCTTTATCTTCTCTCACCATACTCTTGCCTGCTCCCTCAGTTAGGGTTTGGTTGCATAAATTCCCTTGCTGGCAGAAAAATCAAACACTACAAGAAGTGGTTGCATATTCACAAGAGCTTTTGAGACTTTGAACCAAGACGTGCAGCAGCTGTGGGCTGGAAAGCATGCTGGCAGAGGAACTGTGAAGAGTGAAACACAGGGAGAATTAGGCTTGGAGCACGCTCTAGATGAAGCTGTATTTAAGAGAGCAAACTGTTGTTGAACAGTATGAACAGAACTGCCAGGGCATGGCAGAATGCATGTGATTTGGGGTATAATTGTTTATGTCAGATTGGTGGTTTGTTAGCCAGGCAAGGAAATAAATGGTATGACTTTTTAGCAAGTTAAAGCGTCTCAACTGTCCAACACATAACATTCAATAAGTGGAATTTACAAAGAATTAATTGAAAAGAAGTAGAAAAATAGCTTATAAATGAAGATTCAATATCTCAAGGACTTTGTAGAAAGGAAGTGCACGAGGCATGTTGAGACTTTTCTCCATTCAGTTAGCGGGGACCTCAAATTTTCAGTGGTCCATGTGTTGCTTTCTTTTTACTTGCAGTTAGTGCAAAGATATATCTTTACTGGAGCAGAATAACCATTAAAAAATTAAGAATCAAATCAAATTAAATTTATTTAATTTGATTTATTTATAAAGCACTTTTTATACAAGAGTAGCACAAAGAGATGAATGAGTGACTGACTACATATAGCACTTCCAGGCTTTTGTCAGAAGCCTTTGATAAATGAGCACACTGGAATTATTGGAAGTGTTTGTGTTGCATCACCAACACAAACACTTTTTTCTTATCGTATCTTGTTACTGGTCAGATGGGAGTATCAGAGTTCCTCCTCATTAAATCTCTTCATTTAAGGTCATCTTCAATAACAAGCTGCAAAGTTTTCCATTCCATTACCACCCCAATCGCTTCGTTTGCCATGAACAATATCTCTGCAGATGTGCCTTTTGTTTAATAAACTGTAAGTTACTTTGGTTATTTTCCCGGTAATAGAAATACAGTGAAGTGGCAGCAAACAGCAATTTGGAGCACAATCCCAAAGAAAGACCAGCACAAAACCACATGTTTTTGAATGTTAATATTAATTCATTTATAATGTAGAATTTAAAACATGCTTTTTCAGTGGTGCTTACCAAAATGAGAAACTATGTTAGTATTGCTTTACATAATCTGACAAAAAGATTAAATAATAAATAATCACTTTGTCATTTTATCATAAAGTGGGACTTTATGATTAACAGGCTGTCTTTTACTTTCTAATATACAATACATACATATATGCGTGTGTGTTTTTCTTCCCAGAATGCCATGGTTTCCTTCAAGGAGCTCTGTGGACTGACCCCTGCAGCCAACATGAAGCAGTGTATCCTGACTGTATCAACCTGGCTGATGAACAGTGAGCGATCTCTGAGAGTAATGGTGGACCTGAGTGAGACCTACCCAACGATGGAAGCTCAGGGTCCTGTGCCTGAGCTATTACGCAAAGTTCTCAACGCCTATGACATGGTAAACCACCAGCGCACAAAAGAAATAATGTACTGTGTGTCCCAGATTTTGTTGCTCAGGCAAACAGATATGATAATGTTACAGAATACCATTAGTCTAATTTTCCATGATTAAACACTCTTTGGATTTTAACATTGCCTTTATGTGAAACATCCTTTTTATAGCTTATAATATATAACTAGATATCTACTTTGGCAAAGATTAAAGAAGAAAAATAAACACTAAAACTCTAAACCACAAAACAGAGAAATTAGTTACTCTATGCTTCTGTCAGATTGCTTTAGATTTGACTCTAGCGCTCACACATCTAGATGAGCTGTGTACAGCTTCTAGACATAACCCAAACCACCAAAGTGAGCTGTCAAAGTGTCAGGCTGCATCTTTTTATCTTGTAAATTCATGATTATCCTTCTCCATCCTCCCTCATCTCTAAGAGGAGCATTGCCTTTTTTACTGTTTGACATTGGCATGGTCCAAGAGGGGTTGAAGGACTGTAATTAGTTATCACCTGCTGTTTCTACTCCCATCCTCATCTCCCTTATGGGGCCTGGTGGGAGCTGCTAAAGTGGGTTGTCGGTTAGCTGCAGCATCCTTGCGGCTCAGGCCATCTATGTTCAAGTCTCTACATAGAATATACCCGTGACCGTCACGATGTAATAAAGAGTTAGAGCTGCATTTTTTTAAGGGCATCGTGAAAATCACAAACACACAGGTAGATTTCTTCTATGACTTTGTTAATGTAACTGCTTTATCTAGTGAGAATTTATCTTGCCTGATCACATGTACCAGTTTAATTCCCAACACATAAGAGTAATATTTTATTGTTACTATGCATGTTGAAGGTGTGGAGTTTTCAATGCTAAAACAACAGTGTGAGAAGTTAATAAAGGGCTTTATGTCACAAAATAAACAATTAAGCAAAAACATAAATCAGTCATTTCTTCAATCACTTGAGTTTTTATTAACAGAAACAAACACAGAGGAAATGATTTGCTAGGTCTTACCCTGAAAAACTGCATTATATTCAGAAAATGTAAACATTAGAGACATATGCTACCATGATGTCTTTAGAGGTCCACATTCATTTCAGCTGCACAATGCCAGACCTCTTTACACGGAACTTACAACAATTCAAGTGTCCTTTCTGAAATGTGTGGTACATCATGAGGAGGAGAATAAGATAGCCGCTGAAAAGCAGCTGAAATCTTGTAATTAGGTCATGGTCATGTTTGTAAATGAAAATTGGTTCTCGAACATTTTACCTGGAAAAATAAAGGTAAGAAAGAACAATGATTTAGAAGAAACACATTCCTCTAAAAATCTGCAATTGAAAATGTAATTAAAAGGACGGCTGATGTCCACAATGATAACCATGCCGCTATCATAGTTTAGTGTTTTACTAGCATAAAATTCTAGGCGTTTTTTTTTTTCTTATTGTTTCTGCATGCAGTGAAATTGCTTAGTAAAAATCCATATCTTTGAAGATGTGTTTCTTAAAGGATTCAAACTCAGTAACAGATTAAAGCTTTAAGCTCTTGTTGCACTTTAGAAATACTTCCCAACTTTTCTCTCGTTGGGATTTTAACGTCGAACTATGGTCCGGTTTGGATGCTTCCTGTTTGATGGCAGTAGGTTGTGTTTGTTTCTCTAAGATTTGGCTGCTGCCACACTCTGCTCAAGAACAGAGGACCCAGTGTGCATGTGTGTGTGCGTGTGAGAGGGGGAGAGAGAGAGAGGGAGGGATGGTAAGCGAAACCTTATGACTTCATGGCACCATGGCTGCCAACACCAGGCCATTTACTCTAGAATTTCAGTGTGAAGTCTGTGTCCTCAGTAACCCATATGTGGGCTGGAGCCAGCAGACGTAATAGCCCTGCTCTGAACAAAACATCAATGGAACTCTGTTTCTAGAGGTCAAACTAGTGGCACTCACAGCTACCCATATGTGTTTATAAATGCACATAGAAGCTGCATATTTTGCATTTTTAGATTTTTATCATCAGTTGTCGCTTCAGTTTATTGTGCACACAGAATTTCATTCTTTTGTTGTTTCATGCATGATGAAGCACAGCAGTGTACTGTGTCTTTGTACTTAATATGGCAGAAAAGCATATCTAAACATAGCTTATCTTGATTTTTAGAGAATGAATCTCAGTTTTTCCTTTTCTCAATGCCAGATTATAGTGCAGGTTCAAGACAAAGGCTTAACTACACATGCAATTTCCATGACTCAAATCTGTGGTTTACCAGTTGGCAATGGCTTTTTCTAGAAATGTTAGTTCATCAAGGACTGAACATCAAAGTTCTGCATGTTTTGCAGTTTTATATTTTTAGCTTAAATTGATGTTTTAGTTAAAAATACGCTGACTTCCCAAAACTACGTTCAGATCAGTTCTCATAAGAAGAGAAAAACATAGACCTTCACATGCACTCACTCATTTACACAGCCTGACAGTCCACTTCCTGTCTCCCACAGGAGCGTGAAACTTCATTAACTGCCTCCTTAGTGCTTTAGCTCTGGTCCAGCTGCTCCTCATCAGCCCTGTTGGATGATGTTTAAGGATCACACTGACAATAGACTGGTTAGATGCTAAATTTGAAGCGAAAATGCATCTCTACCAGTTTTTTTCACCTTGTACCAGCGAACATGTGATCTCAATACAGATATATTCACAGCCAGAATGAATTCTGTGCACTATAATATAATTAATTTTATTTGTACAGCAAATTTCTCAACAATTTTACCAGATTTTGACTAAAAGGATAAAACCAGAGTGGTAGATAGATTGAGGATAAAGGACACATGTATAGAGAAAACAGAAGCAATATGATCAGTAAAACCAAATACCCCATAGAAATGTCAAAAAGTTCATAGAAAATAATTTCAGTAAACTGACAATAGTTAATAAACTGTAACAGATCATATAATAACAACACATAAACGAAAAAGGAAATGCAAGAATATATGGCTTACAAAAATGTTAAATTGGTTATTCATGTGCATATATTGAGAGTACTATTACATAATAAACATATTAGACTTACCTTTTTTCTTCTAATCTAGGTCACTGTTGTATGTCGTACTCAAATAAAACACAAAGAAAATCTACAAACTCTTTTGTGTACACACCAAATTAATTTGAAATTATCTGCTTCCTCTGATTTGTGATCTTACAACAATTAATATAATTGGAAAAGCATTTCATGTGGCAACAGTGTTGCCTTAATTGGACTTAGGCTTAAATATTATTGCGCCTGTAATCACTGTAACTTTGAGCTCAACCCAGATATTGCCAAATGAGCCCCAGCTGATGTGATTAGATCAGTTGTAGCCTAACAATCTGGAAAAGAAAGAAAAATGTGGAATTTGCTGTGTTTTTACTTTTATTCCTTGCTTCTTATCAGTGAATATACTTTACAAAGAATTCCTGTTTTGTTTAGCTTGGCCTTAACTGAAAGCTTTCAGATTATGACGTTGAATGGCACTGCATATTAACTTAAAGTCCTTTTTGTCTTTCAGATGATCCAGACCAGCAAAATACTGATTGAGTCAGCTGATGTCGTGTACTCTAAGCTCACACAAGCACAACGTGCAGGTATGTGGCATTATAAGATGAACGTGTCCTGTTTTCCCAGAATCTTGTTTTAATACGATTAATAGGAAATATGTTGTGCAGTGAAGAAAATCAGAGAATGGTAGGTTTTGCTGCTACTATGAGAAGACAAACTACAGTTCAAGGAGAAGATATGTATCAATCAAGACTCCATTGGCTCATTTCCTACATTTTAAAACCATAGGACAACAAGGAAGCCACAAACATTTCTTTTAGAGGATCAATGCTTTCTGCTTTCTTGCTTTAAGATCCAAAATGAATCACTAGTACAAATGTGCCTCTGCTGCCTTTAACATATTGCATGTTGTGTTTTTCTGCCTGACAAAATGAGTATGGTGTATCTACACCCACAGCATCTCCATCAACATCAACTGCAGCGGCTGCTGTCAATAGAGCAGGCAATCATCGGTGAGTCAGCCCAGAGTAGTTATGAGCAGTGGGCAGGTGAAAACCATCAGCAAGCCGCTCAGACAAAAGGATTCAGGGGAAAGAGGACAGAGAGCGTAAACATCCTTTGAAAGGAGGAGAGAAATTGGATGGTTTGACAGACTGTGGACTAGGTGGGGGGAGGGACAGCATACAGAAGAGTAAAGGATGAAATTAAAAGAAGCATTTAATCAGTTTTTTTATAATAATAAAAAGAAAAGAAGGTGCTTAATTTAAGAGGTCTAGCATTTCAGGAGAGAGGATAAAATTGACCATGATAAGATCATTAGTAGAGAAATGGCTTCAAATCAAGAAATCCTGTGGCCTGTCCTCTCTAGCCCCTTTTACATTCAGCCCTAATTTTTCCTCATTTGCCATGCTCCTCTACTGTGCAGCAGTGCCACTACTGAAGAGCTCCTCAAATTGGAGCTCATGGTTTGAATACTGACATCTTCATTTTGCATTTAACATTCTACTTCTAAAGCAACCAAATTCATATGTGTGCCTACAGACCTAGGTCAGTTATAGACCTTATTATAGCAGGTGTAAACATGGGGAATTATATTTTATCCATGTCCTCTGCTGTGTGTTTTGTGTTTGATAACTGAGGCTCATTCACTGGCACATGCCAGCCCAGAATCCTGAAGCAAGTAAGCCAATTCAAGTCCCCCATGCCCAGCTTTACTCCCCTGGTGTCACATGAAGGCTTCGCTCCCTACAGCAAAACAAGCCAATCTGATATTCATGCTGTGCAGTTACCCAGGGATGTAGGTTGAAGAACGGGGCTTCAGTTACAGAGCTGTCCTGTGGATCCAAGGTTTCCTAGCCCAGATCTGACAGAATCTTCAAAGGTGATGACTATGAAGTTAAGGAGAACTTACACCTTAAATGTGGCTGGATACCTGAGGCTGATGCTTAGCTTATTGCTGCAGTCATGTGAAAGACCTGTATGTGATGCCATTACTTAACCAAACTTCTCACAACCAAGCTCATCTGAAACACATAAATATATTTTAAACTGCTTCAAAAGTCCAAGTCCAAAAGTTGAAGCCTAAAGTCTTAAAGTTGAACACAATCCTTACATACCAGCCAAAGTGAAAACATGGAAGTTCATATGTTTGGAGCTACAAGGGTTTTCACATAAATGAAAAGAATGATACACTGAGTTGCCCTGAGGGGCCTCAGCTGCATGCCAAACATAGCACTTACCCCATTGCCCACTCTTTCTCCCCAGCCCCCAGCACCAAAACACATGCCTCAATCCAAGCCACTGCCATTCTCAAATATAGTCCACTTTACATCGCTTCCATCCCTGCCTAACAGTACTTTCAGGCATTTGATGTCATTTTGATAGCAATAAGTGAGGCAGATAAACGGAAGGGAAAAATTGAATGCACAAATGGCTTCCTTTTCCCTGACATAATGTGGCACTACAGCAGGGTGACAGAGAAACAGAAGCCCTATAACTGTTTACCAAAATCTAGTTACTCTGCCTGATATGTATAAGAATATCTATGCCATACATCCCAATGCCTCAAATCAAAATTGGGAAATAACAATTTTAAACTTTAAATTAAGTTTAACCCTGCTTGCCTGAAGGGGTATAGAAGTTGGATTGGCTCAAAATACAGAACACACTGAGTCTAACAGTGTTGCATCACATATTTAAACACAGTTTATGTCATTTCCTGCACAACTGTTTCTCTTCAAAATATCCATGAGCTTGATTTGCTTCTTGCTTACACACTATGATCACTCCATGTAGAACATTAAACCCCCAAATTCTAACAATTCTGTTGAAGAAATTAAGTTCAATCTGCATCTATAAAAAGGTTTCTAGATAAGTAAAGCAGATTGCTTGCTTGCGTCTGCTTCCGGGAGCATTTTTAGAAGCGCTATAATAGTCAACATTCATTTATAAACTAATTACTCACTGGTATTTACACATACACTTCTCGCCCCCTTCTCCACTCGGTGTTCTTTTTGTCCCATCCATCTGCTTCCTGTCTCATCGCATCTATAAATACATCTATATGGCAATAAAATTACATTAGAGTTAGCCTTTTAAGTAAAGGTAGATCAGTTTTGTTCTGGCTGTTTAACAAAAAGCTGAGCTGCTTAAAAGCTGGGATACTTTTCATTGTAGCATAAAGCTGAATATGTGATGAACAGAGTGTAACAGGTAACTCTAAGGACCCAGAAATTCAGCCACAACACAGGGGTAAGCGTTTAAAGAGAATAGGTTTATTGAACTGAAGGTCATTGCCCTGGTCAGAGCCGAAGACACGGCAATGTCAGAGAGACAATACCGAGTGGCAGAAGACTCTGGGGTGACAGCCTGATCATGTATGAAGGAGATGTTGAAACTGAGGATTATTTTCAGCATTCCTCTGTCTGTAGAGTGCTACCCCGGTAGCGTAACAGACGCTGACAATGACAGCTGTTAGTGATGAAAGCAGGAGAAATAATCCAGAATCACAGCTTCAATATGGGACACTGAAAAACTCCAGTTAAGGCACCAATCCAAAATCCAGATATGCTGTCAATAAACAGAAAATGGTCAAACACAGGAAGGCAGATAACAAGAGTATTAAGTGAGAATCAGTGGTCAAAAATTAGAGCATGGGTTAATGTCCAGACCTCTGAAAAGCAGAAGAGGTCTGTCGATAACAAGGCAAGGTGAGAACAAATCAGGGATGTAAACTTTGTCAGCAACTTGAGCAAGGAAAGATAACTGGAATGGCACAAGGTTGTCAATAATTTGGCAAAGAGACAGAAACTGGAGAGAGCTGCTGGGCGCAGGGGAGACATGGAAACAATTGGGCAAAGCCCAGGTATGCTGAACAAGGCTGAATGGTGAACAGAGTCTCGGCATGAATAACATGGTGAGAGAATATGATGGGAAAATGTGTATTAAACACATACATGGTGGAAATGTGAACCATGACACAGAAATGCTGAAAAAGGTAAGATATCGTGTTGTGATAGATGGACAAGAACTGAATGCACAATTCAGACCCAATCTCACGAGCCAAATGTGCTTACTGACAAAAGCATAAACACAGAGGCAGAATCAGATAGAGGCAAATGAACAAGATGGAAGATTTACATAGAATTGAAGGTTTTGTCCTCATTTTGGTTAAATTATTTTATGAGAAGGGCAAAAAGGTGTTACTAGAGGACAGGCTGTCAGTATGTCAGAGAGAGCATGGGGTGGGATAGGGCCTGGGAGTTTGTGTGCTTCAACTAAGCTTAATGTAGAGTCTGTGATTGGACACGACACTTTTGCCCCAGGCATTAAAAAGTGTGCTCATCAGCTAAATGCTGCTGCGACAAAGCCGTAATCACAATGATGGCTGCGATCTGAAATGAGGGGCCTATCCTGACCTTTTACCTCCTATCTTTTTTATTTTATTAAAAGATCTAAGCAAAGTAGGAAACCAGGAACAACAATGTGGAGCAGTTTGGGATTTTTATAGTTCTTACTGCCTTCTCTGTTTTTTTGGGGGTTTTTTTTATCTCATGCTCACTTTATGCACAGTCATTGTTGCAGCTAATCAGTTTAATTTGGGCAGTGAAGCTTATGTGTTGATGAGGATGGAGAGGTGCTACATGATTCCCCCTGGGCACTATTGGTGGCTCGCCATCACACACACGGATAATGGGAGACCAGGAAAACAGCTGGGACGCACACTCTGACACCTCCAGATGTGACCAATGTGTTTTTGTATACACTGTGCATTGGTTTATGTGGTGTATGTGTTTTTGTGTTTTTGTGCTGGGGACCCATCTCACTATGCTCTTAAAGGGACATTGTATAAAAATGACATCTAGCATTGGAATCATGTATTTCATTCTAACGTATAGTGCATTCTAGTGTCTCAATTTCTCAAAAATATTGCAGCAACGGCTGCCACCATATTTCAAAAAGCCTTGAAAACACCAATGTCATCTGATAGTTAATAGAGTGTTTACTCTATTACAAAGAACTCACTCCTGAAGTTGAATATGCATATGCATGGTCCTGCATTTCTGTTAATTACAATTAAACAGATTTAGAAAACAACTTAGTAAGCCGCTCTCATTTATCTTCTCCTCCAGCATCTCAATTGCTGTGCGCTGGCTCGCAGGGAAAACGCGTATTTGGTACTATTTGTCCCTTGTCGGTTGCTGTAGTTTCAAGATGGCAGACCGTCATGGTGCTGCCCTACTGGCTTACCTGTCATATGTGTAAACAAATCTAAAATTCTTCGCTTATGAGAATGTGTCAGATCATTAGCTGAGGTCATAATACACCAATGGTAACACATATATACATGCAGACATCGATTTTGGCCAGTAAACAGATAACGTTACACAATTTTCCTTTAATTAGTGTCTGATTTAGTAGTTTCAGATTCCTTATATAAAGATTTACTCAAACAGTTTTCCTAAAAAGTATTTACTTTTTTAGTGCAAAATATCTGCCAGTTCAGTTAAATGTAATCATAAAGTCACTGCTTAACCAATCATGTGAAAAGAAGGATTGTACTCTATCCCCAGGGTCTGATCTGCAAAGCAGGGTCAACATTTCCAGGGTATCTTCTGGTTAACTGAATTAATTAACTCTGATAAGTGGTGTCACGACACTTGCTATGGACTCAGCAATTAGTCAGAAAAGAATGTCCAAGTTTGGATGTGTGCATTCATGCAAAATAGGTGAAGTTAGCATCAGATGACCAAGTACAATTAAGGATTCGAAGCCACATGTTGTAAAACACAAAGAAGAAACAATAATTCTAAACTAATATGGGAATTGTGTTATTTGTACAAGGTTGAAAGCAGCAGAACTGCTGCAGGGGCAGAAAGTAAAGCTGGTAGACAGAGGAAATAAGAAAAAATATGGATGTGAATCTGAATATGAACCAACTGACAGATTTGGTGAGTATGAGTCACTGCACACTTACTAATAAGCCTTAGAAACAAGCAGGAAATCATTTTTTGTTCAGTAGTGATTTTAATCAATTGAAATAATTAAATCCTAATCTTTAAAAATCAAGCTTTACACTGTTCACAAAACCAGTGTTATCCTATATGGAAGCAGGTACTTTGACACCTCTTTTTAGCCCCAAGGGTCTTTTGGGGGTTTCATGTTTGAAAATGACATGCACAAAATTAATTGATTATTTCTCTGCCATTATAAACTCTATGTAAAACATCTTGGTATCAAAATAAAACTAACACTTGTGAGATTTCATCTGAGATTAAAACACCACCATAGATGCCACTGTGTTAAAATAATTGATAATGGAACATAGAAAAAAAAATGATGATTCAACATGTGGACATTATCTGTACAAAGTTTCATGTTGCTGAAGAGAAAACAACAAAGTTACAAAGGTTTTAGTAAAGAGATGAGGGTGTATTTATTTTTAATTCAGCTCATTTTGGTGCATGATGAATCTAGGACACACAACTCTGTCCCAGCTGTCTTTAAAATCATCTCAAGCACTTATTTTGCAGTGTTGTGTTTCTTTTGGGATGCCAATTTAGTCTAAAGTAGTCTAATAAAAAAAAAAAAAAAAGGAGAAAAGGAAAAAAAAGAAACATGGACATAAATGCCTCAAACAGATGCATCCATGCATAATACTTGCACGTGGACAGGGAGATCCATAATTTGTGTTATCATGTTTTTGCAACTTTGTTTACTTGCTCTTTTAATTGTTTATTGTCCTAATTGTGTTTGCTGGTCATAAAAATGGTTTTTAATGAACTTTTAGTTCTGATTTTGGTCTCTGGATACTGCACATGTCTATAGTTACATTACAGACATGACGTTACATCCGTAAAACCAGATGTTAACCCCTTAGCCTCTGATACTGGGGATGCGGGCAGCACACTGAAGCAGATCAGGTTTTCAACTCAAGTTACCAGGATGTAAAATGCAAAGTGAACCATCTTTATGAAATTTAAAACCCAGAGTCAAATCTGAAGTTACCTTACCAAGCCACTAATCCTGCTTTGTAATGCAAACCCTCAGTGATCAGAGGATATAAATAGCTGTGAAGGAAAAGAACATTTGGCAGAAAAATAAAGATCTGCAGACATCTGCAAGACTCTATTCAACATGCCATTTACATAGAATGTAAGATTCATTTTTCAGCATCACTATGCCTTTCTAGGCTGTAAGGTGTCCAGACGTGCAGATTAAAAATAACCCAGAATGCTGTAATAATAAAACAAGCCCTAGAAAAAGAGTATGAGTTTCATGGGATCTACTGCCTCCCTAACACCCTCAAGGTGCTAACATCCCTCTGTCTGATCAACCATGCTGTGTTGATTTCATTTTTTGGCAACTCTATTCTCATAAAAATCCAAAGGATAAAGACAGTCCTTTCCTTTTGTCCTCCTTGGCTTTGTACAGGGATTGTTTTCCTAATTCATCCACAGCCAAAAAATCGTATTCCTTGTTTGGAAAAATTACACTCAGCTTGTGCTCTGGAGTGTGTATGAATTGTGATAAATTAATGAAACACTGATCTGTTATGAACCTCCCTCTCACCACCTGTCCTTTCTTTGTTTTCACCATTTCTTCTCATCACATCCTGTTTAGAAATTCTGTTTGATTTCATTATTTACTACCTACCCATTCTATGCCTGCAACCCATAACTCTTTTTTTTATTTATTTAAATTTTTGTTTTTATTTGTGCATGAGTAGCACAAGGGTGCTGCAGCAGTACTAATTACAAAGGCAAAACCTTGTCTTTGCAGAGTCTTTACCTAGGGGTGTGTGTTTTTGTCTGCACTTGTGTGGCTACTCAGAAGAGATATGTTATCCCCTAAGTCCTCCTTTTCTAAGCACATAAAACCCTGTCTCTCTAGATTGTGCCATAGGGCTACATTCAGTTTTATTGGCTTAAATTTCACACAGTTAAAGTGACAGTAAGGAACAGCAACTGTGTTACTGTTAGGGGAAGGTAAAGCTTAATAATTACCAAATTAAATGCTTGAAGAGACTGTATTTCTACAAACTGCCTCCAGCTAATTTCATCTCTCATTCAGCTCTCTGGCTGCCATGTCCTGTGACTGCAAACTTTCTTGGCTCAGCTCTGCACCAGCAGAAGCCCATTAACTACAACAGATTATATGATCAAATCAGTTTTAATCCCTTTTAATGAAACTTTCAGGCTCAGAAACAGTTATTTAGTTGTACATCTACATCATCTGTGTTTAGAAAATTAAGAAGCAACAGGGATCCTGTCTCTTTTTTTTACAAGGTTTAGTCTCATTTGCACTGAGGAGAGATGCTGCTTGTATCTCATGTGTTTGCATGCATCAGGGAAGCCCTCTAAAAGAATTTGTGTAGACGGAGACAATATACTGACAAAGCACAACTTCCCTTCATATTACAGATTGTAAATGGAATATTAAATATTTAACTAAAAAATAAAGTAGTTTAATATTGGACGGCTCTTGTATACACATGTCACTTTACCCTTGGAAAATGTCATTTAGGAGCACTCTAGAGTTGTTTAAAAAAAAAAAAAAAAGGTTCCCTCTGATCTGAGGTAATCTCCTGCTTTCCAAGAAAATCTATTCGATAGCAAGTTTCTCCTAAACGTAGTCTGGGTGCAGTTTCTGTGCTCTGCTTATGGGGAAGTGCTGAATGAATGAATGACTGGAGATGAAGGCCTTTTTGTGAATTATAGCGTACAGCGATTCATCAATCAAAGCTGGGGTGGCATAAGGCTGTCATTGACAAACCGGTTGAGACTTACAAGTTTTAGGGGGTTTGTTCTTAAAGCCTCAGGGGATTTGTATTGATCTGCCTGGGTTAAATGAAGCCTTACCTACTGACAGGTTAACTAGAGATTATCCTTGACTTGAACCACCTCAGCCTTTTCTTTATTTTGATGTATGGCGTTTAGGTGGAATATTGTTTGTTTATAATTAAAATACTGCACAGTAAAGGTTTAGCGCTGTAGTGCATCTTTCGCCTTTACTGATATATGTTAATGTGTGGCTTTTTAGGGCTGGACTTTCATGAGGACTTGCATCGCATTGGAGCCAAGGAGGGTCTAAAAGGCCGCAAACTTCAGAAGGCCATGGAGAGCTATGCTTGGAACATCACTGTGCTTAAAGTAAGTGGTCTCCAGCAAAGTTAAGATGCCCATATTGCATATTAGCCCAATTTATCTTTTAATGTTTAGATAATAACTGACTGATATGGACTTAAGAGCTTATGGTGAAGACCTTAACCAGCTGGACAAGCCATCCTAGACAGTTTTGCAGAGATTTAACAACATGATGTCTTAAGAAAGCCTCCTGAGCTAATTGTATTTCTCTCTACTCTAATCCCTAAATCTCCTAAGTAATTAGTGTTGCTCCAAGCCTTGTTTTATTCATTTGCTGATGTTACTATCTTGACAAGACTTGATAGGATTGTTCACACTTGTTGGTTGACACACAACACAATATGTACACACTAGACCCCATAGTCATGCCTTGAAGATGATGCTCAGCAAAATGCATTCAAGTCTTTTCCTGCCTTATGACACAAGAGATAAGGCTGCCCAAAGCTCCCAACTTATTGCCTTTCTGAATACTGGTGGAACGTGGCAGACTTGGCTAAATATGGACAGGGGATACAGGATATTGTTATCTCATCCTATCACCTTGAAGCATTCACTACTGACCAAAGAAGGTCCTAAGGTTTAGCTTTATAATTGAATGTCAGAATGGCAAATTATTAAATTCCCAGCTGTTTTGTGTCTGTTTTATCAAACAGAAAATAAAGAAAAGTGAAAATAAAAATACACTTAGTAGTTTTCCGTTTTTCTAACAGCCATCCTTTCTGACTGCTTTTCTGACTGCTGCCATTCTGTCATCATATAAAATGGGATTTTAGTGTATTTTGGGAGATTGATAGCTGCAAAAGAAATGTTTCCAAAAGAGACAGAGCTGGTTGGACTGCCTTTTCCCCCAGACCTTGGTAGAGACCTGTAGGTGTTCCTTTAGGCTGCTTACAGCCTTGTCGACCTTCACCACTGAGCTAGGACAGCCTGTATGTTGCCTGGGAGGCAAAATCCATGTTTTATGAGCACACGCGGGGTTATAACTGAAGGTGACTCGGAAGCATTCAGATAAATATATAAGGAGAAACAGGATTCTAAAATGAACATGTCTACCCTACCTACCTGAAAACAAACTAAAACATGTCTATAATAGATTTTTTAATTATTAAAAAGAAAAGAAAATAAATGTCTTCTCTGTCAAAACAAACACTTCCTTCTTGTCATTTCCTCAATCCTTTCATGTATTAGCAACGTTAAACAGAAATACATCTTGGCATGCACATAACTCCTCTTCCTCCTCTCTGTCTTCATTTGTAATCTCTGTCTCATACCGAACATTTGGTGAGAGTTAGGGGTTTGCCAGGCCTGGCAGTTATTTCACCTGTCAACCACTCCAGATTCTCAGCAGGCCGGGAAGCGCTTGCTGGTAGAGATAGGAATATAAAAATGGGTAAGCTGAGAGGAAATAATAGGAGGAGTCGTATCCTCTCTGTTTTTCAGTCTCCCACTCCAACTGTACTTTGATGGTGACAGTAAGATCAGAGCTGTCATAGCGAATGGCAGTTTTTGCACACATTTCAGTCACTCATTGTACCTCTGTCAAAAGGAAAGCAAAATCAGAGAGAAAAAGTGGCTTTCAAGCAAACATTGCACACATTGAAGTCTTTTTTAAATGAACAAAAAGGCCCCCAAAATGATGCATCTTCATGCCTTCTTAATCACTCACCATTGCAATTAGTGCTGTTATTAAATTTGGTCTAGAATGTATTATTACATAATTAATCAATAGTTCAGATTTCTGCCACCTGTTGCAACTTTGACCCCATTTTGATTAATTAAATCTTTTCATCACATATCATCTGCTTCACTCTTGAGGCAATGCATAATAGATCAGGTGGAGATTAATTACTTTAGTCTTACTAATACCGTTGTTGCTTATTACACTGTAGCATAAATTACAAGCATAGTATTGCACACACTGTAGATGTGTACAATACACCCTCTAGATAATACACAGTACATTCAGGTTATTTCAAAGAAATTGGCTGATTAACAAGGAATTTGGGTTAAAATGCAATAAGCACATAGTGGTGGGATTAGGTGGCTTTGGCTTAGCCCCCCCAATGGATAGTTCAAGGCCAACCGTAGGAGTGAATGCATCCAACTAGAAGAGCCGTCGTGATTTGGCTGTTGCAACGCAGGACAAGCTTCTCACTGTCTTATTTAATGCCTGGTGAGTCATGACTTATATAATTTCAGGGTTGTTTTTTTTCTCAAACAAATGACTTATTCATGCTTGGTTTGTGTGTTGGGTTGGCTTGGGTAAAAAGCCACTTGCAGCACATTAACTTCACCAGGGAGTTGAATGTTGGCTGATGTGTGCAGGGCAGCACCTTTATTCCTCCTGCTATATGTCAGACTGCTGTGTTTGCCATGTGGCACTGAGAACTTTATCCCTTTCACCATTTACTCTTCAGTCTGGTGCACGACAGGTCAGATTGTGCTGCTTCACAGGGATATTAGCCTGATGAGCTGTCACAGCAGGTCTAACAGACCGATGTTCAGTAAGGCTGTGAGAGGACGGTAAAATATGCAGATTCACAGATGAGAAAGAAACTGCTCACAACTTTACTTGTGAGCACATGTTGGAGTGGACACTAAAAAACAGGGGGTTGTGATCGAACAAAGCCTGAGGAAATGAGTAAAGCATTTAGAGGTTACGCAAGTGGAGGGAGTTGGCAAAGTGTGACTTTTTTTCCTTTCCACTTAGACAGCTCTAATAATATATGTACGTCTCACACACAGAAATAACCGCCTGTGGAGAAAACTTCACCACTTAACTACATGGCAGCTGAAGGAGGCAGACAGCTATGAAAGTAGTCCAGATCTACATGACAGTGCTGTAATGCAAGAGGCCTGCCCTGACCACTTCCTCTACATAGAGCAGGGAATTATCTCTGCGGTTCTCAAATAAAGATTAAAAACATAGTGTAACATTATCACCATATGACAGCACAGTATACCAGCTGAGAGGAGCAGTACAAAGTGCTGGCAGACAACCAAAACAGTTCAGTGGGTTCATGCTGCCCCCTTCTGTATTCTTGTCATTAATACATTAAAGACACAAACTCAAGCTTTTACCTGATTAATTATCATATTGCAGCTTTATTTAGCAAGACAAATGTCATTTTGAGATTCTAATATTTCATCAAAATAAGTTTGATGACCCTTTTTAGTACAGAAACATCGTAAGCCTTTAGAAGATCATGTTAAAGGTCCTTACTCCAATTTTATTGCATTGACATTTTATATGAATAAGGAACATTAGAACATCAGTGTCTTTTTTTCTTGTTGTATCTCAGGGCCAAGCAGACCTTCTGAAGCATGCAAAGAGTGAAGCTCTGGACACTCTGCGTCAAATCCACTGTGCAGCTCAATCCTGTGGCCTCAGTAAAAATGGAGCGGCTTCCCCACAGCTTCAGCACCATCCTCTCCACCAGCCACCGCAGATGCAGCCTCAAGCGAAGCCCCAACCACAGCCTCCACCACTGTACCAGTCCCAAACTCAGCTCCAATCCCAGACCACACCTCAGGCTTATTTTCACCCTCACCCTCAGCAATATGTTCCACTGCATCCCCAGCTGGCGACTTTCCCTCCTTTTCAAACTGTGTTAAAACCCCCAGCCTATCCTCAGCCCCCACCCTTACCTTTACCCCAGGTACAGTTTCAGTTACAGAACCAGCAGCAGAGGGCAGCAGGACCTCTCGACACCATCCCCGAGAGGGAGAAAGAGATGGTCAGTGACAATCCTGAAGGATTCTGCTGACCCGCAGCCTGTGCCCACAGAGAATCCCACCCAAAGAGAGACAGTGAGAATCAGATAGAGAAGCAGAGTTGTGTAGATGGAAAGCAGAAGGCCAGTAAGGAAAGGGAGATGGAAGAGGCTGCAGAGAGAGTTACAGAGTTGATGATGGTGAAGAAAACCCATCGTGTTAGAAGCGAGACGCAAGTCTAAAAGATTTAAGTTGGTCTAAGACGTAATGGTGAAAACAAAACTTAAGTCAAATAATTTTAAGCAGGATGGAAAACTGGAAGGATAATGTTTGTTTTTTTCTGGATATAGAGGATAATATTCCATTGGAGCTAGAAGGTGTGCATGTTCATGTCTTCTGCCTTTGAAAAGGATAACAGCTGGTAACAAAATTCTGATACGAATTTCTGCATAGGAATGCATACCGTAGACTGATCAATGACATCCCGTCTCTCTCTGGGCAATGCTAGTTACATGCCCCTCCACAATGTACTCTAGCTCTGTGGGGACAGGCTTTACCTCACATTGGCAGTTCATGCCACAAATTTGCCTTTTTATTTTATAGACACTTTGGCATGTCTTTGGGCTTTTATTACTTCACACTCACACCCTTCCTCTGCCATCTTAGACATAAAGCTAAGTGCAAACCCTCACTCCTTTTAATGAAGAGGATGTCGTTTTACTTCTAAGTGCACAAATTAGTGTAGCTCTACTAGCACACTGTAGGAGTCACAATTGACCATTTCAGCACAAACCAGAGAGTTCTAGAGCTAGTATAGAAAAACAATCTGCAGCTGTCGAAGCTTTCAGTCACACTGATGTTTTATTTGCTGCTGTCAACCTCCATCAGGCCTTGCATATCTCTAGTGTCTCTCATTAGAGTTTAAGTTCTTCATCATTCCTAGAAACTCTCCACAGGATCTCCTTGTCTCCTCCCCAGGGGGCTATTTGTATGACATTATGTGAGTTGATGTTTTGGTCCCCAGGGTGGAACTGGCCCACATCCTCAAGTGGTGGAGCTCAGCAGCCAGTCATAACTGGAATATTTGACCCAGCCTGTTAAAGGTGAAAGGTCAAAAACAACATGGTACTGCTGTCTGTGAAAATAGACGTAAACTGTATGTAAAATGTATGAAAGGAACATATATTGCTGTAACAAATCTCAGACATTAATGATTGATATTCTAAATGTTGTTAGTTTTATTGATATTCAGATTCTTTTTTAACATTACTTCCACATTTGCAGTGATCTGAAAACTGTTATTCTGTGGAGCGGATCAGGACAACCAGTGCATGTGGGACTGGAATGAAGGATTACGGGTTGGTGCCACAACACAAGAGGTCAAACAATAACCTGACATGTTCAATGAGTGTGAATTCTGTAAGAGCTCCTTTAAGTGGCCCATTAAAACTGGCTTCATTGTTTATCCTGCCTCTGCTTGTTTATTACTCTTTAATAAGTCATTAATAATTAAAACAGCAAATGCTTGTTTTAAATTGCAGAAATGCCCTACTATAAAACTTTATATATATATATATATATATATACTATATGATATATGATAGATACTATATACTATAGCTAATTTAAATATGAACTGTTACACAATAGTAGATTGGTGACATTCTCTATCTAATGCAATCTAATGGAGTCAGTAAAGGTTTTGAAAAGCTTTATTGATTGTTTTCGATCCACCATGAAACACAGTTAACTCTCTTGATCTGAAACAATATCCTTATTGATTTAGACCTTTTATCATATCACAGGTTCTTTTAGAGCAGGGGTGTCAAACTCTGGTCCCCATGGCCGGTATCCTGCAGGTTTTCATTGTTTCCCTGATTTAACACACCTGAATAAAATCAAATGGATCCAACAGCTTCTTGTCAACTTCTTCACAATAACCCATTAATTTCAGTCAGGTGTGTTAGATCAGGGAAACAATGAAAACCTGCAGGATACCGGCCCTCGAGGAGAAGAGTTTGACACCTGTGTTTTAGAGTAATGTTTCTTATTGTCCATAAGATGGCATCAGACATTAAATAAATGGCTGTAAGGATAAACAGAACAATGCAGCAGTTAATAATTTGGCCTGGAAATTTTAAAGTATGCAAATAATCTTTCATTTATAAATCTTATAATTTCGTGCTCAAATCCTCAGTTCTTTCCAACAGCAACAAAAAGCTCAGAATACTACAAGATACGATGCATAGTGCCAAAAAAATGCACCACCTTTTCTTGATGTGTCAGTTTGGTACCTTTGACAACAAACAAAGCTTATAGGGCTCATTAGCATGGCTTTTATACGAGCTAGTCATTACAAATGAGAAAGGCCGTTAGTGTTTTTTTCATATAATTGTATTACATTTCCAAATTCACCAGACACATTAGCTAATTGACTTCAGACCCTCACCACTCATCTAATGGTATGTCCTAATAGACCTTTGGTATGTAGCCACAAAGACATACCTGTGGCTCGTAACGTACCCATGGAGATGCCTGGGAGATGATCTGCAACAGAAGTCTAATTAATGGTCCACAGTAAACTTCAGATGAGCAGTCATCAGAAGCACAGGAATTAGGGGTTTTGTCTAATGCTTGTTGCTGCCCTGAATGACGTACAGAGGATTGACAATGCGGACAACCTAGAATAATATAAAAGGCACTTGTTCCTCCCCTGGGGAGATAAGAAGATCAGATGACTCCCCTTCACACAAGCCAGAAGATGCAGTGGTACCCCATCAACTTCCAGAAAGCTGCTGGGATGGACCCATCCAACAGGGTAAGATGGCTCATTTTCTATTTCTTCCTCTTTAACTTTTTATTTTCAAAGTTTAGGATACAAAAACAGCATCTGATGTATTTATTATAAACATTTAATATTCAGTTTTATGCCATATGAGTCCAAAATCGCATGACTCAGTGGTTCTTAAAAACATTATTTTGGACAAATGGTTTGCTATGTTAAAGGTGATCATAATTCAGAAATTAAAATAAATTAACAAAATCTGAGGGTTGACATGTAGCCATGTCACATAGCACTTTACACAACATGTCATTTGAATTTTCCATCTCTGGCCATTTTTGGGTGTGAATTTATAAATATTGTAGTACACAACGTGCATTTCTTTAAAATAACTATATTCACTAACTGATAACAACAAAGAAAATAATTCGATGAGATAGTCTACAGTACCATTAATATGGCCTGTTAGCTGCTTCCATGCAGCTATAAATGATTGCCCTTAACAAAATTTTGAATGTTTGCATTTAAATTCTTTAATTTTTTCTTTCAATACTGAAAAGTACACCTTATATTTACACCTCTGAGCCTTAATATTATGTTCTAAAGCTAATCTCTCACTGAGCAGAAAGCCCTGGTGTTCGTCTTCATCTTGCTGCTGTCTCAACTGGATTGTGATGCTCAAAGTGTGCCTGAGTGCTGCAGACAACCATCTCACTCCTGTCGCCTCTATGTGTTACTGTGCCGCTCTGATAAGAGCTTTGGGGGGACCCTTACAGGAGATGCATCTGCTGGCATCCTCACTCTGGGTAAACGGAACAAGGATGAGCATCGTTTGCAGAACAAACTCCAACAGCTCCTTCACAGCTCCAGGAACCAAGCAGCAGGGATCCTGACAGTGGGGAGGAGGACTGAAGAGAGAGCTGGGGAGCAGTACATGGACTGGCTAGCTCAGTCAAGAACTACCATGGTGACACCCTTGCCTGTTTGAAATTAAGTATATTGGGACAATGTTGGTAGAAAAATGACAATTAAATAAAGAACGTTAGTGCAGAAAAAGCATATTTTCTCATGTAGAAATAATTTTGTGATTTTCTTGGAATGTAATAAACACAATTTAAAGCTGACAATGTGTTTTAAGTTATTCATTAATGTGTTTGATATCTATCTATCTATCTATCTATCTATCTATCTATCTATCTATCTATCTATCTATCTATCTATCTATCTATCTATCTATCTATCTATCTATCTATCTATCTATCTGTCTGTCTGTCTATCTGGTGGATTAATGTGAAAATTGCCACATTCAATTCCTGTTTGAACATAAAGGCTGTGACTAAACGTGATTTGCACACACAAAACAGAGCGCTATGCATCACTATGGCAACTTAAAAAACATGGGAACATGCTTGATGAATCTTTTCGAGGGAAATAGTTTCTTGTTACAGAATTTAGCAGAAGAGTGGTTCAGTCACTGGCCACACAAACAGGTGCTCTGCACCCATCCAGCAATCCAGTGATGAAAACAGGGTTTACTGATGATTCTAATTTGGCTGTATGTGTATGTGTGCGGTCTAAGTCCTGTGGCATCCCAAAAAATATCCTAGATAGCAGAGAATGGTTAGATTGTCAGAATCTTTGTTACAGGTATGAGCAATCTGGCGAATTTGCAGAAAAACTGCACTTTTTAATATGGCAAAAACTAAAAAAAAAAAAAAACAATCCAGCCAATGAAGGCAGCTGGTACCACCTAGTAGCAAAGATAGACACATAAAAAAATTATTCAAAATACTCAAAGCATATCATAGGTTCATAGGTGATTTAAAAGTGGGTATACTGCATTGTCCTCAGTTGACTACTGCTCAGTATATTGTAAGTGTGTGTTATGTTAAGAGACAAGGTTTGTTGGTCTGACTGGAAATTGTGTTTTGATCCATGTGAGAAACATTTGACACTACAAATGAAAACTATATAACCTTAATGACATTTTTAAGAAGGACTGCTGCTCAGTAGAGTGGCACAGATGCCTAATTCACAACCATCAAATTCCTCCTCTTGTGCTCTTGAAAGTAACACTTTATATCCACCAGGAGAACCCTTGCATTGCTCACCATGACTTTACCTTTTCAGCCAAAGCATTTTAGTAAAGTCAGGTGTCAGCTGAAATGTGTGCTCCACAGCTTTATTTTTTCTTTATATGGAACAAGAAAGAAAAGCTGACAACCAATGATGCGATGCAAAAAAATAACCAAATGTCTTATTTGGGAGTGAGTGCCTTGAAGCCACTTTATTTGTGTAGAGGTTGTTTGGTGTATTTAGAAATGGAATGGTGTATCAAATTGCAGGTGTGGTAAATGGTGAAATATTTTTTTTCTTAGCGAATAATTCACTAAAATGTCCCTGAACCAGCAAGTTAACCATCAAGTGCTGTATTCTGTTCACCTTGGAGTTTGTGTCTACAGGATTAATTCTTTTTCAAGACTCCAAATATGTCTCACGGTTGTTTTGTGTTAGAGTGTATCCAAAGCAACCAGGCTGAATCCCCCCCTCCTTGTCTTACAGTATTACAGAATCCAGCTGTACACCAGAAAATGTATTAATAATTTCTGAATAAATAACCTGGGCAGCAGGAAAACCATGCAATCCCACCCAACGAAGAGTTTCACAAAAAATAAATAAATAAATAAATAAAAATAGACCATAAAAAGTGAGAAAGCAAGAGCAGATAGAACAAGAAAGTAATTTCAAATAACTTCTCTGGAGAGTGAGGGATAGGAGGACACAGGCTTTGTGTGAGAGAGAGAAAGCAAGAGATATCTAATGAATTCACACTGTGTGGAAAGGGGGGTGGTTCAGGCCTTTGTATGAGAAAGGGAGGGAGAAAAAAGAGGCAGGGGACTGAGATATGGCAGGAACCACGGTGAGTGGAGTTAGACTGAGTGAGGAGCAGTTGAGACTTGCTGAGGTATTGCAACAGAGGGATGCGCAACTGAACCTGACAACTCCAGACTGACAGAGAAGCTTTAGAGAACTCCAAACATCTTATCATTTCCTGAAGAAGAAAATACATTTCTGCAAGAAGCTCATCAGCAGCTTCATCTACAGAACAAAAATATACAGAATATATTAATAAGCAAGCTCAAGAAGCAGCACTTTGGTTCTCTTACTGGTCCCTCTCAGGGGATGGTGACCAACTGCTGGAAACTAACTCCTTTTCAAAATCTAGTACAAGATGCCTGTGATGAAGGGCCTTCTCGCTCCACAAAATACCTTCTTGGACAGCATTGCAAACCACTTTGATGGTACCCGTAAGTATTTTTGGGAGATATTGTGCATTTAGTAAAAATGCCATTAATGGTATTTATAGTTGAGAATGGCATAGAAGGCATTGGAATTACTATTAAGTTCAAGTTATGTGCTGTACATTTTGGGGTTTATGAGACTATGGAAACTTGTCCTTTAAGTATTCTGGTTATTTATTTATTTAATCAAAGGGGTAATAAAAATAAATTAGTCTCAGCTGCTTGTTGAGCTATATGTTGCTGCTTAGATTGCTACAATAGTAAACTAAACATGTTGAATTAAATCTTTTAATGGCAGTATGAATGCTTAGTGGTTTAAATCTGACCATTTCCTCAAATTTGAAATTTTTTTTTTTTGTTTGTTTTGTTTTTTTTTTGCTGTGAAATCTTGGTTATTCAGCTAATACAGTGATGTAAACTTTAAAATTACATGTAGAGATGGCATAAGCTGACTTTGCTGGTATCAGTGTAGTTGATTGTTACCTCAGATTTTAATTAAATTTCAGGAAATTTCAGAATTTTGGGGTGCTCCAGATCACTGCCCTGATCTAGGATATTTTTTAAAGGATTCTTGACTATAGGGAGATATGGATAATTTTACCATTAGAGCTTCTAACTCTTACTTTTCTTTGTTTCTGCATGTTTGCTCAATATTTCTGAATGAGCATTTATCGGCAACTTTAAGAAAAAGTAGAAAAAAAATCAGATGCTCTCAAATAACCAAGCTGAATCCAAATATTCATGGTTGAATATTAGAGTGAACCAGATCATAATGGACAGCGTGCCACAGATTTGATAAATAGAACATGAAGCATGTCTTTTCATAGAGTGACTGCCCTTATTCAATGATGATGAGCTCCACTTTGAATAAGTAAATGTAAAAACATAGCGATTATTTGTACCTCACTCTTCTCATTTCCTAGTGAAAAATTCTGTAGTTAAATTGCAGCAAGTGTAATGCAGGGATGCACATGTAGCAGAAGTGCTTTTTTTTTTTTGTCTGCAGGGTGAGCATAACTTGCCACTCCAGTTGGTCTTCTTGTGCAGTCTATCCTCTGTCACAAGCAAGTATTATTAGAATATGTTAAAATTTAATAAATATGAAGTAACAAGTTAGTGGTAAATGCAATTCATTGGATTTTGTCATCTGATATCTTTGAAGAGAGCATTTTGGATTTATTTCCAAGCTGTCTTCCCAAGAAAATGCCTTCCTGACTGCAAGATAAAACAATTATAATAATACAAAGACATTTAGGCCAGTTTTGATATATTTTTTAGGCTGTCTAAAATACTTTTAGCTTTTGAATGCATTCACAAAAATACGTAGTTTCCATGCTTGGATTAGTTTCTCCTCATGTCTCTGATCTGTGTCAGTGCTGTGGGTAACTTGCTGTTGTGTACTAGAGAGCCAGTAAAAATAGTTCTTTTAATTAAATTCACCAAATGTTTGAGGATTCTTTCGTATAACAAGACCGTTCTACATGAAATGTTGTCTTTTCATTCTTTGCAAATTTAATTAATCTTAACAAATATGAGGAGAAGAGGGTGAGTTTGAGTAATGAGCATCTGCAACATATTTTTCTCTATTCTTTAGCTTCTTTTTTGTTCTTTACATTTTATCACAACATCAGAGTAGGAACACACTGAACAAAGATTGTAATCTAGTTTTTGTAGTCGACATTTGGAAAAGATGCACAGCAAACCAACATCACAGCTGCTTACTGAAAGTGCAGCTGGGTTCTCTTTGCAGCACTTCTGTTTTCTCAAGTTCCTACGAATTTCCTCAACCATTTACTTGACAGTTTGACAAGGGCAGGACTACTCAGTTTAGTCCCATGAGGGCCGTAGTCCTGCAGGATTTCAACGTGTCCTTGCTCCATCATAACTGACTCAAATTAATCCAACAGTCTGTGAAGTTCTGCATAATGACTCATTAACTTGAGTCAGGCGCGTTGGAGCAGGGAAACACTGAAAACTTGCAGGACTGTGGTCTCAATGAGATCGAAATGAGTAGCCCTGGTCTAGGGTGTATTCTGCCTTGTGCTTGATGCTGGGAAAAGTTCTCCTCCCTCCAATATTCTTAACTAGAATCAAATAGCTCTTGGAAAATGAATTTATGTGTATCTATATTGAAAGCAGGGCTTTTTCTTTTACAGTGTTTTTATTGTGCTAAATACCGTTTGGGTATTTATTAAAATATTATGTCAAATGATTAATGTTGATTATTATGATTTAATGATCACTACATACAGAGAAAAGATATAAATTAAGCAAAACAGTGTTTGCATGCAGGTCCCAAATTACTGAATTCTTCCAGCTCTGAGCACGTTGACACTGAATTCTATAACAATTTAACTGGTGTTTAAACTATTATAATTCATGATTTCATCTGTTTATGTGGCAGAACAGAGACTATGGTCTTTTTCATATTTTGTTCTGTTTGTTTTGCACATTACGCTGGTGTTTTTTGGCCAAGCACATGAAAAATGGCTTAAAAAAAGAGGGATAACAAGCCACATATTTTCACATTTTCATTCTGATGAAAGCATATGTACCAAGCAATCATAGTAAGCAAATTCAAACTAGATTAGCTCTTTTAATAATTATGTGATGCTACCTCAGCCACTCTTATTGAGTTTGTCATATAGCAAATAATAAGTCCCTCATATGAAGACAGACATCTCCAAATTAAAAATGTTGTTGAGGTCAGTTCACTGTTGCAACCCTAGTACACTATTACTATGCAAATGGGGATGTTTTGATGAAGTTGCATTTACTGTTGTGGAGGGATTGCAAAACCCCAAGTTTTCTTTTGTTGCAGTCTGCTAAACTGAAAAATTTCCATTTTTAGTTTAGACACATCAATTCAGGTCCAATATTTCACCAATATTTAGAATTCAGTTATAAAGAAAATAGGTAAGTTGCATAATTATTTAACTGTAGTTTCTATCAGCTTTTATTTCATATTAGGCAGCATTACTCCTCAAAACTTTTTTTTTTATAAAAATTGAAATGTGCACATGATTCCTCACAGCAGTCGTATGTGAACACACCCCAACAAGCTTCAGGCTATGCTTGTTTTTTAATCAATATTAAATCTATAGAGCAACAGGAGGTGTTTGCTTTCATGCTTCAGCAGTGATAATATATTTGGATCCTACATGGTGTGTGTGTATTGTTTGTTCTTTAAGTCTGTTTATTTCAGAGATACTTTAGATTTAGTCCAAAGCAGTTAAAGATCAACAACCTTGAGAAAGTCTTTCCAGAACGTGTTGAAAAACATGACAGACAATGACGCTATCGCTATCTATAACTCCCAATCACACACAAACATGCACACACACACACTTATAAATCCTCCATAACTAGGTTGTTACTTTCCTTCACACATACACAGACATGTGGAGCTGCATTTAGACACATGAGAGCAGCAGCCATTTTCCCAGTCTTAGCGGCCACAGTATTTCTTCTCAGTTGTCAGACCAGCCTGAGAATTGTCTCAAACTTGTCTCAGTTGAAACGAAAGCCTTTTTATGAGCTTTTTAAAGACTCACTCTAAAGGGGAATGGCGATAATATCCACATGATCCTGATATGAAAACAGGAAGATAGATTAAAATGAATTATGCAGAGGGTGAGAGCCTATCAAATATCAGTTGAGGTCCTGTTCAGTCAAGGTTTTTGAAAGCAGGAAAATATGTTAATTATTCATCATGCCACCACTTCAAAATATAGTCAATTAATGTAAACTACTGACAGAATAAAACTGAAGTTTTGGGTTGCATCTTTAAGATATACCAGAATTTCGTTCATATGGTCCAAGATTGATTATGGACAGTTGCCTCTACAGTGTGTGCAGAATTATTAGGCAAATGAGTATTTTGATCACATCATCCTCTTTATGCATGTTGTCCTACTCCAACCGGTACAGGCTTGAAAGCCTACTACCAATTAAGCATATCAGGTGATGTGCATCTCTGTAATGAGAAGGGGTGTGGTCTAATGACATCAACACCCTATATCAGGTGTGCATAATTATTAGGCAACTTCCATTCCTTTGGCAAAATGGGTCAGAAGAGAGATTTGACGGACTCTGAAAAGTCAAAAATAGTGAGATGTCTTGCAGAGGGATGCAGCACTCTTAAAACTGCCAAGCTTTTGAGGCGTGATCATCAAACAATCAAACGTTTCATTCAAAATAGTCAACAGGGTCACAAGAAGCCTGTTGAAAAAACAAGGTGCAAAATAACTGCCCATGAACTGAGGAAAATCAAGCGTGAAGCTGCCAAGATGCCATTGGCCACCAGTTTTGCCATATTTCAGAGCTGCAACATCACTGGAGTGCCAAGAAGCACAAGGTGTGCAATACTCAGGGACATGGCCAAGGTAAGGAAGGCTGAAAAACGACCACCACTGAACAAGACACACAAGATAAAACGTCAAGACTGGGCCAAGAAACATCATAAGACTGATTTTTCTAAGGTTTTATGGACTGATGAAATGAGAGTGAGTCTTGATGGACCAGATGGATGGGCCCGTGGCTGGATCAGTACAGGGCAGAGAGCTCCACTCCGACTCAGATGCCAGCAAGGTGGAGGTGGGATACTGGTATGGGCTGGTGTCATCAAAGATGAGCTTGTGGGACCTTTTCGGGTTGAAGATGGAGTCAAGCTCAACTCCCAGTCTTACTGCCAGTTTCTGGAAGACAACTTCTTCAAGCAGTGGTACAGGAAGAAGTCAGCATCGTTCAAGAAAAACATGATTTTCATGCAGGACAATGCTCCATCACACGCATCCAAGTACTCCACTGCGTGGCTGGCCAGAAAAGGTCTAAAAGAAGAGAAAATAATGACATGGCCTCCTTGTTCACCTGATCTTAACCCCATAGAGAACCTGTGGTCCCTCATCAAATGTGAGATCTACAGGGAGGGAAAACGGTACACCTCTCTGAACAGTGTCTGGGAGGCTGTGGTTGCTGCTGCACGCAATGTTGATCGTGAACAGATCAAGACACTGACCGAATCTATGGATGGCAGGCTTTTGAGTGTCCTCGCAAAGAAAGGTGGTTATATTGGTCACTGTAGGAGCCATTATTTCTCTTCCTTGTTTGGTCCAGGTTCATCATGGTGGTGGTCTTTGTTTACGTTTGGAATGGCACAGGTGACCTGTATTCCCCTCCACTCTTGGTGGCGGGGTGGAGGGGAAGGGCATATAGGCGTGGAGATGACAGAGCACGGTGTGCTTGGGTAACTGGAGGTCGCACGGTTTTTACCGCTAAAAACTACGCTTGTAAACGCCTTTGTCTGGACACATCTTACCGTCTTTCTACCGCCTTTCATTATACCTCCATCTCATCTATTCATCCTGTATACCGCCATCCTGGACTTCAAGCCATTATTTTCGTTCATTCAATAAATGGGAACAAACCCGAACTTACCTTTCTGTCTGGACATTGGTTCAATAAAGCGCGTTATCACCAGGATCCCCCGTACCCAGAGCGACTAATAAAGGAAGGACCAGATAGTCGCTACAGTCACTGATTTGTTTTTTGTTTTGTTTTTGAATGCCAGAAATGTATATTTGTAAATTTTGAGTTGTTATATTGGTTTCCCTGGTGAAAATAAATAAGTGAAATGGGTATATATTTGGTTTTTGTTAAGTTGCCTAATAATTATGCACAGTAATAGTCACCTGCACACACAGTTATCCTCCTAAGATACTTAAACTAAAAAAGCCCCACTCCAACTTCCAAAAATATTCAGCTTTGATATTTATGAGTCTTTTGTGTTCATTGCAAACATAGGTGTTGTTCTATAATAAAATTAATCCTCAAAAATACAACTTGCCTAATAATTCTGCACAGCCTGTATATGCTCATTTCTTGGCTTGGTTGTGGAATTGCATCTTTAACCTTCTCTCAAGTGCCGAATAATTATAATGCTGTCTGAGTAACTGAAAATTGAATAAAAGACAGGAGGGAATTTACTGCTGGAAAAACTTATATTTATGGTTTGACATATCCTGCTGCCCATTAAGCTTTGGTTTCTCTGGACCATATTGTTCCTATAAATAAAACAAAGCCAACAGATGGCAGGAGAGTTTGAGCTCAGAGACAGGGCTTGACAACTGGTGGAAACAAATTACACACTTGTTTGTGAAAATTAAGACTGAGACAGGAATCTGACTTATTTGTATTACTGAATTTATAATATTTATGAGTTTAGGTGAGCAGGTAATAGAAGAAAAATGACACAAGATTAAGGATTCAGTCTCAAAGATTTTTATCCAAAAAGGGTTATAGCTAGCAGCACTTAAAGAAGTGTTAACGTTTGTGTTCCACATGACACTCAACTGAGGATGTGTGCACGGTTTACCTGTTATATGCACAGTTAGTTTCATGAGAAGCTAAATTAAGATCTTTCCACACTTGGGTTACCATGGCAATTTGTGCAGAAAATAACTAAAACATATGGCAGGGCTTTAGTTCACATCTTTTGATTACCAAGTTATTCTTTGAAATACAGATTTAACTAATAAAACGTACGTTCAGCTCTACAAGCTGCATTCTGATTCATGCAAAAACAGCTTTAACTATCACGGGCTGTGTTTGGATCAACTATAAAATCAGTTATCTGAACAGAATATGATCTGTTCATGCTTTCTGCATGAGGAGAATACAGAAGTTCCTTTCTTTCTCTGAATATGTGCTCAGTGTTGTCCTTGTAGTTTTATCACCATTAAATGTTTGCCAATAGAAAAGTAGACAAAGAACTTTGTTAAATTGAATTTGCTTGCATGCAAGAAGGGACTGAATGAGAAGATGAAACAGGATACCTCAGTGGACCTGGTCTGTTGGTGTAGATATTGAAAGGGTTGACATCTAGCTGCTGTTTTCCCTTTACAACAGATCCAAGAGTACATACAAACCTAATAATTTATTTTCACTGGTAAGTCTGCAGCTCAAATGGTCCTGAATAAATTAGATGACTAATTTCCTTCCCAGCTCTTTATATCTTATCAGCAGGTATGATGTTTCTAACATAACCTACAGTGAAAAGATACAGTACTTTTTAGTTTGGCCACCGAACAGAAATGGGGGAAATCAATTTTCAAAGCAGTTAAGTTTATCGGCATAGCACGTTTCATGTGCAAGACAATTCAACATGCTTTACATATAATGTTAAAAGCATTATAGCAGGGTGCAGAGGAAGCATTAAAAAGTGCATTAAAACAAAATTTAAAAAGTAACAGAAGAAATTAAATAAAGACAGAAAAGTAGAATTAAATGCAAGAAAAAAGTTAAAGAGTGAGGGATTAACAGTTATTTTAATAAAAGGCAGAGGCAAATAGAAAAGTTTTTACCTTGATTCCACACAGCTGAGAGTTTCAGTAAAGAATTATAAAGGATTAATAAAAAGGAAAAAATATTTTAATATTATTTATTATTTGTTTTGATAATAATAATAATAATAAAAATTATAATCCTGTCCTGCATGGCTTTTACAGTACCTCTTGTACTGTTCGTTGTTACAGGATCTGAAGAAGCCTCTCACTGAACACACTTCATTGTTTACTTGCTGTGTTGTGTAGAGATTGTAAAGAATTGCCCTATGAAAATTGTTGCATTGCTCTTCAACTTATGTACATATCAGAGTATATATTATGTAGGTCAGCTATGGTATTGTGACAAACTCATTGATATCTAGGATAAATTTTATGAACATAACAGCGTGCAACACCCTTCCAGGTTAACCCCTTAAACCCTGTTAGTAAGTTTTCTATATTTGGGTATTCTTTTTTTTTCTTTTTTTTGTGGTTTGATCTGTCTTCCGTTTTTCTAAAGTTGGCTTTACTGAGCTTATAGCTGACATTCATGTGTATACTGATATGAGCTGACACAACCTTGGTTGTCCCTGGACCCAATGGCAACAGGGATCAAGGGGTTGAGGTGTAATCTCTGTTCTCATTTGCTTAAACTGGAATGATATGATCATGCCTTCTGTGGCCTGTAAGATGTGCAGCTGCATTCTGGTCTAACTGCTGATAGTGGAGAGGTAAGTGTTCAAAGCCAAGGTGTACAGAATTGCAGTGGTTCGATCTAGAGATAAATTCATAATATTTTCAAGGTTGGGTGGCAACAGTATCACTAAGAAATAGCAGGAGTTGTTATCTGCCTCTGCTGCAACATGTTAATCAAATTTGCAGTGATGCTTGTTGAAAATAACCAAAGAAACTTCCAATGTCTATTATTGCTTGTTGAACAGTCAGTTCTTTCTGTTTGTCAAACTCACACCTACGTTCTTGGTCTTCTTATATTTCCATCACAGACAGTAACTTTCTACTGGGAAATGCACAGGGTCGCTATGGCTACCCTATCGTCTACTGCTCTGATGGATTTTGTGAGCTGACCGGCTTTGTTCGAAATGAGGTGATGCAGAGAACATGCACCTGCAACTTTCTGCATGGGGCTGAGACAAGTGACAACGTAATACAGCAGGTGCACAAAGCTCTAGAAGGTCAACAGGAGTACCAGGGAGAGGTCTGCTTTTATAAGAAAAATGGTGAGGATCAACATGTCACCCTTATTTTTAGATCAGCCCTGTATATAAAAAAAACACTCAGCTTTTGCTTAAGATTTTTTGTCTCTTTGTAATAACATTGTCGATACCCTTAGGAAATCAGTTTTGGTGCCTCCTGGATATTGTCCCAATTAAAAATGAGGAAGGTGAGGTGGTGATGTTCCTGCTTTCCTTTAAAGATGTCAGTGAATCATATGAGAAAAAACATCAATACTCTCCAGGAGATGGTGAGCCACAACTGTGTTCTAGTAAACACATTCATTTATGCTAACCATTAAATGTTATGTTTCCACATTTATTTAGGATTAAAAGTTCACCTTTATGTTTATTTGATTGGATTTTGCTCGTAGGTTTGTCAGAGGTTCCAAACAAAAGCAGAAAAAGCAACCAATCACATTTTTCTAGATTACTAGAAAGGGGGAGAACTATTCTGCACCACCTGAACAACTTGTTTACCAGGAGGGGCAAAAAGAACCTGACCAATGTGAGTGTAAACCTCTGAGTTAAAGATCATTCATCTGAATATAAAATTCTGGTTTCTGAGATTTTTGTCTACTTTTCATCCCTTTGCAGCTAAAACCTTTTGCAAAATTTGCTGTGTAAACATAAGTGATATCTTAAGTTTGCTCCAGTTATGGCAGTCAGGCGGCAACTGCCATGTCACAGGAAATGATGGAGGCTGAGAAAATACATACAAACTGCTAATGTGATCATTTCTTTTTAAAAAGAATCTTCCTCAAGTTTCAATCTGAGTTTGATGTCTTGTGATATTTTCAGAGTGTGTTCCAGAAACCTTCCGTACCTGAGTACAAAGTGGCAGCTGTGACGAAGTCACGTTTTATCCTGCTGCACTACAGCATCTCCAAGGCCATGTGGGACTGGCTTATTCTACTGGCAACCTTCTACGTAGCTGTCACCGTGCCTTTCAATGTCTGCTTTGTCAGCCATAATGAGAGCAATGATCATCACTCACTTGTCAGTCGTAGTACTATAGGTAGTGACATAGCCGTGGAAATGCTCTTCATGCTGGGTATGATATTTTCAGATTTCATTTTGTAAAAATTGTATAACCAGGGCTGTTCTATCTCTAAATAAATCTACAGTAAATAAACAACTTTCTTTACACAGCAGGTGGTTAAAATCTAACTTCATGTAGCAAGATAATTATATGTGTCACTTCACTTTTAAGTCACATCTACCGCATTAATTACATGTTGTGCATCAGTTCACCTTTATGTTGAAGCACCTCAAGCAGGATTATGTTGAGACAACAATAGTAAGTTTAAATTTGGAACAACTGTATTTCTCTATGCAGCTGTTTCCTTGGAAATGGCTAACACATCACCACCTCCTACCAGTTCTCGCCCACTCGGGGTGTCTGTGTTCCCCCAGGCTATGAATCTTAATTAGTTTTCTCTCACTTCGTCCCAATTTTCTTTCCACAAAAGAGGTGTTGAATATTTGTCAGATAACTTTGTGTTTTACAATAAGTTTGTCTAGGGACAGCTAGAGATACAAAATTTGCACACCTGCAGTCACATGCTGCTCCTTTTATCATTTTTGTGGCAAGCTGCTGCGACTACAATAAGAATGGATGATTAAAAGTTGTTAATTATTTATATGTTTTATTTAGGTTTTGTAATATAATTTATTTTATGTATAAATTTACTGTTCTTTTTCAGATATAATCCTCAATTTCCGCACCACATATGTGAGTCAGTCGGGTCAAGTAGTGTATGACGTCAGATCTATTTGTCTGCATTACTGCACCACCTGGTTCTTTGTGGATCTAATTGCAGCGTTGCCCTTTGACCTCCTCTATGCATTCAACATCACAGTGGTAAGCCTGTCATTACAGCTTGAAGAAAATTAGATTACTTTGGTCTGTAGATCCTGGGGTCTTTAAGTGCAAGAGCAGTGACAGATGTTGCAGTAAAATACTTTAGTGCAAAGACTGGGGATTTCTCTAATTTCAATAAAACAAAACTTGAATATTTAGGTGTTGTTCCACCAGTTTGTGTCTTTAAATTCAGAGTAGGTGCTTTACTAGATTTTGCAAAGAGAAAGGGGGGTGGGTCAAAGTTAAAATTCAGGCAGCTATCTTATAGAAAAAAAATGCAATATTTAAATAAGTCATAAAAAGTTAAAAAACTAAATAAATAAAAAAATAAAGTAATTCAGTATGTATGTTGCATGTTCTGTTTCTCCACTCCTTATCCAAGACATCGCTGGTGCACCTGCTGAAGACGGTCCGTCTGCTGCGTTTGCTGCGCCTGTTGCAGAAGTTGGATCGTTACTCCCAGTACAGCGCTGTGGTCCTCACTCTGCTCATGTCAGTCTTTGCTCTGCTGGCTCACTGGATGGCTTGTGTCTGGTATGTCATTGGACGTAAGGAGATGGAAAGCAGTGACCCCATCATCTGGGAAATAGGTGCGCACATTGCATTGGTATCTTTAACAGCTTTCACACTATTAGTCAAGTGTATAATGTTCTTTTTCACTCATTAACTTTGCTGTGACAGTTTTAGTGTCTTTTAGGCAGCACATTTCTAGCTATGCTGGAGGGCCCAAATCCTTTAACAGCACTTCAGCTTCTGTTTTTTCTTTTTAGTCAAAAGAAAGTCTAGATCATAGAGTAATTCCATTCTGTTAGTTTGTATTATATCACATACAATCAATTTCAGCACTTACCAAAAGAAAATAACCCCCTTAAAAGATTAAATAGAAAAATAAAGATACTGATGTTCTAGACCAGTGGTTGCCAACCTGGACTCCAGGACCCCCAAGGGGTCTCCCTAAGAGCACAGGGGGTCCTCAAGGGTTTGCCCATTCAGAACCATTGTGATTAAAATGAATACCCTGCTATACAATTTTAACAAGTGTATCCTTAGTCCAATAATAAATAAATAACAAAAAGTCACTTATATGGCTACAACTTGTGCATCCAATTAATTTTTGCCCATGTTCTGGGGTCAAGTGAGGTCAGTGACCAGCTGGAGCTACTATAGTGGAGCACTTCATGTCTACCCTGGTGACCATGATTTTTCCTGCGACTTTTAATTAATAAAACACCACATAGCAGATGATTTGTCCCCATTTAAAAGAGTCAAAAAACAAACAAACAAAAAAGTAAAATTAAGTAATTGTTAGTTTAACTTTGGCCTGATCAAAGGACAGGACTCAGCCAGTATACAGTTTTTATGGTGTGAATCTCACTAATTAAAGCTTACAACCAAACATAGTTTCAGCACAGGGCAGGGTAATGAATGGGTCCTCAAAAAACAACAACAAAAAAAAGGTTGGAAACCACTGCACTAGGCCTAGTTTAGCCAGCTGAGCGCTCCACATTAATCTTATACAACCATCATCTGACCTCATCCACCAGGCTGGCTTCAGGAGCTGGGAAAGCGTCTTGAGACACCATACATCAACAACACCAATGGTGGTCCCTCCATGCCCAGTGCCTATATTGCTTCTCTCTATTTCACCCTAAGCAGCCTCACTAGTGTTGGCTTTGGCAATGTGTGTGCCAATACAGATGCAGAGAAAATCTTCTCTATTTGCATCATGCTCATTGGTGGTGAGTTAAAATGGTGGTGACAGAAATTTCCCACATTTTATAAATAATTTCAGATTATCACGATGTTACTCCCTCTGCCCCCTCCAGCCCTGATGCATGCAGTGGTCTTTGGCAATGTTACAGCCATCATCCAGCGTATGTACTCACGCCGTTCACTCTATCACACCCGCATGAAGGATCTCAAGGACTTCATCCGTGTGCATCGGCTACCGCAGCAGCTAAAGCAGAGGATGTTGGAGAACTTTCAAGCTACTTGGTCCGTCAACAATGGCATCAATGCCAAAGAGGTGGGTGAAATAATACATTTCAAATAAACAAATGCATATCTGATCAGCATATAAAGTGTTGGCATTGTGGGCTGCAGTAATGTCTTTCAAAAGAAGATTCATTTTCTGTCTTTTCTGTCTTAGTGTATCTAGCTTCAGAAACATGGTCCTTTAAATGTGGGACATCTTGAACTCTCTTGAGTCTTACTCCATTTCCTTAAGTAGATGCCACTGTGTTACAAATAGAATTTCAATGACAATGCCAGAGCCTATCTTGGAGGTGTTCCTGGTAATTGCAAGGGTAGGAGCTGAAATAGAGAGAATACTCATTAACACCCTCACCATCACCTCTGTAGATAATTAATTCACTGTTGAAAGCAGTGACACAGCCACTGGTTTCTGTGAACATGCTGTTGTTAAGACTGTCAGTTTTTTGCTGTGCAGTTTGACACGTTGTGTGAGTACATCAACCTTTAAAACCTCAGTGTGGTCTTTTAGTTACATTTAAGGGTTACAGATAATTCAGTGTTTGGGGTTTTAAACTGTAGTAGTAGTTATCAATTTAATTTTTCTAAGTATTTTTAATTAAATATTAATTAAGTATTTCATTAGGAATCCAATGTCTTGTGGGAGGGAGTATATTTTTAAGTAAGGAGAAAGCAACCACAGAAAAAAACAAAAAAACAAAAAACAAAAAAAACTTAAGAAATCTGTAATGAGGCAGCATGAGTAGCAGCCTTGTATAGGCACCTGTGTAATTTATTCACTTTTCATCTCTTGTTTGTCCACCTTTACCACATCTTAACAGAAATACCTGCGTATTAAATGCAAAGAGCCATCTCTGCTGCCTTTGAATGACAATGTGCTTTCTGAAATATCCAAATAATGCTATTAATAACTCTTAATCAGACAGTAAATTGTTGACTTCATGTTGCACTGAAGCATGAACTCTGAACAATCAATTAAATCCTCATGTTTCCCCCTCATACTCTCTTAGCTATTGCATGACTTCCCAGATGAACTGCGAGCAGACATCGCCATGCACCTGAACAAAGACATCCTACAGCTGCCTGTATTTGAGAGAGCCAGCAGAGGGTGTCTTCGTTCCCTCTCCCTGCATATCAAGACTTCCTTATGTGCACCAGGTGAATACCTCATTCGGCATGGTGATGCCCTGCAGGCTAATTATTTTGTCTGTTCTGGTTCCCTGGAGGTTCTGAAAGATGGTGTGGTTCTAGCCATCCTGGGTGAGTATTCAGAAACTGTGACACATTTAGACCCATTTACTCAAGTCTGTATCTTTTAACACCTCATTGCAATGCCTCTGTTTGTCTAAAAATCCATGCAGGCAAAGGTGACCTTATAGGGGCTGACCTTCCAGAGCAAGACCAAGTGATCAAGACGAATGCAGATGTGAAGGCACTGACCTACTGTGACTTGCAATACATCTGTGTTAAGGCTTTGAGGGAAGTCCTTGGGCTTTACCCAGAGTACAGCAGTCGGTTCAGCTCTGACATTCACCACAACCTCACCTACAACTTGAGAGAGGGCAGTGAAGCTGATGTAAGATATGTAATGGTGCTGTACCTGCTTAATAAATCATAAATTAAACATACATACCATCTACCAAATAAGGAATATGAGTACAATTACTTATTAATGCTAACTTCAATACCTTTAGGGAGTAAGACGATTTCTTTGGACTCCAAGACATTCTAAGGTATGTGTGTCTTGCTATAATTACCACTGGCTTAATATTCTTGATATGTCTGATGATATGTGTTTACATCAAGACGTTTTTATTTTGTGTTTGAAAACTAAAAATTAATGTGGAGATTAAACAAAATTAAAAATTCACACTCAGTGCTCAGATAAAAAAAACACAAAACAAACAAACAAAAAAAAAACATTTCTTTTATGAAGCCTGTGGGTATAAGAGTAAAAATGGAGGGATAAGGGGGGGCATACAGTAGTTGAATGCTGTTAAATTAATGGGGGGACTGGTCTGCAAAGGTAAAGTAACATTGATGTGAATGCCGGGATACAGGGTTTCCCAGCAAAACATTACAGTAAAAAGAAGAAAAGAAGAGCAATGGGACTCAATTTACCTGTCAGTTGTTTTATTGTTATGGTTATTCTGTGTACAATCATGGGCCAATGTAGTAACCTCCGAATATTTTTTTTTCTGGTTAAAAGTGGTTTAAATGTTATGCACAGTGTATAAAAAGATTATATGTGGTCTCTTAAAAAGCATTTGCCAAAAACTAACTAACCCTAACTCAAATCATCCTCTCAAAACTGTATAGGTTTAGCAGCCACAATCCTAAAGCTTTAAAGAAAAAATAAAACCTATAGCCTCTTCACAAGCTTCACTGAGTTTTTAACTATGTTTTCCCAGGGTCATGTTGCTATGGACCACAAACTACCCTTCATCATTGAGGCAAATGACGCTGAACAAGCAGACAACATGAAAGACCCCCAGCAGATGAGAGTGCCCCTGATACAAGGTTTAGGGAGCCCTGTCCATCAATCCTGCCTCCATACCTCAGGGGAGGAGGTCCAGGACATCACAGCACTCCACCTCTGTCGATCACCTGTTCAGGGAGGTAGAGGTCGCAGCCCCTCTCCTCAGCCTTTCATCAGTGAAGAGCTCTCTCTCTCTCCTTTGCTCAGTCTCACTAATGACTCAGGCTTAAATCAACGGCCTGTCAAATTACTCCTTCCATCCTTGCCTTGTGTCAGTCCTCTAAACCTGAGCCCTAGGTAACCTTTTCACCCTGCTTTTACACCTGTGTGTTGTTTGAGATCATTAGAAATAATGTAATGTCCATTTGTCTCATTGCCAGGGTTGTGGATGGAATTGAGGATGATGGTCACACATTTCATTTCAATTTAGAGCAAAGCGAGGCAAAGACTCATGTGCCAGGTAAACTCTCTGCAGGAAGCAGCCTGAATGAAACAGAAGTAACATGTTTAAATACACAATTGCTTTATAAATGCTTAATTGTTAATTCTACAAGGATAAAAATTCCTGTTTTTAACAATATTGGACTCTTTTTGTTTTGTGTTCAGCTAGTACCTTTAACCATTTTCATTTAGAATTATGCATCATCCACCAATATCTCAATCATCTACATTTACCTTCTTATCATCTTTTAGACCAATCAAAGGTGAATGCTAACCTACTTTTGGAGACGGAAGAAGTGAGCCAGAACATCAGCAAACTGAACAAAGAGGTATCGTCCAATATAAACTGTAAAATACAAATAAAACTTCTCCTTTTGTGAATAAATTTTGATGTAGAAAACATTGCTCATTGATCAATCACATGATTACTGTTATAGAAAAGAACATAAACGGTTTTCATGTAGAAAAAAAATTTTCTCATGTGTTTGGTCAAGATGACTTGAGTTGTTGGTCTTCACCCTGAAGGTGTTACTTTCAGTTAGGAATCACTTCTCTGTCTAATATGGCTGTGTAGCCTGTGACATAGTCTACATATATGGCTAATTTCTGGGAGTGATGTTTTTCAAAACATGTTCATGGAAAATTGCCAGATGCACTTATTTTATGTAGCAGTGTTTCAAATGCTAATTATTACCTGACAGGTTTTGGAAAGTGTAGCTAGCAAAAGTATTAAAAACACAGGTTTCCTATCAAGCTAACTTGTCAGAGCTAGCATTTAATGTCAATGTTTATCTTGTTCTAACCTTTAGTAACAGCTAATTATTTTATACTATTATGAACTAACACAGTCAAGCTTCAAAATAATCAATTTGGATATATAAAATGTTTTTTTTTTTGTTGTTTTTGTTGTTTAATAATAAATTCAGTGCTCAGAAAATGACTTTAATTGTTGTTAACGTTCCTTTTCTTCTTTTAGGTTACTAGTTTGAATGAAGAAGTGTCCAGTTTGGCAAAGGAGCTTCATGGCATAATGCAGTCCCTGCAGTCTCATATGACCATCCTTCATGCCGCTTCTAGTGTGACAAATTCTAGCATTTGGCAGCCTAATATCCCTTTAAATGCATCCACTGAACTGCATCTTAATCCTGAACTAATTAGCCATCCTTCTAGAAATGCATGCGGCTGTAGTGGAATGCCTTCCCATGGCAGAGGTCCCACCTTGCTGCCCTCATCAAGCCCTGTGTCAACCTGTTTGCACATACGCTGCTCTGACAGGGAAGGAACTGTAGCTCAAAGGCTCCAGAGCTCATATAGCCCCTTTCAAACAACTAAAGCTACTCCAAGCTCCCCTTACATGACCTATTCTCGTGCCCAAGGAGGCTCTTCCTTCCTGGGCATCAACCCAGCCTTCAGTAGCTTCCCAATTGTTAGTCAGGTCCCACAAATGGTCTACAATCCACCTGTTGCCACAAAACTCAGTGCTCAACCTCTATGCTCTACTGTAAATTGTAGTCACTCCCATCCATCATTCAGTGTTCAGACCAGTTTTGATGTCACACAAAATCTGGCCATGTCCCAGACTCCCATTCATTCCACCATTGCTCCTACTGGCCAGCCACAGTGTCCCACAGCCATCTGTTCTCCGACACCTGCAGCAATCTTCAATTCAATGTGCATAGGGCTAAATCAAGGCCAACAAAGTTCTACCAACGGTTCCAGACAAAATGCACTTGCAGGATCCAGCCCTCTCCACTACTCTTAAAACCATGCATCAAACAGAGACCACAGAAATTCTCTTAAAAGAGCGGACAGATAATATTGAATTTCGTGGTTTAGTAATCTGAACATGGAGGAATTATCACTCTGATTGCAGAATCAGGTTGTTTTACTGTATAATTGTGACAAGTTTGCTATAGTGTTTAAGACTGGTGCTGTAAAGTTTCTGAATGATAAATTGCTATTTACCTAATTGCATAGGCACCATTTTCAGTGCTCTTTTCGCAAATGCCTTCAGTCTGTTACAGACAAGTAGCTGTGAGATAAAGGTATGCAGCGCCACTTGGTGGTGACAGGAACAAAATGCAAGGCTTACAGTTTGAGCAACAATTGATGTTTTTTTTTTTTTATCAGTGCTTTTTTTGTTTGTTCACTTGTTTTTATATTTCATTCTTTATCTGTTTGTTTCAGATCATATTCTGTTATTTTTTCGCATTAAAGTTTTTCAAACTCAATATATGGTTGGATTATCTCTCATTTTGTGATTCAGTGTGATCCAGGAAAACACTGCAAACGTTAAAATAAATTTTAGCAAATAATAATAATGATAATGATAATAATAATAATTAATACGTAATCAAAGAAACCAATAAAAAACTGAAAGCACATCTTTTAAGCAGTGCTGATTTTAGAATAGCTTTTAAACATTAAGCAGCATAACGATTATATTGAAATCTATTTAAATAAATTAATTTAGTCAATAAATAACTTGGACTAATTTAACTAAATCTTAAAATACGTAAAAGATAAATCCTTGAAAATGATTTGTGCTGCTGAATGGGTGACTTTTGTAGGAAGCTGTTGTCATTGGTCAGACAGCCATTGACAAAAAGTGGGAGGTTCCCGGAAAAAAAAAAAATCACTAACCGGAAGGAAAGGCCAGAGCCCAAGAAGAAGAAGAAGAAGACAGCCGCAGCTGATGAGACCAACGAAAGAAGGGAAAGTAATGTAAGTCAGAAAACAATTTTTTAAATTTATCTATTTATTTATTTTTTAATGGAAGTAAAAAAAGTTGCTTTGAATATATGGTGGACTTTTTGTCGAAGAGCTGTTATCCCTTGTCTGGTCACATTTTGATCAACCAACCAGTCAAGTTGGGGCTCAACCTTAATGTCCATTAGACTGGGTCGAGTAGGCTACGAGTTTCTAGCTTTGAGAAGCCACATATTCAAAAAACTACTCATAAAACCTTGCTACAAATGTTGTTGAGAGACATGTGTCAACGTTTCATGCCAGTAGCAGATACAGTAATGAGGTATCCGAGTTTCTCATATGTCAAACAGCTGACGACGTGCTGCCGAGGAAAGGAAAGTTGTCTAATGACGTTTTTGACACTGGGCAATGGCTGCTAACAAAGCTAATGCTATCAGAAGTCAAGTTTACCTTCCAATAACATAGCAATAGTTTTGCTGTTTCAAAACTTACAAGCTAGTGCTAATGCTAGGCGAAAAGTAAAGTTAATAGCTGAGGTTATATTTTTATATTAGTACAAGGCATCGTCAACCCATGCACGTTAATGTTATAAGTGTATGTTCTAATTTAGCTAACACAGATACATTGTTCTTTGCTGATTACTGAATCGATAGTCTGTTTTATCTATGTTAAGAAGTCGACCTGTCTCCTCTTTCAGGAATGTGCATCAGCCAAAGCCAGTCATAACTAGAAAGAACGTCTTCCGTGTATATATATAATATATATATAATATATATATATTATATATATATAATTTGAAAATATTAGTTATCACCTTACTATTTCAGCTGTGGTACCATGTTTTCTATGCAGCCAGTTAAGTACTTAATAATCGGTTTTATCTTTAAAACTGGAGTTAAAATATTTCATATCAAAGATGCATAAGAAGGTTGTTTTCTTCAAAGAGATCCTGTAAGGAAAATTTGTGTAGTCGTTAAACAGCCTTTTAATAGTTTCGTAATAGTTTTTTTTTTTTTTTCTTTTCTTAGACTTTCTTTGGAGCTCCCGGCATTCTCCCTAGTTGTGAGTAGATTTCAGGTTTTTAGTCACAGGCCAGTTAATGTCCACACTCTTTAACTTTAAGCAGCGCTGTGTCATTATAAAAACACGACTGCTGAGAGCAGTTATTTTGCAATTCTGCACATTGCATCGTTGAGGTTGTATGTCTGCGTCAGTGTCTACTTATGTTTAATGGCAGTTACAATCACACATATGTGTGGACCTTTAAAGTTACTGTTTATGGCTTAATAAGGGGAGCAGAGCTTGGACCTTTGAGACAGGGGGATTTACAGTTACCAACACTTGCTTGAGCTCCTCTGTTTATGGTGTATGGACCTTGACCTCCTAAAGAGGTCCACCTATCTTGACAAGCCAGTGCTGATGAAAGATGTGTGGTATTTTATTCTCCATCAGTGTGACGTTTCTACTTTTGGTCCAGCATTTATGTTTTTGCATCGTTTCAAGTTTTAGGTAGTAAGAGTTAAAGTGTTTATATTGTAAATATTTTAAAAATATTTTATAATTTAAGCTAGGTTTTGTATCTTCATTTTCTAAAGTGTTTCACAGTTGAAATGAGTTTTTGTTGTGTGGTTTTTTTTTTATTTATAAGGACGTTAGCCTTGGATTGGATTCAACTACTCTTATATCTACCCCTGTTTTAAAGGAAGACAGCAAGCATTGGTACTTTATCTAACTCGATAGAAGGAGACCATAGAATAAGAGAGATTAAATTCGGATTGGACATCCCTGACTTAATGTGCCAAACATGTAACAATAAAGGGAAAAAAATTATATTTAAGGTCACTTAGTAAGTCTTGAGTCCATTGTTTGTAGCAAAAACAGAATTTTAGTTTTAAATGTGAGAACTAGTGTTTACACTTTAATTTCAAAAGTAAGAATTTGGAAGAAATTTTTACTTCTCACCCCAAAAGGTAAGTTGTTCAATTTGGTACCTAAGCAACGTCTTTCTTCTTTGTAATTGCTAGCCACTGGTCTGTTAGGAATTATATACTGTATCACAAGGTGGTGGTTGGGCCTTAGGCCAACTATGTTTCTAGCTTTGATCAATGAGCTTTTCACACAGAAGTCACAAGCAAAGGAAGTGCCTGTGATTTCCTTTTGGTCTTGCAAAGTGGTAATGATGAGTGGATCCTGTTTATTTTTCCTGTCTTGTGTCAGCACTTTCCCCTTTAAACTGTACTAAGGTATTGCTTATTATAGACTAAAACTTGAGTAGCATCTTGGATCAGAAGGGTTTTTGGTTTTATTTCTGATCTTCATTATGTGCTTTTTTAATTGCCATTCTTGTAGTGCTCTGGAACATGTGCTACTTTACTTTTAGAAGACATTGTGAGCATTATAGACAAAAGGAAAATGGAGATACAACCCTGCATATCAGATACCGCCAGCTGTTCGTTGACCCCACCCTTTCAATTAAGTAAACAGTGCATGTCTCTGCTTGTTTTCTTAAAACTAGTGTAGCGACAACTTGTTGGACTATTTATTAACTGATTAAGACCTTAGATGCCCTCTAAACAGCATGTGGACAAACTTGAGGGTTACTTTTTTAGATCAATCTATTTATTTGTTTCTAAACTATTGTGAACCAGTGGTTATCTATGGATATTTTTTATGTTGTAAAATGAAGGATTCTTTTATAATATTCATGATGTTTTGCTAAGTTAAATTTTTGCGGTTTGTTAGCAGCTTTATGTTTTGCATGCCGAAGAACAGGGGAAAAATCTAAACTATGTCCGAACATCAGATCCACACCAGTTACAAACTGACAATACTCCCAGATGCTGCTACTATTTAAACGCTCGTTTAACTTTCAGGAAAATGTTTGACCATCAGTTTGCAGGGCCTCATGTTTTTAGGAATAAATGTAACATTTATTATTATTATTAAATATAGCAATAACAATATGACTTGTAATTTATAAACACACATTAAATACATGTGTGTTGATGAAGGTTTTAATCCACTCTTGCACCTGTACATGCTGGTAAGTTGTAAAATGGACACAAAAGCAGAACTTGATCTAACTATAGTACAGCTCTCATTACTACATTGGCGCTTGTTCTGTTTCATGTCAAAGTGTCTGTGCAGTTTTGATATTGCACATATGGTTATTTCAGTAACAATAAATATTGAGTTTTTTAAGGGCTTAAACATTTATCTGTTCCTGATAAAGTGAATGTCACTGTATCTGGATGTTAGTAGTCACAGTTGGTGTAATTTCCTTTTTCATTTGTTCTGTTTTTGTTTTTGTTTTTTGTTGATGTGAACCCATATTTGTAACAGCAATATGCAGAAATGATATAATTTTACTATGAGAGCCCACATTTTTTACTTTCATTTAGCAGCAGAATCAGCTACAAGAGCATTTAATTTGTGCACAGATTTTTAAAATCAGTTATTAAAAGAATTACAATCCCTGCTGCTTTCTTGGATATCATGCTGGCTGCGGAGCATACAGGAGACCATGATGAATATTTTACAGCCTCTCTTGCCTGCACCTTCTTCCTGCCTTTTCTCCTCCCCCTTTGTCTGACCCATGTCCCACTGTCTCTCTGACCCACTTCTTGTGGAGGTTTTGAGAGCCCATTAGGCATACCATCAAAGCATCTGTTGCAGGCTACTTAAAATGTGTGAAGCAGGCCTGTCTCGATGTGAGAAACCATCTTGATCTGTGATGTCAATAAGCTGCTTCAGCTATTGATGTTCTGTGCAGTGGCGTGTTGCGAACAGTCATTACATTATTAATCAGAAAGATGTATGTTAAGTCAGTAAATATTTTCCTGTTAATACATGTAGTTAGTTTAGTTGATAGCATAACAAGTATTAGTAGAGGTAATCTGAGCTGGTTTGCCGTCTTTATGCTTTCTGAAAAACCTCCTTTGGTGTTTCATCATGAATTATGACCAGCATTTTTGGGGTCAGCCAATATTTAATTTTATATCAGATGTGACAAAACTGTGCTACACAACATAATTATGTTCTATTTGTCTCAAAACTTTATTTTTCTTATTTTTGTGTAAAGAGAACCTGTTCAAGAAAGCCATTGCTTCCTCTAGTGAGGTATGTTAACAGGTGAAGTCAGCTCAGCTGTTTGCAATCAGATAAGTACAGACTGACTGTTTTGTCCCAGTGAACAGAGCTCCTTCATTCCTTCCCTAGCTTTGCGGTGCAGTGAGCATTAATGAGACTGCTTGTCTGCTAGTTCAAAAGTCCAATCTGACCTCAAGTGCATTGCTGTGTGTGCTAAATAGCAGCAGGTGTGCTTCCATACACCCTTAATTAAAATTATAAACTTATGTAAGTTTAGAAGCATGTTAAAGATGAATTTGGTAAATGTATATGGCATGGTTGCTACACTGTCAAATGAAACATGCAAGCTCTGAATATTTCATGGGCATAGCTGTGATCTTGAGTCACATGCTAGAGATTAAACTCAGCTCAGAGGTGAGCTGAGAAAAAGCTTTGCACAACCAAACTAGCTACAGTGGGATATTCCCTTTATTTTTCCTTATTTTTAACATTTCCCCTCTCCACAAATGTTCTATCCTCCTGCTCGTCCTAAATATTCATTGTGCTTCTGTACTTAACTGTCCCTGTGACAGTACTGGATTTAATGTGCTCAGCAGTAAAACATGTTCTGCAATCTTCACTTCCTGCTTTGAGCTGAGCTGTTTCCTGTCCTTTGACCAAGCAGAAGCTGACGGACCTGTGTATCAGCCAACTGAAAAAAAACAGATCAGGCAAAGTTTCAGATACCTTTAACTGGCTGGCATGAAAAAAAAAAAAAAGATTATTGTTGGTGTCATATTCTGTTGGTACATAAAACTTTGAAACTGAGAAACTGGATGTGACAGAACACAATTTAAAAGTTCTAGTTACTTAAGTATTTTTTTAGGTTCTTACTTCAAGATGTCAAGTGCTTTATTCAAAGAATGATCTACAATTTATTGATTTTCTTTATGGATATAAAAAGAAAATATAGTCATTGAAAGTTGCTTATGTATAATTTTAAATTGTGCTTTATTTTTACCTTTTTATTTTTATCTGGTTTACGTGTCTTTACATGGAGACAGCCATAAATACATCTTGAAACTATCAGTAGACGAGTCAATAACAAAATGTTAACTCTTGTGTGTTTGAACAAAGGAGAATTCTGATTTCTATGCTTGTACGTTTTTGAATATATTATCAAAATGTCAGTAATTTATGTGATATATAATGATAAAGGTGTGTTATTGATAAAAGATGATTAAAGCTTTAATATGAAATATGAGCATAAGCTAAAATAATACTGACATGCAGATAAGATCAAACTTTCCCGGGTTGTAGCAAATTTCAGGACTGTCCATAGAAGAGCATCATCTCTACTTTTTCAAGTAAGAACAATGTTCAAAGTTTAGCTTAAAGATGTTATATTTAAAAAAAAAATCAATATGTCTAAAGGCTGCCAAGTCAAACATGGAGTGCTCAGATTAGAGGTTTTTTTTTCCCGGTCAGCGAACCATTCAGGTGTATTTTAGCAAACTCATGTTAGGCTGTCATGTGACTGACTAATTACCCCAGTTTTGCTCTACCAATTAGTAGTCATTGTTTACACCTCTGTAAGGTTCAGCCATCTCTACCAAGGATTTCTGGATCTCATTCATGGTGAACATAAGGGTCTTTGTTACCTGTTTGGTTTGGCTGGATAGATGGATCCAACTAGGCTGTTGGTGCATATGATTTGTTACATTAAAAGAAACAGGAGGTTCTTTACACTTGGTGGAACAGCAACATGTCCAGATTGTAGCCCGCTTTTTGACTGATTGGGGTCAGGATGGTTCCCGCTTGGATCACAAGCTGAATTTAGAGGGTTTAGAAAGTGGATGAATGTACTCTTGGTCCTTTTTTTGATATTGCAAAGGTGTTGTTGTATCCTTATGTATGTGCCTTGATACAATCCAGATTTTAAGGATATTCGCTTGATCTCACAGCTTAGTTTCCAGCATTAACCACGAGCCCGTAAGTATTCTTTCCTGATTATTTTAAATAATTAATTTATGCACAGATGGACTTCTTTCTGTTTTTTTTTCTTATTTTTTCAAGGGCAATTTCTGTGTGTCAGTCTTATCAATCCCATATGCAGTTAAAACTGTGTGTGTATCAAATATGATCTCAAATCAGAAGGCAAAGTTTGGTTAAAACAGAAAGTTAAGGTGTTTTCCTGTGGCACTTGTTTATACAAAACAAGATTAGATAATTAACTCAGAGTTGGGTGTGGGTGCAGTGCAAGTTTTGATGCCACCAACTTTGATTTTAAGGTGTTTAACATCTTTAAGTTGACACAAAAACTCTGGTGCTGTTATTGTTAGAGTTGAACAATGTTATTTAATTCATGTTCATAAATATCAGCAAGAGATTAGATTATTTGTGTTTTAGAAGGGGTTTAGAATTGAAAGTCTCTTCTGGTTTTAACTCCATATGGGATTGACAAGACACCATGTTTTTTACTTGGAGTAAAGCTTAACAGAATGTGTTATGTTTTCCAGCTCCCACTGGTGAGACCTCTTCTTCCTTCTGCACATCTACCTGAGTGACCTGATCTTGCCAGTGTCACCAGCCTTCAGTATCAAGCCCAAGTCTCAAGTCAACCATACAGCCTCCTCCCTGATAAGTCTTCTTTCTCACAATTTTCAACACGGTAATATGGCAGGGCGAGGTGGACCAGCACGTACCAACGGCATTGCCGCAAGCAGCAAGATATGTCAGTTTAAGCTAGTCCTGCTGGGGGAATCGGCAGTGGGGAAGTCCAGCTTGGTGCTTCGCTTTGTCAAAGGCCAATTTCACGAGTACCAAGAGAGCACCATCGGAGGTGAGAGTTTCTGCTTTGATGTCCACATTTGTGTCTGCTTTCTGTTGTACTTAAAGAGTATCACAACCATATGTCTCCTGTGTGGAAAAAAAAGAGTATACACTGTGTACTGTCAAGCTGTAATGGTGTACAGAAATCATTGTCTGATGTTTAAAGACTAATCAAAAGCATTTGAAAAAATGGATTTTTCTGGCAATTGGATTGCTTTTCTTACAGTATAGAAGAAGTACTAGTCATTTCATCCTTGTCATAAACCCACTACGGCGTGATAGAGATTAATCCATGTACAAATATTTTGTACTCGCACAAAAAAGAACAAAGTAAAAACTTGTGCTTTGTACTGAAGCAGAACAAAACCATGTCCTTTCTAGCAGAGAGGAACTGTTTACTTGCAGGTCTTACTGTTTTTCTGTTGCTGCTTTATGCATGACAAGGAAGTGGTATAACCAGTTCATGGCATATAACCCGACTCAAAAGAGCCTTCAGGCTGCTCACACTCAGCAGACAGGCATATAGATTTAGTGGAAAATTGTTAAATTACATGCATTATTTTTGACTAAAAAATACTGCAGTTTAAAAAAAAGGAACTTGAGGCCACAGATGAGTGAGGTTACTTGAAACAAAACGGAATTAAGGTAACAATGGAGGATTTCCTGGACCTCCTGTTGATGACTGAAGCTGATTTATAAAAGACGACTTGAGTTTCAAAGGAAGAATATCATATTTTTGATATTGAAAATTTGAATAAAATTGAGGCTTCTCCACATTATAGCAACTTCAGCCCAGAGCAAAATGAAGATAAAATTTTAATGAGAATGTCAAATGTAAATCATCAGTCCAACTGAAGGAACATCAGTGACGAGTTTTCTCTGGAACTGCTGACTCTTCAGAGCTAGTCTCCCACCCACTTTCTTCCCTCCCATCTTTCCCACTGGCATTCCATTGCCTCACCATTCAATGTTGAACACACACATTTCATTGCCGTTTAAGACAACATGCTGCCTTTTTAGTAACTACAAAGACTTTGTTGTCTTGGACAGAAATGAGCTCTTTATCTTTGTGAGCATGTTTAGATTGGCAAATGTTAAGAGCCTGCAGGGAAATCCAATGCAAACTTGAAAAGAAATTATTAAAATGATGGCACCAACAACCATGTTTGAGGTTGTCTTAGTTTTGATGGCTTTTAGTGACTCATTAAATCTAATCAGCTGTGACATGTCCTGCTATAACTGAAATGTGTTGCTAAAATGTTGCTTAGCTTGATTGTAAAACGTTTGAGTTCATTCATTGAATGTGACCCTAGTTTTTCTTTTTTTTTTTCTTTGTTTTAATAGCCAGTAAATTAAGTTGCGTAGCAACTGTTGATCATAATGTATTTAATCTTTTCTAGTTTCCACTCTAAGTTGGACTATCTTTTTCCCATTTGTCATGCATGAGGTTGCTCGTGAGTAATGCTGCCTTTGGATGTAGAGACAGGATACTCAGAAAGACTAAAAACGAGTCAGCATTTTTGCATTTTGCTGAATTTGTAGTTGGCTGGTCAACGATTACAAAGCTTTAAAGACTGTGCTATGTAAGAGGGAGCTCAGCTTCCTCCATCATGTGACAGTTGTGTGATTAAAGTGAGATGAATGCAGTTGTGCAGTCATTCATAATCAGCAGAATTTTCCTAGTGTACTTCTAATGGCTTGTATTTTTGTACTGATTCTGACATGTGATGTTGATGTTCCCAAACATTTACATTTCTATTTTATTGTAGCTACAGAGTTATTAACATTATAAAAACAAAATCCTCCCCTCAGAGATAGATCAGCAATTTCCTGCTTTCTGTGTTTCTTTTTGGAGTCTCATGTGTACAGCTTTTTTTTTTTTGCTTTATTTTCAGCTGCCTTCCTCACACAGACGGTATGTTTGGATGATACAACAGTCAAGTTTGAGATCTGGGACACTGCAGGACAAGAACGGTATCACAGCTTGGCACCTATGTACTACAGAGGAGCCCAGGCTGCCATTGTGGTCTTTGACATCACCAATACAGTAAGTGACTCTAGCACTCTAGCAGGACATCCGCCAAGACAGTCAAAAACACACTTATGTCATCTGTTTGCTAACCCTTGTCTTCCAACTTTGAGTTGATGATTGTTGAATCTAAGAGGCAGCAACAGAACTTTGCTCTCTGCTTTTCTACAATTAAATGTAGCATTAAAGTTACACTAGTGATGTAACACAGTGTCTTATGATTGTGTGTGTGTTTTAAGGATACATTTACACGTGCAAAGAACTGGGTGAAGGAGCTCCAGCGACAAGCCAGTCCCAACATTGTTATTGCACTGGCAGGAAACAAAGCAGATCTTGCCAACAAGAGAGCTGTAGATTTCCAGGTAAGGGCAAAGATTTCAAGATGTAGCTTTAAGTTCTTTATTTTATTCTTAAAAATATATATACATACTGTCAATTTGCCCTGAGGTATATCATGTTTGTTTCTTTAGGAAGCACAAGCATATGCAGACGACAACAGTTTGCTCTTCATGGAAACTTCAGCCAAGACTGCTATGAATGTCAATGAAATTTTTATGGCTATAGGTAAGAATTCCTTAATTTTTAGATAAGTTGTCATAAAATAATAAAAAGGCCTAGTATAATTTTCCAGAACTCATGCACTCAAGCGCTAAAGTTTTACCTCCAAAAGTCAATACAAAAAAAGCCTTTTGCTTTCAAATATGATGGAGGACACAACAAACTAGATCCTCACACTTTTAATTGTTATTGTTTCAGATTTTCTTCGTCTTATATTAGAACACGCTGTTCTTTTGTTCCACAACAAATGACACGTGATTCTTTCAAAACTGTTGATTGAAGTTTTTCAAATGATCAGATTATTTAAAGTAAATAAATATAGTCAGATTCTTCATTCTGCCTCATTTTCATGTTCTATTCTCAGGCTGAAATAATCTATTTTTTTTCTTTTGTTTAAAAAAAAAAAAACAGCCAAGAAGCTTCCGAAGAATGAGCCTCAGGGTGGAGCGGGCACTGGGGTACGAGCCAGAGGCGGCGTGGACCTGCAGGAAGCAGCACCACAGGGCCGAAGTGGCCAGTGCTGTGGGGGCGGGAACTAACTCAATGAATTAGCAGATCCAACTAATCTACAGCTCCGAACAACCAGACCAGATATTAGCCAGCTGTCAAACAACATCCCATTGGTCAAACTCAACCATGGCCGGACCAGCTATCCTATCAGCTCCAATTAACTGTTTGGCAAGTGAGTTCACTGGCCTGAAAACTGCCAGAGCCCACTGATGGTTCTAACTGATGAACCAAGAAATCTACCTACAGGCTTATTTTACAGAATCATGTTTGAATCCCTGGACCTGCCAATCCATGACCTCTCTTTTGATGATGGACACTTGATGTCACCTTGGAGGAAAAAAAAAAACAAAAAAAAAAACAAAACAAACTCATCCCATTCATGGAAGGAAAGAAGATCAGTCATTACCGATGGCACTTAATAGAGCCATGTTGTTCACTTTCTGTGTTTGTGTAGAGGAAAATAAATTGTTGCAACAGGAAGGAAAATAAACAGCCTTATTGGCCCCCACCCTTTCTCTGCCACTCCTCGCTTTCCTAACGCACCATAAAAGTTTACATCACAATCATTCGGCACAGATAAATCAAGGTGCGTGCAACATCCTTCTCTTTGTCTTGTTCCTGGTTAGCTTCCTGAATAAGATGAGGAAAAGTTTCTTCCCAGAGAGCAGGAATGGACATATTTCTTTCTTGATAAAGCTCTGTAGATTGAATGACTTACATTAATATCACTATTTTTTTTTGACACATGCTGGTCAGTATGATTTTTAAAACCTAGACTCGAAGGTTTTACGATCACCCATATGTTATCAAACCATACACAAAAAAGAGTGCTTTACTAACATTGTCACCCATAACATAATTTAGCATTAATATAAGGTTTTTGAATAATCAGTGTAAAATGGCAAATACATAAAAGCAAGATTTGTTTTCTTGACCAAATCACAACTGTATTGAAAACATATTGCTGTATTCGTAACAGACTCAAGTTTATAATCTGTAGTTATTGTCAAAATGATATCTTCCCAAACTCTACATGTTTTGTCAACTTTAATTATGTTGTGATGTTTTTTCTTTTTTTTTTGTCTGTTTTTTTTTTTTTTTCTGGAGATTTATGATATTAAATGCACTGGTTCCGTCTCATCGTCTTTGTGAATTGAGAGGTTAGCCTCAGCTTAATTTACTTTTCTCTTTATTGTCTCTTTATTTTTACTGTCCATATTGGGGAGGGATTGGGTTTCAGCAGTCTTGTCATCCTGTTATGGCATCAACAACTAGCACAATAGATCTTGCACAGCAGCCCCGCTGTTAGGTTGGTGGGATAATGGGGAGGGTGGGGTCATCGGGAAAGAAGGATGTAATTTTGTGAATAAACAAGGGTAAGGTATATGTTTTGTAATCATTTCTCCATAACATGTTCGCCTCTTGGCATTTTTTCTTTTAGTGGGTCTAGCAGCTTTTTTGGTCCAACATGTTTACTGATTTCATATTTACAGAAAAGCTAAGCTGGAATTCTTCAGATCTCCACAGCTTCATAAATCTGCTTGGCACTACTCTCAACAGCATACTTCAATAGGGATATTTTGTTGGAATTAGTATTAAACACATTTATAGTCAAAATGACCATGGCTCAAACAAGGTTGAGTCTGTATCAATTTTTAATTACTTCCAAAAAATAAAAAATTAAAATACTTTGGCTCTTTATATTTGAAAAAAAAAGAATGCTCCTTACCATCAAGGTTAATGTGAACACTAACTTGTTCAAATATTTCAGAATGCATGCAGACATTAGTCCTATCATTGACAGTAGCTTAAATCTTCTGATGTGGTAACATTTATATTATTTACAAATTGTGCAGTGTCACTCATGATTACAGACAAAATATTTCTTTTCATAAGGCAAGAATGATCAACTCCAGTCCTCAAATGCCATTGTCCTGCAAGTTTTGTAACACAGTTTAAATGAAATGGTTATACAGCTGTCAAGTTGTGCACAAGCCTGTTTATGGCCCCTAATTTTGAGCCGGGTATGTTGCACCAGGGAAACACAAGACCTGCAGGACAGCGGCCCTCAAGGACCGACTTTGGAACCCCCTCTACCACCGCACTAATGGAAAAAATGTCACTTTTGTTGTTCCTCTGTATAGCCACTAGAGGTCAGTGAACGGTCACAAATTCAAATGAACTTGTCTTCCTATTGAAACCATGGAAACCGCTACCTCAGACAGGGAGAAGAATAGTAAGACTATGGGCGTGTGTTTTGTAGTGGTCACGTTATTTTTTACATGTTGTCTATAACTTAATTTACTGTTGGGAGTAAGGTACTTCAAGATTAAAATTCGTTTTTTGTGTGTGTGTTTTGACGCGGCATATCTGCCTCTACCTGTAATTCAGTGTTAGTAAGTCTTAAATCCGTTTTTTTCTGGCAGTACTTGAATGCAGCGCATGAGCTAAACGGCAGTGGAGGAAGTCTGTCGCAGCAGCGTGGATATGTCGGACCCGGCGGCACAGGCCTTACAACCCCGGCTTCTCCAAGCCCAGTCGACTGGGTCAGGGGGGTCTGGTTCTGCTGCGACAGGCCCCGGGCCAGGGAATAGCGACCCGGCCAGACCAGGACTTAGTCAGCAACAACGTGCAAGCCAAAAGAAAGCTCAAGTCCGAGCTTTCCCACGGGCGAAAAAGCTTGAGAAACTTGGCGTTTTCTCCGCATGCAAGGTAGCTAACAAGCTAGCCAAAGTTAACAACAACAAAGCACTCTTCGGGCAGTATTATCTAGTAGCTGTCATTATAAAGACAAACTAGTAACGCATAACCTAACGTGGTGGTTAACTTTTGTAGCTAGCTACCTCGGTAGTTCAAAGAATAGTTCTATTAATCATAAATCTGTGAGATGCACATCTCAACAGTTAGCTTAATCGATTAGTCATTCATTGATACAAAAATCACAGAGCATTTACTATTTGCGTTGCTTATTTGTGTTGTTATGCTTATTCTTAGGCTAATGACACATGTAAGTGCAATGGATGGAAAAACCCGAATCCTCCATCAGCCACACGTATGGATCTGCAGCAGCAAGCAGCCAGCCTGAGCGAGCCCTGCCGCAGCTGTGGACATGCTCTGGGTACAAACTAACTTCCACATACATTCACCCAGCCCCTTTCAGAACAGCAAATAAATGCGTGGTGTATCTGTTATTAAGAGTTTTCAGACTACATCCATCTATATGCTATTTGTTAGACACAAATTTGGATTCAGTTATTTGATTCCTTAATAAATCTAAACACAAAGAGGTTTATAATGACTCTTTGGGTTACTCCAAAGGCTAGGTTTTCCTTTCTTGCCACAATATTCAGAGTAGTTGTCATAATGTAAAGTTGTAGTTTTCCATCAGAAGAACGTGAGGTCACTCCGAATTATCCATCTTTCTCACTTTTCAGGCTAAGTTCCTGGGGGGGGATTTTTTGTAAAGATGCACGATATTATCGGCACAATATCCGTATCAGCCGATATCGGTTTCAAAATAAAAAATCGAATAGTCGTCATCAGTTATCGGCCAATAACCAACAAATGGTGTATCGCTACTTTTTTGTTATTTGTTAAATGTAGAAGCAGCTGTGTTTGTGGGCACTTGTATCCTTCCTCAGATCTGTGCCTAAACACAATCATGTTTCTCTCCCTCAAATCTTGGTTCCCATTTAGACATCCATTAGACGTGCCATTAGACTGGAGTGCAGGAGAAATGAGCGACAGTGGAAAAGAACAAACTGAAGTATCTTATGAGTTACTGAGAGGGAGTTTGTGTTATCAAAGAGCTGTTAAACCTGCTAGAGCAAAATATTGCTCTCAATGCTCATGAACCTGTCCCTCTGGAAGCTTTTAGAGAACTCTGTGGTAAATTTCCTAATTTCTTTTTGGACAAGGTTGTTAGTATTACAGCCTGTATTACTTCTCCATCCCATGACTTGTCAATCTTGGTCCCCTGCTCTGCCGTCCTTGAACACTTTGAGTCTATTTTCCTTTCCCTGTTAGAGAACCTGGTTACCAGTATGAAGCCATCTGGCTCTCCTGGTGACGTTGTTCATCTATGTCTTCTTAAGGAGGTTTTTCCTGCTGATGGTCCGTCTATTACTAATATTATTAACGGTAGTTTGACTTCTGTTGTGGTGCCGAGCAATTTTAAACATGCTGTGATTTGCTGAAGAAATTTGGCCTCCACCCTTCTGGTTTGACTAATTTTAGGCTAATCTCCAAGTTACTTTTTTTGTCCAAAATCTTGGAAAAAAATGGTCTACAACCAGCTGAAGGGCTTCATAGACAAATATAACATTTTGAAAGTTTTCAAGTCTAAGTTTAAAACGTATCACAGCACTCTTTTAAGAGTTTTAAATGACATATTTTTAGCAATGGATTCTGGGGACTGTGTTTTATTCTCGGTCCTCTTTTGTTCTCTTTTTATTTGAGCTGCTTGGTGCTTTGTTTAGAAAGCATGGCATGCCATTTCACTTATACGGTGGTGACCGTCAAGTCTATTTCCCCTTAAAACGTAATGGTTCTGTTCAGCCTCGCCTTGATTGTCTCAATGAGATCAAGGGATGGTTTGCTCTGAATTTTCTAATTTTTAATGAAAAACAGACAGAGGTCATGCTCTTTAAATCTAGTGGCTCCAGCTGTACTCCTTCTTTTGACTTTTTAATTTATTGTACAGCACTTTGGTCAGCTTTTAAAGTGCTTGAGAAATAAAACTGTATGGTATCCACAGCTGCGGGACTGGATATAGATGTTTCTTTTCTAATTATGCTCAGTGAATTTAGTAAGGCAGTTTGGGAAAGCATCTTGAGAGCCACTTGTAGAAATGGCTGCAAATGTGATAAGAAGGTCTAAATGCTTTTATTTGTTTAGAGTAACAGATTTTCAGTGAGTATTGAGCAGAGATTAACAGAAAATAAACTGAATTAATGTTATGATGCATATCAGATAAAAAAAAAAAACAGGAAAAATGTAGTTCCCGCCTGTTGTGCAACAGCTAGTTGTGTGTTTTGATACTTACTTTGGTGCTTTGTTCACAGCTGATCATGTGTCTCATCTGGAAAATGTGTCTGAGGATGAGATTAACAGGCTGTTGGGGATGGTGGTTGATGTGGAGAACCTTTTTATGTCTGTACACAAAGAGGAGGACACAGATACCAAACAAGTGTATTTCTACCTTTTCAAGGTAGGTGAAAACTTCATCTCAACTCATTGTGACAATTATGTTATGTGAGCCAGTGAGGTTTAATCTGGTGTTCTGTTTCTCTTTTTCCTTAAGTTGCTGAGAAAATGCATCCTGCAGATGAGCCAGCCAGTCGTAGAAGGGTCCCTCGGAAGTCCACCATTCGAAAAGCCCAACATTGAGCAGGTGAACATGGAAGTTAGTCCCAGTCTTACGCAGCATCCAGAACTTCTTAGCAAAATTTTTTAACAATTTTTTCTGAATTTTCTCTTTTTCTGCAGGGTGTTTTAAATTTTGTTCAATATAAATTTAGCCACCTTGCTCCAAAGGAGAGGCAGACCATGTTTGAACTATCAAAGATGTTCCTTTTATGTTTAAATTACTGGAAGCTTGAGACGCCAACACAGTATCGTCAGCGTACCCAGAAAGATGATGGAACTGCATACAAAGTGGACTACACCAGGTTTGTTCATGCAGTTTTGTTTGTAAGCAGGTGCATGTATTTTTTATAATTCTGTGTTATATTCTGAGATAACAGCAGTGTTTCTCCCTATGAATACCAGGTGGTTGTGCTACTGCCACGTCCCACAGAGCAACGACAGTCTGCCACGCTATGAGACCACACAGGTGTTTGGCCGAAACTTACTCAAGTCCATCTTCACCGTTACACGGCGCCAGCTCCTGGAGAAGTTCAGAGTGGAGAAGGATAAGCTGCTGCCAGAAAAACGCACACTTATCCTCACACACTTTCCCAAGTAAGAGCACAACTTGTAAAATGGCATTTAATGACAACTGCCTGATGGCATGCCGATGGAGCGGGATTAGGCCTGTATCAAGCTGTTTGGTCATAGCAGGGTGGAGTTGATGGGACTGGGATCTGAGAAAGGTTATGCCTGCATCTGTATTGATTCCTTTGTCATGATAGACATTCTTCTAGATTAAAAAAAAAGGTCAAATGAATCTTAAATATTCATGTTGTCTTTTGGAGATCTGTTTGTTAGATTTATTTGTGCTTGTCAGGTTCTTGTCGATGCTGGAGGAGGAAATTTATGGTGAGAATTCACCTATATGGGAGGCAGATTTCACCATGCCTGCTTCTGATGGGACACAGCTGGGACATCAGACAGGTAAGGCCAATCGGACAAGACCACACAGCACAACGATACAACGTACAAGTTAAAAACCAAAGAGAAATTAAAGTTAGCAAGTCAAATAAGCTAGACTCTTGTTGGCAATATTCATGATTTTCACATTATGTCTATGTGCTAAATAGTTCTACTTCTGAAAGTCTAATGGAAGCAGTATATCTAGGTTAAAGCCAGGTATAGACAGTTTATGTAATGGCCTTGGTTTGGTATTCTTATTATACAAACTTAAGAGGTATTTACAATAGACACATCTAGTCTTTGCTGTAGTCACAGTTGTGTGGTTTATAAACTGATGCACATTGTCATTGCAGTAATCAGCCCTGCTTCAGTGTCTGGCTCTGCTGCTCTGTCTAAGTGTCTGATCAGCAGCTCCTCTATAGGCACAGGGGAGAGTGGAGGTGTGGAGCCCGTCACAGGTCTGTTAGTGTTTGCCTCTGCATTGATTCCCCATCTTTAACAAGGACACAGTGCCATATGTTTCGTGCAGTTAGTTGTCTGCATGGAGTAATTTGTTAAGCACTCATTAGACTTGCAGCTAAACAATTTAAATATGCTAATTGAAATTTGGAAATGCAGCAGTTTTTCTTAAACAGGTGATGGCTGCTGTAAGGTCACTGTCCACTGTAGCTTTTATTTGCTGTGGCTGTCATGATTAGAAAATGCAAGGTGACAATTAACTGTTGTAAAATTAATTGCAGTGATTGATAGCTTAATTTAGCTGTTAATTTTATGCCACTTTGACTATATTGGATTAATAATATATAAACTATAGAAATTGGTGTTTGATTTGTATATTTATTTACTTTTTACTTATTAACACCCTTTTCAAATTCACTTTGGCTGATTTTAGCCTTTCTAATTTGGCTAAAATCCAATTCTGTGATTTTTGGCATTAATAGTAATGGTAACTTTATTAAAAGGGAGATGGGCAAACCTTAAATATAGAAAGAAACATAAACACCTATGACATTATGACATAGAAAAGGCCTCTCCTCCCTTTTATTCTGAGAAATTTCACTATGTGTTCAGGGGAAAAGCGTAAACTTCCAGATGCATTAACATTGGAGGATGCCAAGCGGATCCGTGTGATGGGAGATATTCCTATGGAACTGGTCAATGAAGTCATGATGACAATCACTGACCCTGCCGCTATGCTTGGACCAGAGGTCAGTTTTTTTCCCCCCTTAAAAAGCCTTTTTACACTAGTTTAAAAAAAAAAAAAAACTACCTAAAGTAACATCTGACTGTTGAGAGTTGTGTGAAAGTGTGAACAGGACAGTATTTAGTCCTGCATCTACAGTAGATGTGTTGCAACTGAACATTTAGCCCAGTTTGAATAATTAGGAGTGTACTGGTCTCTTTGTAATGGACCTGGCATGCATAAATGCAGCTCTAAGGTCCTTGTAGTGACATAAAAATGACCTCTGAATAACAGTGCATCACAAAGCCAGTACTGGCTTCAGTCTCAGATCTTTAAATTAGTAGCAGTGACAGTTTATTTATGCCACTAGACTAATCTGCTGACGCCTAATGCTGCTCGTGATGAGACCGCCAGGCTGGAGGAGAGACGGGGCATCATAGAATTCCACGTCATTGGAAATTCACTTTCACAGAAGTCCAACAAGAAGATCCTGATGTGGCTGGTTGGCCTTCAGAATGTCTTTTCTCATCAATTACCTCGTATGCCCAAAGAGTACATCACACGACTGGTGTTTGACCCGTAAGCGAATGCATTCAAATTACACATAAAGTCCTGGTCCAGGTCTTGCAGCTTGTCCTGACATCTTCAATTTTCACAGGAAGCACAAAACCCTCGCCCTTATTAAAGATGGCCGCGTCATTGGAGGCATCTGTTTTAGGATGTTTCCCACTCAGGGCTTCACAGAGATAGTCTTTTGTGCTGTCACATCCAATGAGCAAGTTAAGGTACATTCTACCCATTCATACTAAGTTTGTAAGTCTACAAAAACATCTGTCTGGTTCAGTTTTGTTAAAGATTGCTTCTTTTTTTTAATCAAAAACATGGGTCACTTCACTGAACTTGCAGCTTTTGGAAATATAAAAACATTTCTAACACTGTCATCTTTCTGGTCTCTTCAATATCAGGGCTATGGTACCCACCTAATGAACCACCTAAAGGAGTACCACATCAAACACAACATCCTTTATTTCCTCACTTACGCTGACGAGTACGCCATTGGCTACTTCAAGAAGCAGGTACTGCAGACGGGCTGTGCATTATCCGTTTCTCTGTCCTCCCCTGCCTTCTTTACTTTTAAAGAAGTCTTTTGCCCACACCTCCCCTTTTGCAGGGGTTTTCCAAAGACATCAAAGTGCCCAAGAATCGATACCTGGGATACATCAAAGACTACGAAGGAGCAACCCTGATGGAGTGTGAGCTGAACCCAAGAATCCCTTACACTGAGCTTTCTCATATCATTAAGAGGCAGAAGGAGGTATATGATGAGGATATGAAATGTCCTTGTTATGGCAAAATGTTTTTTTTTTTTATGTTTTTAATTAATAAAACATCATTCTGATATTGCCATAACAGATTATTAAAAAGCTGATCGAGAGGAAACAGAGTCAGATCAGAAAGGTTTATCCCGGTCTCACCTGCTTTAAAGAGGGCGTGCGACAGATCCCAGTGGAGAGCATCCCGGGCATAAGTAAGTGTTCTGTGTGCATATACGTTGAAAATTTGAATTAAATTCAGCACTTTTATATCACTGATGAGTCTTTTTTTAACCTTCTAGGAGAGACAGGCTGGAAACCCTGTAACAAGGACAAAGGGTAAACTCACATTTTGTTTTTCTGAAGGTTTTTTTGAGAAATTTGTGGATTATTTCTGCTGCAGATAAAGCAGGTATATAGACAATTATATTTTACCTAGCTATTTGGTTTGTTTTATTCATGTATGTCATACCTCTTTCTGTAGATGTGAGTTTAAAGGAACATGATCATCCTTATGGGAAACTATAATAGGAGCAAATATGTTTCCACATAGGGGCCAAAACTGCTTGCTGGTACCCTTACTGTTAATGGCCTTTCTGACAGAACCTGAACATCTCATTGAGAAGTTGCGACCTTTTGTTAAGTTAGACAATATAAAAACAAACTAAGCAGAATATTCAGAATAAAAAAGAATATTAAGCTGATTCAAATCAAAGAAATGCCTCTCAACTTTGAAATGCTAAAGGTAATAAAAGCAAGTGGTCACAGCTAGTTTGACAGAGAGGAATAAACTTGTTTTTTTTTAACTACACGCTGCTGTTTGCAATGATCAGTGTTGCTCCAATATCAAAGGAGGAAACCTAATTACTGCCTGACTTCTTATTTAAATGGTAATAGTTCAGTTGTCCCTAGTTGAGTTTATACGTATTAAGAAGTTTGATAACTAATAAAGGCTGTTTTCTCCCCCTATGTTGGTTAAAAATAAGAGTTTACGTGTAAACATTAATCATCATGCCAATAATATTAATTCTACTAATTCAGCAACACCCAGTGTTTGTTTCTGACTACAAAGTGATTCCATAAAGTCAGTTTCAGTTTTTGATCATTTACATTATTTATAGGAAAGAGGTGAAGGATCCTGATGTGCTATACAACATGCTGAAGAACCTCCTGGCCCAGATAAAGGTGAGGGTCACACACTACCTTAGAGCACAAGAATAATGGACACTTTGACTAATCTGGACCGTGTTGGATCTCTTCAACAGACTCATCCTGATGCCTGGCCCTTTATGGAGCCAGTAAAGAAATCTGAAGCTCCAGATTACTACGAAATCATCCGCTTTCCCATCGGTGAGTGAACATCCCTTTAATAAAGCAGCCGCCCCACCTACTCGTCATACTTTCAGCTATTTTTTTTTCTTTTTATTTTCTATACAGATCTGAAGACAATGACAGAAAGACTCAAGAACAGATATTATGTGACCAAGAAGCTTTTTATTGCGGACCTGCAGAGAATCATCACCAACTGTCGCGAGTACAACCCACCAGACAGCGAGTACTGCAAGTGTGCCAACACCTTGGAGAAGTTCTTCTACTTCAAGCTAAAAGATGGAGGCCTGATTGAAAAATAAAACACCACGATAATGCAGATGATGGGGAAAATATTGTTAGTTTTCCTAACAGTTAAAATACAATAAATTTTGCAAGAATTACCATGAAACAAAAAGATCAGAGCCAGTTAAGCATTACATGTGTCAGATGACATCTGCTTACAGTTACCTTCTGACATTTTCCGTTTTCCAGCACTCATCAGGGGAGTAATCTTCATTAAAACTAAAAAGCTTAATTGAGTGTACCAAAGTTACAGGTCCAAGGTTTAAAACTGCTTCTTTCTATCATTATTTTTACAAATTATTGGTCCAGTTTTGTTATTTTTGATAATGATTGTTTATTACAGCTTGTGTTCTTTAGGTTAAAAACATGTCACAGGAGCCAGTGTATACAGAATTACATTGCAGAAAACTGGACCTCGGGACCTAAAGCCATGTTGCCTTCAGTTACTGACAGACACTTGAACATCCCAGCCAACAGTGAAGATAAATGTTATGAGCTGAGACGTACAGATTCACTTAGTGGGATGTTAATTGAACAAATGTTGCTCAATTATGAGGTGAAAGAAAACAGTTTTTTGGGGGGGTTGGCCAAAAAAGTGAGTTTTTTGGGGTTTTTTCTTTTGCTTTTGGGTGTGAATTGAGCATTTTTTTTATTGTTGATTTGGAAAACAAGCTATTTTAATCTCGTTTCTGGTGTCATTTTTCATATTATTTACTCCAAACAGATCATTAATGAAAGCAAACCTACATAAAAAGTAATTATTGGCTGCAGTTTAAAGCAATGCTCGTGAAGGTCTGGGCGTCAAATATTTCCAGATACTCTGTGCCAAAAAAAAAAAAAAAAAAATCTCAACATTTACCTTCAAATAAATCATGTTTTTATGTTGAAAACTTATTTATACAAAAGAAAAATCTTAAAACCGTTAATTGAGCATTCCACTGGCAATGTTTTGTGTTGACACTGATTTGTTATATGGTATTGACACGTTCTACACGTGATGACTAGTCTAGTGTTTTTCACACCCACAGTTTTCGTAGCGGTTCGGTGTTCAGAGGATAGTTTATGTGAGGATAGACACAACGTAGGCGGAGTTGTTTATACAATCTGGGTTTTTGAAAGGGAGACAGTTTGGCTTTATTTATCACATCGTACCTGAAGCAGAAATGGATGTTAATGCATGACAGACAGTTTTATAATTTGTATTTAGAAAATATCCACATTTGTTGTACATGACTTGTTCTGTGGTCAGTGTCAAACAAAGTGCTTCCTGAAATGCATACGTTTCTTTCAGGGGAGTAATTGTCAAATGCTGATTTATCGAGCTTGTTGAATGTTTCATTGACACCGTTTGTATGTGTGAATATATATATATTTTTTTTGTACTTGAATGGTGATGAGCTATGATTTTTTGAAGTTATGCCAGTTCTACATTCTTCAGGGTCAGTAAATTAGTCCACCTTAAATCCACATATGCTGCATTTCAGATTTTTTTCTATAGGTCAGTCTGAATATTCCAGCTGTTAAGTTACAGTATAAATGCCATTTACTGTAATGCTGTTTATGTCAGTAAAATTTAGTCACCCACCTCCCCCCAACCACCCCTTCTTCTTTTCATTAAGACAGTTTTTTTTTTAATGTGTACAGGATTTCCAGCCTCTTGAAAGACTGATTCATTTAACAGTTGCACTGAGGAAAATTATCACTTACTTTGGAGTCCAGAGGTTAATCATGACCACAATATTTCAATAAAAAGGCACTAATACGTAACATGGTTTGGGAGTTTAATATTGAGTCAAATGATCTGCAGCAGAATATTAACATAAAAACCTGCTCTTGTTCTATCTTAGCTACAAAACTGAGTGTGAAGTTTGTCCACTGAGGCAGAGTCAGACATGGGCTACAGACTGGGCCTACTTCTAATGCTTCACTCTTAGGACAGACAAAGAGACAATAATTCAGAATGGGCTGAGCATGAGGCGTGGGTGATAATGGGTGGAATTTCAGACTGGTTTGCCGTGATGCGGGTGGGGCAGTGTGGGGTACCCATATTAGCGTGGCAGCTAATTGAGCCTACCTCCAAAAATCTTGACATGCTGAGCTTATATTATTATTGTCAGTATTATTATCACTACCACTATCTTGGCATCACTATTATCCTTACTATCATCCATATCTAAATTATCAGGATCATTGTTTATTTTTCCTCTCCTCGCCATCCTAAAGCTGATGTGCATATCCTTCATATGCATCTTTTTCTTTAACTTTTTTCCAGTAATTCACTTACATTCTCCCATTTGGTTTGTTTTCCTCTTCTGTATGTTTTAATGTGAATTCTGTATGTAAATGCATACTTCAATTACATAAATCCTCATTCACAAATTTATATAAAAATGAATAAAACAGAAAAAATACCCCTTATCTTAGAAAAATATTTGTGTGAGTGGAAACTGAAAGGAGGAGTTAATGGAGTAAAGAATTATGACTCATTATGTTTTCAGAGTTTAGTTGAGCAACCTGGGAATTTTTCTGCCTCTAACCAAACAGATGCATCTTTGGAGAACCTTTTTTCTAATCAAGTACTTATTTTGTTTTGTTTGTGTTTAAGTGTGCAGCTGTAGGTTTTAAGTTTCGCTTTCATGATCAACTGGAAACATGCAGGGCTCCTTTGTTACAGCCTAAGGTGTCAGGTTAGCAGCACACTTTCAGACATATGTAACACAGTGCTAGAGCACAAAAGGTTTATATGAGACATGCTGTGAAATGTTACTGCTTTAGTGAGACTCACAGTTGTTACCCCGTAGCAGGGCCATCAGGCAAACTGAGAGCACAGGGCTTTTACTGTCAATACTAAGTGCCAAGCGGATCCAAACCTGGTTTTAAAACCCCACCCAAAACTACATGAATGTTGACTTCTGCTTGCATCATCCGGTGAGAAGCACTTAGGGCACACCAGGTTATAGTTTAATTTGCTTCTTTACTCCATTATTCTGATTCTCATTGTGTGCAGGCAATCATTTACCACAGTTTCTAACAGACATAGAGGTGCTTAAACCCAAAATAGATCAAAGTTTGTTTTAATGCCTGAAAGAAGGTTTTATATTCGTAAACTATCCAGTGCTGGGTGCTGTGCATCACCTATTAACCTAATATGCATGTTTTTGAATGGTGGGATGAAGCTTGAGTATCCTGATAGTAAATTTGTTATAACACTGTTCTAAACTATTAAGTAGAGGTTTTAAAATAGATTTTCGGCGTAAAACTTTATCCTTGTTTTATATTAGTTATACTAGTTTTCTTTGGATATTTCTGTGACTGGTTGCTGCAAAAGCTTCAAATGTTAGGTGCTCCTTTTTATGTTATATTTTAGGATTTGCTGTACTTAGGTCCTGTTAAACAATAACAAAACTAAACTAAAAAGTAGGTAACCAAAGGGCTGAAAACAATGATCATATAGTTTTGTTTTTTGTTTTTTGCATGACTCTTAAGTTTCATTTTATCTGGTAGGGCCTGACAAAAGGAAGGGCCCAGTTAGGAACTAGTAACACGCAAAAACTGGGTGTTTTCAACACTCAAAACACTTGGCCTACAAGCCACAAATGGAATATATATAAAACTATGGGATTTATAAATAGATGGGATTTTATAAATATAGCAGTGGCAAAAAAATTTTATTCAAGAAGAGGCTGTAAAACACCCTTTTTTGTAGTCGGTGTTCATGTGCCCCTTGTCACTGCATAAGGCAGCTAAGTGTAGCACTTCCAGATGCTCCCTCAGCAGGGCCACATTTCTGAGATCATATGTCTTTTACTTTCGTTTTCCAGTTTCAACGTCACACATCCGATCGCAACACAGTTTAAAAGCCAGTGCTTGTTCTGTGCAATGTTAGAGGAGCAGGAAAGTCCAGCTGATCTCTGTTCCAGCTGACTGGTGAGTTAAAAGGACTTATTTCCTTTCTAACATACATAAATCACATGAAAATGCTTACTCATCCTACAAACATGTCTTATAGAATGGTTGCCTGTTTTATTTCAGCAGCCTTATTTAATATAGATGATGATCTGTTTGGTCAAACTGACGTTTACAGCTTCAGTGTACAAATTAGTGTCTGTTTTCCTGTTTAATATAGTAACTGTAATGTATTACTAAACTGTTTAAAGGTGCAGGATGGCAGATTTTGGGCTTTATTCATACCAGGAAGAAGTGGTTGAAAGGGCGCTCAATGGAGAAAACATTATTATCTGGCTTCCGACGGGAGGTGGAAAGACTCGAGCTGCAGTTTATGTAGCGAAAAGACACCTGGAGACCAAAGCAAACGCTAAAGTGGTGGTCCTAGTAAACAAGGCAAATAAAACAGAACAAATTAAAGAATAAAGGTAACATTTATTGTATTTTTTATAAGCAGTCTGAGGGTCACTAACTACAATTTCCTTCATGGTAGGTTCATCTTGTCGACCAGCATTACAGCAAAGAATTTGAGCCTCACCTGGGTGGTTCTTATGACATTGGGAAGGTCAGTGGAGAGTGTGAGGAGAAGGATTTCTTTGGGAGAGTGGTGCAGAGCAAAGACCTGATCATCTGCACAGCACAGATCTTGTATAATGCTCTGATTAACAAGGAGGAAACAAAACACGTGGAGCTCTCAGGTCAGTAAAAGTGATTAGAGCGATCCTGATAATGTCGAGGGCAAGGCCAGCAGACCAATAATGCCTTCATGCTTCTGTGCAGACATTACTCTTCTGATAATCGATGAGTGTCACCACACCCACAAAGAGGGAGTGTACAACAAAATCATGAGATGCTATGTGGAGAAAAAGCTGAAAAGAGAAAGACCATTACCACAGATCCTTGGTCTTACAGCATCACCAGGAACTGGGGGTGCAAAGATTCTTGATTTTGCTGTGGACCATGTCCTGGAGGTAAGCTGAATCATCTGTTTGTGTTTTTTTTTTATTTTTTTTTTTATCACACATATCTACTTCCACAACACTGTTTTCTCTTCATTTTTATTTGCCTTTCCTATCAGATTTGTGCCAACTTGGACTCGGCTATAGTCTCAACTAAAAACTATGTCCCTGAACTGAAGAAAAAGATACCCAAACCCATCAAGACCTTTGACATTGTACAGAAAAGACCTGCAGTAAGCAGCTGTAGTTGTTTTTAACACAACAAATACATCATTTGTAAAATTTAGCTTATTGAAGCTGTTACTCATAATTACATGACAATGCTTGTTAGGATCCTTTTGGAGATCATCTGAAGTGGATGATGCAGCTGATCCATGAATACATGGACCTTCCCAATGACGTCAGGCTGAGAGAGTGTGGCACACAAGAATATGAGGCAGATGTGGTTCTTCTGGAGCAGCGAGGTAAGAGCTTTTATTTTAATGGTATTGCTTAGTTTCTTGTTCATTTGTGATGGGAGGGTGACTACATTAGCCAAGGGTGATGCAAATTGAGATTATCAAATATTTAAAGAAAGCAATGCCTTTACAATAATAATATTTACGTATCTCTGGTACCAGGTGTTAGAGAAAACAACAGATTGCTGGCACAATGTGCGCTCCACCTGAAAGAGTACAGTGATGCTCTGCTCATTAATGACACTCTGCGAATGATGGATGCGTATCGTTCTCTGGAGGATTTCTACAACATCAAGTTCACCACAGCCATTGATGGAACAGACTTTTTCCTGGTGGGACTTTTTCAAGGTGGGAATCCTAAAAATTTCCAATTCATATCACTAGCTGCATGACTTCATCCATCTTTTAACCCTTTTTAAAAGGGAACATGACAGCCAGTGTCTTTCTTGCACAGAGAATCAAGTGGAGCTGAGGAGACTAGCAACAGATCCTAACTTTGAGAATCCAAAGATGGCCATGCTTGAAAGCATTCTGCTAAAACAGTTTGGTTCTGGACTACAGTCAAAGGGAATTCTGTTTTGTAAAACCCGAAAAAGCACCCACTGTCTAAATGATTGGGTTCTCAAAAATCGAGCCTTGCAGACAGCCGGCATCAATGCAGCCATACTTACTGGGGCTGGCAATGGCATCACACACATGACACAGGTGAGTTGATACGATCTTCACCATTCAGCCCAAATTATTCCCATTCAATTATTACACCTCTACAGGCATTTTTGCCTTTTCTTAATCTTCACATGCCTTATTTTTTTATATTTTGTTGTAGCATGCGCAGGCAGACACAATCCGCAACTTCCGCCAGGGTACACTAAACCTCCTGATCTCCACCAGTGTGGCTGAAGAAGGCCTTGACATCCCCGAATGCAACCTGGTGGTGCGCTATGGACTGCTTACAAATGAGATTGCCCAGCAGCAGGCCAGTGGTCGTGCCCGAGCAAAAGACAGCCAGTATTCAGTGGTTGCTCAAGCAGGGGGACGGGAGGTCCGCCGAGAGCTTATCAACGAATATCTGGAGGAGCTGACTGGAAAAGCCGTTGCTAGGGTCCAAAACATGAGCCACCAAGAGTTTTGCCGTAAGGTGAGGATATTCTGCCCACCCTTCCCGCTCACTTCTTGGGGTAACTTTAATGAATTGTTCTTGTTTTCTAGATAAATGAGATACAAACTAAGACCATCCTTGCCAACAAACTCTTAGAGAATCACAAAACAGAGAAGAAGAGTCGCTACGCTGCTTCTGATATCCAGCTTCTGTGTCGAAACTGTTTTAAACCAGTGGCCTCTGGCAGTGATATTAAACTTCTTGACAACATGCATTATGTCAACATCAGTCCAGACTTTAAGTAAGTTGGTCTCTTTTCTGCAGAAATGTTAAAAAAAGTGTATATATATATATATATATATATATATATAAATGTGTGTGTGTGTGTGTGTTTGTGTTTGGTCTATTGATGTCTTTTATGTGTTTTAAGACAACACTACAAAGTTGGTGGACAGGTGGTGCTTCCAAGGAGTTTTGAGGACTGGGAGCCTGGACAAACAATCAGCTGTAATAATGGCAACTGCAATAAGGTACACCGGGCATTCTGCTGAATAGTTCTATGGATCAACAGAGCTGATGATGTTCATGTTGGAATCTGAGTGTAACTTTGTGTAAATCCACAGGATTGGGGATTTGAGATGAAGTACAAAAAGGTCGTCATCCTGCCTAATCTAGCCATTAAGAACTTTGCCCTCCAGGTGGCTCCAAATGAGAGGACCACAGTAAAGAAGTGGAAGGATGTTCCATTCGCCGTTGAGGACTTCAGCTTTACGGAGTACTGCCAAGAGTACTACCCTGATATACTTGATTGAGAAGCAGAAAGAGGTTTTGTTCTTTCTAGTTACTTTCATTTAGATAAGGTCAACCACTTTTTTTTTTTTTGAAGTGCTTAAATATGAGCACGGACATTTTAAAAATTCACTCCACTCTTGCTAGATCTGTTTTGTGCTAGTGGGCCAGTGAGATAACAGCATGCTTTAATTCCTTGACTCACTGATCACACTTGAAGTTAGCGTGACAGCTTTGTTTATGCCCAAGGTCCTTGCTGCGTGGCATGTTTGATACGCATTTCCTCAGTTACATCCTAAGTAAAGTACAAAGGCAAAGCAGAAATTAAACTCGGCTGTAAAATTAACTTTAACTATCATGAACATCTGTCATGTGATCCAGATAACTGCTTATGAATTCTCTTTAAGCTGCTTTAAGAGGCTTTTTAATTAAGAAATCATTTTTGTATAGATCTAATTGTCTAATCAATAATTTGTGTGGATGTATTTTTAGTGATATATGATGTTTATAAACTAAACCTAAAGCTGAAATAAATGAAATTTTAATAAACCTTCCTCTTCATCAGCAGCTTACTTGTATTTCATTTGCTTTTGTTGTCCACCAGGTGGCAGTGTTAGATAACCAATAACATGCTGTGTTTGATACCCCTCGCTAATGTACTGGATATAAGTTTTAAACGTTGATTCTTCAACTGAGAGCACAAAAAAAAAAAAAAAAAACATTGATGCCCAGAGACCCTGAAGCAAACAAACTGCTCCTGAATCCCACGATGTGCCGTAAACATGGATATCAGGACAGATATACGTGCCATTTTATACTCACAGCTGCCAAATTTGAAAAAGGCATTTCACCAAGATTTTTTTTAACAGTTTGATTCAAATTAATAAAGTAGTGCAATTTTATGAAGGATAAAACATATTTAGGTAACATGCAAAAATAAATCTGAAACCACAACGTCTGCAAAGATCCTTTCACTGCAGGTTTCAAAATTCATACCGAACATTGCAAATTGGATGTTTTGACTGCTGCAGCTTCATTTCTGCACCGCTGGGTCACTGTAATGTCGTTTAGCTTGGATAATTTAGCACTATAACATCCTGCAGTGAGAATATGATTTATCATACTTGCAAATGATAACAGAATGGCTTCAAAGAAAATTTGATTGTGAATGAACATTGTTGTTTTTACTCCTCACAATTTCCAAAACAAATTGTGAAATAAAAGCAACTAACAAGGAAACCATTCATTTTAGGCTAGCAGTCATGCTGGGATGGAATCATTTTTGACCTCTGAAATATCTTTCTCCAGGAATGACATGATGAGGTCATCCTCACGGTGTCACATGAGCCATAATCCTTTCAGATCTGGCAAGAGCTGGAGTCAGTGCTGCTGCCGCGAACATAATCACACTAAAAACATGCTCTGTTCTGCTGTCACTCCTGAATCAGATACAGTCTGGCAGAGAGGAGATGTGCAGTATGATTTACTCTGATCAAGCGCAGACTCTATAATCAGCACTGATTACTTCCCTTTAATCCGAGCTCAACACCCTGTGCATCTTAATTGCAATTAGCTGTCTTCTGAAATTAAAGCAGCTTGAAGTACATGGGCAACTGATGATGGTCTCTCTGTAGCTATGTGTTTGAATTCAGATGATGTTCCTAACACAATAGACTCTTGTAATTGAGAACTAAGGCACATATAGCCTACAGTAGACACATCTGTATGCAAAAGCAGGACAGAACCTTTCCTCGTGTTTTGACAAAGCATTAGCAGGAAGCACGGCTGGGCTTATTTAATTAAGATTAGATGGAGACTCCTGAATGTTAACTGTTTTTGGAGCTGTAATTTAAGTAGAGTTTGTATTGATTACAGGATTTGGATGATCTATCACTTTTTATTTTGCCCTTTTTTTGTTTTCCTAGTGAGAATGTCAAACAAAAGACTTGATAACTCAGATTTACTGATTTCTGCCTATGTGATTAATGGTGTTTGGGTCCTAGACAATTTGGTTAGCAGCAAAACAAACATACTTTTGACTCTATTTGCATATTTCTGTTACTTTGATGTTTCAAGTCGGTGTTAAGCTAATTGTATAAATAAAGTTAAAAATATCTGCCTCGTTTCAGCCTACAGTTTGTTTCTTTCTACGTCTGTATAAATTTGGATAATCTAAAGAAGGCATCTTAAACTGTGCTAATATTGTGATTCAGTTTATCTAAGTAATCAGGTTAGTTGGTAATAAAAAATAAGTGTCAACCTAACAACTGTTTTTTTCTGAGTATACATTGCATAAAAATGTTTTGTGTTTTTTTTTTATATGTAATGACATTTAGTTACACCTTCCACCGACAAACTTGGGCATAATGGTTGCTCAAAACAAACATAAAAACAAAACGTGTAAACTAATTAACTGGAGTTAGTTCAAATTGTACTTATAACTGAAAATATTGGCATATTAGCTTAACTGTCGTAAATACAAGCTGCAATTACTGTAATAAATACGATCTAATAAACCTTTGTGGTATAGGCATTGTCAACAGATTAATTTAGTTCCAATCAACACTGCTCTTTTTTCCCCTGTAACATATATTTTTATATATATATATATATAGTAACAATGTTAACAGTTTATAATCGTATTTTACTCTGTACTAAAATGGTGGATGTTTAGAACAGTATTTGTTCATTACGTACCTTGTCCAATGACTGTTATAACATTATGAACACCGGCTTAATATTGTGTTGGTCCTCCTCAAGTTGCTAAAAGAGTTCTGATCTGTCAGAGCAAAGAACATCAGAATTTGTCCTGGAGTGCTGCGCGGACATTAACAATAGAGCTTTTGAGCCGTGACGTTTTTAGTCTGGTCTGCAGAAATGTTTAAGTAGGTGTTAAAGTAACATCTATATCAAAACAGAAAGCAGATACTCAACAGAGCATTGTATTTTAAAATTTGAGCAGCATTACTTGTGATAATATTTTCACCCGTTATTGATGGGTGTGTGAGGAATATTCATTTGTGTGGAAAAGACAAACATGTCAATATTTTTTTAATACGTTTAATTGTACAGTATTGTGCATAAAATGATAGAGCCCTACTATGACAGTTATAGAGGTAGACTATAACACCCATTTTTCTTGCTGCAGAAAGAAGTCACACTTGTTAGACCATATCTCACACTGGTCTCTCACAAAGCATCACACTATGCTGTCTACAGTTTTGAGCACACCATTGTTTTCCTCTTTTGTAGTTGTCGCCCATAGTAACTCCAGAGCACACACTCAGACAGGACACTGACAGCAAGTCATGCTGTCTGCTGTGAGGTTGTCGGCCTCCTTGTCAAGGCAACAGGACTTCACTGTCCCCATTCTCCTGGCAACACTACAGTATCAGGTTGCCCTCAGTGGCAAGCAAAGTGGTGACATTTGCATTGTCCTTGTGTATGTTTACATGTGTTGTCTTGGCCTTATTTATAGTTCAAAGTGCTTATCCAGTGTCTGCCTGCACTGTGTGAATGCCAGCTTCTACAGATCAACTGTGTATGGGTCTAACCAGATCATTCAACCTTTATTGTAGGGTGAAATCAATGCAATGGGTTTTGAAAAATTTAACTGGCAACTGTATTTAGTATCTTCAAGGGCAACAGTGTCCACTGCCATCAGAAAAGTCTTACTTAGTTCAAAGTTTCCAATTCAGGGTGCTCATTTTCATTCATTTGACGCTTGAAAACATATTTGTGTGTACATTTGAGGCAACATGAGACCAATTATTGAACATAGAGGGTGCATCTTTGTTGTTGCTCATCTCCTTTGATTGAGGATGTAGCTCTGCAGAGTTGCCTGGGAGTCTGGTTTGAGTGCCAGAGTCAAGAGTTAACCAGCCTATTTCATGCTTTATTATAGAGCAGATGAAAAGGGTGCTTGTCTCCTCTGTGTGCCACTTTGTTCCTTTGCTTTTGTCTGCTCCTCGCTTTATTCCTTCTCTTTGCTTTCCTCAAACAGAACTGCATGCTTGGTTGTTAGAAACTCAGAGAGGAGCCTCTTTTTGGGGATCTTTGACACAAATATTTCAGGGATTTCACTAAGCAGAGTAATTAATTTAAAAATAAAACAACATCTGTAGGACAAATATTGATGCTCAAATAAAATATTTGAGTTTTTAAGCATTTGTATAACTGTAGTTCTTCAGATCAATGCCATGTACATATAGCATGTGTGTAGATCTGCTGCTGCTTTGGACCAAACTAAATGTATTGTTCTGTCCCTCTTCCTCCATTTCTGCCAGTGACTGCAGTTGGTGTCACACTAATCCCTGTTATTAATCCATGTTGAGTCTCATTCAGGCTGGTGAGGATTATTGTGAACTCAGATGACAGCCCACAGATTTTTATTTACCCCTTTCCATTCTGATCTCTGGAGGAAGACTAAGTGTGGCTCTGCTGGAATGTGCTCAATAATGTATGCTTTTTGTTAAATAAAAAAGTATGGTATTTGTGTATGTGTGTGTGTGTGTGTGTGTGTGTGTGCATGAGACAAATTTAATTGCTGCTTTATATAAAGCATGGTTCTGGAAGCTTTCACAGGCCGACACATACTGGGACATACAGTGTAAGAGGAACTGTAAAAGCATTTCAGTAAAACAGGCTGTCTCCGAGGTCGCTGCTGAATGTATTGATTATGCCACAAAAACATCTTTAGTATAAACAGATGAAGCTCACATTAGCAAGCTCTGTTATACTTACTATTTTAGACAGGATAACCTGTTTCAAACAATTGCACCTTGTGACAGATGGAGGGATATTTTCTTTAAATAAAGTGTGATGAAAGAGAGGAAGATGATGCAACATAGAAAATATTAACGGCAGAAAAAAAAATGAAAGTGTGGAAATGTGAGTGCTTGAGTTTGAGTGATAGAACAGCAACATAAGTCCTGGAGGAGAAAAACCACCGTGTGAAAGTGAAGCCATTCATCATCTGTAACCTTGCCACGACTCAGGACAGAGTCTAAGAAATTTGATGTGACGGAAACAGTTACACAACACTAACAAAAAGTTGCCTGATAACACCATTCCAGTCAAGTAGCCTCATCAAACCCTTATTTCTGTGTACCAGTGTAGCCAGAGATAAACACAGGGCTCATCTAGCATAAAAAGATTTCCACAAATTTATGTTGCTCTGGCACAGTAAGGTATTGATCTCTGTTCTTTATCTGAGATGGTCCAAGGACATAGGATGCTTCTGTAAACCTCAGAATGGTTTACTTATTTGTAATGTTTTGAGTTTTTTTTTTTTTTTTCCAGAGAGGCATACTGTTATAAACCAACAAGACACTGAACAATAGAGGCATGTCTGAATTTCATTTGACTAATTGTCAACAACAATGCACCTGCTTTGTTTCAAAATGCCAAAAGAAATCTCTACAATAGTTAACACAGCAGCTTCTGTGATATGTTTGAGCGTCATATTCACCTTTTAAGCACATATTTTGGATCCCTTTAAAGAGTTGACTTTTTAAAATGTCATCTCTTGGTCATCTGCACATTTAAGCTGGTAACTAAAAAACTGTGGTTTATTCATTTGTTTGTTATTTGGATCCCCATAAGGTGGTAGGTACTCTTCCTGGAGTCTGCATACATCAAAGGGATTTTAACCCCCAAATTATGATAAAAACCTTTCTCTAATAAAATCCCCTAAAATTAATTAGTAAGCGGTTTCTCTGCTATTTTTTTATTAGCCTTGTGGGATACATTAGTGATTATACCAAGTAACATATTCCACATTGTGATGTCCCTGTACATTACAGATCTGTGTAAAGCATCTATCTCAGGTTATTGTTTATAATGTAATATAACCTCTTGTAGCCTGCCTAGTAGTGTGGTTATGCTGATCTTTCACATAAATTATTTGAGAGTAAAGACTATAAGGTTTCTTGCTAAAACAGATATTTCTATAGAAACCCTATGAACTGCATACCAACCTCTTTTCCACTTGAAACCATGAGAGACCGGCATGAAGGCTGTCTGTACTCTGCCTTTCACTCATTGAGCAGTTCAGATGCCCATCTAGTGTGACGCCTAGCAATTTTACCTCATAAATCTGCTCAAACTTCAGAACCTCTGAGTGAGTGACAAAGATATCTAAAAACTCTTCTCTCTGTGTTGCTATTGGGATTTTAAATAAAGTTGTGTGACTTTTTTTTTTTTTTTAAGTTAGTCTTGACTGTTTATTGTTGTGTTGTCTTCTGGTTGTCATTTGCTGGTGGTTGCAAATCCATTTGCCCCACTGGGGATAGTAAAGGATAATAAACCTAACCTTAAACCTTGAAAGCATATTTGCACTAAATATCATACCTTTAGTTTTAGCTACATTTAATCACAACTTACAAAGACAACATATAAAATCCGCATATAGTCTTAAATGTCGATTAACAGCAGCCAAAATTGGTATCACATGTAGATCACTGTGAACATGCTCTAATATAAAAGCCTTTTTCTGTTTACATGTTTACCAAATATTGTAAGTAGAAAAAGAAAAAAAAATAGTTGAAATCTGTTATTTAGAACATGTTCGGCACATACAAATATATTCAGACAGAAAAATGTGACATCTTCATAGTATACTTATGCATTTCTGAAATTCATTTATAGAAATTCATAAAATTTACCACAATCTTTTTATTTGTTGCTGTTTTCTTAAAGGAGAAAATACTGTATGTGCAATAAATAACATTTAATAGCAGATATATTAGTATTGCTCAGTGTTTTTCCTCCTCTTTTTAAAAATAAATTTAAGACTTTCCTGACATAGATCCCAGTAATCATGTAATAGTTTAGCTACTTTATCTAGTTGTAAACTCAGAATTATGCTTTTTTTTCATTTATCATTGGGGTTTGTTTTTATTTCATATTTTACTCAGTCCTTCTTTTAAAAAACAGATAAGACTTTATGTACCAACACAAGCATAGATTTAAGTCTTAACAAGTTTAGCCATGGTCATGAACACCGTCATTTCCAATGATTTTAACAATGACAAAAACAACAGCAACAACAGAGAAATAGTAAACAGAGTTACTGATCAGAGAGCTGGAGGTCACGGGCTGCAGCATTGCCTAATAGAGGCACTACATTAACTGGAGGCAAGTTTTGACAGATCCAATTAGAACGAGCTCCACCTCTACTACAGCCCTGCCCTCAATGAAAGCCTCAGCATAAGTAGCTATATAGTAGCATGTCACCCACAGTGTTTCATCTTCACTTTAACCTCTTTAGTCTCTCTGGTATTCCTTTGGTTATCGCAGCATCGCCCAAGTACTTGTTTGCTTTGTGTTGTTTCTTCAGTTTTTCTTGGCTTTGACTGTCCTCATCAAAATAATTATGCACTATTCATAAACGTTATATTACCAGCAAATGCGTGTTTCCAAGCCAAATACATTTTATGTTGCCACCACCCCCTTTTCCTCCATCCCTCAGAATGTCTATTCCTGTCTTTGGTAAAGCTGCATTTCTTGCGTTTATCCACAAATGTCCAAATGATAGGTTTTGCGTCTAAGAAGAAAGGGGAGTCATGCTTCACAAGATGGAGCACAGTGAAGCATCTGACTCCTGCCAGTAGAGGAAACAAAGCAGGCTCCTTTTTAATGTCTTTTCTTTAGTGTTCAGCTGCGGCCTGCTTTCTTTGTGTTCCCTTCACTCTCCTTCCAGTCCTTCCTCTCAATTATTCCTGAGAAACAACGCACTTGTCAATCTTTTGCTTTTCAATAGCTAATGGTCTATCTATCTGTCTCTGCCCAACAGTTAAACCAATTAATTCGATCAAGCTGTTTGAAAGTCATTTTCAGTCACAGCAGGAGGACATCGTCAGACTGACAGACTGACTCAATGTTTCCATTGTTAAGAGAAGAGCAACACTGAGTAACCAAGGTAAATTAGCCTGAATGGATCCAGGAGTAATTTTATATCTGTACTGTGCAATTATGTTTTGTGTGCATCATTTACTTGTTTTTTCTTTTCTGTCATAGTATGTGACAGACTTTGCTAACTGTAGTATATGTCTGTGTGTACACATTATATGACTCACAACATGTGTACACAGACATATACTAAGGCAAATTTAGTGCAAAACATGGGTTAGGTTATGGCATGAATCAGTATATTTTTTTATGCTAGAACAAAGCGTAAGAGCATCAGAAATGATATTTTCAGGTTACAGCGTAGCCTTGACACTGACTGTCATTGTCATGCTACATCTTTGACTTCAATGCCAGACGAAGCCTTTTGTAAATTCCTCTTGTTTTTTAGCCTTGGGATGGTCAGAATGTACCACCTCAAACCTCTTTTGACTTCCTCAATAAAGAAACCTCAGACAAAATAGATCTTCTGTCAAAAGTGTATTGTAAGATAATGAGTTGTCCAAATGCTGTTGGATGAGAATTGTGTGTGAATAATTTTTCTTCCCTTTTCTGCTGCTGTGAGCTATCAGTACCCCCAATCCTGGCCTTTGATGTGGCGCTGCATTGTCTTGCAGAGCTGCAGGAAATTGAAAGAGAAGATCAGGAAAGTGTTAGTGAAGGAGAGAAGTGACATGCAGTCCATCAGGGTTTTCTGGGACACAGCACACGGAAATGAACTAGCCTTGCATGACCTGGGGGTACTCATTCTCATGGTGTGAGAAAAAAAGCACGGAGGGATTTGTTAAAAAAAAGAAAAAGTCCACAAGATCAAATAAGTGATTTTATTACCTTTATATGAGGACTTATTGGCAAAGTACAGGTTTAATATTTCAAGATCTTTTTCCACCCAATATTTCCTCTCACAACTGCATCCAAGTCTGTATTTTAATTCTGAGAAAATGCTAAACCTTTGCAGAATCTCACAAAACCCACTCACTCAGCTGTAAACAAAGGATTTGTTCATCAGGACTTGGAACTAAAATGTAATTTTTTAAAATAAAGAGGTGAGAGAAGCTTTCTTTCCTCATCCTCCTCTTCGACATAGTCCTTGGACTCATGGGGCCTGTGCCTCATTGATGTGGGGCGCTCTGGATGGGGTCCTTCTCTGCTACCTTCTGAGTGGATGTGTGGTTGTCTCTGTGATGGACAGGCTGGGAATTGTGCTCTTGGGTGCGGCTGGTCTCCTGGGTCCTGGGGGCCCCCTACTCTGACTTCGATCTTTGCAGGGGCCAGGTCACATTAGCACGATCAGTGATCACTATTACCAGTAATGCCTGATATTTTGCCCCCATATATACTAACCTGTATGCTGATGCAGTCACTGTGTTGTCCTGTATTTTTTGTGTTTCTGATGTTCTTGTTTTTGTGATTAATGATTTTTCCCCCTGCTTCTCTGTCTTTTTACAGGCGCTCCTGATGATGTTGCAGGTGGTTTTCTGGTTTTCCTGTTTAGATTGAACAGCTGATGGTGTTTCTTTCTATCTGGTGTAATCCTTGTCTCCTTTTCTTCTCTCTTCATTTTTATTTTTTCTTCTGTTCATTCTCTCCTTTCTTGTGCCCCCATTCCTCTTGTCAGCATTAATATGTAAATTCAGCATTATACAAATTTAAAAATAAAGAATAATACTTAATAATCAAGAGGGGCCTTGTATCCATAAAGCTCCTCTTAGCAAAGCAAATTTGTTCAGCACAATACAACAGCTAGACCACCATTCTGCTTGCTATGATGCTGGACAAGTTAAAAAAAAAAAACTTTCTGTGTTTCTGTCAATGGAAATGCAGTCTCCTGTACCTTTGTGTCCCCATGTTGGTAAATTGCAATGACAGTTTGAACAGGCTGTTCAAAATGGGGACTACAGAGAGGTTTTAGGCAAGGTTAACAAATCCATTTCTGCTCTTTTGTAAGCCCTGGTAAGGGAAATTAGCATATTTCAACAGCACTATGGCATATTTTGTGAATACATTAAAATATTTCAAGACTTGATTAATGAAGTTTGCTCATTCAGGGGTGTAGGTGCAGACATCACAAGTCACACAACATTCTTCTTCTAGTACATTTCATTAGGCTGTTCTCAAGAGCAGGAAATGCATTGTAAGACCTTTTTAAATATTATTTCTCCTGAAATCATTTGGTAAAAATGTATGGACAGCTTTTAGAGATTAGACTCAGCAAAATAATTACCGCAGCAAAATTATGTATTGTTTGACAGTGATGTGTTCAAAGTTTTGTTTATGCCTATCACCACAAATACTATCATTTCAAGCTTAAAGATTTTAAGCAAACATAGTGTATTTTTTTTTTCCCCTTAACACATCCCCTCTATTTTAAAGACTCAAAAGTAACTGAACAGCTGGTTGATGAGTGGTGTCACTGTCAGGTGAGACCTGTCTATAGTAAGTCTACAATCAAGAAATACTTTCACTCTAGATGTAAATACAGGGGTTTTACCTTACAATGCAAATCACTGGTTACACTATAGAAAAGAAAGTTAGGCTGCTAGAAAAAAAGGAAGAAAGCAAACAATTATGCCCATTCAGAGAGCATGGTTCACTGGACACCCTGATTAACTTGTGCCAGAATGATGTGAAGATAAAAAAAACCAACGTTCATGGTAATGAGCCATGTCTTGTGTTCTGTCAAACAAGATGGAGGCAGTGTGCAGACAAGCAACTGCTGAGTTTTGAAACAAATTATATAATTAACCCAATCATTTCGCCTCACATTGGATGCTCTTCAATAATTTTAAACATGATTTTGAGGAATAAGAGTAAACAAAACACTGTTTACCTCCTGGAAGAAGAGGTGGAGGTAATGGAGGAACACAATTACCTGGTAGTACAGAGACTACCAAGAAAGCTAAGCTCATACAATGTCTACGCCAAGATGTTGCATATCTTCTATTAGTCTGTTGTGGGAAGTACAGTCAGCTTTACAACCATTTGGGGCAGCAGCATCAGAGCCAGAGACTTAAAGAGACTGAACAAACTGATCAAGGAGGCTGGTTCTGTGCTGGAATAACTCTGGAGCCGCTGGAGCTGGTTGTCCAGAAAAGAATGCTGCACAAGCTGCAGAAAATAATGGAAGATTCTTTGTATCATCTACACAACAGGATGTGTTCAGTGTGAGGCTTTGTCAAGTCTAATGCAAGACAGGAAGGTACTGAACATAATTCCTTCCAGCACGCATCACCCTCTTTTACAAAGCAATACCCTATTCTAATTTATTAATTAATTGGTTAAAACATTGCAATTTCTCTCTGGGATTTCAATTTATTTGCGTCATTAAAGCTATTTTTCCAAACATAAAACATGCAGTCATGGTGCCTGAGAGTAGCTAAAAATGATTCAAAACTACAAAACTGTCCCCTCCAGTCTTTTAATGTAGACATTTGCTTTTTTGTAGGAAACACTGTTATCATTTTACCTGTAAGTGTGTATATTTGTCACCTAGGTTATGCATTATGTGACACTGATATGTTTCTGAGCAGTGGGTCCATTACATGCTTTGCCACGCTATTATGTCCTTTGTGTTAGTGAAGCTGTCAATGAAACTGGGTCACCATTTTCGATTGATGATAGAAGCAAGATGGGTTCTGAACGGTACCGTACTCTGATTTAAGTTTACAAATAAAATCTTTGTGACAGATAATAAAAAAGCAAAGGAAGAAAATATTATTTAAGTGAGTCAGTCAACTGACCTCAGCTTAACTAAGCATGCTTTACTAAAAAACAAAGCTGAAGCCAGGAAGAAGTTAAAAAATTCATTTTGATTTATTTTTTAAAAACTAAAGCTAAAAATCTTGTGTCAAGCCACGTTTTAATAATGTATTTTCAAAGCTGTTTTTGTGATGTACACAGGCAGAATTCCAAGAATTGTAATATTTCAAAATACGTGCAGATCTGAGTGCATATGGCCAAGTTTTTTTTTCCATGTCTACCTATATTGTGTAAATGTAAAGCAAAAGGTAAATGAGTGCAGAAAACAGTAGCTGCACTCGCTATTTGTTGTTCATTTCCCCCCACTGTAATGTTCAGGTATCAGAAAAAGAGGTGGGACATGGGACGTGTGATGTGTAACACAGCAGGTCAGACGCAGGAAAGTGGGTTTGCTCTGGCGGGAAATGGCTATTTGCGTATAGCTGGAAATGGAGTGTGCCTCTCTGACATTTTCATAGCCCTGCAGGCAAGAGTAACCTTCAGTGGAAAACGGAACGATTATAGAAATGGGAGGTGGAGATGGGAAGTGAGAGGCAGAGCAAGAGGTTGGGCAGAAAATTTGGGGACTTGATCACACAGGAGAGTTATAATGACTAGAAAGTGAGCTTGGGAAAAAGGAAAGTGAGAAGGAAATAACGGAAGTAAAAGGTTGATGGCTATAGATTAAAGAAGAAATGTTTTTACACCATGATGTTGCAAAAATCAAATCTTTGCTTCTACTGAACTGAAATGGTTGTTAATTTATCCTAGGATATTTCATGAGGGCTTTGCATGGCAGCTCAAGTTATTATGTAAGTTTAAAAAAAAAAAAAACTTGCCATGATAATGTTCACCATGAAGTGCCCTCTTCCCTGTTATTTACATGTGTAAGTAAACAACTGAAGGCAACCAGGTGCAATCACAGGTGCAGCAAAAGCTTGCCAAAAACTGAGACAGTCTAAAAATGGAGTGCAGGACAAAATAAAGAAGAGGGGAATAAAAGAGACATGTTGGATTTTTGGATATGTTCTTAAAATAAGTTATAATATTTTCTTGCATTAAAACAAATATATGTTGCCACATTAAATGTTAAATGGCATCTGAAGCTGGTGTTGGAGATTGCTTTATCTTGACTGATATTCAATATTTTGATAACTATTTTAAAAGGACACCACATGCAAAGATGAGAAAAAGAGTCAAAGCTCACGCAGAGGGTGGTAGGCCTTCAAAGCAGATTATTTTTAGAAAATTCAGCTGAATGTGATGTACACAATGATTTCAATGTGACTGTGCAGTCAAAAGAGGTTCGATCATATCAGAAGATGAAGCTAAGGGACCTGTGTAATTATAGGGCATCCTCATTTCCCTCAAATTAACTCTTGCAGTGCTGGAATATTATTTGCCTGTAATGTGGACGTTTTCTCACAGTAAAAACACAATTTTAGACAGCTATTCAGTTTATAAATTTTCTTTGTGATATGTCTGTGTCTGTAATGAAGTGAGGGGCAGGGTCATGAGCTATGACTGTTTCATTTCTTTGAATAAGATGAGGCATGCTGATATGGGTAGGGATCAGATATTAAAATGTTCTTATGACTCAAGTCTTTATTAATTTTATTCCAACACTTCTCATTCAGCATGCCTCTAGGGCAACAAGGATTAAAACATTCAGACATGATGGTAATTTGAATCATTTTCTGTAAAGGTTTGGATTTTATATATAAAGTTCTTGCAGCAGATTTTGTGTTAAAATATAAGTGATGGATTACTTTCATTGTTAAAATAAAAGTTTTGTTTAACAGACCTACTGATGCAGTGAAAAGACCTTAAGATGGTATATTGTTCAACATTAAGGGCCAAATGTTTTTCTTCTCTCAGAGCTTCACAAAGATCAGTAGAAGTGTAAGGGTGACTCTTCTGTGTCAATCTGGTAGGTAATAATCTATAATAAACAAGATATAACAGAAATTTAAAAAAGAAATCCCATATGACCAAATTTTATCCATATTAAAATGATTCTCAACAGATTTTCTACAATAAACTCTTTCTTAGAGGCTGCACACAGAAATATGGACATACAACTTGGTGTGGTGGTGTGTGTGTGTGTGTGTGTGTGCTTCTTTGCAAGCTGACAGTCTTAACTCAGAGACAGACTACACTGTTAAAAGATGTTGGAACAGACATTTCTACTTATTAATATGTATAGCTTTTGCTCTCGGTGGAGTAGCGATCTGATTGAGTGTGGCTGTGGAGTGAGAGCTGGGAGGCTTTGTTCCTCTGGTGGTGCTGTGTCTCCCTCATGGGGAAAAATTGCTATGAAAGTCACCAGCAGTACCTGAGGTTAATTGCTAAGTTGTAAATCACAGAAGACACTTTGACTATGGGTGCTGTTAGCATATGGCTGCAGTTAGAGGTTATGGCAACTGCTGCTGTTAGATGAGTTTGTCTTCGACTTTGATTAGTCATATTCCAGGTGAATAGAACATGATTAGGATACAAAAGTGGGAAAAAATAATTCCGGTGGGATGTTCACGGGATAAATCAAAGTCTATGAATAGTTAATCAGGGGAACAAAGCTGGAGTGCTGAGTCATTTTTTATAGATATTGAGTTAAAAAACAACAAACAATGTTGCTAAATTTTAAATGAAGGCCTCATCTATTCATTCATTTATTCACTTAATTACTCTGCAACATCAATACAATGGTAGGTAGAAAATGTAAAATGTACATCTATACATACTAAATGTATTTTAATTCATATTGACACATATTTTCTTTATTTTCTTTATTAACAAAGGCCTTTAAGAGCCATTATTTTCCATTAATTAACAATATGTGTGGGATTAAAACACACTTAGATGTAGTTGAAGGTTTTTATTCATTAATTTCTCATCAACTCAAATTTTCTTTAATGCACTGATAAGTTGAGAGTGGTTCCTCAACAGGTAATGAATGACACTAGAGATGAATATTGTTATAATAACATAAACCAAATTTCTACTCAAGAAGTTATTTGGTTGAAAAATGCTGCTTGTTGTTATTGTAGCACTTGTAGTGCATTTCTTTTTGGCTTCTAAGTGTCACCAAACATGAAACTAAAAATATAATTGTCAGTCATTTTTAATAAAATGCTGGCATCTGTCTAATATACCTTTTATAACTATTACTTAAAATATGTCCATATTTATAATAGACAATTCTCATGTGATAACTATAATAGCTCTCCATCTTCTGTGCTGATTCTCCATTTGCTAACTGTCAGTTACACATGAATCCATTTTACTGCTGACATCTTGAAAATGGACTGAGTCTTGATGAGCTACCCAAGTATGACTGACAGTTTCTCTGGTATACATTATTCAGCTATTGATCTTATATTTCTGATGCAAAACTTACAGTACACAGTGTCTTTTCTCCTTTTTGTAATTTGTTTTTGTTTCTGTTTTGTTATTTGGTCCAAAGGAAACGTTTCCATGGGTTGACATCTTTTGGTAGGTCCTCTCCTTGGCTCCCTCCCTCCACCTGCAGAAGCTAAATAGTTATTTTACCCCCTGAAATGGCTCTGATAGTGAGGTGGTGCTTTGGAGACTCACAGCAGCCTTCAGGATGGAGCTTAATATGACTGATTGGTGGACTATTTACAGCATCATATTTTAGTCCTTCTGTCTCAGTCATATCAAGTTTAATCTACAATATAACTTGTGAAACCTGTTAATTTAAAGCTGTACAAATAGAATAGTTTTTACTGTTTCTAAACACAACATTAAAACTCAGACATATATACCTTCTTTAATTGGCTGTAGACACAGTGTGCACTGTGAGCTGTGGTGGTGGAGTAAGCTCGGGGATGAATGAGAGGTTTCATGACAACATAAAATCAATAAATCAAAGCAATAAAAATGATTTTCTGTTTTAAAGTAATTATGCGCCAATGCACAGATAAACACGGGTCTAGACAGTGTCCTCACAGAGGTATCTGCACAACTGGGGAGCAGAAATTAGTGCCTATTTAGATTTGTTTTACAGACACAAGCTCCTAGAACACATTATAGACTTGTTAACTACGCCAGTCAGCAAAAAGGTGGAATAAATGTTTATTAATAACAAAAAATGATTGTCAACCATTGTCAATAAGGGTGTGTTCAAAAGCAGACAAGTCTCTGCTGTTTCTACTTCATTTCAAAACACAAATCTCTGACCCTGTGTCATGAAACTTTATTTCTTGCAACAACACATAACATATTTATATGCATCCAAGAACTTGTATGTAGGCCAGTTTTCCTTTGTATAAACTCTGAGCTTCTCAGTCACATGTACATCTGTCAGAAAATGCAGCTATAAATAACAATGCAAGCTAATTAATTTAATCCAAGCTAGCACTATAGTTAGTTCCAACCACTCTCACATACAATATCAATGTTAAAAGAATCACCCCCTTAGTCTTTATTTAAAGATGCACAGACACCTTTGACTGTGCACACACATAGTTTGCAGCCTGCTTAGAACTACACAGTGTGGTAGAGACAACTCTATGGATGGTGAACTCAGATCTTGATATTAAATGGAGCCACTCAAGACTCTTTTTTCACTAGCGTTTAACCAAACATTTTTATGTTCCTTTTTATGCCTCAGATGTACCACTTTGGCTGCACTCCACTGATGTTAATCAGCTGCCTTGCTCCTTGTCTTGCTTGTTCATGACTCGACTCGCTGTTGTCCATGAAAGGCTCCCATTTAAGATAGGTTTTAAAGTTCACGTTGGATGGACACAGCTTGCCACTTTGGTTGCTGTGGAAACCAGGTTGATGCATGGACAGATTGTTGAGAACAGTGTGAGTGGGAGTTTGAGAGACTGTCAAGATTTATGGATTGTGCTCCTCAGCCACACAAACTTGCTGTCCCACCCTTTAACCATCAAGAGAAAGTGTGTGTACAGTCTGTTTGGATGCAGACTAACTAAGGGGGGAAGATGTTTTTTTTTTTTTTTTTTCTAGGGGGGTTAGGGGGGTATGAATAAATAACTTTTTATAATATTTATTTATTTTAATCTTTTCTATACAAATATAAATAAAATAAAATGTCATATTTCTTCAATACAGATATTCTATAAAAATATATTTATTTATTTATTCTTCAGTGAATGGCAGCGTATTGGATGACTCACTAATGTCCAATGAAGTGGCTGATTTGCAATTATACCATCCACACTCATGTACTAGAAAACAGACTTAATAGGTTTCCACTGTAGTGGGCACGTTGGGTCAAAGGGTTAACTAAGCTATCTTCCTGTGTTTTTTGTTTTATGATGAATTAGAAATAGTAATAATCTTTTTATCTAACTTGGTGGATATATTTATATTCAAGTTGAACTTTTTCTTTAAGAAAAACTGGCATAATTCAGTGATAGTTCATACCTCACTTTTTTAAATCAAAAGCATTTGCTTCCTGAAGACCACCAAACAAAGGTCACAGTGTTTACCCACCTCTTTACTTACAAGTGCAAGCAATATAATCAACACTGTCAGCACTGAAAGGGCAAGTTGCATCAACCATGTGGTCTGAAACCTCATGTGAGGCCTTTGCATGCAGGTTTAATGGGGTGCAGGGTTTGGACAGGGACCAGACAGATTTCTCTTAGGGCTCTGAGTATGGCTTACATCCTGCCCTTTAGTCATTACGAGCAGCTCAGCATACAGACAGAAAAGATTGAATCCGGGTCTTAAACTGTAAAACTAGCAAAAAAGCATGTTAAAAAATCTTTGGGCAAATTTAATTTTCCACAAGTTCACAACACTATGCAAACGATGAAATCATCTTAGCATGCTAGCCAGAAGTCAGAAATGCTAATGACTGCTGTTGGTAGGTAGTGACATGATGCAGTTGTGTTTCATTCTATGTTGTCCACATGTTCTTGACTGTGGGTTATTCTTATGGTTACTGCATGTGCCAGATAATTTGTATGAAGACGGACGTATCTATTGCTCATAAAAAGGAATGACTAGGATATCCATCACCTCGCTGGTGACAGCCTGTTCTTGGGATTAACATCAGCTACTCAAGTCACTGTGAAGGAGTCAAGCAACTCTTCAATCAGGGCAAGTGCCTTTCTGTTAGTCATGTCAGATTAAAATCAGTAAGTCACTAAGGAAGTGGAACTTACTTGAACAAATTAACTACAAAAATAACCTGAAACTGGTATTTAGGTCATGCGATCAGCAAACTCAAATGTTTTACTTGGATGAAGAGAACAAGCGCAGCATTATTGCAAGTTTATTACTCTTGCGCTAACTATTTAGGAGTCTGGGAAAACATTCAAATCAGCCAGCATGAACACTGCTGAGTAAACTAACTGTCATATAAAATCACACCAAAATTGGCCAAAGATTTAGTTTGTTTTGATTTATTCTTGAACATTGAAGTAGGCATATATTCACTATGAAGACACATAATTTTACCTTGTATACTAGATTATACAAGGTCAGATATTATGCTGCCATGGTTATGTTTGGTAAGCAGCCTTAAGAAAATCCACTACAGCATTTTATTAATCTTGTTATATTTGCCTCATGTTGTGTTTTTTATTTGAAAAGAAATATGACAGGAACATAAGTGGTATACAGTATATGTATGTATGTATCTGTTGGAAATGCTGTTTATTCCCCTTTAAAATGGTGCCATGTTTGTAAGGAAGATATGTTTGTGGGATGAGCAGCACAGTTTAACAAATAGCAAGTGTCACCTCAGATGACAGGTCACTAGAGGACAAGGATACAGACTCTTTCCACACACACATGGCTCACCAGGGTCACTACACCAGTGTGAAGTAAATTTTAGTTTCATGATTAGTCATTCTTTTAAAATATTGAGTGGCTGCACATTTCTTAAAAATTGTTGTCCTGTGTACAAGTACAACTACTAATGCTATGTTATGTAAGCATATAAAACTAAAGTTAGCCTGATGCTACGTATAAGTGCTAATGTAGTTACATGGTACCATTTGTTTAGTTTTAAGATAAGTGGCAAGACCGTGTCATATTTAGTTTTCAGTGAGTTTATTTAGGGACAACATCAACTCAGTTAAGCAAGATTTTCACATTTGAGCACAAAATAGATAAAAGGTGCTCAGACAGTACATCAGTATCCATGTTAATTAGCACTATCTAATTTAATTTAAGCAGCAAGGCTGTGAGATCATTTTAAAGTAAGCTATGGCAAGAAAATATGGAGAAAAATAGTCTTGTTTTGTATAGAATGATAAAACAATGAAGAAAAAGTGAGATATTACTAACTTTTTGTAAAGAGAAAGGGCACAGATCAGACTGAGACAGACCCATGCCCCAGTATCAGCAGCCCCGACAACTCCCTATTTGAAGCTAGCCCCACAAGGCATTATCTGATCATACATCAAGTACCATATAATACAACCCAAAACAACCAACTTACTTTTTATTAATCTTTTTGAACTTGCCACAAATATTTCCAGTGGTGATCCAGATCACAAATATAAAGATGTTTTCTTGTGTCTCTCTATGTGACCACAGTTATCACAGAATATCTATCTATCTATCTATCTATCTATCTATCTATCTATCTATCTATCTATCTATCTATCTATCTATCTATCTATCTATCTATATTTATAATGCATTTTCAATGGACAATCAGATCAGCAGCTGTGGATAAGCAGACAAAAGTCAAATGTAATGTACACACACACACACACACACACACACACACACACACACACACACACACACACACACACACACACACACACACACACACATCTGGTTAGTTCAAAATACAACCAAGACTGATGAAGATGTTGAGCAGTGTTGTTTTTAACTTTAATGTAGGCTATTTTAGCGTAAGCTGCAGAGTTGACAAATTGTGCTATTTTTTTAATTAATGGTAATATTCTCCGCAGTCTTACCACGGCCAGTTCGGACTCGTTTCACGCTTTTATTGTGAGAAGAAACTTCCTATCAAATTGTGTTCCGCTCTGTGTAACTTGACGGTCGCACTGCACTGGACAGGTTTGCTTTCTTCCTTGGCAGTCAGTCTTTTCCCATCTGTTTCATCAGTTGCAGAGCACGGACAAGCACCGGGGAGATCGGAAACAGAACGGAACCGGTAAGGCAGAGCAATTTTTCATCCTACTGTTCGCCGGTGACACACGTGTGTACTACTGCCTGTGCAAAAAGTTTGGATTCGGCTACCTGAATTTCTTGATGCGATATTTTCAGGCGTGTACTATACTGCTGGTTTCTGACAGACTTGAGTAAATCAAACCGGTTCTTGTAAAGGTTTATTTTCCTAAATGGCAGATTAATTGCGCTTGCGGTTTGGAGTGAGTTTGACTTTTGGAGTTTATGCGTAATTGCGCATCAGCTGCGCCGTGCGTGTAATCCTCTTTCTCCTCACTTGACTCCAAGAAAACTGCTTTTACTGTAAGTGCTTTGAATAGTTACATATACGTTACTAGGCAAATTAATAAAATAAAAAATCTACATTTGTGGTAAAATGAGATAGTGATTGATATCACCAGCAGTCATTTAGTGTAAATAATAAAGTTGTAACATAAATGTAGAGATTTTTCTATTTGAATATAACTTGCAAGTTCCTAATAAAAATCGTCAAACAGCTGTTTAAATTATGGCTGATGCTCATTTCCTTCATGTAAGAACTCCATATATTCCCTCTTTCCGGTCTTATGATTGGATTTTCATGTCCTTTATGGCATTTTTCCATTACAAAAGGGATGAATAAGTTCTCTGTGGACTTTCTGTCTGCACTGTTTATTGACTATGCTCATAGAAAATGAAATAATCTGTTTTCTTTTAAGTTAAATCACTTTAACAATGAGTATGTTTAACTTATCAATACATTTCCCCTTTTAAAATGATGGTTTAAGAAAAGTAGCATAGTTTATACTTTAGCATCTCCAGTTACTGTACATTGTGTAGCTTTTTCCTAGTCACTGGTATAAATCAGCAGACTCCAGAAATATATGGTTTATGGTAAAGCTGACTTTGTTGCAAAATAATGGTACATGCAAGACATCTGAGGATTAGCTTCTCCATATTCAAATCTCTTTTGCTGCAGTGTTAGTGTTGTTCTAATCAGTCTAATAGACTGATCAATTTTGCAAAATAAATCATAGGTTTGCTTTAGAGAAATTGACATCCACTGCTTCCACTCTGTGCTGAATCCCCAAATAGAAGAGGACAGTAGTTTGTCTCGCTGTTATGTCAAAATGTGCAATAATTTATTGGATTATTTATTTCAGTTGTACTAGATATTTGATTAATCTTAAATATCACATTATATATATATATATATATATATATATATATATATATATATATATATATATATATATATATATTTTTTTTTTTTTTTAAAGGTAAGAGAATCATCAGGAAATTACGTGTGAGTGATTCACATATTTGGAAATGGTACATTTGAGTTACAGTACATTAACATGTAGATGTAACAATTTTAAGTACAAATATTACTCTAAAAGGTTTGTATTAGTTGGTGGTTGTTAGGTAAACTATGTTTGGTAGATCAAACCAGCAACATTATTAAGGTGTAAACAAATTGGAGAGAAAAGATATAAAAAGCCCAGTTACCCACCATTACAGGTTCCGAGGAACAGTGTGGATAGTAGTAACACACCACTTCAGATTATGTCTGAGAGACAAAACTGCTGCAATTCTGAATTGTCTTTTAACCTTACTTTGGTTCTACAAAGGTCTTTGCAGCATGCTGCATATGCATCCATTCACACACCGACACTCGCACATAGCTACCATTCAAGTTGATCACCTGCCACTGGGAGAAGATTGGCAAGAGAAACGTGTGGGGGTCAAAACCATCAAACCTTGCATTTTAGTGTATAAACTGCTTTGAGCAGTCATTTTAAATCTTTGCTTCATATTGCTTTGAATCCATGTGCAAGTTCAAATCATGTGATTCGACGTTGAATGAGCTGTTTTTTTTTACTTATCTTGGCAAAAAATAGTTTAATTCTTAATTTGGGTTGATATATGTTTTATATATTTCATATTTCATTATCTGGATAACCTTAATATCCCATATTAAGGTTTCTCTCCTATGTGGTTGCAGATATAAGCACATGCAACAACTCAGGGTGATGTTTTGAATCAATTACATTGTGCATCTCTGTCATAACACTATGTATAGCTCTAGAGTTACTGTTAAAAGTTGGAGCTTTTCAGAATGGATAGAAAAATCCAACCATCATCCTAAAGTGTGGCTTGTAGCAGACTGGCACTTCCAGATACTGTTACACCCTGTGGAGCATGTATGTGTGTTGATGTATTGTTCAGGTTTGTAGGTGTTGTTGTCAGCAATGATGCAGAGTAACAAGAAACTAACAGCCTGTCTGTCACTGTGTGTTGTCAGTTGTGTTTCCTTATTGTTTCCATCTCAGCAGGCTGGAAGTAAAAGATGCTCTGGCAAAAAAAAAAAAAAAAAAAAAAAGTTTTAGTCCTAAAGTCTCTATAGATGTAATGCTGGATGATTTACTAAAGGCTTCAATGTGCAGTATAGCCTTTTGCTTATTGAGACCTTTTTGAATTTGTCTTTGCAGATTTGCATTTTTTCCTTCATATTGCTGCCTCTCACATAGGAATTTTCTGTTTGGTTGTGCACATCTGCTGCTCAACTGGCCTCTGGCTATTTCACTTTGACCTTCTGCTCATCGTCCTCTTTGCTGCTGTTATCTTTGTTATCTTCACCTGCTGGGCAAAGTTGACCACCCTGTTCACACTGAGCACAGTTCACAGTTGGAGTCTGCAAAGCCCAAGACTACATGTGTACACTTTTGGAAGTTTTATTGACCTCAGTTTCTCCCTTTCTCTGTGTGACTGTTGCACTTGATTTAATCCGATGCTGTGATCGTTTAGAACGGCACGGTGACCTTCAGTAGGATTCTCTGAAACGTTTAGTGCTAAAATTGTGGCATAGTCACAGTTGCTGCTCTATTTGCCAGTACAAACATACAGCTAATTCTCTAGTAACTGGGGGTTACTTTGCACTTGAGGATATTACTGTTCCCTCATGGCAAAGCAGAACAGCTTAAAATGAAGCACAAAAGAAACTAATTGTATGCGGTTTTAATGCATCATATATTTGTTTGTGGTGTGTGTTTTCTGAACTTTTTGTTTTTATTTTTTTTTTGCAGTATAGGTAAATGATGTTTGAAGTAAACATGTGGGACGGCTGGGTGCAGGTAAATTCTTAGTTAATATTTACTCGGATTTTGTATAGCAAATGGCTTGAACAAGCAACATTGATATAAACAATTTTGCTGCACAAAGATTGGATAGATGAAGTACAAGTCGTTTGTGGTTTGGCATGACAGGTGCATATAGAGCAGGGGACATCTATATTAAAAGGCATGGAAACATGCCCTTGAAGAGGGAGCAATGGAGTGAAGGCATCCCTCTACCCATGAGCCTGTCGCTGTTCTGCATGGGTTATTGCCCTATGTGAGGCTGGAGGTGGCAGAGACAGGTTGGGGGTTGACTTGGCAGAGGTCAGAGATTCAGACAGCTGCACAGAGCCTGACTCAGGGCGTGCAGGCTGTTCTTTCACTGTTGTTAGCGCCCTCCCTCAGCCCCCTGCCTGGGTGACTGGCATGCCTGACTCGAGGTGCTCAGCCCGAGGAAAGACTTTGCAGAGGCTGCCTGCTTCTCAGTAGGGAGTTGGAGAACTGACACTGCCAGCTCTTTTGGGAGGGGGTGGGGGTTCACCTATACATCTTAATGTCCCATCTAAGCCCCCGGGCCCAAACAGGAATGAAGCAGGCAGTGTAAAGTTAGATCAGGGGTGCAGTCAGGCTTTTCACCTACTTTAACATCAGAAAGCAAATCTGTTCTGTGACACATTCAGCATCTGTGTTGATCATCATTTGAAATCAAGAAATCATTTTCCTCGCTAACATAAGGTAGCAAACGTCAGCTTTACCACCATACACCATGTTGCCTACGCACACGCGTTCACACACGTGTAATGATTCACATTCACAGTGGCTCCAGTGATGAAATAGCACACTGACTAGCGCAGACTCATGCACACACACAGTGGTGCATTTATGCTGATGAATGACTGTGCTCTGAGGTTGAACACTAGCTCAGTGTTTCTAGCCAGGTACACCTTCTCAACCAGTTTGCACAACAACAACAAAAACTAAATGGGCTGCTTGTTTGGCTCTAACTGAACTCCTCAAGAAGGGCAGTGGCTGAATCATTTGATCAAAAACAAACTATTTTGGACGGCTTTCATGAATATTCAGAATTGGTTGTATTTGGTTTTAACCTCATTTTTTCCATTTATTTATGTAGGCTTGTTTTAACGGATGACCTTTTTGGCAACGCCCTGCTTGACATACAGTTATTCATACACTTGCACACCTGGTATCACAACTACAGTTTTTCAGGGGAACTGTTAGACCTTTACTCATTTAAGTGATCACTTTTGACAGAAATGAGAGTGGAAACTTTTTCTGTGCCAAGATCATTTTTAAGTGAGATGAGTTCTTCAGCCTGTTGGTGTGTGTCCTTATCAGTTTCCTGGCTTTCCACTGTCAAGACTATTAGACGATAATCAAATTGGCATTTTATCTCATAAGCTTTGCACTTGGTCAAGTCCCAGACAGTCATTAAAAGTTCATCACAAGTCATCAGAAGTTATTGCTGTTCAGTTTTTGGTTTCTACAAATGCATAAAAGACATTAGTTTAAGTAAGTGCATCCCCTCCACATGTTTTAAAATTAAATTTAGTTGCAAATTCTTCCAACTTTGCTCAAATTTTGCTCTACACTTTAAGTAAGAGAAGCTAATGAAACAAACCAAAACTACTCAGGAGGACTCTTTTAAATGCTAAATGTGCTCTACCACTCCTCTCCTTGTCTGCACTCTGAAACAAGTTTTTATCTCCCTGGAATGCTTTACATGAAGCTCTGAATAAAAATGAACATAACTTCTAACTGCAGCACTTCAACAGTGTGGTTTTTGGAGAAAATACAAAGATCTGAAAAAGACAAATTCCATCACAGCAGGCTGACATTTCCTGCCACTGGTTTCATCTGAATGTGAGATAGTAGCAAATATGGTGAATATGTAATACTAGAGAAGCAGCCATCAGCTTGGCACACCACAGATGTTTGTATCGTCTGTTTTATGCTCAGCTGTCAGTGACCCGGCAGCTGTGCCAGTGAGACATGTAGCCCCATCACAGTAACCACAATGAAAAGTAGTGCTAAAAGGTTACAGCTTATATGTTCAAGTATTTAATAAGTTGAAAGAGCTGTTTTTCGTGAAGCAAAGACAATCTTCCACTTGACCCCAGCTTCCTGAAATTAAGATTATACTGAAACCTGTGCTTCTTTTTTTTAGTTTTGGGGACAATAAATACATAATGGATGATATTCATATATTTGCTGCATTTGTGAAGAGACTGTGCTGTTGTGCTCTTCTTTTTTTAATCTCCTGCACAGCCAGAAAGTCCACTCATGCCTCCAGCAGATATCAGCTATCAGGATCATTACAAAGCTTCCTCCACCTCACCATGCCACCAACTCCATCTCTCATTGATCACACTGGAAAGACGTCTAATCCATGCTGATCACAGTAACCTCGACTGTCTGGAGGGCTGGATCCGAGGCACACACGCTTGTTTTTACCATGTCTCGTATTGAACCATGCAGACTGCAAGAGATATGCTTGGCTGTAACTCAGGTCACCTCAGACAGTCTAATGTTGATAATGCCCAAGATGGATCTGTGATGCCACTATTGACGTATCAGCTGACTCAGGATTGCTTATATCACACAGCTCCAGCCTTTCATCAATGTCCCGACTCCTCACAATGAACCAGGGCTTAGCAAACCCAAGTGGTGGCCTGGCCTTTGATTAAAAGTCAGATTATCACCCTCTTTACCATATGTGGGCTACACAGATTGTTTATTCTTTCCACAGTACCAGTATGCTTTCACACTGTTTAGTTTGAGTCATCTGTGTTATTTATTTTTTTCCAGCGGTGTCTTCCGCTGTCTATCTTCTCATTTATAGCTGAGGTCTTTTTTTTTCATTATTTTACTGCATGAGTGTGTGTGGGTGATGTGTGCTTACTCTCTGCTTGAGGCCTCTTCTCATGTGTCAAACTAGTGGGTGTGAGTGGATGATGGAAGCAAGGCCAGCTCTCTGCTCCCCAAGAACCCACATTAACTCTACTTCCTTCAGTTTAAAATCTTTCTTAGCCCTGTAGCACACAGCTGGCACACACTTCGAACTCACTAATCCATGAAATCTATTCTGCTAAATGCATTGATTTACCGCATCTCTCCCCATTTCTTACTGGTTCGACCACTAATTGATCCTACAGTACTTCCATTGTATCCCAGTTTGACCAACAATATTTAAAAGGCTTTCTTTTATTTTGTAAAGACTAAGCTGAACTCTATTGTAGATAGTACACTTGTACCGCATTAGTTATCAGCTTGACTTTGTCTCCCCCCAAGCTTAGTCCAGGCCATAGCAAACTGGTGCCAGGCTTATAATTGAACCATATATTTTTTTCCACTCGGTACCGAGAGAAAGGGGCATTTCTCAGTGCTCTGCCTCTGGAAGTGTTTCTGCTGACAACACAGGGTGCTGTTAGGGCTGGGTTAACAATTGCAACAAAACAATCAGACAATGGGCATGGCAAAAGATAAAGTGCATGGAGGAACGGATGCACCTGCTCTATGGAAAAAAAAACCGGTTAGTTTCTTCAGCTAAAGTGAGGAAAGAACAGCTTCTGATGATAAAAGGTTCCCTGAAACATTCTGAACTGTTTTAACAAAACTCTTGAGTTAAGCCACCTCTGGTTTGCAGTAATTATACAAGGATGTACCTGAAACAGAGAGCCTCACAAGGGCATCAAGTCTATGTCTTTAAGTACTAATTTCTTTCTTTCTTATGGTTGCTAATTACCTGCTGACATAAATAATCCTAAAAAATGTGAGCAGTCTTAATTCTCCCACTTAAGACGGTGTAGTATAGTATTTTTTAGCCCAAGGACGTTTTATTGGATTTGTTTTAGGCAATAATGTAAGAATCAAAACAAGGTACTCTTCTTGTGTCTGTAAGAAGTCAATGCAAAGACAGCTGAACATCCGAGACTCTGCTAATGTTTTTTGATTCAGAGCTAGGTAACAGAAAACACAAGATAAAGCAGCTAAACAAATGAACTTGAGGGTTTCTCATGCTGTCTTGCTTTCTCTTTAAATGTAAATGGTAGAGAAAATGCAAGTAAATGCCCTTAGTGATAAAGTCGCATACATTAGAGTAGAAGTAGTACATCAAATACTGTACATTCAAAGAACATTTCTAGTTTGGACTTCATCAAGATAGGAAGACTACATGTTGATCTCTTGTGCAGCCTGTTATTTTGACAGTGTTTTGTTAAAGGTGGATTTTGTAACTTAGTCCTTTGAAAGTGATCACCACAAGGGGGCAGAGTTTTACCAGATGTGTATGTTTGAATAGATGAAGAAGATGATAATACAGTAGCATGTAATGGCAGTATTTATTGTTAGTTAATATAAAGATAAGTATAATACTGTGGAAAACCTAAAATTGCCTTCATCATCACCCCTTCACACAAAGGAAATTCTTTCAGCTCCAAAGAAATTAAATGGCAAAAAAGAACCAAAGTACCTGGTGTATATATTGGTGTTGGTTTTCCTTACTGGAGACAACTTTTGGGGAGTTAGGTATCAGATTTCAAACCTTTACTCCCCAAAAATTGTGGACACTTGGATTGCAAACAGAGCAGATTAAAAAGAGATTATCTTCCCTCTTGTCCTCTAGTAGGCTGATGAAAAAATAAATAAATAAACATTTGGTTCCAGGGCAGACTAAACCCTACAGTGATTCATGTCCCTTGCTGTGGAGCAAAGCAGTATTACAGGAAAACCTAGACCCCTTTGCAAGTTTTCCAATTATATATTTTAGCTACATAGTACATACGTTTTTATTGTTATATGTTGCTTTTACCAGTGTTGTTGTGCCTGAACTCGTTCATTGAACGATCGTTCATGAACTCGTTCATATTTTGGGTGAACGTGAACTGAACGTACTGTATTTCTGCCTTATGGATGTTATTGTGAAACTTTGCCTGCCGGGTGTCAAGAAGCAACCCTGGACATCAACAATGTCAACAGCAAACCTGAAACGGTATATTGAAATAAAACACTCGGCAAGCCTTCCAAGGTATGTGAACTAAATGTCACTGAAAAAACAATCTAAAGACTTGGGAACAGCATGCTAAAACAGATCCTCTACCAGCCAAAACTAAATAACGGCGTACAGTGGCAGCAGCTCCGTTGTCTTCATCTCCAGCCGCAGCTGGAAAACCTGGAAAAGAGAAGCCCTCAGCTTTCATAAACTTGACAAATGCAAGACATATGAGCCCCATTTCAGAAAGCGGGTTTAGTGAAAACTCTGAGTTAGTTGACTCCGAGTTAAGGGAAACTCTGGGTTTTCGGTTTCACAAAGCAAGTTCAGTGTAACTCTGAGTCAGTTACTGCAGCAACAGACTTGGTGAAGTTAACCTGCTCACCTGCAGATTTTCTCCAACTTACCCTGAGCTTCTCCTCTTTAGCTGCAGACTGAAGGAAGTGTCAGACATGGTGTGTCCATTTCTTGAAGAGCCACTTGACATTGAAGCACAATTACTCTGCAGATATCTACGTCGGGAAAGGCTGATCAGACCCTGCTTGGATGTTTTATCATTCCCTCATGATTATTTGTTTGAGTGTTACCGTTTTTCTGCACAATCGATCATGTATCTGACTAATATTCTCAGCCCACATATTGTTCATATGACACATTGTGGACATGCTCTCAGTTCGTAGCAAGTTCTTTGTGTTGCACTGCCAATGGGATTTTTCTTTATAACATCGGTGAGGCTGGGCATAAAAAAGAGCAACTCTTCCTTAGGTAACTGTCACTGTAGGATGTGATCAGACTGTCAACGAGAAAAATCTGCCTACAATTAGAGACATTCTGTTAGGGTTGCAGTGCACAAACAGTTATATAACACCAAATTAAGAAATGTCTTTTGAGAATATTAATACCAATAGAGAGGCAATAGAGTATTTAGATCACAATCAAGTTAAGAGACATAACATTTATTCATACAATACTTGTAGGTTTAAGAACAAGAATTATGTCTACAATGAAAACTGACATATATCTACCAGAGTTAGACAACTAATTTCCACTTTATCATATCTATTTATTAAGTATGGCATGGTGCAAACAGCTGGCCCAGTTATTTTAAAGTAAACACATCCAGGCTGCAACTACTCTTTTGCTTTGCACATATTAAACTGGATGTAAAATGATAATTAGTGTTTACTGAAAAATGGATTTCAATTGGTAATATTGTCCATTAACACCAGTTATAGTTTGTCTCTCTCTTTAAACACACAAAGAAATTTTATGCATGTTATTCCTCTCTTTTAGTCCCGTTGCAACAGAAGAATAACAAAAATTAAAAGCACTCAGAGGAGAGTGCATACCTCCACCAAGCCAGTTTATTTTTATTTATTTATTTATTTAAATTTTTTTTTGCCAATTGTGGGTATTATTTTTGAGTTAGAAGCTCTAATAGGAAAATTATCTGTATTTCCCAGTAGTTAAGAATCATTTAAAAAATTCCTTGATTCAGGTGGTGATCTGGATCACCCCCAAAACTCTTTGCTTATTCCATTTCTGAGATTTCTTAAAAATGTCATCAAATCCATCTTTTATTTTGTGAGTAATATTGCTAACAGACAGACAGAGAAACAACACCACCGAATACATGACCTCTGCCTTGGTGGAGGTAACAAAAGAAAGAAAGAAAAAAAAAACTCCAAGGTGTGAACGGAGAACATAGAAGTCATTCACTAAAATGGATTACAGTAAAATGCTAGTTGAGGTTTGTGTCAGAGGTATATGTTCATTCTATATGAATGGGATCTTGTTGCTTCAGACTCACAAATCAGGCATCCAAAACTATGTCTGCGTGTTGAAGTAACCTACTGTATGACTCATACATTGAAAAAGCTCAAGTCACTTGCTTGAAATATCAAGTTTCTGACTCTCTGGTTCTCTATTTGTAGTTTACCTGCATTTTGCTGTATCTGGCAAGTTTGTTCAATATTGTCATGGAAACATGAAGTAAAAGCAATTAATTTACTGAAGTTTCTCAACACTGCTCAGTTATTGGCTCTGCTGGATCTGGACTGTCTGCACACTTCAGAGGCCATATCAAGGCACTCATCCTTCATGGTAAACTTTTTTGTGGCAGAGGAGCACACAACTCTCCTCTGGGCTATGGTCACATTTAATGCCAAAAGCTTACTTTTAAAAGCTGCTTGCAGGCAGACCAACTCCTCACGGTGCAGCTAAAATACAGAGGACAACTTTGTTTCCCCACCAGCCCAGGGCAGGGGTACACTGGAGCATTCAGAGGGATGAGGGCAGAGGGACTGGATCTGTAGGAGGGACACACATTGGAGCTCTGTATTTCTGTATTTAACTTCCTCCACCAACACCCTCTAGCATAACCCCTCTCTCTGCTCCATCTTGTTTTCCTCATGTCCACACATACATCTTTGAGAAGTGTATCAGCATTGAAACACTTTTTGGTGAATGTTCTTTTTTTTACCACTGTTTTTCCTGTCCACCTTTTGATTTCCTAAATGCATAGGCTTTTTGCAGTTAATCTAACTTCCTCAGCACCAAAGAGCTCAGGTCTTTTTAATAGTTAGGAAGTAGATCTTTTAAAAACAGAGTAAAGGGAAAAGATGAAAGGAAGCATGTCTTTAAAAGAGGGGAGTAATGTTCCCTGAGGGGCACTTTTCAGCTTGCATGTAAACCTGCTAGCTTCGACTTAAAACGTAGAGGTGTTATAAATGACAGAATATCCTCGACAGCCACTTTGTTTATACTAAAAGCCTTCTCCCAGGTTGGCGTTTATATTAATGATTTCACTCAGGTTTTAAAGTGCTTGATGATGAGCAGCCTAGAAACGAAGGTGGGGCTCTGACCTTGTCCCACTTCGTGGATTTGCTCTGGTTTCTGACTAATAGAGTATGCCCAATTCTTTTTCCCACAACATGCACTCAAAATAGCTCTGGCATGTCCCATTAAGCAGTATTGTAATTGTTAACACAGCATACTCTGACCTTGGCACACATTAACTACTCCATTTTAATGTCAATCTCAATTAAAGAAGGGTTGAGAAGATAATTGTTATAACTAAGAACAAGCATGGCACAAAAACCTAACTGGCCTTTATCAGCATCTTAGGGTACTAAAGTCCAACTTCAGATGTTAATAGTTTTTGGCACCTGTCTGAGATTTTACATTCAGGTGATCCAACCATGATATGGAGTGATAAAGAAGCAGTCCTTAGAATTTATATACAGAGATCCTGTTCACCTGACATGGTCACTATAGGACAGTGTTTCTCAGTCATGGTCCTCGGGTCACTGCCCTGCATGTTTTAGAGGTGTCCATACTTTAACAAACTGGCACTAAAAAGAACTAAAGCAGGGATCCCCAACTCTGGTCCTCAAGGCCCACTTTCCTGCAGACTTTTGGTGTTTCCCTGCTCCATAAACCTGACTCAAATCAATGGGTCAATAGCAGTACAGTTCAATTCAGCTTTATTTGTATAGCGCCAATTCACAACGTCATCTCAGGGCAGTTTACATACAATCCATTTGAGACAATCCACTGTCATCCAATCAGTACTCATACAGGCCAATTCATAAATATTTGGCCTACTTAAGGAAACCAAGATATTAGATTGAAACTAAACTTTGATTCAATCCCTAAACCTAACTCCTTTATAACAGGAAGAGCAGACTTGTGCAAAGCTTATCAGAGATCCATTAAATTGGAACCTGGTGTGTTGCAGCAGGGAAACGTCTAATACCTGCAGGATGGTGGGCCTTGAGGACCAGAGCTGAGGATCACTGAACTAAAGCAATGCAGGGCAGTGGTCCCTGGGAACCAGGATTGAGAAACACTGCTATAGACGCGCGGATATTTGACTCAAAACCTATCTTAGAAAAAGTGGTTTATTGAGTTTAAAAAGTATGTTTACAGTAAAAAAAAAAAAAGAAAAAAAAGTGTTTCCAGGGGTTAAGTGTACAACTAAATGATTGCTGCATTTCAAGGCAAAAGTGATCCAAGATCTTTTTATTAGATGTTATTAAAGGTTAAGTGCTGTAGCTGCAGACTGACAGCTTTATTTTCTAAACGCACTAAAAGGTTTTTATAATTCCATTCATTAAATGAAAGCGACAAACGTTTTGTGCTTTTTGTAACGAGGCTGCGGTTATTTTATTTTTGTGCTTTCAACTGAGACCTTGACTAAACTTAGATGCTTATCCATCCAACAGTATATTGCGACATCCCAATCCAAGGACAGTATTTTTAACAGATGCAGTGCAATATGTTGCATTTTAATGTTCTTGGTGGGGCAGTAAACATCTTTATTTACCCAGTTCACTTTAAAGTTACTTACACAGTTAATGTAACGCTATTTGATGACATTTGCTCTCAGTGGCCCTCATTTATCAAATAAACATACAACCAAACTTTGTGCACACGACCGTTTTTACCCAAGACTTGGCATTTATTAATTTGGACGTGAGTGTAGGATACCATCAAATCTCATGACAGGTCTGAGATCGTGTACGCAAGTTTGAGTCAGTTTGCGTTGCAACACAGCAGACCTGAAAATAATTATTATACAAACTTTAAACCATCATCTAAGCATAAACAGCCACTTATTCAGTACTTAGAATTAACCTTTTGAAAAAAAAGGTTAAAAATTCCATTAAAAAATAAATAAATAAATAAATAAATAAATAAAACACACACACAGATGCACTTGATAAATTATTTGAGAAAAATAAAGAGCCTAAATCCACACATGACAGTTAGAATAGCTCAAATTTAATGAATTGAAAACAAATTCATACCTATATTCACTCTCGGAGCATCTCATCATCTCGCTGGCAAACACTTCCCCAGAGCAGGAGCGCAGATTCAACAGTGCACACACACGCACACATGCCACTGTGGAGCAATGCTTTGAGTTGCTGAAGGGCAGGTGGATGTGTCCCTGACCAGCTGGGGGATGCTGCTGTACTCTCTGGAGAAAGTCTGCAACATAATTCTGTCCTGCACACCTTGCTCTGGCTAACGGAGCCTTTTGATGCTCCTGCGCAGCCAGAGGAGCGGATGCCCATGGAACCGTGCCCAGCGCAGCCTGCACTGGGCCTTTACGGGTGAGACAGGAGCTGGTCCGTCGTTTCAACAAGTAAAGTAGTCTATGCCTTAAAGTTGTGTAACTACTCTGTTTAGTCAGTAGGTTAATGTTTCCCACACTGTGCACTAAAATGTATAGTTCTTTACTGGACAGGTGAAAAATTTATGGGTGACAAATTTTCTCTTTTGTAGGCTATAAAACATGGTTTCACAGAACCTTGAACACAAAAATGCTTAGCTGATGCAAGTAAACACAGACTAAATTTAGTCATTTGAAAAAGTTATATTCACTGTTTTTTAATGTTTTCATTGATCTCTGTGTGTCATTTATTATTTTTAAGTACACAAAGTAAAGATTTGTGACTTTCAATTACCAGGAATGGGCTATTGTCAAAATTAACAACGAATAAAACATTAATCATGGACATATATAGTCCTTTTCATACATCAGCCAGAGTCTGTTTAACCACAGCGAGGCTCTTAACTGCCGCCATGATCCTCTTCCATGCAGTGTTTTTGTGTACACTTTTGACTCCAGTTTTTAGGCTGCCAAACATCACCTCTTTATTCTTTTCCACCTCACAAGTGAGAGTTTCGATCTCGGCCAGCAAAAGTTTCTTTTTTTGGCAGAACCTCTCCTCTCTATGGTTTGACCTCACTGGGCCAGACCTCTTGACTACGACTTATTAAGGGTGTAACATGCGAATGACGATGGATTTAAACGACTGCATTTATCAAGGCCTGATCATTTGTACGTTGGGATCGGTCAGATACAAACATTTAATGAATCACTTGTGGATCATTCCTGCAATCAGATGTGCTCTCATTTCCATGTACAATTAATAAATGAGGGCCAGTGTCTTGAAACTTTTTTCACGCCCACATTCTACATCTCTCTACATCAGTGCTTCTAAATCCAGATCCTCAACTACCACTGCCCTTCATGTCCTAAACATGTTCCTACTGCACTATAACACAGCTGATTCTGATTAATGGACTTCCCCTTATCAAGTTATTTGCAAGCTGGTTGACGAGCTGTTCATTTAATTCAGGTGTGTTAAAGTAGGGTTACCTGTAAACCTCTAAAAGAGGGTCCTGACAGCAGGACTGAGAAACACTGTTCTACATGACAATGCACTTCTGCTATACTGTTAATGTTGGCAAAGACACTAATAAAAAAGGATAAAGAAGGCACAACCCTTGAGACTTCAATGCAAGTCTCAAGAGTTTGAAAACACTCCTCCTAAATGTTTATTTCAGTCCTACTTTTCTACCTCCTTCTTATCCGGGAAGAATTAAGGAAGTTAAAAATACATGATTAAGTTTAGATTAGATCATACAAAATACAGCATACTGTATTTTATTCTTCACTGGTCAAAATTACTGTAATGTCACATGAATGCTGCCTTATAGGAAACAAGACCCTAAGCAGCCAAAAGAGATGTTGCCGCATCACAGTCTATAGCTACACGATTAGACTGGGCTGGATCAGGTTCCTTTAGCCCTGTTAATCTCCATTTCACAGTAAAACAGCCAATTCGATGAGGCATGGCAGAGATGAGGAATAGATGACATGTCTGGCCACAGCTGTCTGATGAAAATTCATTCAGGTGGTCTTTGATAACACAAAGAGGCTAAACTTAGAAATACAGCCTATCAGACCTGTGCTCAGTGAACCCTGCGGGGTCTCTGGCTGGCACCTTCCTCTGCCACCTTCTGGGCGGATCTGGGGTCGTGTTGGTGGTGGAGTGGCTGGGATTCATGTTCCGGTACTGCTGCTGATCGCCCAGGTCTCTGGGCCGCCCAGGTCTGCCTCTAGCCTTCATAGAGGCGTGGTTGCATTTGCACAATCACAGTCATCTTTGAGTCCTCATACGCTGCATGCTGACACAGTTGCTGTGTTGTCTGGTGGGTTTATGCACTAAGAGCGACTTTTGTTTGGGTTGTGTGTGTGTGTGTGTGTTTCTGGCACTCTGGTTTTTGCTGTGATACATGTTTTATTTTTATTTTTTTTCAGCTTGTTTGTCTCTTATAGGTGCTCATGATGATTGTCATTGTTTTCCTGTAAAAGCTGTAGGAAATTCTCTGTTGTGTTTTTGTACAGGTGTAGCTGTTGTTTGGATTGAAGGGTCATAGCCTTCTATCTGTTGTATCTCTGTCTCCTCTTTCTTTTTACTACTCTCCTTTTCATTTCTGTTAAAGCTTCTTCTTTTTGCCTGTCCCTTCCAGTCAGGTCCAGCAATATAATGGAAATTCTATCATTCAGAATAAATAAATAAAAACTGAACTAAAAAATCAGGTAAAAAAGAGGAACCTTATACCCATAAAGCTCCCCTTAGCAAAGCAAATTTGTTTGGCTCAGCACAGCACCAAGACCATCGTTCTGCTTGCTACAGTGCTGGACAGGACAAGTTAAATAAATAAATAAATAAAAAAAAAGCAATGCAATCTGAATCTACAGCTGAACTTTGGTAAATTCCCAACATACTATAAACAATCCATTTGTAATTCACTTACGAATGATAAAAATGACATGTACGTGTACAAAAAGATTCCTTTGTTTTAAACCTTGCTTTCTTGTTTGTCTTTACCCACCTGACTTTTGTTTTGTTTTTTTCTTTTTGGTTTACAAAACTGTTTTTCTACCAGAAAACAACTTCTGTTGATGTATTTTGCCTCATCAGCTAACTTCTATGTGGTGATGTTGACTGAACATATTAAAATAAAATGCTAAATAGGACAATACAATAGGACACAACAGATTTTAAAAGGAGCAGGAGTAAATAAGTATGTTTGTTTGTGGTAGATGATAAACAGTTTAAAAACCCAGGCTACTAAAATGGCTGTTACATATATTTATTTTGATGTAGTGACAAAGCCTGTGACGGATGTTTTGATTTCTAGTGTACAGTTCCTCCCTTCCTTCCTACAAATGTTGGCCTGAGGCCTTACCCGAAGTGAAAACTTCCACACTTGGCAAACCTCTCTTTCATCCCTTCGTGACTCTCGCCCTCATCCTTTTGCTCAGCTGTTCCGGGACACAAACTCTGTATCCCCTGGAGAGCAATAACGCTTGCATGAGGTTCTGTACAGAGCGGTGCCAGCCTGGGGACCTGGCATGCAATCATCCTCCGCTGCAAACAGAAATACACATACATCGAAGCCATTCCCAGCAGTGGAGTACCAGATGGATGGCGAACAGGGATGCTTCCAGGTCCAAATCACCTCCTGCAGCTGTATGATGGAGTGCCAGAGTGCAGGGTCAGTGCAGACAAGGACCGGGGCCTGTTGCTTTTGCTTTTTGTGTTTTGTTTTAGCTCCCACAGTAGCTCTTTAACTAATGACGCTAGTAATTTCATTATTTTCTTTGGTCTAGCTGCTTGCTATCTGATTATGGATCAGTGGCTGTGTGCTTAATGACTTAGATAGGTAGATGTGTTCATATTGGCAAGCAAGTGCAGTGTTGTCATGGGGATGATGCGTGGGTCACTCCTCCGGTACTGGAGTGAGCCAGTAGGCAGTGCTTGACTGCCCACCATCAAAATGACACTCACACCCACACATGCTTGCACACATAAGTATGTATGTCAAAGTACCAATGCTGCAGCACTAGCAGTGGATGAATCATCCAGCTCTTAAGCATCTCAAAGAGGAGCAGGAGGTGGAGATGGGGCTGTCTTGGTTGATGCAGTCACATAACTGTTCACATAGCTCAGTTTTAATCAGGCTACAAATGACCCACTCACATCATTTACATTATTGTTTGCCATTTCATTGCCAGTGTGTCGTTTGATGCCCACCAGCTAACTTGAGCACACTTTATAATTTAGTTTTTTATAGCAACTGTCTACGTCTATCAGTCTATCTCTTGTTTTCTCAACCCTTCCACCCACCTATCTATTCTTCCCTTGTCTCGCAGCCCCCATATCTGTCTGCTGCCATGCCTCCCATTAGGAAAGCAAATGAGGCGAGGTACAGATGCAAATATCTTGAACCCCCTGCTGCTCCCTGACTCATCACCCAGAGACAGAAATGAGGATAGAGTGAGCATGACACAAGGGTAGGAAGGAAGGAAGAGGTGGAGGGGCAAAGCAATTAGTTAGAAAAACAGACTAACATAAAACGTACAGTTGACTGTTAAAAAAGGAAAGAAAAGGGGAAGGAGGGTACTGCTCTGAACACAGAGTTTATGATCATGATGAAAGTTTTCTCCAGCAAAGCCGTAACAGTGAGCACACAAACCTCAGCACGCCCTCACTTCCCATCCTTCTGTCTAGTAGTGTAGCTGTCCTATCATTCAGCCAGCTGTGCTATTTCAGCATTTCTGAGCGGCTTTTCCTTTTCTCTGCCTCCCACTTTGTCTCTCTGTAGCTCTCATGATTGTTTTGTAGATTATGTTATAAAGTGCTCAGCATTGCAAGCTTGTCTGTTAAGAGCAGACTTTGCTATCCAGTTGTATCTTCCTCTGTTAGATTTCTGTGTGCTTTCCAGCTTTTTGCCTCAATGAAAGAATGAAATTAATTGGACAAAAAAATTAATTATATTCCATGAAATGAATTAATTGCCCCAAAACTGGCAGAACTTGATGAAGTTCTGTCAGCCAAGCAGTTGTAAATGAGACAACAGTCAGCATGTGATTATCAGAAGCTGCTGTTGGAGTAATATTCAGTCTGGAAGACTTTGATGTCCTGCTCATTACGGTTTACCTGTCACTTTCCTTGTTTGCAGGATTATGGAAATAAGGAGTATTGCTATGTCACAAATATCCAGACACAGATGAGTGAAACAAATAGGCTTCAGTATCACAAAGTGAAATATATTCAAATCAGAGTTTTGAACTGTATTTCATGTTTGATTCTAGGGATTTATCCACATCCAAATAAACATCTAAATGCTCATTCTCCCTGTCAACAACTTTAATTGATGTGTTTGGTAATGAGAGTCTGACAGGTTGTAAACAAATTGCTGCAAAAGTCAATTCAAAGCAAACACTTATGGAAACATTTTAGTTTTGTATTGATGATTTGGTAAGGAAAATGGTGTGATCAGAAGGATTTATTTGGTGATCTCCAGATGTGACATGTAATGTCTTCGACAGATAAGCGTAATTTGGATTCAGATGTCCTTCTGATGCGTTTTTTTTTTAATACTTTTAAGGCTGATGAATGGCCCAGTCCACAGACCTTCACAACCATGTTGTTTGTATTTCTAAAAATAAGGCTGGCATGAAGGAGGCTTCAGATTATGTGGTTCTGTCGATAAAAAGACAATGCACTGCCATGTGAAGACATTTGTCCCAGCTTGGCGGCTGGTCCACAAAGCTTGACCATGCCCCCAGCATGAAGGCTTTGCCTTCATTTCATGGGGTGCCCAATGATTTGAAGAGAGCACAGTGGATTCCTAATGACAGTACCGGTTATTTCTGTGTCTAGCTGAGCCATTTGCCCTGCTGGACTACGGCTTTAATGGTTCTTCTGCACCATTCATTCTGAAGTCATATCAGAACAGAGTGGGGAATTTTCTTTTCTATTATCCATTAAAAGAAAAATATTTATTATATAGACAAGAACTGAGATGAAAAACATTTGTCTTCTCATAGAAGCCCAGCTTTACAGCTTGTGCTATAAAGACTGCAATATGTTTTATTTTAGATATGTTTGATCCATGTTTCTGCTAGATTACCATTTCCTGTGAATTCTTCTTGCTTAGCCTCTGCTTAACTCTTTAAATAGAAACTAAAATGGAAATTAAGCCAGAGATTTCTGGTTAAAGAGGGGAATGAACAGAGAGTTTCTATTACAGTAAAGGGACCACACCCTCTAAACTCCAGACCCTCAGAGGGCCGTCTCTAACCTCACACCACTAAAATACCAAAGAACTTGGCCTTTTTTCCATCAACAATCTGCTGGATTAGTTTTTTTTAGTCTATTTTTGTGCCTGAGCATCAAAATGCTTGCTCATGAAGTGCCAGATTTTGTCTGCTAAAACTCTGCTTCAACAGTTTGGTAATAATTCAGAGTAAATGCTTGATGTGATTATGATCTAGCATATACCATAAAAATGCAGAGGCGGATGTTCACAACAATCTGCTTTCATTTCCTTTCTCCTGGCTCTCTGCTACACTCCTCATCCATGAGGATGAACAGCTTCTCTTTTTCTGAACGTTCCTCCTTCTTCGTCCTCTGTCTTTGAGTACAGGCAGTGTGAACAAATTAAGACCTAGCTTATTAAACAAGTGAGCCTTTAAATTACAACAGACTGGCCTTGCATGCATGGATGACTGTCAGGGCCCTTTCCCACTCCACCTCCAGCAAAAAAAACAAACACAACAGGGAGGGGCTGTGCTTCGCTCCCCAATATGTTATGTCTATGTTCAGAGAGTGACCTGATCCAACACTAATGTTTTTTCAGAGAGCTGGAAGGGTGATTTGCCCCTAGCTTCATGTGCTCTGTGTGTGTGTTTGTGTGTGCATGTGCACTGTTGTTGTTAATTAGAAACAGGGTAATGAAGCCAAATGTTTTGCTTTTTTAGTTTTTTACATTTGGCAAAGTAGTTTTTGTTTGCTTTTGAATACTGACTGTAAAATCCAAGTTTTGTATTTCACATGTAGCTAATTGCAGGTGATGCTTCACATTTATTATGTTTTATCAGTGTGATGAAAGACGTTTGGGTTGCCTGATAGAAATATTTCATCATGAGCTACAAGCCCTGATGTGTGTGCATGTATTTGGCAGTTTTTTTTTCCTCCTCATGTGAACTCAAAACCCATTTAAGTTAACATTAAAATAATTCAAGGATCAAAATGTCAGTGGCAGGTGAGAATAATTTTGATGAACCAGCTTGTGCACACAAGGTGGAATACTAAAGTAAATGTGTGCCCGTTTATCAAGGCGTCAAAGAATAGAAATTCATGTTTTTCTTAACTGCAGTATTAATGCTAAACAGTAAGCCTCTGTGGCTCCACAGCTGTGATAATCTTCAGGATTTATAAAAGTATCCATAAGTCTCTCAGGCCGCAATTTTGGCTAATGGTGGGTTTTTTTTCAAGCAGTCAAGTGTGGGCTAATTTGCCTGAGTGTTTCTGTCTAGTTTGAAAATAATCAGTGAAGAGTCAAAGGGAGAGTTTCTGTGGTCGGACTGAAAAGAGCTTTCAGGTCTGCTCCAGACCTTCTCAGAGGTTGAAACCAGCACTGTGAGAATGTACGCCTTTTAACTACTCGGTAATCTTCTGACATTATGAAGTCTGCCCTTCACAAAAATGATTCTGCAAATAATTTAAATAATAGATTACATTTGCAAAGCTCACAGAATGTGGGGTGATTGCAGTCATTAAAGGACATTTTCATTTAAAAAAAACTGTGGGATGTCGGGGAAAAAAGTATTATGAGTACCCGACCTTTAAAATGAACCATCTATCTATCTATCTATCTATCTATCTATCTATCTATCTATCTATCTATCTATCTATCTATCTATCTATCTATCTATCTATCTATCTATCTATCTATCCATCCATCCATCCATCCATCCATCCATCCATCCATCCATCCATTCATCCATCCAACAATGGTGGGCGGACGGGGGATTGGGGTAGTGGAGTTTGAGGGTTTGGTGGGAAACCCTCTGTTACCCTTAAAAGCAGAGTCTGCCAGTCTATTTCAGCAACTACAACACAAAACAGCTGGGCTTGTGTTTATTGGTTTATCATTGGTATTTCTGTTTATTCATTTTGCAATATGACTAATGTTTAAAGCCTGTATTTCCTCTGAGAAAGAAAGGCTTTGAACATATTTATAATACAGATGAGCTATTTTTTTTAAAGCTCATATCTTATGCAATTGGAAATGGCTCAAAGCTGTTATTTAAGGGTTTCCAGAGACTCCCTATATAGAGACGAATCCCTATATATCACTCAGTGATTCTAACCAATCCAGCCCTGTCAACACTGATCAACTGTGAAGAAGTGGAACAAACTGAATGCAGTCTGATTTAATCTCCTAAGTGACAGACAAATAACTACACACACACAAAAAGTCTACATTAATCTTTGCAATATTGTTACACCCGCACCAGGCCCTGCCACGGACACACCTGCCACGGATCGTCGGAGTCAATCCCCTGAATACTACTCGCACCTGTAATCAATCTGATCAGTTCAGTAAGTGAGTGATTCAGATGTAACATCATGATTATTTGTTTACTTCAGGGCAAGAAATGTTGAACGCCTCACTCACTGCCACACTTTACATCTTTTTTTGTTCCTTTCATGCCATTCCTGAACGAGACCAAGAATCAGATGCATCAACTCTTTAGTTTATGGTGTGTGTCACACACCAATTGAAGAATTATTGGATTTTTTTTTGGTCCAACAATCGGAGGGTTGGCGGTTTGATTCTTTGGGCAAGACAATTCTTCCTCTTTGTCTCCAGTGTCAGCATAACGGGTGTATGAATGTGGATTAATGTTTGGTGGTGGTCGGAGAGGCCGGAGGTGCGGATTGGCTGCCACGTCTTTGTCAGTCTACCCCAGGCCAGCTGTGGCTACACATCGTTGCTTACCACCAGCAAGTATGAATGAGGAGTGAATGAATAATGGATACAATGCAAAGCTCTTTGGGCACCTTGAAAAGCGCTGTATATAGCCAATCCATTATTATTTAATATTAAGTTAAAGAAAGTGATACAATGTGAGAGAGCAGCCAATGTTCCGGCCCAGCAACAACAAGAAGGCTGTCTGTATGACTACGATATTTTATCCATGAGGGACCTTGCCAGCCTACATTTAGAAATGTTTGTTTGGATTTTAGTTTGTTCTGTGAATATGAGCTTATTACTACTAGTACTAGTAGAAGCAGCACCAATGGTTTTATTTTAGCATGCTTTTCTTTTAGGATTAATTATTTTTCATCTAATTTCATTCCTAGTGTTGGCTGATGTAGACATGGCACAGATTTCTGACTGATGCCAAAAATCTATGTCAATAATTAGGGATAGAATCAGAAAAATGGGATTACTATTTTGTTTTAACAACTGCAGGCATGCAGGATGTGAAACAATGAAGATTTAACAATAACGTGTCATATTGAAGTACTTAATGCAGCACACACATTTCTATTAAACAGCGGGTGTTTTAAACAAAGTCCAATGCAGTTGGACACATTGAGGCATGTAGACTTTAAAAGAAGAGAATTACACTGTACATCAATTCTTAGGTTTAATGGATTAGTACGTAAAAATTACATAAATTGATCAGATCTTTGCCTGATTTAAAAATTGGGTAAATACCTCAGATGGACAATTATACTGTGTCATTATTTGTTTCATGACTAAGCCAAAATGCAGACGTTGTATGTGAAAAGTTAAGTACATGCAATGATTCAAATACTTTCATAACTACTTTTAGCAACAAAAAAAAAATTAAATAACTGTTTTCTGTATAAAGTTATCAGTCACTCACAATGTTGCTTAAGCTCACTGATGTTTTTCAGCTTTTCTTTCATTTTTTAATAGCTGAAAGTCATTTTAATCAGGTTGCAATCTGGACTTTGACTAGATTCATTTCTTCTTTTTTGATTATTCTGTTGCAAATCTGATGGGTGTTTGGGATTATTGTCCCATTCAAAGCTGCAGTTTTAGTCAACATTTAGCTGTCAGAAAAATGCCTTAACATTTGACTCTATGTTACTTATTCTGTGACTCAGCGACTGTGAGATGTTCAGGTCCTGTAGATGCAAACAAACTCAAATAATTAGCTCTCCACCACCATGCTTGGCAGTTGTTATGCAGTGTTTGTGCTCATATGCTATGTTTGCTTTTCACTAAACGTAGTGCTGTATGTCCAGACATTTTATCTGGCCATGAGTCCTGTGATTTATTCAGCAGATTTGCACACCTAAGCTGCACTGCTATATACACTTAACATGTATGTAAAGCAGGAACCTTAAACTCCGGTCCTTGAGGTCTAATGGGTCATTCTGTAGAACTTGACAGTAAGTTGTATTAGAGCAGGCAATGATCAAAAACCTGCAGGACAGTGTAACTTGAGGACTGGAGTTTGAGATTCTTGATGTAAAAGCCTGCAGAATTTGATTTGCGACGTTCGGGTTGTTTGCAGTTTCTAAGATCATTGTGGATGTTTTTCCTCCTTGGCATTCAGACCTGAATACTTCAGACCAGCAAACTGACAAACGTATGCTTTCACAGATTCGCTCACACTTACTGATAAGAATAAAATCAAAGTGCATTTAACCTCTTAGTCCCTTGTCTATTCGATTAGCAGCACCTGACTGCTACTTACCCTCTTAATTTCCATATCGCTGTAGGAAAATGTTTGTTATGTGTGTGTGTGTATATATAGATAGCATAATATATATATATAAAATTTTATTTATTTATTTATTTATTTTTTTTACTATTTCTTGATACATGAAGTACCATTACGTTTATTAATATTATTTTTTTTACCTCTGTAGGCACTTGTAGAGAAGCTGTGACCAAGTCCTCAAAAAGCCATTCCCATCTTGTGTAAAAGATAAGCGTGGACTTATATGTAGAGGGCATCCATTAATTAAACCCAGGAAAAAGCTTAAAGGCAGACTCATCCAGGAATGACTGCAGGCTCCCAGAGTCTGACGTTCTGCTTCAGTTTGATCTGATTCGGTTACATTCTCAGCCTGTATTAACTATGAAACTGATTGGAGTGACACACTCCTTACTTAATCCCCTGTGTTTTTTGTGTGACTGTGTGTCTCCTTGTGTGTGTGAGTAAACTAAAAGCCAAACTAATCCACTCGAATGCTTGGCTTTGGAGCTTTGTATTGAAAGTGTGGAGGAGTTGAGCATCTATGACAAATAGATGTAGGAGGTATAGTTGTTTAAAATGAATGCTTTAAATAGTATCTCCTTGGCTATATGGTTGCAGAATAATGCATACTTAATTTACTGATGTGTCTTATTCTCTATTATAATATTTTATTCCTTTTGTAGACATCTATAAGAACACATTGCTGTAGCCAAAATGATGATACAATATAAGCTAGTTAATTTCGATTACACCTGTGTGCATGTCTGTATCAGTCTTGTCTCCGATCAGCATCCCTCCACATTAGGCCAGCAGGTGCCCTCGCCATTGACTGACATGTTAATCAGGTGGGCTTAAGCCCCAAGTGGGTACAATGAGATGGAAAATGGTTTGAATTACATGCAAAGCCTCTGCAGGCCTGTAAGCCACTGCCCTTCACTTGGAAGGGTCATATTCAGGGTAAAGTGTCTGTTTTCTACCATGAGTAAGCATGTGAGTTAGTGTGAGCCCCACATTATCTCCACACATTAACAAAATCCTAATTGCTTGCACTTCTTTGCAAAAACATCCAGTGCCATCTAAGTCTCTGACTTCATTTGTTTATTCAAGCTGAGGGGACGTGTTAATAGAGTGAGGCTATTATTTGTAGAAGGATGGAGGGAGCAGTAAAAGAAGGAAGATCGGAGGAGGGATGATCTGACACTCAAGTCATCTCTTTGCGGTATTTTGAGTGACATCTAATCAACGTGTCTGCCCCCACCACCCCACCCCATGAGCCACAGATGGCCTGGATGAAGATAGCCTTGCCAGAAAAGCAATAGATCACTATCTCAAGGACAGTTTACCCCCACACTTATCACAGGGTAAATAGAGCACTGGCTTTGGGACAGTTGTTTTTACCCTTTTCCTGTCACACACTTCTAACATCACCTCATAACCCTCACTAATACAGTATGGTTAAAAAAAAATAAAATAATAAAAAAGACACTTCCCCCTTGTTATACTTGCAGTCTATATGCCAGGTGGTCGAAGTTACATTTTCATCATGATTAACAGATGGTAAATAATCTGCACAGCGAGGGCTAAAATTCCTTCAGTGGATGAAGGGAAAACATGAAACGTTTCAGATGTGGCCCACACGTGTTAAGACAGTGTGGTTCCTACCTTTACAGCTGCTGCTCACAGTGCTACAACACACTGCTGCTGAGGCACGTTTGAGCTTAACACTAAATCTTAAGTTGAGCAAATTTATCTACAATTCTGTATCATTTGGTTGGTTTTTCTAAATTTCACACATCAGCTTTAGATTTTGGAAATTATTCAGTAAAAAATGTATTAAGCAACTAAAACCAACTAAAACAGTTTAACAGTAATTCAACAGTAACTGGGCAAGATACACTGAAGGATTTATTAGAGAACTGGTTGGGATTTAGTTAGAAAAACATTTTACCATATGAAAGCAGGAATCAGTAAGTATTGTATTAAACAGTATGACAGAAAATTTCAGGGACAAATAATAATGTTAGACCGAATCTGCATGAAACTCAGTGAGTTCACTGAATATAACTTTGTAATTTCTTGTTCTTTTGGCATCAAAAATCAAAATTCCACTTCAGCTGCACCTCTCAATGAAATCAAGAAATAAGGCAAGGCAAGGCAGATTATTTGTAAAGCACATTTCATGTACAGGACAATTCAAAGTGCTTTACATAAAACAGGACAATTCAAAGTGCTTTACATAAAACAAAGACATTACAGATATTTAGAAGAGTAAAAGGCATCAACACAAAATAAGCCTCTTTGGCAGCAGTTTCTGTAGAGGGAGCTACGATATAAGAGAATTATGAGTTTGCAAAGAATAAACATTCTTAAAACTGTAAAAAAAAAATAAAAAAATAAAACTTAAAAAAGCAACAATTCAAAGCCAGTTTCTTTTTGATAATTCATTTTCTTTCACAAGCCAAGATGCAAACCTAACTGCAATGTTTCTGGTGTTCATATGTGTTGTGGTTCATTTGGGAAGTGTATCAAGCAAATATGTGAAAGGAAAAGCACACACATACGCACACACGCACACACACACACACACACACACACACACATTTCAGATAACCTAGCATCTATTCTTAAGGCTTATGAATAAGTGTCCATGCAACGAGTGGAATGACTGTCCTCTGTGAGGAGAGGGGTAATTCTCTTTCACACATCATTAACCCTCCTCATCCTCTTGTGTGCATGTGTGTTCACCATCTGCTGCAGCCAATCAGAGCCATCCATCAGTTCTGGACCACTCCAACTCCACATCACTGCACAATGGCATCTCATTTCTGTCTCATCTTTGAGTCTGGTCCAGCTCTCATTTCTGCATTTTTCTCTCCCTCTTTATGTTCTCTCCCTCTTCCTCCATTGCTCCTTTTCTCTCGCCGCATCTTTCTTTCAGTAATAGACAGGCACAATCAAAGTCACTCCTGTTTCTACCTGGCAGTCCATTTGGTGCTGAAAAAGTGATTTCCTTTCTCCTCATTCAACACCCTCCGCTGCTGTTATCATTTGTGGTGCAAAATAGGTTGTAATGGCCGCACCCTGGCATTCTCCTAAAGGGTGATTGTAATTGAATGAATTTGTGAGTAATGGGGTGATAATGGCATAATGGGTAGAAGAATTAATGTGAGCTCCCTGTCTATGGAAAGATTGCTTGTGAGCCAGGTAGTTATGGTGAACATGGAAGTCTGTTTGCTTCCATTCAGTTTACAATCATCTTATTTTCAGTGATTAAAAGACTTCATAATAATTATTGTGCAGACTTTCCACTGTCCTCTGTCTACATATACTATATGTAATGATGAATATGTATACATAGTATATAAATTATAAATTTTTTCTGTAAAGATGGTGAGCCAGCAAACTTAAGCCTACATGTTGAGTTAAAAGCAAATTTTGACAAAATGCTGGGAGCATAATGAGCATATGGACAGCAGAGGAGTGGATTACAGTGTAGGGGGGGGGCTTTAAGAAGTCTCCAAGGATGGCACACTTTCTCCGCCAATGAAAACAGTCACAAATTAAATGTTTTGTAACTGTAAATTGAAGCTTAGTGATACTGAGTGTTTCAGTATCACTTGTGTTTGCTCTTTGGAGTCTGAGCATCAGTATTACCAGTATACGCTGCTGAAAAAGCTCCAACTTGGTCGACTTTGGGCGTCTAAGACTGGGATATTTGCACTGATTCTTTGAGTCGGATGTTTCTGTGTGGGTGAGTTTGGAGGTCAGGAAAATAACCTGTCATGTCCTTCATGCCCTGCCCTGGCAGGATGTATTGCCCTGTCTGTCCTGTCAGGGAGCGGCTGTTTGGAAATGCAGCTGCCAGTGAGTGGTTGGTATTTGTCCATTTCATGTAAATGCCAGAAACCATTAAAGAACTAGGCATTGCTTTAAGCTTTAAGTTTTTTTTTTTGTTTGTTTTGTTTTTTTTTATTATTATTATTTTTTTTACTAAATTGCTTTTATTTTACTGGTGTAAAGTTTATGTATGAAATCACTTGGCAGAGGTGGAGGGTGCTGCCAAACTCCTGCTAAATCTCCAGTTCAAATATCTAAAAAGTTAATTTTTTATAGCTAATAAAAGCCAACAAAATGATCAGCCCACACATCCTGGTTGATAAAATGCTGTCATATTTCTCTTGACAGAAATGTTGTGGGTTGGATGAAGAAAGCATTATGACAACCTAATCCCATCCCAAGTTGGAGAAGAAATAGACAGCTCTGTACTTCCTCTGGTCTATAGTGCACAGCAGTGGTTAATATATTAAATCACTGAAAAAGAAATATTGTGCCAGGTTTACACTAGCTGATGCTACCAATGCCAAATTTGCCATGACAGTGTAAACTCCAGGGATTTTGTAGACCCAAAAAGAGAATGAGCTGTGTGGCTGTAAGTCAGTGCTGAAGCTGCATGCTAATTAGATGTGTATTATTTGAGTACCTATGTAATGCTAAATGATCAGACACTACAATGCCCATCACCCTTGGCATTTTACTGTTTCGCCATATGAGTTTTAAACATTTATAGTTAGAATTAGGCCAAGCAGTTGTAACAATTTTCTTGCAAAATCCAAAAATTGATTCAACCAATCCTGGATAAAAGGAGTTTCAGATTCACAGTAAAGGGTAAGAAGTTGATCTAAGTCAAGCTGGTGGCTGACTTATTAGTTCAAACAGGAGCAGCAAGCCTCAGCTAACTTTCAGAGTAATAGTATCGTATAAAGAAATATCATGTAACATCTAATTATAGTGCCTTTGCAGCACCCAGAGACATTCTTATTTGTCACCACTGTATCAACTGATCTATCACACTATTCTAAAAGCGCAGACTGTGTAATAACACCTCATCATTGTGTCACACTGATCTACTGATGTCTTCAACTTCTTGGTGGCCAGCCAGGTTGTATGGGTAACACACAAGATGTATTACATTACAGTACATTGTGCTGCACTAAGAAGTTGTAATAAACAGAGAGCTGTTAATGGCTTACTCATAGCTCAAAATTGTTCTGATTTATGTATATTCTTAGCTTATTGTATTATTTTTAAAGAGATTATACTCAAAACGGCAGCGACAGTACTGCAGGTTAAAACTGATATTGGAAAACAGGAAAGGAACTTATGTTTTTTGCTCATCAATCACATTAATGGGGCGAGCAAGGGTGGAGTTGGAAGCTTGGATGTTCGTGGCTGCTGGGATAAAGGTGGTGCAGTATTATTTCTAGTTACCAGTGGTTAACCTCTTCCATTATTTTGTAGTTAACACTGGTTTTGCTTATTTTCATCTAAAAATACACGCACACACATATATACATATGTGTGTGTATATATATATATATATATATATATATATATATATTTTTTTTTAAGGGTCTAATATTTCAATGGACCATCTTTAGCTCTGATTACGGCAGCATTCACTGTGTCATTGTTTTAATAAGCTTATGCAGTGTTACAAGATGTATTTTCATCCACTGTTGCTTTAATTTTTCACCCATATCTTGTACTGATGATGGGAGAGTCCATCCACTGTAAAAAGCCTTCTCCAGCACCTCCAGAAAGATTCTCAATGTAGCTCACGTCTGGACCCTGTGCTGGCCAATCCATGTGTGAAAATGTCTCGTGCTGTTGTTTTTTCATGCCACTTTTTCACAATTTGAGCCCGATGAATCCTGGCATCATCATCTTGGAGTATGGCATCAACCATCAAGGAAGGAAAAAAACCCATAGATGGTATATCCTGCTCATTCAGTATATTCATGTTTGATTTATAAGGTGTTATATGAACTTGTTCAAACTCCCATAAGGTGGGGACTGTGAAATTCCCCACAGAAGAACTGCCTTTGAACAAAATACGCTTTCTATGAAGTTATGAGATTTCTGTAAAATTTAATCAAAATCTGTCCATTATTTTGCTGACAGACGCTGAATACATGACATCTGTCTTGGCAGAGGTAAATATTTAGGTGTTCGCTCACTGCATTTTCACGAGCCTGTTGTCTCCACTTTCTTATATTTTCCTTATATGCCTTTCCCCTTACCATAAACTAATCAACAGCACCTGGGCTTTTGTCAGCTACCCAATCCCCTGCTTCTAAATAGGTGTTAGTATGTTTGTTCCTCTGGTGGGTTTCAGCAAGTGATTGATGAGCACCAGTTGGTTCTGTCACTGGCTCCAAGACAGTGATGGAGAGGGCCCTTGATCCCAGGTCTTATCCCAAAATACATTAGGAAACAAACAGGCTACATTACCAGAAGTGAATTGTCTGTACACATATGGTGCATGAAAATTCTGTTTACTGCCAAGTGGTGAATAATTGATATAGTGATAAAACTATTTTCCTAGAGGACTCATTCCAGCAGTTATGGCTGTTGTGGAGCCAATGGTAGAGTGCTTTGTTATTAATAGCCCTGAAATTATGAGTGGCAACCTGATTGATTCACTTCACTTCCTGCGAGAGCAATTGACATGGCACACACATAATCACACATCATACACAATCATAAAATCTTCTCACACACGTTCATCTCATGCACGCACACTTTACTCTGTGCTGAATGTGCCTGCTTTATAATTAGCCTAGTTTACAGTGTTAATAGGTTCCTCAGGGTCTTTCACATGCTGATAGAAAAGTGTGTGTGTGTGTGTGTGTGTGTGTGTGTGTGTGTTAATGCATATGTGCATGTTAATATTACAGCTGGTACTTTCAACACTAAGTCAGGTCAGACACATATACATGCTGCTAAGTTTTTTTTGATGAGACTGCTTTGACCCCAGATTTTGCAGGTTGCCTAACATTCTCACATCAGACAGGACTTTAGCCACAAGCTCAAGGGCACATATAGGTCCCAGTAACACTTGTGTGTGTTGTGCTAAGTCAGGACACACAGCTAAGAAGCAGAGCTGCTCACAGAGCAGGGAGGAACGTTGAGGTCAGCTTCATTTTCCCACTGAGTTTAGAAGTCACATTAGTTTGTCTTAAATGACAACATGGCAGGTTTGTTTTCTATAGGCATCACTATGAGAATTTGAAGTGTGTATTGCTTGTGCGTAAGTGTGTGCTGTGTATTGCGGTAATTGCTCTCGATCAATCATGGCACAACCACAGTATCTCCTTGCAATGTTTCTCCATGCTGAAAGATTGTATGTGACCCACATACCACACAGAGGTTACTGAAAGCTGATTTATGATGGTGGATATGTCTATCCATGTGTCTGCTTTGCTATGCCTGCTCACTTTAACTTATCAGCTCTGAAAATGTTTATGACCTCTTTTTTCCTGGAAAGCATCCAATCACAGATTATGTGTGCAGTCTTGCTGCGGGTGTCTTAGGGTTAACAAACCGGATACACTTCCTCATCAAAGTCTTTGAATGCATAGTGGTCACATTACAGAAGCATTACCAATGCCAGTTACCCTCCATTTTCCCTCCTGCGGCTCTCCATCTCTGCCTCTACTTTTGGAGCCTCTGCAGGGGCAGCGAAGTACTTGGATTGCTCTGACTTTGTCGATTACAGCAAAGATGCCACTGTGTAAGGCTGGAGCGCTTGTTCTCACAGTCCTGATTATAATCACCTCTATACTTGCAGCAGTATATGAACAGGGCAGGACTTGGACTTTCTGAAGTGACAAGAATTAAAGAACTTTTGAACAGATATTGTTGTATACTGGCTGCATGTTCCCAAGGAATTAATTTTTTCGGTAAAATTTAAATGAAAATGAAAAAAAGAAATAATTTAACCCCTTACGGTGCAGACGTACAGGTCCCGGTACATGACTACTAATCAACAACATTGCAGCCATGTGTGCAAGCCCCTCCGTCAAGATTGCCCACAATATACATATCAAATGAAAGCTCAAAGTCTCGTCTTTCCGATGATATAAACCATTTTGACACGCAACAACCACAGCTCTAACACTAAAGCCTTTTTTACAGAAAAGCAGAAAGTTTAAATGTTGACTTTCCTTACCTGTGAGGGCTCTCTATGGGTCAAACATCAATATTTCCCATCAAGATCAGTCTCATTCTGTCCGTACAGGTTAGGCGAGGACAAAAAAAAAAATTTTCTGTGTGTTCTAAAGTGTATAACTTTATCAGCAATACTTACAGTGATTCTGATTGCTGTGGGTGAAACTAGATAGTGTTACCTTTACAAAGAGCCCAAGCCTGTACTTACAATCCAGAGGGTTCAATAACAGCAGTAATTCTAATTTGGAGAGGTCATATTACAGGTGTTTTTGCCAAAATGACCTCGCTTGATAAGGGGTTAAAACCCAGCAGCTCCTTCTTTATACTAATATTATCTATTAATAAGACCCTATGGAAAAAAATAAATAAATAAAAAATAGGTCTTTGCAGCCAGTGAGTTGATTGTTGCAGTTGTGTGTGCAGCGGGAGTTTCATGGCAGTGGCAAATGTTAATGTGGTCAAGGGTTTAACTGAAGTGAAATCAGGGACTAACTGCCTTTTATTCTGTCTTTTTACAGCATTTTTTTGCAGTCACATATTTTTTTCTCCTCCCTGCTATGACCCAAAATGCAACATAAGAAGATGTAACATTTATTGGCATTTATTAGATGCTGATTCTTCATCTTGATGGATCAGTGACATGCATGAAGGCAGGGGATAGAGTCAGAACCTCTGGAGTGTAGATGGATGAGCAGAGATAGGAGGTGGCAACTAATTCTGATGAGGCTATTCTAGTATCAAGAAGAGGAGGAGGTGGGTTGTACGAACATCTGCCTGGAGAGGGAATAAAGGAAGATGGTTTTACAGAATGGAAATCTGGTTGATTGGGTGGAAAAAAGGCAGACAAGAAGACTATTGACCAAGAGTTGTGGTGACAGAATTTACAAATGAGGTTAGTTTGACATCCTGAGCAATTAGAAGTGACAAAGCGTAGCAGGTTGGAAAAGCCCAAACAGAAGAGTAATGAGGGCTGATGGGAGGGAAATTATCTAATTTATTGAATTAAGGAATAAGCGTCATATTCGGTACATTGTTAACAGTTTTTGTGTTAATAAGATGCAATTTTATCAGATTGGTTTTACAAAAGAAAAGGAAAACTCTTTTTTGCAAAACATCCGAAGGTATAAAAGACGTGTTTTGAGGTGAAGTGGTTTGTAAGTATTTGTTTGTGTTAAAATGCTGCAGAGTTAAAACTACAAATTAAATAATAAATTAAATAAATAAAAAAAAAATACCTTGTTAATCTCCTGAGGCGAAATTCTAAGGTGGTGGGTGGTTTTTTATTATTATTGTTATTATTTATTTATTTTTTTTTTTTAAGAAATAATCATCATCTGTCAGTCATATTGTTCTGGAGTGCGATGGCTGTCATCTTTCTGTCTTGCAGCTACTTGAAGAAGTCTCTGACTGAACACACTGTTGTTTCCTTGCTTTGTGGTGTAAAAGGTTTGAAGATTTGTCCATTATGTTCAGCAGCCTTCTGTGGAGAATCCGCTTCAGCGGCTCCAGATCGGTCTCCAGCACAGAGCCCGTCTTCTTAATCTTGATTCTGGAAAGAAAATTTGGACAAAAATTCACCAACAGCTCAATGGCCAGCATGCAGTTCTTTTCCTTTACCATGATACAAGTTGAACAGTACTGCAGGACCTCCTCTTTTAGCTTTCTGCTAATCTTGTCCCCATCTGCTCGTGCAGTCTTAAAGCAGTATAAAGCAGTGTAAAGACACCAGAGTCCAGGTTACGTCTTAGTGAAACACATTCTCTGTATTCCTTTTGTGTTTTTGTTAGTGCTTCATACTTGTTAGTTTTGTCAGGGTGGCTGGAAAAATGTTTAGAATTTTTCTGTTTTTCTCTGTTGTCTAACATAATAAAGAAGATATAAAGAAGAAAAATATTTTGTCTTTTTTTTCTATTATTTTCATTTAGTTTTTTTTTTTTTTTTTTTACACCAAGATGGGGACTTTTTTTATTTTTGTTTGTTTAATTGTATGAAAATAAATGGCAACTGACTCAAGACTTTCAATAAAGTCTTTAGTTTTCTAGTCTGCAACTCTGCTTTCCCTAACATTGTTTTTATCACCAGAACACAACAGAAAACATTCTGATAAATCGGGTTTACATGACCTGCTTGGTACCAAACACCAAGCAATTAATTCTGCTTATCTTGAAAAGAAATGCTTGCACTATTAACCAATTAAAGTGATAATATGTGAATATTACTTTCCTGTTTCTCCAACTGGCAAAAAATACCAAGGAAAAAATGTACTGCTGTTTTGAGCACTGTTTAATAATGATTTCTGGAATTTTACTTGGTTCTTTTTTTCAATTAATGTTCAAAATGATCAAAAGTCAAGATAAAATTAAAGTGCTTTAATCTTTAGTTAATTGATAATGAAAACTTAACAGTAAATGGAAGATGCTGTAAAGGCCTTTAAAGCATCACAAATTCTTTGAAACACTAAGACTTTTAGACTATTTGGCAGATTCAAGCTGCTTGGAACATCTTGGAGATCTTTGGATTTAGTCTGTGTCATTTGTTTCTGTTGCTTTATGCAAATCCCTGATTGACTCAGCGATGTTGAGATCAGGGCTCTGTAGGGGCCACACCATCTGTCACAAGACTTCTTATTCTTCTTGTTGCTGAAGACATTCATTTGTGACTCTAGTAGTATCTTTTAGGTTGTTAGTGGGCTCTCAAATACATTTTAGACTAATAAAGTTTCTTCCTGGTTGTTTTTGTGTGGTCGATAGAAAGAGGCTTTGCCTCTTATCTAATTTTTTATTGTGGACCCCTGGATGTAGCATGGCAACATAAATAACAAGCTCTCTCAGTTTTGGGTAGGTAATCCTTCCTCTTTCAGAGCTGGCACTGGCTGTACAACAGGGACTGATGGATGCAGAGGCAGCTTAATGGGGAGGACAGCTTGCATGCCAGCATCAACACCATAGCTGATCCATGGATATTACAGTTGGATACTCACTCCCAGATACAATAACACACGCATACAGATAAACATGCAGCTGATTTAAACTCGCTCACCCGTACGCTGGCACAATATTTAAGCACAGGCAGTTGTGCTCTTTATTTTCTATTATTTGTGCACACCTGTATTTGCTCTTTGACAACTTCCAGTCATGCAGATGGGATGTGGGTCAGTTCATGAGTCTGAATCTGCACATTTGAAATCTGTTCTTTCTTTTCTTGTGGGGATTTAGGATCTGATGCAGATTCATAGTATGTCTAGAATATTTCTGTGGTTTTATAAATAGCTGCCTTACAAAATTCCATTAGTTTACAACAGAGCAGGCAATTTGTCAGTGTGTCTAACTGTATAAGAGGGAGACTAACTCAGTGCTCTATGTCTAATGAATTTCCTCCTACAGTAGTAATGTCATTAACAACAGGTAGGGATGAGGCTAATACAATCAAATCCTCACAGTAATTACAACTCTCCCAAATGGGCACAGTTGCACTATGCCAGTGAAAAAAAGCAGCTTATTAGGAATGCACGTAAGCAGTGCTGCTCCACTGAAGGCGTCATTGGGGTGAGACAGGGATAGGGTATCTATAGGAGATTGGAAGTAAGCTGTGAATCACTGTTCAACATTTTACTTTTTTAGAATGAAAGTGTGTGTGCAGTGTATTTGCAGGATGCCGAGGTGGAAGGAAAAATGAGGTGGTTGCAGCTGCTCTCTGAAGCAAAAACTACTTGTCAGATTTGATGTATGGTGTTTGTTACAAAGATATTACGAGCAAAGTCAGACAATACTGTTTATACTGATAAAATCTATGGTATTTGTTTGCCCTGTAAAGCTAAGCTGGTGTGTACGCTTCCTCTTAAGGCCAAAGCCCTCCTTTCTTTCTCTTTCCTCCTGAAACTATCACTGCCCAGCAGAGCAGTCACTGCCTGAGCTGCACATGTAAATGAACCTTCTCAGAGTTATTTTCCAGTTTTTTTTATATTTGTAGGATGTGTAAGATGCTAAAAAAGAACTCCCAGTGATGCAATGATGCACAAAACACCTTATACACTTGCTTGAGGTTGGTGTTTTCACCTGTTTTAAAGAAGACTTGGTGTGCATTGGGGGGAAATGTAACACGTCCAACATGGCAAAGTTAAAATATAATATGACTGGCCAGGATATTTTCAATATAATCAAAATCAAATCAAAATATGATCAAAGGTAGCCTAGATATTCCCAGAAATAAAAGTAATTCCTTAAGAAGGGCTCCATTTTCCTCCAACCAATTAGTAGCTCATACTTGTGACCCCTGGTGACACTACATGGTCTACTTTATTTACGTCAAACCAGCCAATGAGTTCCCCGTTTTTATTTCTTCTTCATCTTTGTGGAGCTTTTTAAAATATCCATTTATATATATATAGTTTTTTTTTTTTTGTTTTGTTTTTTTCTTTTGCAAACGTAAATTAAAACTGGGCTATTTTTTCATTACAACTGAAATCCAAACAAAGATTTTGTCAAAAGTGAGTATTCTTTCTTTTATATATATATATATATATATATATATATATATATATATATATATATATATATATATATATATATATATTCAGTAGAATTATGAGTGTTATAGTAACAGTAAATAAAGGTAAATCGCTCTCTCTAGAATCTCTGTCTCTGTGTCGGCCCTGTGACAGACTGCCGACCTTTCCAGGCTGAATCCTTTTCCCTAGTAGCTGCTAGGATGAGCTCCATGCCCCCACAACCCTGTACTGGAATAAGCAGGTATAGAAAATGGATGAATGATTGAAGAAGAAGGCATATTTTTGGACTGTGGGTGGAAACTGGAGCACCCTGCAGTGAAAAGCACCAACTGAGGTTTGAACTGGAAACTGTCACAGCACTCCACTTTGCCACTTTCCTTTTCACTTTATATTGTGAAGGTCTCCGGGAGGTTTATTCCTATTGTACTCATATCCTGACTTCAAGAACATTTAATTTATTAAAATATATTTTTAAAACTTTTTTGTGATTTACTGATTTATAGTGATTAGAAATAAATTCTAAATCTTAATTGTAAAGGTTGAAATGAACCAAGGATTCTGATCACATCTTTATCCAGTATTTAGATTTCTGTTCAGCAGTTGCGTATGAGTTACCTTTTAAAACCTTAGGTCCCCCCGATAAGGGGAAGCTGAAAACAGATGCCAAACTGGGCCAAAATTGCCATTTTGAACACCTCATCTGATTTGTCTCCAGTAAAACTTTTCTAATTTTGTTCTAACATCAGGGTTTCCCTTTTGCAGAAATAATGTTCACTTGTTGTCATATGAGTTCAATGCGCTACAGCCTCATCCCAAATGGATATCGCTGCTGGCGCAAACCTCCTATATCCAAAACTGTTATTTTCCAAGAAATGAATAAAACTGTATGCTTTTTGTAATAACTGGCATAATGTCATCAAACTTGGTATTGTGTTTTCCATCCTATATCTTTGGTTAAGTATTGTAAAACTACAGAAAGACATGAAGGGTGACCAAAAGCACTGATTTATGAAGGAAAATAGAAATCACGAATTTTGGACATAGGAGGTTTGCGCCCGACAGCAACGATTCAGATTCAGTGTGAAAATGTTTGGATTTTTTAGGTGAGCCTAAAACTTTTTCTATTTTTGCTGTGTGCCATCTTCATTTATTCTTCACCAGGAACACATATACTGACATTTACACATCTTAACAAGTGTTCTGTTTACTATGACTCCAAAAGTATTTAAAAAAAGACTCTGTGTTTGCACAGATATACTCATTTTATTATGGGTATGCAATATGCATGCTGAGACCTAAATAAAAGGCACAGGGTTTTAATGGCACTTTTTTTTTTTTTTTTTTTTTTGCTTAAGTTACATGTTTAAAACATATAATTAATGAGCTGATGAAGTTTTGTATCAAATATTTAAATATTCTGTTTATCTGCACTGTTTTAGATAAAACACCAATATCATGTGGGTGTAAAGGACCGCGGGTCCATCCTTTAAAGTCTTCTGGCAGGTTTTTGAGATTTTAGTGCATCACATAACTACATTTCAAAAAGTACAAGACTCAACTGGCCTCAAATAACATTTCAAGGTAGGACTGTCTCCAGAGTTTGCCCTGCAGAAGCCTCACACTGACGGAGTCAAAGCAGAGCACTGACATGTATGATGATGTGTTGCTGAAAAAGATGAACATGATTGTTTTAATGTCCTGTCAGTGAGGAGGCTGTAACAATCTCCTCCTTTCTCAGCCAGCTGAGAAATCTAAATCTGTTGAGGTCACACTTGTGTAACTAATCTCTGATCAAAACACTTCGGATTTCTCAGTTTTACGAGGTTATAAGAAGCTGTGTGACAGAACGTCTAGTGGATCCTTAAACCCAAACAGACCAGAAGCTATTCCTGGGCACAGAAGCCTGCTGAGTCACTGTGGTGTTCTTTTTATTTAAGGACTTGCAATCAACCACCCACTTGAAAAACATATTCGTGGGCAAACATGTTTATGTAAATAGGGAAGTGTTTTTTTTTTTATGTGTGCAGAGATGTGCAAGCAGTCAATGAAGTTATTATTATTATTATTTTTTCTGCATCAGCACTTCATGTACTATACGCATAACAGCCAAACCTCTACCTGTGTCTGACTTCCATCCTCCTCTTCTTAGTAGAAAATACAACCCATTTTCTTCCCATCTTCAGCAGTCATATTCACTGGATAAGAAAGCCTCTACATTGTCTTTGCTTTCTCCCAAGAACTGTGTGAAAAATTAATGCTGGTGTTTGAGCATATAATATCTTCTGTAATTATCAAAGCATATTTATTAAGTGCACTGGCGTTTTAAGAACCATACAGGTAAGTTAGTCTTTCTCAGCCTAATTTATCATTTTTAAATGCATGCAGGATGAGATTTTATTATGAGGGAAAAAAATCCCAAAATGGTCTCTGCAAAATTGATTTTCGGTCAGACTCCAAAGCACACAGCAGTCTGCATGTTCACACCAGTACTGCTGGCTGTAAACTTATTTTCCTTTTACTTAAAATGAATAAATGGATATGGTCAAGTTTTTCTGGAGGAAGTGGGACTGTTTTTCTTGGCATGATTTACAATAAAAGACAGGGAAAGAGAAGCCAAAAACAAGGCGAATAATTCTGAATGATTCTCCCGTTCATGCATGTTCATCCAGCCGCAGGAAATGTCTTTGATGCTATTTTTGAATCAGTTCATTGGAATAATTTTGCAAACACCAAACACCCCTGGCATGGCTCTCGCGTGGCTAGCTTTTTGTTTCAAACTTCTGCCAATGGATGCCTCAAGTACCGAAGCTGCTTATTAAGAAATTAATCAGATTTTTTTCCATCAGGGAACACCTTCCAAATATTCCTGTTGTTTAACTTTGCAGCTGTCATTACACTGTGTCATTTAGCTGTCACTGACTGTGTTAGCTGTTTGCTGATGAGGCATACACTGACTGAAGTTTGAATAGTCTGTCCAGTGCAGATTGTAAAATAAACACCTTTCACTGTAGATAGGTTTTTAGACAAATTGTCATCCAGGAGGATAAAGATTGTTTCTCCTAATCTGTGTGTGCAGCTGGTCAACTGTGCAGTGTGTGTATCGTAACTGTGGTTGCACTTCAGCTTGTTCATGTCTAAGTATATCTGGTGTTATATGGAACCTCTCCCAGTGTCTGTGGTTACTCCTACTGGGCAGTTCCCCAGCTGGGTTTGTGGTGAAATGTGAACAAGGCAAATATGGGCCTGTTTTTCTGCATTAGCTAACTTTAGCCCACTCCAGGCAGACTGATGTTTGGACAGTGTAAAACTGGACTGGTCTGTTTTGTGTGGTTAAGTATATATAAAAAGGCCACACTGGATGGCGTCAACCTCTTCAGCGTAGTGGATGTGTGCCTTTTTGAGAGCTCTATAACTTTTTGTTTGGCATTCAATTTTCCTGCTAGGCTTGACTTTGTGTTTGACACTAACGCAGGAAGAAAACCTTGTAATTTAATAAAGAAGAAAGAAAAAAGGTGCCAGGGTAAAGAACTAGCGCATGTAAGGTGCTGAAAACAAGCCCTTGATGAGGTTCTTTCTATAAACAAATGAATGTGTGTTCGAATTTTGTGAAGACTGGATACTTTGCATCTCTTTCAGATTTTGCCAAACAGCTCGTGTGAACAACTGCAAACTAATGAGCAGATGTCTTTTCAAATCCCTTGATGGCTGAGCTGCTAAATAAGTTATAAATACTCATTTACAGCTGCAATCATACCATATTTTACAGATTATTCTCATAACTGCCATTTTGAAGTACTAAAACTTTTTATTTAATCATCAAAGAAAAGCTTAAATTACACTCGAAGAGAAAAAAGACCTGATTTCCCTTCTTGCTGTGCATCTTTCTAATGTGTTTTTGCCTGTCAGTACATAAGATTCATGGTTATGCTCAAACCCAGTGCATCTGTATTCTACTGTTTGCATCACTGGTTAAAACAAAATAGTGGTGCAGTGTATTAGACCCACAATTGTTATGTAATGGTCCACTCTTTGATCAAGTTGTTCGTAATTCATGCCAGAGTGTAAATGGGAAAATCATGTTTTCTTTTATTGCTGGAATAAATGCTGCAAGCATCCATGCACATAAAGTACTCACACACTTGCAAACATTTCTGTGTTTAACACTATTTCAGACCATTCGGCACACATTAATTGCTGCTCCCTGCGGGCTGCATGCTGCAGATGTGAAAATGTATTCTAATGAAAAAAAGCAAAAGAGTGTGTTAAGGAGTAAGAATTGTTCACTCATTACCTCTGTGCATAGGGGATTGAAAACTGTAGTGGAGATGGTATGCCTGAGCATGGGTCAGTTAACCTCTAATAAAGTGGACAGTTGAGCTCAGCAGTACAGCTCAAACTGCTTGTCTTTACTTGCTTAACTTACTGCTGTGAGAGAAAAGCAAAAAATATTAACTCCAGCCAACTCCAATATGACAAAAGTAAATGTCATATTCAATTCAAGTTGCAGCCTGACAGTAGTTCTTGGCACAGCATCTCCTGACTCAGCCTTTTTGTTCAGTGTGAATCTACTTTGGATTGATTGCCATTACAAGATACTAAACTGCAGTTAGCCATCTGTTTATGGTGCCATTTCTGTCATGAAATTAAAAAGAAATGGTCAATATCCCAAATGAAGTTACAATAAGATGATGTTCCATCTGATATGTAGAATACACACCATCCACTTAATGTTTGTTTATGTTTGGGTGTTTGAAATTTCTATGTAGTGTCTGTTTTCTGCAGGAAAAAAAAGAAAGAAAGAAAGAAAAAAAAAAAGCAAAATAGAGACATAAATGTGTAAGCAAGTCCAGTAACTAAAGAATACAAGAAAGATTGCAAAGTAATACTGCAAAGTTGATATTCAGATTTTTTTTGTTTGGTAATAAATTTCAGAGTTAGATTATATCTGGTGTGAACGAGATATTAGGGCTAAAATAAAAAAGCATCTAGCCAAGATCAAATTTAGCTGTTGTAAAGACAGTGATCTGGATGGAAATAACTACTCATCTTTTATATATATATATATATATATATATATATATATATATTTTTTTTTTTTTTTTTTTTTTCTTTTAAGCCACATTTGATATGTTTCTTATTGTGGTTTTTGTGTAATCCTGTCTATGGTAAAACAAATAGTCAAATAAATGGCACCAAATTTTCACATCCACCTGCGCTCCAGTTTGTAAACAACCAGATTCAACTTAGATATTTTTAATAGCAGTGCAATGTTCATTTTGTAAATCACGGTCCTATTTATGGCATAACAGGTGTGAAATAGACACAAGGCAGAGAGTGCTTTCAGAGTATCTACTCCATCTTAATTTCTTAACTTTGCAAACAGTGCATGCATTTTCCACTCAGATCCATGTCTTGCAAGTGAAGCCCAGTTTAAAAGAATAAGATAGTAATAAAGCTAAAATGCTGAACTTAAAGGGTTTAGAGCATGAGTCTGGCAACCTTTAAGTGACATCAAAATTAAAGTCTATGGATCAATACACAAAGAAATGGTTCCAAAACTTTTTACTATGTACCACCTACTCACTACATGAACTACTATGTCTAATGTGATGAGTTTATGTTATATTTGAGCTCCTATAAAAGACAAATTTGTTTCATTAATTGTGATAACTGCTCAGAAAAATCTTTTCCTTCTAATAGTTTAAATGCCATTTCTGTATATTGGCATACAACTTTATTGGATTTGCAATATAGTCCTATCACATTTACTGCAACAACCTGATGCCAGACTCAAACATTTAAGATAAGTATAACCAGCACTGAATGTCCTGCATCTGATTTTTGCTTTTATTTTAGCTTGTTGCATGTGCAAAAAGAAATCACTTGTAAAAGGAAGTGACACTTTATTTGTCACCTAAATTGTGATTTCAAATACAAGTCTAGAGTCTAGAGTGTTTTTTCTACAATTATCCATCTTCCTCATTTACTTCTGAGCTTTGGTTCATGTATCCCATCGCTGCATAAAACTGAACTTAAATGAGACATGCAGTTTTGATTACTTATTACAAACGCTGTCTTTAATGGCCAGTATCTTTGATTAGAAAATCACTTTCCATTATTTTTTCCTTCCCTTTCTCATCACAGTTCCTGTTTCCTTACATGTTCTTGCAACGATAATACGCATGCCGCCCTGTGCAGCACTGCACACTCAGGTTCACACACAAATGATAAAACAGCCTCAGTGATGGAATCAGTGAGACGATGTGTAAATTTTGCTTGATGAAACTTTTTTTTTTATGTTAGGACACACACACACATTCAAAAGCCATCATTATCTCTCACACACACAAAGCTACACAAACGCACATGCACAAACACACAGAGCAAATGCACTCCCTGTGCACTGCCAAAGAAGGACTGCAAATAAAGATTAGAGAAAACACATCAGTTTATGTGCCACTGCTCTTTATTTACTCTCCAGCTCCGGCCCGGGGTGATAGGGACTGCAAACATGCTTTCGACTCCTGAACAAGCCATACTACAGCTGAGGTGGCTTTCCCAGTAAGCACTGCACTGATTCCTATATAATTACATTCATTAGAGGACCTCAGCCTGGACTTTGCATAATTGATACTGATGCTCTGGACACAAAGATGCAGAGTTTTAAAGACTACAGGTCTATTCTGTAGTTTCAGTGATGACAAAGCAGTCGTGATGACAGTAATGTTACTTTGATGAAGCCAATTATACAAAAGCCTTTGTTCATTCCTCACCAATCTTTCTGTGCTTGCCTCTGCCTCCCTGACCTGATGTAGTTAATACTCTAAGCTCTGATTGATTGTCAGCAGAATTTTGATCCTTAACTGTATCAAGCAGGAAAATGGATTATCCTCACCTGCAGTCACCTTGCTTACAGTTTTGTCAGAGTTGCTTAATTGCACCCTGGTTATTGACATTTTCATCCAACTGTTAAGTCAGAAGGCTTTTCCTTCTTCTAGCTTTCATCTCATTTAATACACTGTGCATCTCTTTTGTAGCTGTATGTGTTTGTGTAATACTGGCTGCGTAGACTGGATTCTTTTGCCAGCTGTTTCTTTTTATTGCTAAGGGTCAATCAGTGTGCACTGGTCAGTGGCCAATATGTTTAGTCAAGTCAAATGCTTCTGTTCTGTTTGCAACATGAACATATTTCTCTGTGTCATTTGTGTCTTCTGACAGTTGGTGGAGAATGTTGTCATGTGATCTGTGTGCAAATGCCTGCCTCACACTGGCTTTCACTTGTTGGTGTCCCCCTTCTCATCAGTGTCATTTTGGAGCTGCTAACATGCCTGCAGTGTTTGCGTTGGGCCATCTGGAGGCCAGTTTTCTGCCCTAACCCGGAAGAATTACCCCACCCCACCACCCATGCCAACTGTGGTCACAGAGGATGGGTGGGGGGGTGTTCTCAAAGGTGGGCTGGTGGTTAGAGCTGTTTTAAGCTGGGGAAGTGCAACAGTATTTCAGGATCAGTAAGCAACAGACGTCAGATCATAAATAGAGTTTTTATTGCAGAGCTGCTATGCTGGGTGCGTGCTGGTCTTTCAGCGAGACTGTAGCAGTGATTGATAGTTCCCATGTGCTTAGGATGGGGGGGGCGCAGTGTGGGTGTATGATGGCAGAACCATGGAAAGGCAGAGCCCATACCCCTGAGGCTTCCCCCCCTGACGAGCTCCTGTCCTGTCTCGGTGTACAGATCTCTGCGTGTGGACACAGCATGGGCTCTTGTCTCAAACAACTTTTGCCTCCAGCTGGAGGAGACTTTAAAGTGTCTGCAAGCTATTTAGCATAAACACACTCACTTATACTCATAGACGAATACTGTTGAACCCCTTTTGGTCCTTGTTTTTCCATGCAGCGGTTGGCTTCACAGCTATTGTTCATAAAAGTAACTTGCTCTGTCTGCTTTGTGGTGCCAGTCTTAACATTAAAGAAACACCCAGGGTACAGGCTGAAAGAAAAAAAACCTAACACATCCAGTCCTGTCTTTAGTCATCACACAGTCCTACTTCAACAATTACAAGTACAGTAAGAGTATGACACTGTTGCAAAAGTAACAACACAACAGCTTTTTTTTTTAATATCAGTCAAAACCTTGGTAAAATACAAGTTAAATTCTACAAGAGCCTAAAATCTTAAATTAACATCTGTGTGAAATTCAAAACAGCACTGAGCTAACTCTACTTACATAAATGTGAGCTGAAATGAATATTTTCACGTAGCATTAAAATAAGATGCCATTTTTATAAAAAAAAAAGTTTTCCCACAGCTATATAAAAACAGGACTTGCATTCAAAATACAGACGGTATTACTTTTCTCTCTGAACTCTGCATCACTTTTGTGTCAAACTGCATACATATGCAGTGATGTGCTAAGGTTAGCTTTATTTACAGCCAAGTCTGTAGCTCAAATGACTGTGGAGTACAATAAAAGCTTCTAGCAGTGAGAAAAATATAGCAGTTGTGCACTAGACTGGTCTCTATGGTAACAGTCATGTTTATGCCAGCATAGTCTGCATGCAACTTCTTTGAGAGGCAATGATAAACACAGTTTTTGATCCTCTCTTTCAGGCTAATTTGTGACATGCCTTTTCTCCTGAAGAAATATTTTTTCTAAAGCATGTTATTTTTAATATCAGGATTGCTGTATTTTTTATGCAGACAATGTAACATGCTGTCTGTATTTTACATTCTGCCGATCTTCATTTAGTGTTTTGTTTCCGCAGCCATGCTAATTTGGGGCAGCTAGCTGAGTTGTTTGGTTGGAGTGTGAAGAGGTTGCCTTGGTTAAGGACTGCAGAGGTTTTTTTTTTCATTCAGTGCCAGAGAGCAGCATTACTCAAAGCTTTTGAGAAAACATCTGATGGAGCCCCTTGAGTGCTCCCAGATTGGCAATGTGAATAGCAGCTTTCATGGAGGCTGCTTGCTCTAATGTGTTTTTGAGCGCTGTGTACTGTGTGTGCGCTTACATGTGTGTGTTTTTAAAGCATTTATGTACTGTATGTATGTGTCCTACTTTACTTTGTTTTCTGTTTGTGTGTCTAAGCAGTTTGCTTTATTTTTATTTATTTTTCATAAATAACTTGAGGCAGATGCAGAAAGCCAGGTGCAGAAATAAACAGCTGGGTGTGTTTTGGGGACTTTTCCAGTGGTGATGTCTCAATCCTTCAGAGAGCCCCTAGACTTTACCTTTTCACTTATTTATTTACCCATAGCAGCTTATAAAACAAACAGGTCCTTCCTCTTCCTTTTTGACTACAGATCTTTCCCTGGAAGGTCTTACTCTGTTTCATTCATGCTGTCTTTTTCACCCTCACTCCACATTTTCACTAGCCTTAGCAACTATTTGCACATGATTCTTGATGAAAAAATGTTTCAGCTTCAAACTTTGACTTGTACACATCATCCTTAAATCTGCTGTTCTGCTTTGACCCTAACTGTTTGATGAACTCCGCACTCAGTCGTTTTCCTGTTTGCCTGTCTGATCTATTCACTGCATGGCTGAGATCTTCCACTGAGGCTGCATAGCTCCTGCTGCAGCTTTTTGGCTTGCAGGGGTGCGCAGGCATCAAACAGCCATGGAATCATCATTTGTGAAGCAGCTTGGCAGAGGGGTTTAACTGCTCCTCAGAGAAAACAGCGCTGCAGCACTTTGTCTCCCCCAAGTGGTGCCTTTTTGCACCCTTGACCAATACTGCTTCTATTTACCAATAAGACTGTGCATGAATATGTGCTCAGGCTTTTCTCTCAGTGCTCCAATATCTTCATTGATGCATACAGAGCAGGTGTCTTTGGAGAGTGCTGACGAGCATGGCTTACATGAGATATGAATGGGGTCAGATTCCACACACCCTGCTACAAAGCTTTAGGAATTAGGAGTATTTTTACTTGTGTGTCCTTTGCAGCTATCATGTTTTAAGAATGGCTTTGCGAGCTGGGTAGCCAAGTTGGCCAAAATTGGTTAAATGACATCACCATGTACAAGAAGAAAGATGTACAACAGTTGGAACAGTCTGATTTACATTCTTTATTTATTTATTCTTCTTTTACAGGTATGAAACGTCCTTTCAGCCCATCGTCTCTGTCAAACACTGAGCTGGATAGCAGTGGGGTTGGTATAGGACCAGCGGTGCAAATGAACAGCGACCCATGCTGCATCCAGGATGAAGATGCAGCATCACAGGAGCAATCATCGGGGAGCGCTCTCCACTCTTCACTCTACAGACCCAAAAGGGAGCGGAAACAGCGGACCTACACATTATGTGAGGTCTGCAACATCCAACTCAACTCTGCTGCGCAGGCCCAGATCCACTACAATGGCAAATCCCATCAGAAGAGACTCAAGCAGATCAGCAAAGGCAAAATGCCAAGCAACACAGGTAGGCCTGAGGTGATGCTCCACGAACATTTCTTTGTTGCAAATTAAGACACAAAAGCAGAACATATGATCCAGTGTTGGACCGCGGGATTTTGTAACGCTGTGTAGAACAATAGAGTCATGCAGATTAAGCGAAGCCCACACACTGTTAGCCGTACAGTGTCACCAGACTCCCTGTGCCAATAACCTCTACTTGCATTCAACAGAAGTTAAACAAATTGGATTCTATTTGCTGAAATATGTTCAGACAGAGCCTTGGGCTGAGGAAACGCACACACAGAAACATTCAAGTGGAGCAAGGCTGAGTAAAGTCAGCGAGTGAGAAGCTAATTAAGTGCTGGTTGTGTTTTGATGGTGGTGTTCCTGAGGGTGAGGCTGCCAGAGTGAAGTTGGACATTTTTTCATTCTAGTCACAGCCTTGTTTAGGAATCTGCTGCGGGGGAATGGGGCCCTCAATCAAGTTTAGCTCTACTATATTTTCTTTCTGCTTTACTCTCAGCCTCACAATAATGATGCACACAAAGCACTCCTGGATATCAATTAAAACATACAAACAAAGCATGCAAGCAGACGATAAGCTGATTGTCTGAACTCCTTTAAAAATAAAAAAAAATATGATATATTCAATTAAAATACTTTAGTCTCAGGAAACAAACACTGATGTAGTTTATGTGTAATGGCATGTTGATCTGCCTTGTTGAACAGAGGTGTCATTCTACAAAACTGCTCATTTTCTTCTCAACAGGGTGTTGATTGTGTTTGAGCAGAGCAAGTTTCTGCTCTTGAAATCTGCATTATGAGTGTAGCCTTCTGTACATGTGCCCTCCAGAAATACACAAAACAGTCAAAGGGGGCTCAGTTGATTGTTTGTTTTGATGCCTGTTTGCTTGTGCATTTGTGTCTCTCAGTTTGCGTTATTAAGAGAGCTTGGCAGCATCTCAACCATCATTATCTGGAGGAGGCATATTGTGGCATCAGGATATTACATTTATGAAAGGAAGTGGAATAACCTCATACAGTGGAAGATTTGTGAGGTTAATGTCATACCCTGAAAAACTATTTCAATGCCTTTGAAATTGCAGACCTTTTAAAAAGTGACTACGGAGGAACAATTCCTGAAGTCATTCTTGAGCAAAGTAATTAACCACAATAAAGGTTTCAACCATCCAGCTGGAGGACTCTTAAATACAGCAAAATGCCATGCAAAAGATTAAACTGTTACATTACAAGTACATGTTTTCATACTAAATACACTTTAACTAATCTCTGAGCAACACTCCAGGAAAGGGTTTGTGTAAACCCAGTAGAGAAACAGCACCTCTTGGCCTGGAGGAGACTGAAATAAAGGATAATTGTATGATCAGCATCATATTGCAAATATTTGAATTGTAATGTAATTGTTTGCTAAAATCCTCAGTGACTATGTGCTGTAGTCAGTCATGTCCTTGATTGTTTAGAAACATTTCTTTAATAAAAAAACATTGAATTATTCCATTTTTTTCTTGTTTGTTGCCTTTTATTAGAGTGGAAAAGGAAGTGGGGAAAAGTTGCAGGTTAATGATGTACAACAAAGATTCAGTTGACTAGCGGGTGAAACTCAGTTGCTGCATCCACTGAACCAAAATATTCAAAGAGCAATTAGACATAATATTATCATCAGTTTTGTTTACTTTTCAACAGAATATTTGTTTTATGATTTGAACTTGAGCAGTCTTAGGCTGCGTGATTGCTAATAGTCTTTGCATTTAAATGAATTTCAGAGTTTGAATCTGCACAATTAATGATGGCTGTCGTCTTTCATGCATAGTATTTGAAGGATTTAAAAAGACTTTGTAAGAAATACAAAAAGGCTAAAGGTGAATTTTTTGAGGTGCTAACAATCAAAAAACTATTTTACTGTTTCTTATCCACTTTATATTAGTATTCGGAAACTTAAATGTAAATTTCAAGGCAGGAGGATGAGTAATCAGTGCCTCTGATGAGTTTCCATGTAAATATAACAAAAAGAAAAAAGTAACAAGAGGATAGTTCATCTTCTTTCTGCTTTTGAATTACTGTAACAGTGTGTAAGAGATTACATCCTCATATGATCAATTAAAACTAATTATTGCTGTTCATGTATTCACCATAATTTCCTATTTATTTAATATATTTTTCCTGTTTTAATTAGTACAATTTAAAAGAGAAAAAATGTTTATTAGAGTGCTTGGGGGAACCCAGTAAAACGCACCTGATGAGCCCTGCACAGTTTAAGTAGATGGAACTGGTCCTAGTCTAGTACAGTCTGGTCTAGTACAGTCTAGTCTAGTCTAGTCTAGACGGAAACAAGTGTGGATCTAAATTTTATACAATATATTCTGTTGAATGAGGCATGTGATTATGTTTAATACAATATGTAAGTTGATCTTAATCAGTAATTGGTGGTTATGTTAACCCCTTTGCATAACTAATAATAATTTTAAGAACAAATTATTGATTTTTGTTAGAATGGCTGTTTTTTACAGAGGTTGTTTTTGGGGTTCCTGAAGACCTCACTCTATAGTTTCTGTATGTTAATATACTATTGAATATATCAAGTTAATCTGTTCGTGGCAATAGAGACGCTGCAGGCAAAACAGATTTAATCAATGTGGGCAGCAAAACTCCAGGACAGTCTTGTGAAAATGCCGATTTTGAACACCAGACTGTTTTCAGATTAAGCTCATTATTTAATTTGAGGATTTAGGTTTAAGTCTGTTTGCTGAAAACTTTCTTGCATGTCTGAATGCTTGGATGGTTTGTGAATGACTCAGAAAAGTATTGATAAAAGTGAATTTATCTGTATTGTTTAACAGTACATATTAATAAGAACAGGAATGAAAGATGCACACTAAAGCATTATTCTTTACATAGAAATAAAAAATATTCAGACCATGGCTAATTTGTCTTTAAGCAGTCAGTGCTTCTGTACTTGGTCCATATTACAGTAAGTAATACAGTAAAACATCAAAGGATGAATTCTTCATTTCATCCTAACTTATTATTTTTAAACAGGAAAACATCAATTCAGATAAGATACAAAATAAAAAGATGAGAAAATTTGCATGTAGCATGGGGGGTTGGAGGGTTAGATATAGCAGATTATAAAGCATGAAAAAAACTTAAAATTAAAATATATCCAAAACTTTCTCAGGGGTGTGAGTTGTGGTCTAAAGTCCCTGTTTTGGTACACTGCTACAGGGAATGCAGACTTGCATATATAAAGGTTTGTGTATTTGTGGTGTGTTTTCTTTCCATGTGTTTGTGAGGCATGCTGCATGGTTGTGCTGTGCAGATTCTCTCTGACACGCAGTCACAATCACGCAGCCTTATCTCTGCTCACCTTCTGCTGACTCCCCCAGGCAGCCAGCTCTGCAGTGTCCTCAACTCCACAGCCTCTGTGCTGTGTGGTGTTTGTGTATGTATGTGTGCATCTTGTTTGTCTGCTTCTGATATTTTTAGAATTCCTAAATGCTACAGAGTCTGTAACTTGTGCTGTGGAAACAGAAATTCATGCCTCAGTGCATTCGTGTTCGTGTCAGTCCTCATACTGTAAGCAAAGTAAGGTATCTGGGCCTGGTATGGTTGTTTACAGTTTAACAGATTGCATAAATAAAGAATAAATAGGATATTTTAAATTTGTGTGGGTGTGTATGTAGCATGTACAGTATATGTGTGTGTTACTCCCAGCGAATTGTCTCCATGTCAGTGTGTGTTTCCCTCCCTCTCTGCTTCACTGAGCTGACAGTCGGCCCAGGCTCCTCTTCCTCTTCCCTCCCTCCCTCTGGTATGGATAGTGGACATGTGGAACAGTCAGTTATACTGAGAAAGATGAATGTGTCTGCGATTAAGAGATTTCACTCTATAATCCCAGTGAATATGTTGAGAAGCTTACCAACAGATCTGGTAAGACAGAAGAATGTTTGAGTAACAATGAGAGTTGAGGTGGTAATTTATGCATTTTTATCTCAGTGTTATTTTTAATGATAGATATTCATGGTAAACATGCCCTGCTTGCTTTGAGGTGAAAGCAAATTGGTCTCCTAAGAAATTTTTTTAACACTGTTCACACGGGTCTTTAAATCATGATAATATTTTTAAGTTTGCCATAATTCTTTTATGCTTTGTAATGGTGACTACATTTAATTTAGTCCCTAAAAAAAATAAAAAATAAAAAAAACAAGGCTTACATGTTCCAAAACGTCAGAATAAGCCAGAGCTTACTGAAGCTTGTTTTCCAGATACTGATGTGATTGCCAGTCCTGTTCAGGATCTAGCTTGAGTCCAGATGCTATTTCTTCCTTGCTGTAGCTCATTACACTTTTCTTTTAGCAAACATGTTGCAATGATTTTTGCTCTCAATGTGATCTCTAACACATATAAAGTTGCTTTCCAGCTACACAAAGATTTGTGCTACAGATATTGTCTTTTTTTATTTTCCTTTCCTTGATCACACATGCTAGGAGGTCCACATATTTGCAAAGCTTAAGGTCCACACCAAAACGAGAGAGTGTCACCAGCAAGACGTGCTGCTCCTGAGCTTCCTAGAAAGCCACTTTTGCTATTTAGATTTGTCTTCGATTAGTTTAGACATCATGAAACACTTGCATACTACATCGGTGGTTTAACTGGCACACCCTGCAAACAGCAGAGAGTGGGCTTAAACAGCCACAATTAATCTTTTCAGCTTTTGCCAAGAGATGCTGCTGCACTGTACACAAGGAAAGAAGCTGGTTGATTAAAGGAGGTCAACCCATTCCAGTAGAGGCCATCCCTTTCCCTTGTGATTGCTTTGAAAGGTGTCATGGCAAACATGTCTGTTTGGTCCATACACTTAATTTTTCTGATTATAACACACAGAGCACAAGCCACAGACAGAAGATATAAATAATACTGTACTCAGAGATTACTTCAGGAAAGCATCTATCTCCAGTGGTCAGTTTGTCTTTGTATTTCCAAGTAGTTGTTCTAGTTTATTTAGACTAAACTGAAATTGTTGTGCTGTTTTTGCCTGAACTACTGATTCAGAGAGGATAATAAGTATACTACCACAGCTATTTTACAGTTTTTGGAGGTAACTCTATGTAAATCAAAGTAAAATCCAATTTCATGGGCAATTTAGAACAATTGCTTCAAAATCATGGAGGACACCATGAAAGTGCTTGTAAGCCAGGGGCAAGTCTTTCTGTTTCTTACTCCAGTTTATTTATTACTTTAAAATGGTATTTATGAAATTATAGGTATCCTAAATTTATGACAATAAAGTATCTCTGGGTAAGACGTAGAAAGGCCTTAGACTTCACTGAACCGACTAGAGTCCAATGCTTAAAAGGGAAATTGGACACAAACTTTTTTACCCTGAAAATGCCCCTTAACACACACCCTCACATTCTAGTCTACACTTTCTGTCAATAAAATGCTGGTCAGTAGTGAGAGGCTGTAAATCATTCTTTTTCGGAGCGGATGATGGAAAGGTGTGGAATGATGGAGGGGGAAGAAGAAAGAGATCAGGGCAGGGGGCAGGAGGCTGGCATTGATACTGTGGATCCATAAATCTAACAAAGTGACAACACGCTGTAACATATAAGGAGTGAATGATCATTTTCTATGTTCTGTTTCTGGAATCTTCCTTCCTTTTGTGAAAAGACATATGTGTTCTGTGGATGTCTTCTATGTGAGTCAGAAGTTAAGAGAAGAGACAAAGTTCTTCTTTGTTTTGGGGAAAATTTACTTTCGAGCTTCAAATCTCACCTACTTTAGATTTTCGCACATTTTTGCTGTGTGTGTGTGTGTGTGTGTGTGTGTGTGTGCTACAGCAGTGTATGTTTAATGTAATGTGAGCCTCCTCTTCATGGTTATTCTTTATCATGGTCTCTGACTGTTTCTCTGGCTCTGTTTTAATAAGGCATGAGGAATTGGATTAAAGGCGAGGATTTTCTGCATGACTTCATTTGTATATCTGCATTTAATTTCTGTGCCGCCTTGTGATTGTCCTATTTTTCTTATCAGACAAAAAGAAATTCCTTCCTTCTCTCCATGGCTTTGAACTTAGATTTTCAAAGAATATCTGTGAGGTGTTCATGCTGCGACCTCTGTCTTGGCGCTAACCTGTAAATGGTTAGAACATTGTGATTTTATTAAAGAATATAACAAGTGGAAATTCATTAAATGTGATAAAATATATAGGAATTTATATTAACCTGTTTTCTATCTGTATATGTGTTCTAAGATAAATGAATGTAAGTTACTAAAAGCTTCTTTCCTCTGTGCTTTGTAAATCTCCTGAAATGCGATGTGGCTGTGGAGTCATGTGCTTCTGTTCCCACTTCTTCACCTCCTCCAATCCCTCTGCTCGCTGTCTGTCTCTCTTGCGCTTCTCCACTTTGCCCCAGGGTGCAACCCCCTTTGTGACGGCAGCTCCGACTCTGAGAAAAGGTCGACAGGCAAACCAGGCCAACACGCAGGGCTCAGTGGAGCAAGAAGCATGAGGTGTGGCACCTATAAGGCCACAGAAAGGGACACATCTCTCAGAAATTATCCAATGTCTGTGTTTACCAGGGCCCTGACAGGTCGATGGGCTGTCTGTGGAGAAGGCCAAGCGAATCTCGCTATCAGCCCCTATCTGACCTGTCTGATACACAAACCCACTGTGCCACAGCTGCTGCAGAAATATCAGCTAGATTAGCTGAACTGTTTGTGGATTTGCTAAATGTCAGAAAATATCAGGCTGTTTCAACATTATTTTGTCAGTTTGGTCATTCAGTGTGACCCTCTTTCTCACTCACTATTGCCTTCTTAGACAGAATTTAACTCATTGGCCTTTTTATTGGCGTACGAATGGTGTATGTGTGGGTGTGCATGCAATAGAGAACTGCTCTTCGTTCTGTTGAACATCAGTAGATTTATTGGGCATTGGATACAGAAATAGTAGATTGATGTAGGGCTTTACAATGTATCATTTTAGCATTAGCATCTTTTGCACATGTCACAACACAGGATGTTAAATGTCAAGCTAATCAGTTACACATCATGTAATAGCTTTTTGCTGCTTAATACCAAAGGAAAACTTGCAAAGATTAATTTGTGTCTTTGTTTATCACAAAACTTGGAGTTTGTAGTGAATAAGAGGCACAGAGGCTGTATAAGCACAAGGTAAAACAAAGAGCAAAGAAAAGGGGGGAAACATTTGATAAGGATTACTGTATATTAACCAAAAATATATGCTTTTGTGGAATCAAAAGACTCAAAAGTCTAATCTAGAACCTAGCCCAAAACAAAAAAGACCTGTTGAAATGTCTGGTGTAGGAGTCATATTTGACTACATGGTCTTAGGGTGAGCCGGCCAGTATATTGAAGCATCTCATCTACCTTCAAAAATCCCTGAGAAACATTTTCAAAAGAGTTGTGCTTGCCAAATTTTGTTGTGCACTGATTCAAATTGTACAGTACTGAAATTTAAGAGGATCGTTCATAGTGTTTAGCTGCACTCCCTGATAAAATCACTACACTCCTTTTGGAGAGAAAAATAAATTCCAAATAGATCTATTGAAGCTACTCATGAAACTCTTTTATTTATTTATTGTTCAATGAGTCATTTACTTTCTCTGAACCCATTATTTTTCCATCTTCTTTCTTTGGACTCTTTTACCCATCTTCACCCAGTGGCTTTCTGAAAGAAGCCTCATGAAAGGCTTGCTTTCTTTCTGGGCATAGAAGAGGCCCTTTAAACCCCCACACCCCAGCTCACCTTCACCTCAGCCATCCTCTGATCCCCATCATTACAGGCCTTAGGAAGAGCTAAATTACAGCAGAGTGACTTATTACCAGCTGTATCTAAGGGCAGGAATTGTTAAAGTAAAAAGGTAGGCAGGAATAAAGTGAAGATGGAGGCTGATAAAGTAGATGAGGAAGAGGAGTAAGGAAGATGGGGGTTCTAAGAGTGGAAGAATCACATCAACAAGAGTGAGATAGAGAGAAGGGCTTGGGATTAGGAAAGACATTTAGAAACTGGCTTGAAAAGAGAGAGTGGGTGGTATGTGTGAGAGAGATGGTGAGAGGCAGACGTAGACAAACACTGTCTTTTGCACTGCGAGGCAGAGCTGTCTGCTAATGGATACATGATGTATGGCCCTTTAAGGTTTGCTGGGCCTCACAGTTCCCAAAGTTCACATGTACCTCCCATCTTTCACATCCTTTCCAATACAATTGATGCACTGCAAGATACCAGAAGCATCTCTGCAGAGGGTCAGCAAGTTTTAATAAGTCAGCATTGGGAAGTTGGATTTTCACTGTTTGGAATTTGATCTGATCTCTTGAAAGCCATTGTATCGCATCCAATGAGTGTAATCAGCTCCAAAATAGTTTGACAATGTTGGAGCATGTGCTTGTGCAGCGTGTTGGACCTCTAGAGACCCTTGCTGTGCTGTGCATGTAAGTGAAGTAGACAAGCATTGGTAAACAGATGTAATCCAGGCAGAATGAGATGAGTAGAGGGTGGGAGGATGTGTGGTGCTCTAACAAAGGACAGACTTCTCACTGATGGTAAGATTTAACCTAACACTAATTTTCATCTCACATCTATGTGCTCTGTATGTGACATAGAAAAACTGATTTGTTTACATCTTCATCAAATGTCTAATAAAATATGGTGCAACACAGGCAAATATAGAATCAGCCACTTTAATGGGTCCAAACATCATGCTGTTCTAAAAGGTGGACGGTAAAATTATTTTTAATTGAGTTCATTTATCAAAGTTAAGTAACTTTTCTGTTACAATACAGTAATTTTAAAATGTAAAAAAATAATTAATAGCTATTGAAATACAATATATATATAAAAAAATTGAAACCTTTGTGTCCAAATATTAGCTGTTATGTGGCCTTAGCAGTGCAGTATGCATGCCAATGTTTCAGATGTTATGCAAATATTTAAACCACTACAGCTCTTTTTGACTTTCACACACAAACATACAAAACACACACACATATGCACACACACACACACACAATGCCATTTAGAGAGTGGGGAGGCAACTCATGGATGATTTTCATTGTTATTCATGTATTAATTTATTCGCTCATGGCAGACGTGAAACAGGGCTGTAATATGCAGACGTGGGTTTGTTTCTCGATGGGAATTTTCCGGTCCACTGCTTTAGCTGCCACTAATAATAAAGACAGGCAAGAGAGGTGGGCGAAATGGGGGGTGGGGGGGTGGGGGGGGGGGGGGGGGGGGGGGGGGGGGGGGGTTTGTTTAAAGGGATGAGGGGCTTGAGAGAAATACTAGTTTGAGTGGGAAGGTTGGAGTTGTCAAGATGCCTCCAGTCATATACTAGTTCTTAGATGCTGTGCTCCCCTTTCCACACACACATGCAAATGCACAGTTTGCATGTGTGTGTGCAGTCAGTGACCAGGTGTGATCTAGCTATGAATGATCTTGTCCTTGACATAAAGGTGAGCATGTAGTGTTGTCCTCTCTGTTGTTGACAAGATTCTCGAGCAGCAGCATGATATTGCTCCTCCAAATTTAAGCAATAGAAGCTTCTTTTCTTTTCTTTTATCATGTCATGCAATGAAAAGATAAAAAGTATTTGATTTGACTTGCTACCCAGAGGGCAGTTATAATTCAAGATTTTACGACCCAGTGGTTTTTACCGGCAATAAGGCTTAAAAGGCTTAAGCAAAATACCTTTTGACCCTCCTTAACGCCAGTGTTTCATTTTGTGCTCATAAGACAAGCAGCTGATAAAAAGCCAATGTATTTTATATGCCTCTTTATTGAAATCCTTACTAAGAGTCTCTGCAGGAAAATAGGTGGTAAAACAAAGTGACTTTGTCGCTTCCCTAAACCATAAATAGCCAAAGAAATACTCTGTAGGCAATTGGCTGTGAGACGTGTTGTTTTCTACATGTGTTGTTATGGTGTTGGACTAGGGTTAGTTCCTGTGGGAGGGTCACAGGAGTAGAACACTGACATGCCGGAGGAATAATGATGTCAAGGACAAGATGTGAACAGGCAGCGAAAGATTCAGTCTATTTTCTCTTGACTGCTACATCTGTGAGAGATATTAACCCCCTCCTGTCTGTGCTTCAGAGCAGTGAAATGGCAGATAGAGGGAAAGGAAGGAGTGAAAGGCAGTGGGAGAGTTCCTACAGAGATAAATGGAAGTCAAATCCACTCACACAGAGACATACAATAAATCCAATATTGAGCTATTTAAAGTGAAAAGGGGTAAATATCATTTCGGAATAAAGAGAGATAGATGCAGAGAAAGTCGGGATAAACATACCAACTAACTGATCATATCGAATGAAAAAAATACATATATACATTACTCATAATTAGACTTTTTTTCTACTTTTTATTAAACAGCATAGATTCTGAATTTTTTGGGTTAGACAATCAAACACATTCTTTTTGGACTATGAATTAAATACTGAGTCAAAAACAACGACTGATAAAGCCTAAAAGATGACAACAAGCAAAAGGTAAACAAACTTCAAGGTTATCATTTCAGTACAACAACATAGTAAGTTGTAAATGAGGAAACATATTTTAAAAAAAGAGGAAACGATTGGTAAAGCAATGACAAACATAAGGAAGTGCTTTGTAAAGGGTATGTAATTTTTTTTCTTTCTTTCTTTCTTTTTTTTTTTTTTTTTTTTTTGTTTATTTATTTTTTTGTCAAATTTGCTGCCACGATCTAACATTAGAATCTGTACCTGTGATGCTTCATGGTTGCAAATCGCAGACACACATGCTTTTAATGCAATTTCCTCTTGCCAAACATCTGCAAATAATTAAAAAAATATATATTTTATTCATGCATCGTTTTAAATTCATCTTTGCACTTTGGCATTTGATCAAATGTCAGTTGATTTGTGCTGGGAAATAATAATTGATCATTACTTGTAGAACTTCACAATCATGGATGTAATTTCACACATGTGAGTGGCACAAAGAAAAACAGTGGCACACTTTATGGATATTGCTCCACACCACAACTACTGCCTTTTTCTAAAAAGAGAGCAAAGTTGTTTAAGAATAAAATGTGTTGAATATGTCACACGATTTCAATTTAAGCTTTGCATGTGAAAGTGCAATACAAAGCCGCAATATTTTAATCCTGATGGACAAAGCAAAATATTTAAAATTGCACATATCATTAGAAGAATATTATGAAAAAGTCTCAGCTATGTTCCTCCGCTATAAACAAAAACCTTACAGCAACCATCATGCACGCTGACATGTTATTCCTCTCTGATTTGTAGACACACGTGCATGGCTATCTGGAGCTGAAGCCCACAGCCATGCACCCAGGCCGGGTTCCAAGCCGTGTCAAATCAGCAGAGTCTTCACCAGAGGCCAAATCTGTAGCGTATAATTAGCTTTTAATCAGCACCCTCATTCAGGCAAGCAGTAGAGATTAGCCCAGCTTGGGCTCTGCTTAAAATAAGCATTCATAAATGCGTGCAAAAGCCTCTGACCCATCGTATCCAATCATATACACACAATACCAAGCTTGCTCCCCGCAGTCTTCCCTCTCTTCCCCGACATTTCTTTCCCTCTCTCTCTCTCTCTGTCTTGCTCTGCCTGTTTGTTCCCTGAATATTTTTAAATATTATGGAAATTTTGGTCTTAAGTTTTATGGAAAATGCTGATCATCATCTGCTGTTGAAATCCAGGTTCTCACCACTGTACGAGGACACACAAGCCTATTCATAACACTACAAGCTTGACCTTAATAACACCTTCATTGCTGGAGGGTATATGGATAATCCAATATAGAGAATTTAACATGAGGGTTTTATTTAAAAAAAAAAGAGAGAGAGAGAGAGAGAGAGAGAGAGAAAATAAAACTGCTGGAGTTTGAGAGCGTAACATTTTAGATGAGCTTGTCTCATCTAATCCCTGCCTCTCTCTTGGGTGAGCCGTAGCATTTATGCCAGTAATGAAGTGCAGTGAGATGAAAGCTTTTTTAATGGGATTTAGTTAAACTGGGACACAAACCAGAAAGTCAGGGAGATGAGAGGAAAGAAAAAAAAACACTTCGTCAGCATCACTGCCAACGTCATTGTTATTTCTGCTCTCATGGACAACTCGCTTACGGGCTGTGATGATTTAATGAATATGTGTGTCACTCCTCATCTTTATTGGCTGGGGGAAATGTCAGTCACAGAACTCTTGTTTTATCATTAACCTTTTCCTCCTACTTAATGTGTCCAATCATTTTTGTGAATTTCTTTCCTCCTTCCTCACTGTTTACATGCTTCATTCTCCTTTTGAGCAAAGACTGCATCTTTTGCACGTTGTGTTTGGGTTTGTGTTTTTAGGTGCCACAGAGGGTGGCTTGTTGGTTTCAGTTCTACTGTATATGACATATGTTTGTGTGTTTGCTGCAGACATCTGCAGGTGACATTGTTCTAAACTGTGAGCGTGGGTGCAGGAGCTTGTTTGACTCACTATACTGTATCTGTCATACATCAAGATACCGTGTGTGCAGGACCAGTTGGAAGGCAGAAGGATAGTCGCTTTGCTAGGAGGTGAGGCATACTGTAGAGCAAACCCCTCCAGGCAGTCTCTTTCTTCTGGCTGGAAGAAACACAGACACACAGAGAGACTTTCACAGATTTCTAACGCTTCAAACCAAAATGAAATAAACAGTGGCCACAAAGCTCTCTATACAGGATTGCCTGAGTGCCAAAATGTAATCAATGGAAATTTAAATGGAATTAAGTTAATATTGTGGTGCTAATTATAATAAGACAGCATGCTTATAAGAATGTTTAAGCCAGTGGTTTTTGCTAGTCATAGTTGATTGTTAAAGTAAAAATCCAACAATGTGTCACAATTATCACATGTTTACAGCTTGGTTTGGGTGGGAAGGAGTTTTTTGTTGTTGTTGTTGTTGAATTTGTAGCCACACTCACAAACAAAAGCCTAAAAACAGGAAACTGAAACAATGGTGTAAGAAAATTATTCCATGACCACTTTACTTAGATCCCTTAGATGGCTCAATTATATAAATAATGAGAATATGATTGACATAAAAAGGCTGGAGGGGGGGAGGACTAAAGAAGACTAAGACTTAAGAAGTGATTTTAAACGTGTCACAGATTTTACAAGCCCCAGAGCTTTTGGGGGTATCATTTTTTAGACCCTTTGACACTGCACACAAAGCAAAAAGGGTTTTTCCTACTAGGAAACAAAATCACAGTGAATGGCTGTCACAGTGAGGCATTCAGGCTGCAAGATCCAGTGTGTGTGACAAGTGCTGAATCCAGCTTGCTCCAGCCAGCCAACGATCCTGCTGCTGCTGCCATGAGTTTGGCTCATGACCTCTTCAGGGCTGCACTGCCATATTGGCCCCCCGCTTATTGTTCTGTCAACAGCATCTGTCGGGCCTGATAAAAGGATTAGACCAGCCCCCTATAGGCCTGCTAAAGCTAGCTTGGATTAGTCAGCAAGCCTATCTTTCCATACATGTGATTGTCTTTGTTTGTATGTGGATGTAATTATCAAGTCAATCCCTTTTGTACTGTTAAAGAAACGACACCAATCAAAAAGATTGTTGGGGGAAAATAGCACTCGTCATCTTTATTATCCTACAATTGTAATTTTATTTTTCCATAAAAATGTCTGGATTTCTACAGAAGAAAACGAAGTTGGATGATTGCAGGATCCTTTACATGGCAGAAAACGAGCTCATCCAGCTAAATGAACAACACTCTCCAGGAGGAAAGCATACAGTATCTTTATTAAAGATTATCAATGAAAAAAACTTCACAATTGCAAATACACCACAAAAGTGTAGAGTTCATATGTCTAAAAAAACAGGAAGTCCATATTAACCTTCATGTTAGTACAAATGGTATAAGCCTGCACAGTTCTCAGAGTCAGGGAGCACTTTGCGTATATTGATGATGATGCAAATACCAACAGTAGCTGGATTAATTCTGAAGTGTGCATTGATTATAATGTTTGCTCATATTAAGCCTGGTTTTATAAAGCTGATTAGATGGTACTTCACAGTACAGATTGAAATTAACCAAAAATATACTGAGAAATCAATTTGTAAAATTTTTGACAGCCTGTTAAAGGGAAACATTTTAGTTACCTAGTTCTACTGAACAGTTGGAAAAAGTGTGCACGTCAATAACCTCTGCATTTCAGCCTTATAACCATGATAAAACTTAAATATGTTTTTGCATAAATCTAAAGCAAAAATTTCCTCCATGTCCACAAATATCCAAGCCTTACTTTGTTGTGGTTTAATGGGACATTTAGGGGTCTAAAGTGCAGAGTAAATTGAGCGTGATTATTTTGACCAATTGAGAGTCATGTGAGGGGTCCAATAAGTTATCTGTGTTGCTCATGAATATTACATGTGTCTCTCCAACTTCATTACACGCCCTCATGGTTTTTCAGGTAATAAGATTTCTTAGGTTACGGAGACAAGCATACAGATGAGTCACTGAATCAAATCCCATCAAAGGTAAACCCATATTGTAAAAATCTCTTTGAAACTATCTCCTTATGTGACATGTCACTTTCCACTTAAACATTCATTTATCAGACAATCCCTAAAAACACAAGTTGATAGTGGTCTTGGCATCTGTGTGCGAAAGCTGTGCAATGCCACGTACACTGTGGAAATCTCACAGGAGAATGGCAGCATGTCCCCAGCCTCCTCCACCTCCCCCTGGAATATACACATCACAGTTTTCCATTCCTATGTTTTTCTCCATTGAGAATATACCTGTCAAAGTGGTCATGCTGCTGTGACATTCCTGCCAAGCTTTGCACCTGCTAACACATTCAGCACCACTTGAAGTAAGAATTTGGCAGTATTTTGGATTATAACAGTGAGAAAAGTTGTCTAGTCCATGTGAGATCAGGATTAGTGTGTGTTTTTCACCATGACTCTGTGTTGTTGTGTCAAACAGAGGCTGGAAAAATCTGAGTTCGACCCTAAATTCTCAGAACAGAGTGGCATCTATGAAAGAGAAGCTGAGGAAAAAGAAGGGTAAATAAACTACTTGTCAGTCATGTATCTCTCCCCATCCTCACTAATCTTCATACTCCTCATCTAGAGCTATAATCAGGAAAAAGACTGCCAGCTGACTAAAAGATTGAGCCATTGTACAGCTCCTTGTCATAACACATCACTTGATCCACAGTTTCTCCTCTATACCCTACAGCCGTCTTTCTAAGCTTGAGCAGACAGTAAAATTATTTGAGTCATTTCACAGAAAATCAGCTTCCCTATCCCGTCTTTACTCAAAAGCTGCCTTTAAAATGGCTGGCAGATTCTGCGCTGCAGTGTGATGATGGTTGGTGTGCACAGTGTGTCACCACGACTTGTGTCAGGCTGTACCGTTCATATCCGGCCAGTCAGTTTAATCAGACACTCTTCAGATGAGGCCACTGGTCACTGTGCCTTCATCTCACACCTTCAAACGGAAGCAGAGCTGAGGAACATTCTGAGGAGATGGCAGGGAAATTCACTTTTAATCTGTCCTGCACTCTCACCAACTGATCTCTTTTCACTCTGAGCACGCAGTCTGAGTATACCCAACTGGCACAATATACAGCATAAAACATCTATCATAAGTTTTATAAAAGATGCATGGCGTGTGCACTCCTGAGTTCACAAGCATTTTGATGTTGAAGCCCTCCAAATAAATACAAAGCAGGCTGGGGGTCATTGGTAAGGTTCTGAGAAAATACACTAGTCATAAAACAAATAAAGGAAACACTGAAACAACACACCTTAGATCTTGATGAATGAAATATTACAGTAGAAAATTTTTATTCATTACATAAGTGGGATGTGTTGAGAACATCATAATGATAAATAGAAGCCAAAATCATTAACCCACGGAGGTCTGGATTCTGAATCACACTCAAAATAAAAGTGGAAAGATCAGATCACAGACTGATTTCCACTTCTGTGGAAATTCCTCAAAACAACTAAGAATGAGGTTCAGTCGTGTGTGTGGCCTCCACGTGCCAGTATGCACTCCCTAAAATGTCTCCTGATGCTCCTGCTGCTGATGAAATGATGGAAGTTCCTGAGGGAACTTCTCCCCAACCTGGATCATCAGTCAACCCCTGGACAGTCTGGTGCAATATGGTGGCACTGGATTGAGCAAGACATGATGTCCCAGAGGTGCTCCATTGGATTCAGGTCTGGTGAAAGAGCAGGCCAGTCCATAGCATCAATGCCTTCGTCTTGCAGGAACTGCTGACACACTCCAGCCACATGAAGCCGAGCATTGTCATGCATCAGAAGGAACACAGGTCCCAGTGTAGCAGCATGTGGTCTGACAATGAGTCTGAGGATCTCATCACTGTACTTAACGGCAGTCAGGGTACCTCTGACTAGCACATGGAGGTCTGTGTGGCCCTCCAAGGATATGCCCCCCCCCTGACCCACTGCCAACCTGGTCATGTTGCAGGCAGCAGAACATTTACCATGTCACATGTGCTCAATGTAAAACCTGTTCTTATCCGCGAAGAACACAGAGTGCTAATGACCAATCTGCCAGTCCTGGTGTTCTCTGGCAAATGCCTATGATGTGACTGTGACCACAGGTTCTGCTTGTGTATATCAGGCCCCCATACCACTCTCTTGGAGTCTGTTTCTGACAGTTTAAGCAGAAACTTACACATTAGTGGCCTGCTGGATGTCATTTTATAGGGCTCTGACAGTGCTCCTCCTGTTCCTCCTTGCACAAAGAAGCAGACAGCAGTCGTGCTGCTGGGTTGTTGTCTTCCTACGGCCCCCTCCATGTCTCCTGTTACAGTGACCCATCTCCTGGTATTTCCCCCATGCTCTCCACACTGTTCTGAGAGACATAGCAAACCTTCTTGTTACAGCTCGCATTGCTGTGCCATCCTGGATGTGCTGCACTACCTGAGCAAGCTCTGTGGGTTGCAGTTACTGTCTCATGTTACCACTAGTGGTGAGGGCACTGGCAAAATGCAAACACGAACACAAATTAGCCAAACAGAATGAAGACAGAAAAATAGACTGTAATCACCACCTGTAGGACCTTTCTTTTATATGGGTTGTCTTACTAATTGCCTCTTATTTCCACCTGTTGTCTGTTCCATTTGTACAACAGCAGGTAAAATTGATTCACAATCAGTGTTAGTTCCTAACTGGACAGACTGAAATACCAGAGCTGTGACTGATTTTGAGTTACATGCTAATGATTGTGTGTTTCCTTTATTTATTTATTTTTTTTGCAGTTAGCTGTTTATATATCCTCTATAAGACTACGTATAGCTGGAAATGAGGAGTTGAAAGATATTTCATTCCACCAAGGTGGGATTCTACCACCAAGTGACATAAATTAATGCTTATTCTCAGGTTTAGGTAGAACATGTTAGCAATCCTTGCCTATATCCTACAATTGCATTTTATCAGCTGATTCTGTAGGTTGACATTTTGATCCAATGCAAAGAGAGTGGGTGTGGAGGTCAGGGTGGTAAATGGAAGAGTAGCCCACTCAGCCATCATTCTGGCGTTAGTCCCATTCCCAAGGTTATGTATGTCAGCCTTAAAAGAGGAATTGCTCTATCTGGACACATGAGGTGAGAAACAATTCAGAGGGGATTCATTTTTAAACAGAACAATTTGATCTGATACAGTAAATAACATTTCTTAAACATAAATATTAATTTTCCTTTGTCAGTGAAAACAGTTGATTTTTTTAATATGATGGCTTTTCAGTGCACCACAGCTCTAATACATGTACCGCATCATGTCAACAAAACTTACTTTTCATTGAAATGAGTTATATCTAAGTTTAAGAAGTCTTCTTTATTGTGTGTTATTGTTTTTGCTTGGGCTAGCTTTATTAGCATCCAGGGATTTATCACGACATCTGCTACCGCTGTTTTTAATCAAAGCTCGACAGACCTGTTTCCAGTGTTCCTTCTTCTTACAAAATCCAAACAATCTTGGGTTGTCAGATATGTTTTGCATTTACCCTTCCAGCGATGATTGTTGCATGTACTTTTACCAGTGTTCAGCTGGCTATATGTTGTTTAAACTGCAGTCAAACTGCTGAGTCAACAAAAGCTGATGTTGAAACTGTGTGCACACACTCTTACATTTCACTCTGATGTTTACAGAAGTCCAGCTTTGACTCTTTGTAGGAGCAAAAACTTGTTCATCCTCATTTTATTTATAATCTTACAAGTGTCCTCTCTTTGTGTATTTTATTTCTTCCTCATGTGTTCTGTGTTGTGGCAGCTCGTCTGGGCACACATGTATGCTAAGTGCATGTCGATCTCTACCGTGTAATGTTGATGAAGCAGATTTTCTTCCCCTGAATCAACCCTTGTATTCTGCAAAAAGAATCCAACAAAGACAAAAACAACACCAGAGTCAACTTTATTTCATGAATGTGTTTGTTTCAGACTGAAATTTGTCTATTCCAATAAAACATCCTGTGGTTTTCTGATGACTTACTATTAGACCTTTAAATCAGGGTCACTGGCTGTTATTTAAACTCAGCACACTCATCCACATAACCAGACCCATTAGTTTGTACAACATTGCGTAGGAAAGATGGCTGTGTTCTGTCAAATTGGTGCCGGAAATTAGAAATGGCTCATCAAGCCACTAAAAATACATACAAACTTCAAGGGGAATCTGGGAGCGCTTTGTGAAGACTTGCAGTGACAGCTCATCAGCATCATCCAGTTTATTTCTAAATACATCCGGATTATGCAGTAACCAGTTGAGTTTTTACAGGTGTCTTCTTTGTGCTGTTAATATAATAATGATATTTCTTGCATAGCTACTGTTATGGTTGGTTATAATTTTACATTTTCTGTTTATGCTTTAACCTATTTAGATGCAACGTATGGGTGTTCACTTCTCATGCTTAGAGAGTATGTGGGATGTATAGATTTTAAACACATATATAGACTGTTATTGCAGCCTAGCTACATTCCTCGCCCCTCACTAATGCAAATATCTTAGCTGCAAATTACTCTGGTGATAAAATAGATCCATGACATTTTAAGTTTAAAGTCAAATTAATCAGTAAAGGTAAGAGTGTTCAGGCCAGGAAGAAGGTGGCTATGGCACATGGCCATAACATGGTTTACCATTATTAATAGCACTATATTATACTATAAAATTGACTCCATTTATATAACATTTTAGTCTTTTTGACAACTCAAAGTGCTTCTTACACTACAAACCACATTCTCTTATTTACACACTTATACAGAACTTCCTGTACACTATACACCGCTTTTAATTTTACATGCAAACACCTATGGAAGTACCAAAGGCAGTATGGAGTTCAGTGTCTTACCCAAAAACAAGCAGTCTGGGGAAGCCAGGGATCTATGGTCACTGCCATATCTGAATGACTTGAACATAATAAGTCAAACGATCATATTTTTGTTTTGTCTCGTTCATTCCTTCAGTCCTTCTCTTTGTGTGGTCAGACAGACTCCAGTCCTCTACCGCCCTGCATGGCCAATTAATGTATCTGATATTAGACTTGCTTCAGTAAAAATACCTTCATAACTAGGCTCCTTAGGTGCTCAGTGGTTTTGTGAAAACCTCACCGGGTTTTTGACTTACTGACCCAAAATGCATCTGTTAGAAATAATAAGGATCCATTCATCAATCCTCTTTCCAAAAAACTCAAAACTGAATTTTAACCTTAACAATATTTTCTAAATGCAAAGCAGATGTTTCTTCTTTCATGACATTTGGATTTTAAGATTGAGTTGTGTGTACACTTATCAAGGTCATACGTTACAGATCATCTCAGGCTATGAAGGATTTTGTTGTTGTTTTTGTTGTGTTGGCAAATGTTTTGTTTTTTCTACACAGAATTAAATACTATTAAATAAAGTGGGTTTGCATTATATAAAAGAGATGAAGCTATGGTTGGTGTATATCCAAATAAATGAATTGGGGAAGTACTTTGTCCAGATTCTGAGGTTAAACTGGGGGCATGATTGGTTTTGAATAAGAAAAGAGAAAATTAGTCAACACAGACGTGTTACTTTCACTCTGTTAATGTTTTTTTTAAACCCAATGCACAAGAATCAATTAAATAATCAATGAGTGTGAATTGTTTTGCCTTCAGTAGAGAGGATGCAGAGTTTTGTAAACTGAAGAGAGCGTAAGTATCTTTTACTTTCCATTACAGGGAGGGGGAGAGTTGGAAGGGCAGCTTTAGATGCTCGTCCCTGACAGAAACGTCTATTTGTCTGTTGTCTCACCACCACATTGACTCCCTGTCACTGCTTTTATTTATTATGTGAACTCTTCTGTCAGTCTCTCCTTTCGCTTTCGTCTCCTCCACACTGTCAGCCTGTTTCTGTCAAACCTCCTTTCATTCTGTGTCTTCTCACTGGCCCCCGCTCTTCAGCCAGACACTTGTTCTATCTCTTTTTAACAGGCATTTTATCATATATATAACCACATCTGTCTCTGTGCGTGCACACACCCCAGGCATGTGTCTGTTCTGGGTCGTTTTTGATGATGAGTTCACACATGTGATAAGTGCAAGCACACACCAAGGTCCACGTCAGCTCATGAGCATGCTTGCAGCCTAACACAGATGGTGTGCAGGTGTATATGTGACATAGTCCAGATAACTGGCCATTGTCTCCCCAAGTCGATCCTACAATGTAAAACAGCTCAAGCCATATTCCAGTGACACAGTTAATTTTCCCTTGTGGCTTTTAAAATTTCCATTTTTCCTCATACTTTGGATAGCTTTTGATTTGTATTTGGTTGTGGGCTTTGTGATTTCTTATGAGTAATCTTTCTCTTTTTTTAACCTGTAATTTGGCAATTAGCCTGCACTTTTATGCTTTTGCTAGTTTGGTATTTTTGAAAGCTTCCAATCATTATATGATTTTATTTTGGGCAATAATATTTAATCAATTCTACCACAAAAATAACAACCATTATGCCTTCTGGTATGACTCATACTTGTACTGTAGTGACACAGTTACGCATGCATACACACTGGATTTGCACAGTGGTGCCCACGCAATGTTGCTGTGTGGTATGTGTGTATTTGTTTGTTTTTGCATGTGGAGGAGGGGATGTTGGTTGTAGATTGTGCTTGGTCCACTAGACCCCTCCAAGTCAGAATGGAGCTGTCTCAACTCATCAGCATTAGACTCATATGGCATCCTGATCTGCCCTGACAGTCAGCCACAGGAAAATGATGGGATGTGAAACTGCCCATAGCACCCACCCATGTGACCTAGCATAAAGGGCTATGAGGGTATTGGGAGGGGGTGTTGGGTGGCATAGAAACACAAGAAGGCAAAGTGATGTATGCTCATAACAGCAAAGGCAGAAGCCATACCCCTCCCTGGCACAATAGACAAAACAGACTATACCTTAGTTTGTTCACACGGAAACTACATGCATCGATACACACAGCGGCAGTCGATGCAGGCCATGACTGCTGTGATATTTTATTTGGCTGAATGGTGGTAAAATGGATTTCAGCATGCTTAGCTCTGGACTTTAGGTTGCTGTAACTGTCTTTTACCTCACGAAACCTCAGCTGCTCCAGCATAAAACACATATCCAGATGCAAATACAAACACCCAAACACCCAAAAATATACTTAGGTCCAAACAAGAGACAAAGAGCCGCCTCAATTAAAATCATTTATCAACACTTGTTTATAAAGAAACCAGTGTTTTTATTGGTTGATAACTCATAAATAATTAACTGAAATTACTTCTAGACTAAAACTATTATCATGGATTGCTGGATTTGAGGAAAATATTCACCGTCTTTATGCTATGCAGGATCTCAACATGCAGACTAATTCCTCCCAGCAGGCCTTCACATATAGGGCAGTGTGAGGTTGAGGGTCAGGCAGGGCAGTAACTTCTGTTTGGTATGGAGGGAGGGGATGGGAAGATTCACCATGCAAATACAAGGATTTTCCAAGACCCAAGCCCCACAGTCTTTCAGTTTTATGGGCCCCTTGTTTTACTGATTTTCCAAGCCTACCATCAGGTGTGTCAGACACTGTTGTATTTTTAGAGGAGAGCAAAACCCTAGTGTTTCCACTGGGTCATCTGTTGTTCACTGCAGTACTCATATTGGATTACTTTCCTCTCTCATCTTCAGTATCCTCTCAAAGCCCTTAAAAAGAAATCTTGACTTGAAGCTGTTTCTCCTCCTCATGGATCTCTTTTCTATCCTTTATATGATGCCTTGTTGTTGTACAGTGACATTGTGAAACTCTGCTGAAATGACTCAAAACTCTTTTGCATTTTGCTTTCATCAGTCAGTGAATCACCAATTCTTTCTTGTTTTTCTTGTCCTGTCCAGCATCATAGCAAGCAGAATGATGGTCTAGTTGCTATGTTGTGCCTAACAAATTTGCTTTTCCAAGGCAAGCTTTATGGATATAAGGCTTCTCTTGATTATTATGTATTATTATTTTTGAATTTACATATTAAATGGAACAAAAGAGGGTAAACAGAAGAGAAAAGGAGAGTATAAAGTGGAAAGAGGAGACAAATAGGAGACACCTGTAAAATAACAGAAAACATCTTACAACCTTTGTAAGAAAACTAAATATACAATCATCATAAGCACCAACAGAAAGACAAACTGAAAACTGTGAACATAAAAACCACAACAAGAAGAATATATGTGTGTTTGTGTTGTAGTGAATCACCAATTCCAGTGTGGAACCACAGTAAGGTTTGTTACTTATAGTATCACATGGCATAATGTCTCTTCATGGTGTTTTCAAGAGTAAATTACCCCTTTAAAGCACGGCTCACAAAGCGTACTATCAATAAACAGATGAAAATATTTGAAGAGCTCTAGCTGTTACATATTGGCCTGACATGCACGGTCCTTGTCTTACTTATACTTTATTACAAGTTGACCTTGCCCAGTGTGAGGATCGCCACTAGCTACATTTATTATGTGAAAACCCTGGCTTTCACCTCTGAAAGCCTTATCTTCAATGTACAAAGCAGTATTCTGCCACTGCAACGACTCTCTTTATCTGACTCAACAAGCGCACACGCATTCACTGATGGTGTCATTGTACTATTTATTGAGCCCAAAGACGTATGCTCTTTCAAGGTGAATACTAGAGCAGTTTACAATTTTTTTTTTTTTCTGAGTGCTTTTCATAGATACAGCTACTCCTCTCACTTTTAATTTTTGTCATTCATCTATTCTGAAGCAATCAAAATGAATTAGTAGAAATTACAAGCTTTTTTCCTTCTTATTTTAAGTTAACCTCATCTACATAAAGGTATAAAATGGATTGATTTTCTTTTAACGCTTTAAGTCATTACATACTCATCAAATCTGATATTATGTGCAAATATTTCTGTTAATTTTTTTGCTTCATTCTCAGCAGTATGTGTGATTATGAGTAAATGCACAAAAAAAAGGAAGAGAAAGAAAGAAGCACTCTTATTATGTAGTGCTGTATAGCCTTGAACTACTCCACTGATACTGATTGTCAGAGACTGGATTTTGCCATCTTGTCGCGTATGTTTGCACAGCACTAAAATGGACGATTACACTTTTTTTTTAAATATAGGTGAACCTGACTGTTGTCACTCATATTTTTCTGTATTTCTAACTTACTTACTGTATGACAGAGCTGTACAACACTCCAACAATAAATCATGCTTCACTCTCAACAAATATTCGCAAATGAGTGCAAAATAAGTCTAAACTCTGTACAAAAGTCAAATACTAAAAAGAAGAGAAGAAATCATCATTATTCCTGTTTTAAATATTTTTTTATGTACTGGCAGCAAGGCTGAACTCACTTTGTATAGCAAGGTAGCAATTAAGGAATAAAAAGTGCAATCCAGAATAATTCATTCATCACATTTCATTAGTCACTTTCACTGGCCTAGAGTAGGTAGTGGGAGGGTGAAGGCTTCATGTCAACCACAGTTCAGCATAATAAATTAAGATATTTTTGAAAAAGCTGTCAAACAACGAATGAGTAAAATTTGTGGCAGTGCATCAAGATGCCATTTGACACAATAAAACTAAATAGATATACTAGGCTTAGCAGTGGTACATCATCACCTAGTATAAAATTAATAAAAAAAAAAAAACTACAAAAAAATATTATAAAATCCTGCTATAAATACAGTTTCCTGAAACCTAATGATCATTTATTTTCATTGGTCAACTGTTTAAAAGCTGGACCACCTGCAGAAAAAAACGTCTCCTCAGTCTCTCACGGCCTCAGTGCTGCAGAGGCGTCTACCGAACCTCAGCTATCTAAATAGAGCAGCACTGGTGTGGGAAGCGTCCTGAATAATTTTTTCTGAGCATTCGACCACACCGTCTTGTTGTAAGTGTCCTGCAGAGAGGAGTTCCAATGGTGGGCTCAGCTGAGTGTATAACCCTCTGCAGGTCAATCTGATCTCTGATAGAGGAGTTTTTATACCAGACGGAGATGTATCCTGTAAAGAAACTCTCCACAGCTGAGGTGTAGAATGTCCTGAAGATGGAGGGGGAGATCTTAAACTTCTTAAACAGATGCTGGAGAATGTGCAGTTGCTGCCTGGATTTCCTAATTATGTTCTCCATACCCATGGTCCAGGTGAAGTCTTCAGTGAGGTGCACCCCCATGGGTGTTACCCCCAGGTACTTTAAGTCAGAGACTCTCTCCACAAGTGCCCTATCGATGGTAAGTTGGGTGTGCCCGCTGCTCCCCTCCTTCCTGAAGTCCACCACCATCTCTCTGGTCTTGCTGATGTTCAGGGTCAGGTTGTTGGTCAACACCACAGTGCCAGTGCCTGGTTCCCATAGGGCTGCTCGTTGTTCTCTGAAATCAGACCCAGCTCCACAGTGTCATCAGCAAACAGTGTCAATGGATGTTCAGCTGCTGGAGCCTTGGCAGTTGTGTGTGTTAATATTGTAAAGGCAGTGGACTTAGAATACAGCCCTGGGAAATGCCTGCGTTGACAGTCAGAGACCCTGCGGTAAAGCCACCCCCACCCTCACATTATGAAGGTTTCACTACTGTTAAGATAGTTAAGACAGAGTTAATTCTGTCCTTTACAGGGAGCGATGAAAGGGTCACTACAATCAAAGCAGGCTAAAAATTTGTGATTGTGAATGTTTTGAAATAGCTTATTGAAGTCTGTCAAGTAGATTTTCTGACATAAATCTTATGACATAAATGATTTGTCCACTCTGGACTATGAAAATCCATAGAATATTTACGGATTTTCTGCACAGACAAGTCGACACAGCATCAGTCTGTAATCATGGATAGCTGAATAAACCAGGAATTGGCTAGTTTGGTCCTCGAGAGCTGACATTGTGGCTGGATCCAGCGGCTTATCGAGTTCTACTGAGTGACTCATTCATTTGAATCAGGTGTGTTGAAACAGGGAAAGATCCAAAGCTGGCAAGACTGCAGCTATCTAGGGCTGAACTTGCCCCTGGTATAAACCTATGAATATCAAAACAGACATTACAATAAAGGACTGTGTGACTGTCATTTGGTAAAAGCGATGTTGCCTTGCTCTACTAAGCGGAATATTTCTAGAATAAAACAAAACGAAGCAACATCTCATATCAAAGAACTGTTTTGGCTCCAGCTCCAGCTCTGTTCTCAGGTCTCAGAACCCTGGTGCTTTCTGGTGACCTGAATTGAAGTGGGAGGGTTTTACTCCGTGGTAGTTAACATAAACAGCTTTGAAAATTGATCATGGAAGTTGATGGTGAAGTTGTCAGGCTCCAATTATAACTCACGGTTTCTCAAACAAGTTTTTTGTAGTCTTGAAGCTCTGGCCACTTCAACATTAAGAACTGGTCTCAGCATGTCCTCCCAGTCAGTCAATTCTCTTGGCCTTGTAGAAATGTGTGAATGTGCAGAGACAAAACCATCTGCTGGTATTTTTATTGTTTCCTCTTATTTTGTGTGTTGTGTTGTGTGGGTGTGGATGTATTTATTTGTGTGTTAGGACTTAAGCACTGTGAAATAATTAAGCAAGTGAACTTTATGTATCTGATTTACATCTTTGATCCATGGCTCATTGCAATATGTTTCTCACTTTCCAAAACACTGATGCTAAAAACACTACAAGAGGTCAGATTTCCTTTCCACCTAGCCCCCCTCCCCCCCAAAACACAGGTGCAGTTTGTTTATCCAGATGTTAGTGTTGAAACTCGTCTGATTTGTGAAGCAAGTCCAGTGCAACTTGACTTTGCAACAAAGGAGAGAAAGCAAAGTTTACAGACCATAACTACTTAGTAAACCTTTAGAGATTACAAGAAAAATCATCCTGAAAACATGCTCTAGCTCTCCTTCAAGCATTCAGAAACAGCAGCAGAAGTGGGATAATAATAATAATTGAATATAAAACCAGATGTGAGGGGAAAGTCTATGTATGGCCTACAGTATTGTTGTTTCTGTGAGTTGCCTCAGGGCTCTTACATTTAGCTGAAACATTAGGTTATTCTTGGCAGGTGTTACGTCAGTTTAGAAGCAGATGCTTTGGTGTTTTCATTTTTATTCCACTTGAGTCATGAAGCAAACATCAGGATTCCCACCTGCTTTTTGTTCTTCTCATCCAGCATCCTCCTTTTCTCCATGATCTGTTTCACTCTCCTTCACCTCCTCCTCCTGTGTTCCTCTCATTCATCTTCCACTTGTGAACTCAGCCAAGGCGACGAAACACATTGATGATTTATTTATGTCAGGGAACCCATCTTCTCCTCTTATGGGGCTGTCTCTTTCTCCCTCACACACACACTCTTTCAGTCTGTCTCTTTTGGTGTGTGTCTGTCTGTGAAACCATATGTGACAGTGATGCTAAATGGGGCGTCCTCTCTCCTGTTGTGATGAGATTGAATGTGCAGGTGGCAAGGCTTACAAGCACAGCACACATCCACACACACACGTATTCCTCCTCTGCAGTGTCATGCTGAGATGATGGCATCTTCCTGCTCTGGGTTAACTCATATGATCTGAGTATTTAACACTATCTGCTACTTTTTTTTTTTTTTTTTTCTGTTTGTAACTCACACTAGTAGCCAATATGTTGAGTGACATTAGGTAACATTTTCTGATATGAGAAAAGCTTTTAATAGCTCACAGATTTTGATCCTTATAATTCCCATTAGCTTAGAATTTTTAAATTAATTGCTATCATTACCTTGCATCTGTTGTATAGAAGTTTTCTTGAAAATCTACATAGACTGCAGTAAGACCAGCTTTGGCTAACAAAAGAACAGAGCTTAGAGAATTTAATCTTTTATCTTTGCAAGCAAAACTGAACTCATAAAATCAGCAGTGATTAAAAATTAATAATTGTTCATAAGAAATTTTATATCATATAATTTTCTCATTTTTATACATCAGTTGCAAGCCATTTCACTAGGTAACTGCTCATTGAATGACCACATCTAGTAGCCTATATATATCCTGTCTTGAATTAGTTAGGCATGATCACTTACATTTTGTAAAACAGCTGCCTGAAACTCTTTCATTAACAACTTACTTTCTTCACATGTATCACTTTAAATGAGTTCAAGGAGGTGCTGTAACAAGTTATTTATAAATGAACTGCAGAAGCCCAGAAGAGAAAATAATCAACAATAGATTAAATCATGAATATATATTATGGATAATAAAACAGGCCATGTTTTTATGGAGGACGTATGCCAGCCAAATTGATTATTTGGCCGTCCAAACGTTATTAAACTGTCTTCTTTTTAATCTATAAAACACAATTTATCTTTTAAGCAAATGTTTCCTTCATTCGGGCTTATTGTTGACCTACAAAGCATTAATAGAAAAAAATCAAATATATAAATGATAAACTGTTTTTATTGTACAAACGGAAGAGCCTTAAGGACGCTGGAAGTCCAAGACCAAACCCAATACCAAGTCACCAAAGCCCTGTCAGGGGCTCTGGTTGAAGAGGAGATAACACCAGCCCTTGAGAAGGGTTAGACGCTGAGGTGGGCACACCTGTGACACCAGGTGTTGCTCATGAGCCCTCTGGAGGTGTTGTGGGACTATCATTGAAACACCAATGAAGGAGGGTGCCCACCTGATAAACCCAATAAAGCTTGTAACCCTCCCTCACCCTGCACACAGCACCACAGCCCCCACTTGGAACCCCTCAAACGGCTAAGTACACACTTCACCACCCTGTTCCCCATCCATCTTCTGTTCTCTATCTTTAACCCTTCACCCCACTTCTACCACGCTTGGAAGAACCCCGGAAAGTAGGATCATCCCCTGCTCAAGTACGTGAATCAGACAAGAGATTTTATCATCTGGTCCTAAAACAGAACCAAGTTGGATGTGCCGGACAAATAGGCAAAGATGTCTGAATCACCTCAGCTGGGTCAACTCAGGATGAGTGAGGTCCTCACCCAGTCACGTAGTTTCTGAGCCCGGCCACCTTTTGAAGGAAACTTATTTCAATTATTTGCATCTGCAGTCTCATTCTTTGGATCACTACCCAAATCTACTAGTGACCTCAGGGTTGTCACAATGACGGATCAGTAAATCAAAAGCATCCCTTCACTCTTATGTCCCTCTTTACCAGAAGCAACACGTCACTGCTGACAAAGCTGCTGTCCATCAGTTCATCTCTTGCTCCATCCAACCATTATTCATAAACAAGACTTTATGAACAACAAACAAGTTCACCCAAAAGACATATTTAACAATTTTGTGTAAAAACTTTAACCTTGTAAAAATCTTAAGCACTGATCAGCTTATCATTGTCTTATAATAATTACATTTTCAGTGTTTTTAATGCTAAAAAGTGAGCTGTTACTCAGGAGTATAAGCTAGACTAGATATTCTGACAAGCTAATGTCCTAATACTTGGTCTATTCTCTTTTAATAGATACAGTTAGAGCTGTCTTTAGTTGCTATTATGGGACTCACTGTCTGACACTGTCAACCATCAGCATCTTTCTTTCTTGTCCACCCAGCCTCAAATTACTGCAGCTTTCTGCAATCAGCCCTCTCAGGGCTCTTCAAACCTCCTGTCAGTCTCTCTGCCACTTAGTTAGTCTCTCTGTCAGTCAGACGGGTAGCTGACCACGCTGTTATGCTACAAGGGTGTTCCCTTCCAGTGCTTTTCAGCTCATTTGTTTGTTTGTGAGAGGAAGAAGATGGTGAAAAGGAAAAAATATGCCATTGAAGTGAACAAATTGACAGAGCGAGAGAGAAAGAAGGAGATTGGGAGCTCAGTGTCACACTTTCAAAGTGAATAGAGTGTGTGAGAAGTAAAGAAAGTGAATGTCTGAAGTTTACTTTAGTCAGACGAAAAACTGTTTGTGGGGTACAATGGCAAAAAAAAAAAGTTTAGAGTAAGAGATTGGGGGAAGATAGATGGCTGTATGCTTCTTCAGCTGCTGCCAGTCATTACCTGTGTGAGGCTCGGCAGCAGGTTGGCAGGGTGAGCTCTAATGAGGAGGCCGGTGGCTCAGAACCACAGAGACAGGGCTTGTTTTCCTCTTTTCTTGTTCCTAAATTAGCCTGTCACTCTTTACATCCTTGTGTGTGGTTTGCTTCTGAAAACGTCATTTCAAAACCCATTTGCATTGGTCACAGTCCACAGCAGGGATGTGAATGTGCTGTTGTACATGTTGTATTTTTTTGCCCAACACTGTGTTTGTTCACGTATTGGAAATGTATTTTGAAGAGTAAACAAAAGGCAGATTCTGTGCAACTTTCAGAAGTGTATTTTCATGTATTTTCATTAAGAAATCACACAAAAATTAGAATTAGTGATGACCATTTTAAACAATTTCCTCCAAAGGTTGTTGACTCTATTAACAAACAAAAATGAATTAATTATGGAAGTAAAGTGTACGCTTTTCCATGTGCTTTGTTTTTATGCACATATTATATGACTAATATGACTCTAAACTCATATTTTTTTTTATTCTTCATAGCAAAACTATTAACATAGCTGTCCCTTAAAAATAAAAAAAATTTATTTTAACAAAAAGAAAGAAATTTGTTTGTTCTCCTTTTAATTGTAAAAACTGGTGTTGTATTATGTATACGTTGAAAGCCTGATTAGTCACCTTCACAATAAGGTATAAATTATAAGGATTATTCTTATGTAGAATGAGCAACACAGCTAAACATGCCGGTAGGTCCCATCAAAATCTCCTGCAATAGTCTTGCACAAATATTCTAACGCTGTTGGATTCCTTACTTTTTATTTTTATTCTAAATGTGAACAGATCCAGTGCATCAGGTTTAATCCAGTTCAGTGTGTATCTCTTTCCTTGGCAGCACAATTCACTTTCTCTATGGAAGATATTTTTTCTTTCTCTTTCCCATCTTTGTTTCTCTCCTCTCCATCAACTTCATCATTTTGACTTTTTTTTTTTTTTTTTTTTTGTCCACACTAAACAAAATCTCATCAGTCCATAACAGTACTGGGCTAAGGTTGTATAAGAGGGTCCTGAAGAAGATGGTGGTCCTAGCTTAAGATGCAGCACAGCATGATCATTTAGCATTAGCACAGTTTTCTGGTTGCAGCTGCTCTATAACCACCAGAGTTTTGACAGCCTTGTTTTCTGCAAGGTTCATCTACACAATTGATTAGGTCTTGTTTTACAGATGATCCCACACCCACAGCAGCAAACCTTCTTTCCATCTCATCCAACAGTGAGATGCTCCACTTGGTCCAAAGTTACTACAGCATATTTCCTGTGGCTTGTCAGTTTTACTGCATTTTTTGCTTCTTATTATTTCCAACCACTTAAGCTGTTTAAGGCAATTAATTGAAAAACAGTTAATCGTTATCATTATTACTTCTAAATCAGTTAATCAGAACTTTGGGACGTGTTTATCAACCAACTCCCAGTAGAGAATATAAAGTAAGCATCTACTTGTAGTAAAAATGATCAACCACAGAGAAAAGTCAGAGGTTTTGTCCTCCAGTTTTTGAGTCGATGTGTTGAGAGCAATGTGAACAAAGCTGGACCCACACCCTAACTCTTCGAAGAAATTTGTTCCCCACGTTACCATTATTTTTCTATTTGTTGCCACTTTGCAGATGTTAAGGTGTGAAGCATGTCTTCTTTTTCTATTTTTCTTTTTAATATATTTAATTTTTTATATTTATTTTTTTATTTGTTTGTTTATTTATTGCAGAAAGGAAACACATTCATAATTTTAACCAGACTCATGGCTGCAGTTAGTTTGCTTCATTATCTTGCATTTGGTATAAGGCCATGTCTCTTATTACATACATTGTCTCTGGGGGCAGGAAGTTTATCCACATTGTGAATTCTCAGAAGTTGCTGTATTTTGACCTGTTGTAAAGAAATATAATGCTAGATATATGCTTATTATAGATTATACATGGTTAAAATAAATAAAAAAAGGCAGCATTTCATGCTAATTACTTTATTAGAATACCATCTTCAGTCACCCTTGCTTATGCAGTGTCGTGTATGCAGAATGTGCAAAGGTTTTCCTTAATAACAACCAAACAACTGAGAAAATCTCATGTTTTCTAGTGCATGAGTGACACAAGAACTCTGGACCTGTTTCTCCAAATGAGTTAATGTGTGAAAACAGCTATAGACTCAAAAACAGCTGTGTGCCTCTCATTCCACACATGTTTGCCTTCTATTGGAAAAATAAAAGGTGGACATTAACAGGTATTGATCAGACCTAAGAGACAGCGATGAACTTCCCATCAGCACCAGAGACTTCCTGGGGATTTTGTTTCCATCTGTGAATGACTAATGCTTGTTTGATTAGGTGGGGTGCATAAGGAGAAAAAAGAGAGGTAAGAAGTTGTAAAGATGCTCAGATGCTACTGTTAAACAGATGTCACATGCCATTAAGACCACATGGCACAGTATTGCCACCCTCTTAGGTGCAAGCAGCCATCTCCATATTTCATCCTTCATCTAACATCAACTCACTGCACATAACCCTTCATTCCCATCCCTCTTCAACTGTCAGCATTACCATGTTAAAGAGACCAAACACTGATGATGACCAGCTTTTTTTCACAACATTTTTTCCAGATTATGTTTGTTTAAATTTAATGGTGTCTTACAAGGAAAAAACGCGATTCAGAAGATGCTGCACATTAACAACCCAAAGCAGAAAAGTACAGAAAAGAACACCACTGTCGAGAGACAATACAATTTCATTAGACCTGAGAGTGACAGCTTGACCTTCTCTTCTCTCCAGGGTCCGTCACTCATCACCATAGATACTTGGCTTTCAGCAACTCAGCCATCGCATTGCCAGTCCAGCAGTGTTAACACATATTCACTGTCCATTCATTCAAAAAGAGAAACAACATGTTGGACATTATTTTATCAGCCCTTTTTCATGCTAATCTATTATTAAGTATAATAAGCGCACTTCCATTGCTCTTCCATTTGTACCTTTTGCATAATAGACTGGAAAAAGGCAGAAATGTCAAATGATTTGAATAAATGTTTTACCATCAAATGGCATGAAGAGTACATTTAGCTCCTTGTTTCATTTGGCACCAACTTAATTTTCTTTTTAGGATTTCCACCTGTCAGTTCTTCATAAATCTAACAACAAAGTCCTGCTAGAATTTAGATCAAAGCTTCATCAGTCAGGTGAGATAATTTTACTATTTTTGTCAGAGGATTTTTGCAAATCTTGTCATAGTCTGTGTTACTGAAGACAGAAAACATCGTCCCAGTGGTTCTCTGAAAGGAAAGCCTGTTACACGCCTCCTGGCTAAAGAACAAAGATTTAATATGGCAACCCCATCTGTGCACCTTTTCACATTAAAAATCCTTGACAACATATTTTTTCTTGTTGGCTTTTTAGTGTTATTGTTTCTTTTTGTGCATTTTTATTGCTGAATTAGACATTAAATATTTTATATTTGTGTAACTATACAGCACTTTGCTTAGCTGAGGTTCCTTTTCAATGCATTATAAATTAATTTTGACCTGATTATTAGTTTTACAATTGATTTTATAAGATTCAGGACATAACTTGTACTTGAGTTTACTGTAACTCAAAGAACTTGACATGTTTTATATAACAATGTGCAACAGATCAGCTGAAAATAAGTCCTGTAAGTCAGTCTGACAGGAAAACTCCATAGGGTACCTTTAAATGACAGAATTGCCAGATTACATGAGCTCTTTTTTTCATAAGAGCAGGGTCTCTAAGTCTTGACAAGCTCAGCAGTCCATCTATTGAATTACTGCAGAGCAGTGGGACATTAACTGTGCCTTTTCCACTAACTTGTGAGAGATGAGAATAACACCTGTAACCATGGTAACTGTACCCAAAAATGGCGACAGCTGTAGCCTCAAATTGCTTATGGGACATAGAAATCACTGATGAAAGCTTGACTAATTAGCTTCTGTTGATGAAACCTAACAAAAAGGAAATGATTAAAAAGTGACTGTAACTACAGCGGTCTGACAAGCATTTGGATCAAAAGTCTAAAACTCAAATTAAATTAGTAACAGGTGTTGAAATTAGTGATGCTGAAGCCTACACAGGGCCATTTCATTTATATAAAATATTTAAAGACAGCAATTAAACTATTGCATCATTATTTAAACTTAATCCGCAACAAAAAAAAAAATAGATCAACATGCTGCAGCTGTTGTTAATTGACTGGTTTGATATTTCTAATCAACATTTTAAATACTTTTTTATTGAACGTCTCCTATAGTTGATCTAATTTTCTAAATTGAATCTTGATTATGATCAGTAATTATGCTGTAAAAAAACATTAGTATTAATACATTCCTTTTTAATAAAATTTGAGGGTTTTTTAAGCTATTTTTGCAGCAAATGTGAAAATGTGAAAATGTGAATACGTTTTTTATGCAATACTGCAATTAGATTAGTAGAAAACACAATAATTGCCAAAAAATGAGTCACTGCATTAAGGCAGGATTATTTTGTATTTAAAGCAATAACTGTTTTAAATGTAAGCTTCACAATGATTTATCCCTATTTTAAATCAGTAAATGCTTCTTTCTGAAAGTTTGACTTGACTTCAGACTTGTTGGATTTCATTCTTTTATCTAATCTTTTGACCCAGACAGCATTACGTGATGGTAAAAATGTTGCAAAGTGTTAGCATAAAATGCTGTTGCAAGGACACTGTTTTGTATGATGAAAAGCTTTGCAATTTGAACATGGATATTTACTGTTACATCCCCACTGAGGTGTAACCATGTATTTCATTTTCCATCTTTTGACATATAGAACAAATAGGCTAGAAAAAATCATCTTGGCTGATGCTCACTGATGTCAAGCTTGGAGCCATCCCCATGTTTCTAATTAGCCCCAGCTCTGACATGCCAGCCTGCAGGCCGCCGTTTGGCATGAGGCAGCAGGACAGCCCAGCTGCCCCTGTGTCATCCACTCTGCCTCAAGGGAGAGTTTTCTGGGTCCACTGCTGCCTCTGCGAATGGCGACAAACGAAAACCTGGATCAGAGGAGAAGGGCAGCTCACACCCCACATAACACACTGTCAGTGGCAATATTTCATGTTTAAAAAATAACCTTCCATCAGCAATCTGATCACCACTGTTACCATGCTCCACTTTCACACTTCCAGTGTTTCTCTGCACTCTGACCTGCATGATGGCAAACTGACTGATAAAGAGCATCATGCATAGACTGGCAGTGTGTAAGTGTGAAATTAGACCTTTTAAATATTCAATAAACACACACGATGGACTTTTTTTTTTTTTTTTTTTGAGTTGTAGAGAGAACGTATGAGCTCAAATACAGTTGAAGGCCCTCTCCTCCCCGGTGATCATGTGAATGCTGCAGCACCAGCAGGCATTTCTGCATAACCAGCAAATGTAAGAAAATGGAAAAAGAAGAGTGATGACTGTGTGTGGGGGGGGGGCAAATATTGATGGATACACAGTTTAAGGAAAGGAGGAGCAGCAGATGGAGGCAGAGTGCAGGAAGGGGGAGAAAGGGGGAAAGAGGTGGAAGTGAACTGAGAGGGGGAGAGGGAGCTGTTTAATGCTGTAATTAAGTTCCTGATAGCACCCTGGGAGATGTGCTTTGGCGTAGCTCCAGGACAACTTAACATTGCACCAAGGCTCCTCAACCCACAATCAGTACATCCACACACACTTACATCATTTGACCAAACAAGAATTTAAAAGGAGAAGGTTGTCTGCACATTCAGGCCAGTTCAAAATCCCAGAATGTGTCAGCATCGCCAAAAGATGGATCAAAAGGAGACACAAAGGAGGAGAAACCATCACTTTGGGTCACAGTCATGCCCATCAGGCAGCTGCCTTGAAGACATGTGCACAAAGAGAAATCTGTTTCAGAAAACTTTAGTTTTTCCTGTTTATGTGACGCTTCTGTCACCCCATACCTGTTCCAAGCTTCTTGCTTCCCTTGATTTTTTCCTATTCTTTTCATCTTCTTGACTGAAGCTCAGTGTTTATAGATATGACCTGTAAGGTGACAAGTTTGAGCAGAGGGTAATATATTCTCAAGTTGTGCAGGTATGAAGACTGTGAGAAAAATGCAGCTAATTTACCCCTCTGCGCAGTAAAAAGGAGCTTACTGAGAGGAGGAGAGAGAAAGAGGAAGGACAGAGAGGAGGGGATGACAGGGAGACTCCACGAGAGAGCTGGATAATAAAGGAAAAAGAGAGCAAGACAAGGAACAGCGTTTTACTCTCAGCTCCCCTCCAACAGCCCCATTGCTTCAGGCCAAGCGGAGCAGCATCGGCGGTAGGATTTTAACGGAGAACGCGCATCAGTAGGATCTGCTATTTCTCGGAGATTGGCCACTAAAGACGCGAGGGGGAAACGGATACAGTACCGCAAAGAAAGAGTTGTCATTTTAAAGGAGAAAGAGGAAAGTCATCCAGAAGATTTCGAGGCTCTTTACAACTACAGAACGTCTTCAGTTCGCACCTACGCGTGTGCGTGTCCTCTGTGCTGGGGATAAAATTGCATAATTTTTTTTTTTTTTTTTATTATTATATTTTTATTTTTTTACCGATTTTAAGCAAGGTGACACACGGAGCCCAAAACAAGCGGATACGGTTCTGGAAGCACGATGCTGATCGGTAAGTGTTCAGCACTCCACTCTTCATAATGTAAGTGCGCTGAGTGAGCAGATCTTTGGATCAAATCCATGAAAGATACCAGAAACGACACCACGTGCAGGTGCTATTGCAAGGTATGAATTACATGTAAAATGAAGAAAAAGTAGCTAAGTTCAAGAATGTAAAATAACACCATGTTTAGTTGATCGAGCTCGTAAGGAGAACGGTCAAAGTAATTCATTTTTTATTAATTTTGACTCCAAGTACCCACACTCGCGCCAAAGAAAACAAACACTGCATCTAGTTTGATGAAGCTTTAAATTAATATTATTAAACTTAAATATGCCCACATAACTGGTGCGGAGTTTCAGTCATGAGCCTCCTTATTTCCCTCGATCTATAACTGGAAGTTCTTTCATCAGGACAAACGAAGAGCGTGAACTATCTTTTTTTTTTTTTTTTTTTTTTTGTCCTAAAAGCAAAGCGCTTGATTTCAGGTATAACTGCATGAATCTGATCTGCCTTCTCATACATCAGTAAAATAAGTTAAACTGATGAATGATTAATTCCTTAAAAACAACTCGTAACTCAGCACTGATGCTCATGAAATCTTTATGACATTGCGAAAGAAATACCTGTACCAAGGTGATCAGAATTTATATCCAGACCTCCCAGCGAGGCTTCATTTGCTTTTAACAGTGGGATTTGTCATAATGCCACGCTTGTATGAAAGCAGTCATTACATTTTTAAAGGCTAAAAACGCCACATGAAATTCAGAGAAGTTTTTTTTTTCATCTTCTTCTTTCCCATTAATTTGCAATATTAACTCTGATTATGTAAGAAAATGAAGGAGTATTTTTCTTTGGTGTGAAACAAGGTAATGGATGTGCTCAGCTGGGCTCCTGCGCTTCACTTCAAACACTGATTTTGTCTGAATTTCTTAATAACTTCTTCCTTTTTTTCAGCCAAAATGTGACTAAATATTGATGATTTTCTTTTCTTGTAGATAAATAAAGGTCTTGATGCCTGTTTCCACTTAAGAGACAAAATAATTAGAAAATTTGAAGGAATGTAAAGGTGATAAAGGTCAAATTTAAAGATTTAAAGAAATATAATACTGATAGCGTCATTTAGTGATTTGGTTTACAGGCCAATGGATCTCGCCATAAGTAAAATTGTGGGGTGCTTTGAGATCTCGCTGCTCTTAAAATGGCTTCGGTGCATGGGCAAATGACTCTTGCAAATGGATGCCACATTAGCATTTCTCCAGATATTTACTTCTCATCCCAAACACCACCTCCTAATCCCCCTGTGGACTGCAGTACATGGGGCGCTATAGGCTCTGGCTTCGAGGCATTTTGTTGAATTTTCTGTCATCTTCCTTCTCGTGTCAATGTTTTTTTTTTCTCTATCTCCCTTTTAGTTAGCTCACAAAGAGCCATTTTGCCATCAGATGGAACTCTAACTATCCAGGCCTTCATCTTTGACTAGTTTTACCTTAGCCATTATGTTGGCTTGAAAGCTATTTAGCTCACAAGGGAGCACTGTTGCTTTTGCTTCTTCTCAGTGAAAGCCTTTTCACCATGCCATGGCCTTAAGAGAAGCACAACATGGTTCTGCCTATGGAAGAGTTGAAGACATAATGTGAGCTTGACTTTGTCTCACTTCATTCATCCATCCAAGGCCCTTCAGGCCCCCACAACAATCCATCCAGGCAGGTGACAGGTTAGGGGCTGATTATAGGCCTGCCCCTTCGGGAGTGGATATCATTCCTTGTCTTCTACTCCTTTTTTATCTGCAGGATCTGAGGTGTGGGTCCCAAGCTTGATCAGGGGTAATTACATAGGGCTAGGATTACAAGCCTTGACCCTACTGTGGGGGTTGGACACACCCTGAAAGGAGAGCTGGGGAGAGATTGAAAAAAAAGAAGTAAAATGACTTTAGAGAGCTGGGTTTGTTTGTCAGTTACCAATAGTATCAATATGTGTGTAGGTTTTCAAAGTAATATTGTGTTCTTTAACTTTACATTTATACGTCCTCTTGCTTCCTCTTTTTAATGCTTGATGGGTTCCCTGGCAGCATGGAGCAATAAAACATCTGTTCAAAGAGGTGGTACAGGTAGAGAGCGGGTGTTAATGAGGGGGTTAATGAAAAGGCAGCACTGTTGGACTGAAGTTGTTGGTTCATTCAAACTGAATGTCTGCTTCATCATCAAAATTTAGGCCCCTTAACAAAACAAGCTCATCCTTTTGCGTGTTTCACTAAATGCTTGCACATATTTGTTAAATAGATTTGTGTGTGCATGGGTGTGTGTCAAAGCAAAACATGAGGCCATGTGCCTCCTGTCTTTTTCTATATCCCTCATGCACCAAAGCAAGTAAGGTGGAATGCTCCAGCTCCTATTCAGCCTCAACTCTACCTTCTTCCTTACACACACAAATGCACACATAGGAACGACAAATAACTTACTCTATTAGCTCAACTAGCACCTCGAGTTAAATGACAAAATTTAACAGTCAAACTGAATTTTTGTTTCATTTCTCCAGCTTTTATTGGGCTGTCATTGATGTAAAAAAGAAAAACACTGTCATGTCTAGTGCTGCCACTGACAGTTGTGCTGCATTATTTCACATTTATTGTATCTCATCTCGCTCTATTTCTCATTGTCCCACAGGAGAAAAGTTCTATTCCACTTACTGTATATGATGTTGTCGATGCCTGCGTGTGTGGCACTTTCTCGCTTTAATGTGCCAGTCTGCCATTGCCTCCTGGAAAGAGTAACACTAGGTTGTGTTATTACTCCAAAATACTTTCTCTCCACCAGTCACTACTCTTGATTTTATTTTTTCTTTATTTTTCCCAGTTGAGATTTATCCATGAAGTGTGAGTTCAAAGTCTGATTCTATTCATGGAAGCTCCCAGGATGTTATTTAACATCAACATCTCATTTCTAGTAAATTTCAGTTGGATTTCTATGATGACATATGTGTATTCGAGAATGGGTCACACTTTCTGAACAAGACTGTTTTATTTCAGCACATACCCTGGATTTTTGTTTAATATTTTGCTTTGTGGAAACAAAAATACTGTCAGACTATTAAACCTAAGGGTGCTCAATGAGGAATTTTAGGCCCAATCACAAAATGCTGACTCTTATGGTTTATTTAAAGTGTAACTACACACCTTACTTTTTGCAAAACTCCACCCACTGCCGAATTTAAGAAATGCCTGAAACTGCAAGGGGTGGGGTTGGAGGTGTGGGAAGATCCATAGACATAATATATTATGTTTATGGGATGATCAGGGAGCGGAGAGTGGGCAGGTCGGGATACACAGGCAGAAATGATTGACAGACAGCAGCTCAGCTTACTAGCAAGATGCTATGCGAAATTCACCAAGCACCTACGCCACAGAGCGGTCTTCGATGCGGAAGATTTTTCCCCTCCTGAATCTCCTCAGCTACAGAAGAACAAGGTGGCCTTGAACCGTATTAATCTGAGCAGTTTGTGCGGTTACATTGGCCTGTCAGCAGCTCCAGCACTTTTGGAAAGCTGACTCACGGCAGGTTGTGGCAGCTGCAGGAAGTGCGGCTGTACGTTGCCACTGCTACGATTTGAGCTGCTGTCTGTCGCCAGGTGAGGATCAGCAGGTAAAGGATAAAGTCTGGTGTTACTTTTACAGCCCTCAAAAGCACAAATCCGTCCCATTGCAGGAATATTTCATCAGAAACTCTGTGAAAGAATAGAAGTCTGAAACTAGCAAACTACACCATATAAGTTTGCATCCCTTCATATGTGTTGGTGGGCGTGGTTTTCAATACCTGCAAGGCGAAGACCCGTCTATCTGCATCTGGAGGGAGGGGGCTGTGGGATTTTTAAAATTTTCATGTGACGTAGATAACCTTTCTATGTCACAAAAAACATAACCTGGTTTTATCCTTTAGAGGGCGTTATGAGCCTTTTTTTACCCACAAAATCCCGTTTTAAATAAACTAAAAAAAAAAAAAAAAATATCAACAGTATATGTTGTTTTCATCACAATTAAGTAAAACTGTGTTGTTTACAGCTCAAAAAACACTTTTTCGGATGCACTACCCCTTTAAAGAATTTTGGTCAATGTGTTGCATTATATAGTCATTGTCTTTTTGTTTTGTTTTAAGTCTGTAAATCAAGTTGGGACTCATGATTTGGTGGCTGTAAGGTGTGAGATACTCAAGTGTGAGGTTGCTGTTCTCTGTTGTTTTAAGTTCAGAATTGTTTAGCAAACAACTTGACTTGCTTTTCTTCTACTTGTGTTGTTCACTTGATCTACCTCTGCGCTACACTTAAGTAATGGTAGAATGGAGCTGCAGCATCTTTGGTTGTAGCATCTTCCTCTGTTCAGATCACTAACAAGGTCAAAAGTTAGACAACACATCATCTGTGTTTTTCCCATTTTGGAGCCAGTCAAGGATGTCCTCCATGTAGAGAAGATGTGAGACATCAACATGAAATTTTCCAGCATTCCAAGATTTTTGAAAGCAACACTCCAAGTATTTAATTCTGGTGAGTGTTAAGTTATATAAGTTAGTGTTTGCATTGTAATTATCTTTAATAATTACCAGTGCTTTATATGTATGCAATTGCAAAGCTGTGCAGTATCAGAGGTACTCGAAGTAAGTTTGATAAAAAAAATATCATGAAATATGAGTAGAGGTAAGAAGTCTGGCTCACATTTCCATTTCTCTTCTGATATTTTGTAAAGATCCAATTTTAATCATGTTTTTTTTTTTTTTTTTTTTTTTTTTTTTGTCTCTGCATTGTGCCATATATTTAAAGATTAGGTAGACTGTGCAAGCAGCAAATTGGATCAGCTCCTCTGATCAGCCTTTGTCTAGGTTGTCAATCAAACTATAACAAATATCATTTGATTATGATGGTTGGCTAATGAATCAGAAAAACTTTAATTAAATATTTTGTGGCTCCAGAGGGTTCTGTGTGAATTTACAAGTTGACTCAAGATCAAATGATGCTGATGACATCACTTTAAAACCACAAAAGAAGTGTGCTGTGGAGTGAGGCTATTTAAAATGGTTTGCGTGCTCCATGTTTTGACATTCTTCTAAGAATTAACTATTCTTGTAAGAATAAACTACTAAAAAAATTAAAAATTAAAAACATTGTCTTTTTAAAATAGTTTTAAACCAGTCAAAACCATTTTGAGCAGCAGCAAGTCGAAGATACAACAGCAGTAACCTCTAGAAACTTTGTTTGCTAAATATCCAGTTAAGTCGCTGTCATAGCAAATGTTGTATGGACATTGTGGAACTTTGTACTGTTGATTAAATAAACCAGACATTCCTGCTGTATCACACAATTCAAATCTTTAGCTTTAGCAGTATTTAGGAAAGAATCCATCGTGTCATTTATCATAATATCATCCAACATAAAAAGGACATTTAAGAACAGGGTGAATGGGTGGACTGCAGCAGTAATAATTAGACCTGTTTACATGAACCTGAGGGTACTTTCCACTTTATAAGTCAATGAATTCCTTGTCATCTCATTCTATTTCTTGGCATTTCTACACAAAAATAATGACTACTTGCATGGGAGAGCATGGTTTGCACAATAACACAAACTATGTTTGTCTGTTTTTGCATGTACCGTGTTTTGATGCATGTTTCTTATAGTAAATGCCCCTTTCTGGCCTCGGGCTCCCTGTGGGGAAAATGCCTCAGTGTGAGTGACAGTTCAAGTCATTTAATTGAAGTGGCAGCGTGGGTTTGATTAGCCTGATGGCTTCTAGATGCTGAGAGCTGTAGGCATATGCGAGCCCCAGCGGGAGCTCTGACAACTTGAGAAATGTCCCACGTTGCTCTCTGCACCAAAACCTCACCACTTAGCCTCTCATTCCCTGGGTGCTGAGGCTAAAGACAGAGGCCTTGAGGAGAAGCATCATCTCCCAGCACTGCATGTATGTGCTCTTCTGTATATTTCATTATTTCTCAATCCATCAGTAGATAACACAGCTTTCTTCAAGTGGGGAACCAGTCCACTTGATACCTTGAACTTGACTTAAATGAGTGAGATAATAGTTTAGTCCTTCAATCCACAAAAATTGGAGAATGAGACGAAATGAGAAAACCAATCAAAAAAGGAAGCACACTAAAAACCTAGGAAAGGCCAATGATTTTACAGTGAACTCAAGCCAGTCAGACCCTGGTGCCAATGATCTGCAATACCCCTGGGTCCAATGCACATAATAGAGTGCAGCTAGTGTGTAAATGATGTTAAGTGTAAACATAAGATGTGGTGATCCGGCTCTAACCGCCTCCTTTGCTCCAGCTCTTTGTTAGCCATCAGGATGCCGACCTCCACCTGTACTGCACACCATCTCATGAGCTTTTTACAGCCCACTGCTCTCCAGATTAATTACAGTGGCTGGGAATTAATATCCAATCATTCTCCTAGATGCACTTGCACGCGCAAGCATAAATTATCTAAAAATGCTGTATGCATTGTATGTACATTTAAAAAGCCCAGAAAGGTACAATATACATTAAAAGAGAAGAAACTGAGTGGAAATTAGAAAGAAAAGATGATCACATAACTCACAAGTTAATTAACACCATTTTAATGTGCGCAATTTGAAATTTTCTTGTGTTGTGTAAGGTTTACTTGCTCTAGAAATGTTTTAAAATGTAATAAAAAAAGGTAATAAAAATGTAAAGTCTAAAGTTTTAATCAGTTTATAGGATGTTTCTTTTTGTTTGCACACATTAAAAATAAAACTCGGCTTAACTTTAATACCAAAACAACAAATGACTTCACATTAATCAGTTGAGAAAATGTAATTACCAAAATAAGGAAACACTTTGCATTTTCTGTGCTCACACTCAGGATGCAGTCACCACTTTTTATGTTGTAAGCATTTTCTTTACACATAAACAGATGGAAATGCATGCAAATAGTCTTTTTAATTTTATATATGAATTAAATATGCAAATGTATAATGAAAGGATATCATTTTGTTACGTTTATGCACAAAAGTGTATTGAAATGAAATCAGCAGGTAGAACTTTGTTCTGTTTTTAGACAACAACAAGCACACAAACATTTTATGGAAATAAATGACTTGATAAAAATGCACTGCTATTGTACAAACAGAAAAAAGTTGACTAAAGGCTTTGTTCAGCTGTTTATCTGCTCAGGTGTCTGTGCATGTTTGTGTGTTTTGTTTTGCATTTTTTTAAAAACTGCATTTCTTGCTTCTTTTTGTCAGTGCTGAGCCATTGTTGATAGCCTGACTGGGAATGATCAGCTCTAATGATTTTATGAGCATCTACATGATTAATGTTGGCACAGCGGTGTGTTTGTGAACAAACCCCTCACTCTCTCCTTTTTGCTCCCTCCCACGCCACCCTTCCTCCCCCTCTTTCACAGATACTCAGTGGGAATATCCAGTCTCACTGTGTGCTGATTTTTGTGGTGCTAGCTGTCGTTTGCCACATTAGTGTGTGACAATGGCTGTCTTTGAAGTGGGTTATTCCAGCACAGCTCATAGCCCGGCACAGCGGTGAAGATGTGCCAGCTTGCTGTGCAGACAGGCCCAACTCTGAGCACACAGAAAAACGAAAGTGTAGACGTGCACACGCAGATGTGGGGTAAACACAATAGCTTTCACACCCCCATCCTCTAAATACTCTTTATGTAAGCACTACCATCTCAGACAAAAGCCACACAACCCTCCATATGCACACATCTGCTTCACAGAACAGCTCCAACAAACAGCTTGCACTGTCCTCCCATCACTTCATCAGCAATTTATCATCCATGCATCCATCCATCCATCCATCCATCCATCCACCCACCCATCTTCTCCATTTCTGTTTTTCCCCATCCTCTGTTCTCTCTGCAGGCCCAGTCCAATCTGAAAGCTTAGTTGGGCTTCTTCTCTCTCTCGGCTTATCTCCAAAAGCTGCCTCTTTCATTTGAGTAAATGCCTTCATTCCCAGCTCCTCTATGAGGAAGCTGATAAGGGATGTCTTTTATCCACAGCAGATAGGCTTTTCCCCCCCTAGCTCAGTGTGGGTGTTTGTGTGTATTTATACGCCAGCACAGCCTATGCAAAATTAAGTGTGAGAGATTATATTTGCAAGTCTTGTGTGGATGTTTTTTTTTTCTTATATTTCTGAAACATACATGAATAGTTTTATTTATTCATGAGAATAGTTAATAATTAAATGGTTGAAATATGCAGCACATATCATGTTTTTTCCCATCTTGCTTATCATTCAAATTTGACATTTCTATGATTGCACATAATCACATAAGACTGTTGCAACCTTGCAGGTGTCTGTAATAAGACATGATTAAGTAGGACAAGCTAATCATCACAGTGCCTTACATCTGTGTGTCTGCATGTGTACTCAAGAAGAGGCTGTCTAACAAATTGATTAGGGCTGCAGAGTGGATTTGTTGGTAGGCACAGAGAGATTAGTTTTGTCTAAGGTTCATTTAGTTTAAGCTGTTTCCAAGTGCCACAGTTCTGTCTCTTTTCTTATAAAACAAATATATTGATTGGTCTTTGATGCAGCAAATGTCACAGCCTCATTGGAGATATTCAGTTGTTGAGAATGAAACTCAAGGTACAAGTCAATGCTGAACATGCTCTGGACTATGTCAATTAATGATAGGCCCATATTTAATTTATATTTCCTTTGAATCATTTTCTGTATCTGACTTCAGTGGCAGCGGTCACATCTTGTGATGTCTTAAAGAAGCATAGAGCGGTGCAGCAGGTGGTACTTATGTTTTTGCAATGCTCCTCTCTGATCTGACTGAAAATCTCTCACCATGTAGATGTTTGTGGCCTGAGGAGCTGCCCTGAATCTCTTTTAGCCTCAATGGCAGCACAGCTTGTCTCCTCCGATTAGCATTTTCTTGCAATGCCCTGCCCGTTGGGTACTTCCACCCTCCCCTTGAACACAAGCACACAGCAGCCATTCTCTCAAGGGACATATGAATAATGTTTGTAAAGCTATTGGAGCCTGTGCGAGAAAAATACTCATCCCTGCTCCCCACGGATCCCCAACCTCATTGACTTGGGTTTGTTTGCTCAGGGCCAACAAATGTGCTCTGGCTGATCTTAGAGGAATGCCGAGCTTAGAGTCAATGAGAATGATGCATTAACGGCTCTGCACCTTTTAAAGCTGCTTGCTGTGGTTGAAGCCAGACATCACTTTGTAGGGATTTATCAAGCCGCTTACCAAAGAGAGGTGATTGAATTCATTTGCTTACTAATGAGGGGGGATTGTGAATTGTACACTTCCCCAGCTACACTTCCACCTGTTAAAGCCATTTGCTCATTACAGCAATCAAATCCAATGTTTGTTCTCTATTACAATCAAGTTTGTTTTTGTCACCTCATCAGGCGCTTTTCTGCCGTTACCGATTTCAGATGTGTTGTTTTTTTTGTGTGTTTTTGTATTTTTTGTTGTTGTTGGCTTGTGCCAGTCTTGGTGTGAGCAACATTTTGCTGTAAATATCTTTGTAAATCAAGTTCAGTCTGATTATTTTAAGATTAAAAGCAGAATGCCGCTGTAACTCTGAGTTCATGTGTAGTGAAAAGGAGTTAAACTATCTTATGCAATGGCTATATTTTAAATTCTTAGCCAGTTTTAATTATTTGTTGTGCTGATCATATTTTCTTTGTCGCGTTCCTGTACAAAACCCTCAAGTGTAATCAAGTCCAATCAAATGGCTGCATCAGCTCTCTTGCTCTCAGTCAATCAGGAAAATGGATTTTATTGGAGGTAATTGTGCCCTGTTTGATGTTCATGATGTCTTGATTAGTCCTATTCTCTAGAGTGTTGTTGTGGAGAGTAAGCTCTCCTGCTGTTAAGGTCGGATTAATGGTTAATCCTCTTTGTCTCAGTAGACAGCAGCAGACAGACTGAAGTGTGTTAGCTGAGGTCTGTGCAGTCAGATGAGGTTAAAGTATGTAAACCAAAGGTTGACCAAACTTTAGTTAAAACAGAAAGGGTACATAGGGCGGAGGTTGTTTTTTTTTTTTTACGTGGGACTAATTCTCACAATGTTCCAATAATGTAACTTTAAGAAGATTTAGTCTCTGTCCACACCACACTGTATTGTTTCTGGAAGTATCTAGATTCATGTGAGATTTACAAGATTACAATCACACAATCCATCTCAGCTTGATTTAGATTAAAACTGTCTGATTCAAGCCAATCAGCAGTCATCAAAAGGCAGCATGTTTGTTGTCTGTCTCTTGAAGTTTACTCGTAACAGACGACCAGGTCAGTGTTAGTCGGCTGGTCGTAAAGTTATGGACGCTCAATTTAATTGTCCAGAAAAAAGAAGTGTAATCAGTTAAAAAGAAATACAATCCACTAATTTATCATTCCTAACACAATATGACAGATCAGATATACAGAGAATAAAATACTGCCTCATAAAACCAAGTGTTTAGCATTGATAGAGATGAGCTTAATGGAGCATCCCTCAGAGTTTATGACCTTCAGTGGGAAACATAAGAATGTATTTATTGATGGGAGTAGTTCATTATAATACAAATCAGAGTCAGCAGTTATATCGACGTTACCAGGACTAATTAGAAAAACAGTTGTTTTGTTTTAGTAGGGTTTTGTTAGATTTTTAAACCTCTGTTTATGAAAGTCAGCATAAACACACCGTAAACACACTCTTATGTGCCAAAGACATGTATAGGTCTCATTACACGTAGCAAATTGTCTGTAATTATAAACCTGAAGCTTCCACATCAGTACCATCATAGTAATTTGAGATTTGGTATTTTATTCAGTGACACTGTGGCAAGTGGAGAGGTCAGGGATTAAACCACAAACCCAGCATTTAGTGGACAACCAATTCTACACCCCTCCAGAAAAGTGGCCCAGTATCATCTATCACGAATTAAAACAATTTAATTCAGAACTTGATGACAATGGTTGGAGGCAATTTCATAATGTAATTTGCAAATGAAAAATTACAAATAATATAATAAAACTGCATACCAGCAGAGGTGGGTTTAGAAAGTTTTTGGTGGGGGGGCACGCAGAGGCACAGACTGGGAAAAGGGTGGCACACATAAAAAGTCCTTTTGATAAAAAAAAAAAAAAAAAATGCACAAAAATTACAGCCAGTGATATGTCAGTTTTTTGTCAACATTTTTTTCCTCAGATAATCCTGCATTTTATTAGTTTACTGCTCGTTTAATAACACATACACATCCATTCATAACGAAAAAAAAATATTTTGAGCTAAAAACAATGTTTCTTCCCTATTATTAGCTGTTTAAGTTTGCAGTCGCCACATCTGGTGGTTTTATGACTTTTACACCCACTTCATGAAAAGTAAACACTTTGGGAAGACAATTATTGTGACCCACAGACGTATGTGGTGAAATAATGCTGCTCAAATGCTGCGTTATGATCATGAAAATGGATATAGTTGATATGAAACAACATATAGAAGTATAGTACATCACTTTTACTTTGGCTTCTGTGGTTTCCACAGGCAAAGTTCAGTTAAAACTCAATATTTGTTAGAATTTAATTAATTATTCTTGGGGTGGTACCAAAGGGGCCAGTCAGATTTTAGGGGTGGCCTGTGCTCTCCTCCAGGCCACCTTTCTAGCGCCACCCTTTGAAAGAGGCACTTTAGCTTCAAATTCATACTTAAAAAATGTATGCAGTGGAAATACTTCATAAAATTATCTTTGAGAAATAAGTTCATTTGTTATGCTGCTGGCATGGAAACAAATTCAACAGAGTACAAGAGTCTGCAGAAGTTGTTTACAACTCATTCTTCCTCCAACTGTGTTTTCAAACCCTCAAACCAGCACCAATCATCCAATCCCTGTGGGTTTTGAGCATGTGGCCAGTGTGTGCATGAAAACAATTTGAAATAATCACTATCTCTCACCTTAATAAGACTGCCCCAGGAATTGGACTATAGCCTAAACTAACCGTCACCTGGAGTCAGACTGTGTGTTTGTGAAGACTACAGAGTCTTCACAAACACAGGATATAGTGTTGTCTGTCTGGGATTAGCCTAAATTTAGATTTAACCTTAGTATTAATAAACCATTGCATTAATATGAATATTAATGTATATGAAAATTATCAGAATATAGATTTCCCTAACACTCTACTAATCCCTCATCAATGCAGAGTTTAGAGCAGGATGAAAGTGAACCACTAATGCTGCTGTGTTACATTAAAATCCTGTTTCAGATGTAGATATTTGTCAGATGCTAAAACTGGGATATTCGTCCCAGCATGAGTTTTGGAAGCATCCTATTCATGTAGCTCACACAGCAGCAGTCTGAGGCTTCCCACAGGCAGACAGGCAGGAAAAAAGTCTTTGAAAAAATCTCACATGATCAGACCTTAATCTAGTGTGGTGTACAGTATTGACAACTGTGTGTGTGTGTGTGTGTCCATCCATGCCAAATTACTTCAGAGCTTATTATCTGTCTTTTCTTTAGAGTTTCTGAACCATCCTCTGTCCCAATAAGTAGTAACGCTTTGACGCTTGAGGGCACTTCAGCAACTTTCAATCGTGGTTAATCTGTTTTTGATATCTCCCAAGGTCTCTGTGGATGCACAGCTGAGGGAACAAGTAAGGGTTGTTATAGAGATGGGCCATTTGTAGCTGCTATCTCAGAGACGTGGTTCCATTCCCACTTTGCAACCAGAAGAGACAGCTCACTACATCATTCAGCTGTTTGTTATTTTGTCTGAAGCAGGAGCTGACCGAAGAGGAGAAATGTCTGTCTCTTTCCCCAGTTGCCTGAAGGTGAAATCCATTCATCATTTTGCAGGGAACCTGCTTGCTTTTGCATGCATTCTTGCATGTGTGTGTTCATGCAGATGTCCACATCAATATGTGTGCATGAGATGGGAGGCTTTTCCATGGGATATGAGGTGTCACAGACTATTGTTCAGGGTGAGTGAGCCAGATTGAATTCCTGAGATTCAGTTTGGTATTTCATTGGTGTTAAACTAAACAATCCCAGCTTGTGTTTTCTTTTGACATCTGTGACAACAGCCTTTATTCAATCCATTGATCTACCTCTAACCCTGTTACCTTAGCTTTCAGCAGTTATTCTGGTCCTTTTGGCTGTCATGTCTCTCTCTTTTTACAAGTCATTTATTAGCACATCCCAATTTATACATACTGTGCATAAATATTGAGCTTAACTTTATTTCTTTATGCATTGCTAGGAAAACTAGAAACAAGTGCATGGATTATTGAAAAATTTGCAAGCATAAATGAAAATGCAGTAAGTGAAAAATAAACTGTACAAATCGACTCTGCTTGCAATTCAATATTTGGGATGACAACTTTTATTTTTCAACACTGACCCCTGTTAGACCAATTTTCTTGTAATGTTGAGGAATAGTTTTGCAGGCTTCGTCAAGGACATAGAAACCTTTTTTGGCTTGTTGGCTGCCTTTTGTTCTGTTCTCTACCAAGGTAAACACACTGCTTCGGTAATGTTGAGGTTCAGCCTCTGGGGAGGATTCACTACTCCATAAGACCTGTTTCCACAGATTTTTTACTCCAGCTTTTGTGTCATATGGCATAAACTGCAGCCTTTTCTCCCCATTTCCCTTTTTAAAGATGCACTGTGGAACTTTTGCTAATTTTCTCAGTGAAACGCCCTCTTTCTACGGTTAATTTGACATCCGTTATTAATCCTACCTGTACTGTGAGATACAGTGAAAATCAGTCTGATGTTGACTCTCGTCTTATTTCTTGCTCTGTCCCTTACTCTCTTTCTTTTCTGATTTTTGCAATAGTCTGAAGAGTTTTTCTGTACATTTTAGGCAATTCTTGTACCTCAAGACTCCATCTTAGGCTCTATTATATTTTCACTTTATTTACTTTCTCTGGGGTCCATTTTTGAAAAATATATTGTGTATTTTTATTGTTATGCAGACGGCATCCGGATTTATTTGCCTCTAAAATCTGCTGGAGATCAATGTATAGAGAACCTACAGAAATGCTTGTGGGATGGAGATGAATTTCCTCTGTATAAAAAAAATAAAAAAAAAAACCAGAGGTCATTAGAGGAATACTGGCCTGCTGGTAGGATGCAGCAGTGCTATTGGCTCTCTGGACTCATTTACCCGCCCTTTTATTAAAAATCTTGGGGTTGTTTTTTATTTTAACCTCAATTTTGACAGGCATGTCGGTCCAGTCTAGTTTTTATCAACTGAGGCTTATTAGTAAAGTTAAGCTTGTAGTAAAGTCAAGATGGTGGGAGTACATTACTCCACTACTGCCTTCCCTTCACTGGCTGCCTGTCTCTTTTAGAATTTCTTTTAAATTTTTACTTTTGACTTTTAAATGTTTAAATGGTCTGGCACCTCCCTATTTTTCTGAGCTTATGCACTTGTAGAGCTCTAAGATCTGAAGAACAAAGGTGGTTAGTAGTCCCCAGGACTCGACTCGTGACTTTGGGGGACAGAGCTTTTTTCTCAGCAGCCCCTAAACTCTGGAATGGTCTCCCTCTTTCTGTGAAGTCTGTCAGAAACCTGAATGAATTTAAATCTCTTTTAAAAACTTATCTTTTTACATTGGCTATGAACTCCAGAGAGCACGATTCATTAGGCCAGGCTTTGTACTATCTTTTCTCTTTTGTCATTTATTGTTTATTTTATTGTTGTTTGATGTTTTAATTTGTATTATTATTTGACCTGGGCAGCATTTTAGGTATCTCTTGGTATGTAAAAGCGCTAGATAAAGCGCTAGATAAATAAAGTTTGATTTCATTTCATTTCATTTTCCTCTCTACCTTCGATAATGTCTTCCTGCATTTCTTTGCTGAATCAGCCACTGTGGCCGCTCTATGCGGCCAGTGTGTTGATGTTTGCTTGCTAGCGTGCGATGCGGTGCGTAAAGCAAAACTCAGGTGCAACGTCACGCATTATTCTAGAAGAAAAAGTTTGTGTGGTTTCTCTGCATTAAAATGATCCTGGGCAGCCACAGCTCCAGAATTGTGCATAATTAATATCACTGTGCCATCAAACAAGTTTCGGAACTCATAGTTTTGAAATCGGAAAGTTACTTACTGCATCTTTAAAAATTACCGACAGCCCAACTTCCAAAAAGATCTTTTCTGAGGTTTAGATTAACTAGATGGATCAACTGAAAGGCCAGAATCTCTAGGGTCCTGTGTCAAGTCTTTCTGGATTTTTTTTCCTGTTTTTTAACCCCTTAATGCCTAAATTTATATATAATAAAATAAAAAAAGGCAAGGCAGTTTATTTGTATAGCACATTTCATGTACAAGACCATTCAAAGTGCTTTACATAAAACATTAAAAGCATTATAGATGGTGCAAAGAAAGCATTCAGAAGTAGTAAAAGGTAGCAACAAATAGCAAAAAGCACAATATAATTATAAATTACATTAAAATGATAAAAGCAAGATAAGTTAAAAAGAAATCGTGCAGGTTTCATGCATAGGCGCATGAAAACAGAAATGTTTTTTACCTGGATTTAAAAGTGTCTATGTTTGCTAAAAGTTTAAAAACAAAGTAAATACAGAAAAAAAGAATAAGACTAGAATAAATTCATAACAATGAATAAATTAGAAAATGAATAACTGATATAAAATAAATACATAATTAATTGTAAATTTAAAAAATTTATAATTTAATTTGATAAAAAGAAAAAGTGGTTTGCCTAAAAACCCGTTACTGGTAACATTCCTGTGAAAATGGTCAGGGACAAAGACCAAATAAGTGAAAATGCAGTCAATGTCTAAACTAAACTTAAGAAATATTAGAGATTGAATTTTGCTTTGTGGAGCAAAATATTAAAAAAAAAAAAAAAAGCAGGCATGGCTTAAAACTTTTGCACAGTGCTGGGTTTTAGGGTTTTTTTTTGTTTGTTTGTTTGTTTTGTTTTGTTTTGGTTTGTTTTTTTTTTTCATTTCTGGAGCTAGGGGTCAGTGGTACAAAAACTGAAACTGTAGCTAAAGCCGAGGTAATTAATCTTCACCCTGCAATCTAGGATCTCCGTCGCAACTCCCAGTGCTCTCCAGTGAATCTCGGTGACCCATGTTTTTGCTGTTTCTGCGCCAGTTATTAAAAGCCAAGGGAAAGGTTACAGTAAATGCCACTCAGCTGATGTGCAGCTTAGGGCAGATCTTCTCCAACATATGCCATTCTGAATTTCTCTCCTACATTTTGAGAAAGTCATTTCACATCATTTGATTTTTATTTTTTTCATCTTTTAAAACTTACAGCTGCAGCCCAACTTTATTCCCTGCAACTTTCTCTGTAGCTTTAATGAAAGTCTTTCTAAGTCTTTCCTCTTTGCCACAGAATTAAAATAAAAGCATGAAACCCTCAGCCTGCCCATGCACCTGGGTCTGATAAACTGGCAGTTTCCTCTGAATCTTCCCCCCTTCTCCCATCTCCAGTACTGTTCCTCTGAGGTTTCTTTCTCCGCTCCTTCCCTTCCCTTGTCACCACTTTTCTCAGACACCCCGGGCGCTCATCACAGAGGTCACGCACCTGTCGCCTGCTGTAAACAGAGAATGAATAATTCAAAAGTTGGTGCTGGTTGACTGCAACAGCTGATGGTCTCTCTGTGACGAGCAAAGATTTAGCCAAAGGATGCACGCTATAATCCTCAACTTGAATCCCACTAATGAGAAACGCTCTCCAGAGAGTCTGAGGACTCACTCAGAACCAGACTGCATGTCCTTGACCTCTGTGAGAAATAAACTTAGTTTAAAATGGCTGTCTGTAGTGGTGTGAGAAACTTCTACCCAATGCACTGGTTACATAGATGAAAAACCTGACATAGATGATGCTACCATCACTCTTAATAGAGCTACTTCCATTGTTTGTGTCCCACTCTCTAATCCTAAGGTGTCAGCCTACATAAGGAGCTGACCTATAACAAAATCTGGCTATGTTTGAGAGAAATACCCACGCAGAAATTTGAGAAGAATCGGTTGGGACTGCTGGGTAACTGGAGTGATTGGTTTTCACTCCTTATCGCCACCTCAGCACATTTCCAAGATGTACTGTGATACTCAGGAGGGAATTCATTCTAACACACTGACTGCAGGCTCACCTGCTCACACCACACATACAACTGCCACTATTGCCTCCACCCATCCATCCATCCTCTTCCAGCAGTCCTCTTCCCGGTCTTTTAATCAAGTGAAATCCTGCCGGTCGGTGTTAACTCTGGAATCCTGTTATGGCTTCGCTCCACCAAACACCTGCACTGGTTCTGATAAGAACCCTTATCTGCTCAGTCCCACGTCTCCTCTCTGCACCCAAGGAGAACAGAAGGGTCCTACAGCAGGAGTGGAAGGTATATAACGCTACCGATGGTGGCCACATTGATTGTTTTTTAAACCACATCCTCTCATGTTTGAATGGGTTTGGAAGCACAAGGACGGTGGTAGCTGCAGCAATGGAGTGGAGTGTCAAGTCTTTTGCTGTGGTGAAGTTTTCCTATTTAAAAACGTCCCAGCTGCTTGGATTGGGTGTGCCGTCTACAATGCAGTGCCTCATAAGAATCATTTCTTTATGCACTTCTCCCATCTTTGTAATTAAACATGAGGAATGAGAGGAGACATCTGCATGCCAGCACTTTGAGGAGAGGAGGAAGGAGACAACAAAGGGCAGAGCAGCTTCTTACGAAGGCTTGGCAATTTGCAGTTTGCAGCTGTTTTCCTTCAGAAAGCTTGTCAAATGGTTTGTCCTCTCTCAGCCTAGAAGTGCCTCACAAACCAGTCACTGATTTTTCAGCTGGTGCTGGTTAGAGGCTGATGTTTGGCACATGATGACACTTTGCCTCCTTTGTAAAGATTTGTTGACTGGGCCTGGAGCTGCATCCTCTCCTCCATTAACAGGAATTTAGATGTGATAAGAGACATATTATTTGGTGATCAGTAGGGTCAATGAGATGACAGTTGTCTTTTCAGGGTGGCACATCATATGTTGTATTGTATGCTTTCTGCACACAGTCCATGCATGCATCTACAAAAGAGGGGTGGAAATTTTATGCAAATACTAAGCAGTTTTTCCCTCATGTTTACTTGTTTCTTGGCATTTTCCCACCGTTGTGTCACCTTTGTTAAGCTGCATATGCTGTGCAGGATTGAAAATCAAATGAGTCTAATGGGTCCACAAGGCATGGTGCTGTGACCTGTAAATTAAGTCCCACAGATGTGCTTCTGTAGATTAATCTTCTTGCTCATGAGCAATTATTCTGGCAGTGATGCTGAGGCATGAGGCTAATTTGAAACAATTACAGCTCAGGTTGGGCAAAATTAGCTAGTTAAATTCCCAAGGCCACTCCTGATTGAGACTGAGGACATTTTAAAAAGCAACTTGAGGTAATTGTTTTTTAACATCAGCTCATCCTTTAGCAAACCAGTAACTTGGAAACTTTCTAGTTCAAACCATTTGATAGATTTTGTCTGCTTTCAGCCAACAATGATATTAATCTGGATTTTGTATGCGTATGTGACAGATTTAAATTATCTATGAACCTATGCATCATTTTTTTTTCTTGTTACTCTATCTACATTATATAAGGTGAGCAAATGTATGCATGAGCACTGCACTCATCCTCACAGCTGATGCCACATCGGTTCCTCTTCTGTAACCCTCCTGCAACTTCATTCCTGTTTCTCAAATAATATAAGAGCTGCCCTCCACATCCCTGCTATGTGGAAGCATTAAAGATAAAAAAAAAAAAAAAAAGCCCTACAGCCACGACTTAAAAAGAACAGGAAAGATTTGTCTTTTTATAGCAGCACATATTTCCATTAAGAGTTTTAATTGGCTGTAGACACATGCCTGAAAGCAGAATTTAAATTCGGTGTATTATAAGACACATCTAAAACAAAAACCTGGAAAGAGGGAGTGGGTGGAAAAACAAATTAATGGATTTAGATGATCAACGGGTCATTTGATTAAAGAAAGAAAAAGTCTGCTATGAAAAGTAATTTCGACTTGTTTGGGAGAGACTCTTTTGCATAACAATAAATGCAATAATATATAAGTAATGCAGAGTTTATTTTTCCCTGCAAGCAGTTTTCCATTGTTATTTGTATAAATAAAAGGAAGATTCTTTACCTGCAATGCCTACAAATCTCACTATTTGCAACTGTTCATCTATATCATAGCGAGCTATAGAGAGCTTTTATCCTCTGCTTTTTGTAATGCAGAGTTTGGTTGGCGAGGAACTTAAGCAAGGATATTTCTACTGTGTTTAACTATGGCTACACTTCCTTTCTATGTTCCTATAATAGCCTCATAACCACTGTTTTGTCTGCATCATAGTATCTGAGTGAATGTTTTTTTATCCCTCGCTCCTTTCATCTCCTCATTTGGGGGGAGTTAAATTTAGAAAGCAACCTCTGTCTTGAGCATATTTGCTCCTGTAAATCTCACCCTCCTCCTCCAAGGATCCTGCCAGCCTAGCTCACCTACCATATCTAATCAATTTATAATGAGTTGTCACAGTCAGCATGACGGCTGTGTGATGCTTGGTTGGCCAGCCTGATATTTATTCATGTAAAAAACGATGTTGTACTTAGTGCCACTTACACAAATGACTCAATTTGCTGTGGAAGTGAAGCTCATCTAAGTTCCTGTCAGTCCCGCTGCACTTCAACTTTTTCCATATGTTTGGGAACGGCACAAGTTTGAAGTAGTTTTTCTAATCGTTTTTTTATTTTTGACATGACATTGTTAGATGGCAGTGCTAGTTATGGTAATGATTTTGGACCGGAGGGCTTATTTTGACTTTCATGTGGATGTTTGAATTGTTTTTTAACTTTTTTAACACTGAGAGTTCCTTCTGTTTTTATTTAGTTCATAAGATCTAACAGCCATCATTATCTGCAAACCAAAGGAAAAGTCTGACTGACTCATTTTTGAGCTTGAAAGTAGAAAATTGAAATGATGTTTCTCTTGTGATTTTCTCTTCTTCCCCAATTTATCAACACATTAAACTTCTGTGTAAAGCTGCAGCTGCAGAACAATGACTGGCCATCGGCACCATCAGCATAGATTAATGTGTTTCGTACTCCCTTTCTCTGCTTGCTTTTTCCTGTGTAGCATCAGGAGTCAGTCGCATCTCTCTTTCTTGCCTGTAGCCAGCTGCCTGGTAGGGCTTCACAGTGGGGAAGCTGAGCAATTTGTTTCTGGATGGCTCCAGGCTTATCGACTCTGCTTGACAGATGGGCCTCGCCACTGCTCAGGTTGGGTTCGGTAGCAACGCGCCGCATACTGCTTGCCTGACAGAACTCATTATAGACACACGCCAGGAGAAGAAGCATCTCCACGAGGTCCTGTTACAGAGCACTGCTGAGCCACAAACTGTAGACCTAACCCTGCTGCTAAAAACTTCTTTGTATTTTAAAGTAAAATGTAAAAATTTGTTATTGGGTCAAACTTGCTGTCAAAACACAGATTTAATGATTTGATGCAACGTTAATAGTAAGATAAATTAAACTAGGGATAATGAAGATCGTTTTAGGGTCACACTCTGCCTTTAACCTTGTAATTCATTCAAGCCAGTAACTCACAGTAAACTTTGTGTCTTTGGCTGATGAGGCAATGTCGCTGCTGATGCCAGAGGCTGTACGTTGATCCAATTTAAACCTCAATGTCAGGTCGTATTTTATTTATAGCCCATCAATTAGCCTGTTCTTCTATCCAATCTGTGATGAAGCATCACAAGGATATGTCATCAAATTCTTCTCCATATTCATCTCTTTTTTTGTATTTTATTATTTGTATACTGTAATCTTTAATGAGACTCTGCAGGACAGTAAGGGATGAACACAGGTGAGGTTTGGAGGGTGACAGAGAGGTCATTTCAACAAATTCATTTTCTCTGAGTAAATTCTCAGAAATTACACTTGAAAAAGGGGATCATTATAAAAAGAAAAACAAAATGAAATGATCTCTGTTCCTGAGAGTGCTCCATTTTCCGTCATGGGTCAAACTGTGCTTAGCCTTGCATATAATCAGGCCACATGGAGCAGCCTGGCACCTTCTGCAATTCAGAGCGAAAGGAGGGCAAAACTCCTTACTACATATGAGAGACTTTTTAAAAAGATTAGCTCAAAATAGTTTCACAGACAGCAAGTGGTCATACTGAGATGAAATATAATCCTCGGAAAATTCTTTACAGGCTTATTAAACATCAGCTCAAGTATATCTGCTTGAAATATCCCTGTAGACGTAGATTTTTTTGGATCACGGATAGCTTTTAGCAAGTCAAACAGATTCACACAGTAGAAGCAAATAGACTCATTTATGTTCTTGAAGTGAACACACAGACACCAAGAAAAGGAAACAGGGCACTCCCCTGTGCTCAAATATTTCTTTCACATATTTATAGCTTATACTATGTCTGCCGGCTGTGCACACTTTGAAATACAAACCGACATGTGCAGCATACACAGATATTAACTTACACACTTGAGTAGACAATACAGCGTGGCAGGCGAGTGACCCAGAAAAAAACAGCAAATATGTAACATAAATAAACAACTTTAAAAGCAAGATGTAAGAACGCAGTTGCAACTCCTGCACTCTTTAACGTAACCAGTCCCATCAGATCTTATTCTGAACTCAGGTTTACAGATTGTCATTGGGCTTTAAAAGGTTGGAGCACGGAAGTGAGCGAGGAACGGTTGTGCAAAAGATGCCGGTTTGTAATTAAAACTGATTGTGGTTAATGTTCTCTGTCTGTGCTGTAATAATTCCCACAATGGTCCTTACACCACCTGCTGTTGAAGATGAAGCTAATTGGCTGTTAAGAGTTACTTTTCTTTCTCTAAGTGAAGTACATTTGGACATTCAACAGCAAAGCAATGTCATTTTTTGACGTTAAACAGCCATGAGCTTACAATCTGCCATAAGGCCAATTTGCATTTTTCATGGCTTTTTCTGTCCTATACCTCTCTAAAAGTGTTCGTTTGGTTCATTGCAACAAAATAAAAATATATAGAGAGAGTTGTATTAGCTGACTCTTGCGGTGCTGTCAGATCCAGTCCCATCACCTCGTGGTCTGAGGCAGGGCAGCAGCCGCTGGAAGGTTTGTAGGGCAGCTTGAGAGGTTAGTGTAACAACAGTGTGACAGATGCACAATGAGCACCTCTCTGTTGCAACTTGAGTATGCATGTCAGGACCTGTCTTTATACTATCACTTTATGGGATATGAAGACTGCATCTTCAAAGAGAAATTATTCTGTTCTCTTGGCAAATGAACAAACAGTCATCCATACGGTTAAAGCTAAATATGCACATGTTCCACCTACACTTATTGCTCATCATTTCCCTTGCAAATTCAACACAGTGAAGTTTAGGTGTGTAGATATTCATTATCCCAGCTGGATAATTAGATCAGAAGCTTAATGATGAAGGTCTAACTGGCAGACTGACTGTCACTCTGCAGGTGATCACAGCTGAGCATCAGAGATGTGGTGCATGTGCCAAAAAAATCAGCAGGAATCAGAAGAAATCCTGTTAAAAAAATCTTTTTTCCCAGTAGAATAATTGAAGTAGAAGAACGACAGAGTCCAGCATGTATATAATAATTGTAACTGTGTTTGAATTCCAGAGCAGATCCTTGATGATGAGGGTTGAACTGATTCTCCAGCTGTTACTAAGCAGGAGTCACAGCTGAGCAGTAAAAATGTGGTGCATGATGTCCAAAATTCAGCAGGAATCAGCATTTTAAAACACAAAAGGCAGAGCTCCAACACTCCAATTCTTCTCTACATATAAAAACAGACAATTTTGGTGTTATCTTTTAAAATTTCATTATGTTTAATTTTCTGCCAGGTTTTATAAAAAAAAAATGCTAAATTAAAGTCATTGGTGTTTTCTTTTACTTTTTTTTTTTTTTGTTTTGTTTGTTTTGTTTGTTTTTTTCCTTTCATTAAAACAGTAGATATAAAACTATGATGGTCCTCAGTTTCACAGTATAATGGTGTCTTTCTGTGTCTGTGGTCTACAATATTGGGCCAATATTTGTGCCAGGCTGGAGTCTAGTCAAAAGTGATGCATTTGTCCAGTCAGATTGTGGAGAGCTTATGTGATCTGGCACCTTTTTTACATGAATTTACCCTGAGGAAAAGAAGGTAGAGAGCATGTCACCCAACTCCAAGACCCTGCTGTGCCAGCAACTATCCCACACAAGAATAATAGATCAGAAACAGAAAGGCTTTTTTTCTTCTTCTTTTCAACCTTCTTTTCTCCTTCTTTTGCTGTTCAGCTGTAGTAAAATGCAGAGCAGGGAGGTGAGATGGGGGGTGGGGGTTGACTTTAAGAAAAGTGAGTTTGCTAATAGTAAACAGAGGAACAGGAGCAATGACGAGAATAACTGTGGGAGGGTTAAACAGCTAATTCTAGGATAGCGGAAGAGGGATAGCTCAGCAAGTCTGCTTGTGTACATTTGAATTAATTTTTTTCTTAGATGAGCATGTAGAAAATACATGAAAATTCAATGTTTGAATTCCATGGCTCGGATGCAGCACACACTCACATCTAAGTAGATGCAATGTGACGGTTGCTGTTGTGTAACCAAGCCCAGTGAGTCATGAGAGGGAGGAATGTGTTGTTGTGATGGGTGGAGGAGGAGGCCAGCCTTTAGGAAGGACTGGCAGAGACAGTCAGATCCGTTAGCAAAGTCATCTGGAAGAGGGAGAAAGAGGCTGGACATTTGGTTTCAGGCCATGCCTCAACTGTATGTGGTTGTCTGGACGCCGGGCCACAAGTGAGGCATAAATAAATCTGACCCTTGATGCAGACATAACTCTGGTCAGAGCTAGCATATGTGCACATAACCACATACACATGCAAACACATATGTGCAAAAGCACATGACATTTTTAAGTCAGTGGGAAATGACGCAGAGTGATGGGAGGGAACCAGAATAAGCAAGCTGAAATAACATCCATCTTCCAGAATCACTCACTAACACATACAGAAATGCAAAAACGGAGCTTCAGTTTGCTTTAATCTGTACTCCCACTAGAATCAAACACAATATGTGCCAAGTGCAAAATTATACCTAGTTTGATTTTTTCTGTGTATATGTGTGTGTTGTGTGACTGTGTTTATATTGACTTCCTCCTCGCCCCGGGAGCTATTTGTTTTCAGGGATGCGTAGGCAGTTTTGTTTGTATGTGTTTTTCTGTGAGTATGATATTCGCCTAGTACATGCGGGCTAAGCACACACACTTCCACGCTCACTGTCGTACATGCCTGAATATCAGGCTGTGCCTCAGTGGCAGTGTTATCATCCAAAGAGGCAAACAGCCAGCCCATGATTTAATAAGCTGCCTAGGGAGTCACAGAGAGGTGGGAAAGCACTATCAACTGATAACTGTCCTCCCTGCAAACCCATCTTTTTCCTCTGATAGCCCAGCCAAGAGAAGACTCGGCTTCTCCTTGCTTTTTATGTGAATGTGCATGTTGTGTGTGGGAGCGTTCTCCTGCCGGCTGCTGCCCACGTGTCTGTAGGCTGCGTCCATGCTGTGCTGCTTCACTCTGGGTGTCAGACAGACAGCAGAGGAGAGCCCACACATGGCAAAGGGAGGCCTGATCCTGACGCTGAGGAACATATGCTCAGAGCTTCAGTGCTATAGAGCCCCCCACCCCTACCCACTGACCAAACACACACACACACACCTTGCATCATGGCTTCCAATTCAGTCAAGTGGGAGAAAGTCATGGCCCAGAGCTCTGATAGATTCTCAATCTTTCACTCTGTTCTGCTCTTCACACAAGCCAAACAACAGCATCATCACCCTAACACAATCTTGACAGCAATTCCAAGAAAAGAAGAGACTACCATGATGCCACAACAAACAAGAAAAACACTCCAGAAAATTTTGGAGAGCAACTGCTGTGCTCATTTTGATGGCTTCTGTTGTTTTTATTTTTTTATTTATTTGAGATGGCTTTGTAACCATTTTAGCAGTCTGGGTAAATTCTTCATGGAATAGCTTTATTTTTTATCCAATCTATTCCAACCTATAAAAAAATGAGTCTAAAGCCAGGGGAATATGTGTTTTTTGTAGACAGATAACAAATTTGAGTGTCATTTTTTTGATTTACTAAGGTGACTCACAACTACTGTTGGACCATTAAGGACCTTCAGTTTCACATACGGCTTTACTGTGCAGACATACCTGCAAAATGTAAAAACATTCCTGCATCCTCACTGCTAGATTGTTAGAGGTTTGCATGGTGGGCAGGTGAAATTTATATTGAATATTTAAGCCACAAGCAAACAAGCATATGTTTTGCAGGGAAAAAATGTGAAGACTTTAATGAAATTTAACACTTTTCAGACTATGAATGTTAAGCAAAGGGGATTATTTTTGCTTTGGAGTTTGTTTGTTTTTTGCAGCAAAGGAATTAGACATTTCCCCCACTAACCTGAATAACTCAGTAAAATATAAAGAAGCTAATGTTACACTATACATCACACTGTCTGTACAAAAATGAAAGAAAAGAAAAATCTAAAATTAAGATGGTGGCCTCAGCGTGAAGAAAATGGCACTAAATACACCAAAATAAATAGTAAATGTCAAGAGAAACAAGATGATTTTGTTTCTATGCCGCTTTTGTCCACTGACTTGAATGTGATTGAAAACTTATTAATAGATTTCTACAGATGACCCAGAGATCTCACAGAACTGAAAGCCCTTTGCAGGAAGACTAAAATTCCTCCACAGAAATGTATTTGCTGCTACAAAAAGAGTTTAAAAGCGGTTATGCTCACCAATGAGGGCATTAAAGACACCTAACACTGTAGTTTGTGCATCTGCCCGTCCTTCAGACCTGTGTGATGTAAATTTTGTCATTGTGTTGAATTTTGTCATCATTAGGTCCATCTTCAGTCTTATGAGTGTAGCGTATGTATTTGTAATCAGTGCAGAATGCATTAATTTCTATTAAATAAATAAATTAAATGAATGAACAATCAGTCAAATAGATGGGAGACAGAAGACCAACATGGATTTCTACTCTGAAGAGAGATTACAAGCCCATGTAACATCACCTGACAAATGGATTTTGAACACAACCTTCGTCAGAATTCTGGTAATTTAATACACACACATACAAAAATCAGGCTAATACCCAGCCTTATTCAAGGTGACCATGTAGAGTCCCTAATATGCTTGCAATCCTCTTCCTATATATGTAATTTAGACAATATAAGTAATGCAAAAGGAAAAAACAGGGAGGTAAATTTAAAAGAAAAAAAAAGTGTAATTTTCATCTTAATGCCTTTTGCCTTCAGGTAATTGATTATTGCAGTGTTTTAGTGAGGCTAGGCAGTTGTTTTTTATTATTCATTGTTGTTACACACAGTAGTGTAACCACATCTCTGTCTATGTGTGTATTGCGCAAGAGCTCAAATGATAGGCATACTTTGGGGCGGCCACGGTGACCCGCAGCTGACACCGATGATTGATCCTGGTGCTGGAATAAGTGCCTGCGCATCGCTGAGCGCGCCGGTCCACTGAAATGCAGCCAGGCGGAAAATTAGAAATCTCTTCATCCCTGGTCCATTTGAAATCCGATATCTCCCATCTTCCTTTCATGCAGACACCTTTCCTCGGCCAATAAATCAGTAATTAAATGATGTATTTATGTGTATGCGTGTACATGTGGGACAGGTGTGTGCCCTTGAGGGATAAGACTGCACAGTTGGGGCTCCTAAATCTCTGGTAAAATTTCAAATCCCTCAAATTGCACATGTAACCTACCTTTTGTCTACATTAAAAAGAAACAAGCATACATGTGTATGTTTTGTACATTGTGTGCTGAGTGTCAGCCGAATGTGTAATTGTGCCTCTGGTCTTCTTTGATCTCTCCATTTGACCTTTTGAAAGCCATCTTGACATATTATCATCACCTAATGTTTCTTTACTCCTAACGTTTGTCTCATTGTGTTGTCCAGGTACATCAGCCCAGGGCAGCCCTCTTCTTGCCTCTCTCCCTGTGCCAGGACGGCCTCTGCAGCCTCAGCTCGACCTCAAACACCTCCTGCCCTTCAGGCTCAATGGATCCTCCCCTCTTAGCCTCTTCCCTAACTTCAACACAGTGAGTTCAACGTCATGAAACTATCACCTAGAAAGAAATGGAAATGAAAATGAAAGGGGAATAAATGACTTTTAGGAGCAAGATATTTTTGCAGCATTAAAGATCTCCAGCCAAGCCTGAGATGCCTGTAAATAATGTGGTGGATAAAGCAAAAATATTTTGTGAATAGGTAAATCATTTTTCCTGCAGTGGATAATATTGTGGTAACATGCTGGGTTTTTTTTTTTTTTTTTTTATCTCACGGAAGATTAAAATAGGCAGTGTGTTTCAGTTATTTATTGGGACTGGTATTTATTTAAATATCATTTCTATTGTCCACTGTAGACAGGTCCGGTTACGCCAGGATTAACATAACAAATTATTTTTCTTTAATCATGCAATTTAATCCTCATAAGATTGATATCAGGATGATAGTTAAAATGATTACTTTAATTCTAGCCACTGGGTTATCCTCTTTAGCATCGTCTGCCCTGCCAGACAACTAGCTCAGATTTAGGATTTATTCTTATTCAGGCTGTGTTTCACCATTCAGCACAGCTGGTGTCGTTTCAGCATCAGCATATACAGATGAGACCCCTATTACTTGTTTTCAACATCACCAGCAAACCGTTTGGTGCCTCAGCTCTGATGCTTACCTCGCCTTTGTGCTTAGAATTAAAAGCTTGTGTCTTTGATCTTTTACTTGCCAACACTATGCACATTGTCACTGTGTGTGTGTGCAGGCACTTCTGATTTCTTTTGATCCTAGTTTATATACCCTGTATGTGTGTATTAAAGCCGCTCCTTTCATTGCACTGTGAAACTATCTCCACTTCTATGGTCTATAAATGGAGCATAAGCTTTTCAAACTGAGCAAAAACAGGTAGGATGAGACAGGGTGAGGAAAGGAGAGAGGGAGGATGCAGACATCTGGCTGGTTCTTTACAGTGGAGGACATGTGTGAGGGGGTGGATGAGACATAAACGTTTGCTGTATGATGAGCATGTAGGGGGTTGCCAACCTCTGATGTAAAAAGTTCAGTGTATTCATTTGTTCTGCCGCCCACCATACTGCCTTGCGGAGGGCTGAGTGTGCTTGCAGCAAAGGCAGAATGGTAAACACTCACTCTTCTCACACCTTCATATATTTATATTAGTGGTGCAGGCAGTGGGGCAGGTCTCTGGTCAGTGTTTTGTCTGTGTTTTGCTTTGAGAAAATTGCTATTTCTACTCTCAGACCGGTGTGTGTTCCCTACAGCTCTGTTAAAAATAATTTGTGGCAGCCACTGTTTAAAGTACTGTTTTATGTCGGCACATTATGCTTCCGTTTCAAATAAATAACAGTAGTAAAAAAGTAAAAGGTGTTGCAGATGAAATACGCAGCAGATTAAGGATGAATGCAGCAAGCTGGTACAAAGGAGACAGAATTTAGAGTTTGGAATTTACCACAACCAGGATGCAGAAATTGTGATAAGCATGGAAATAACATCAAATCAGTGTCGCTTCAGTCCCAGGAGGAGATGATTAGCCTCCCGTAACACACTGTCTGACGGTGCAGCTGTGGCATTAATCACAAAGTCCATTGAACTGGGAGCTCCAGGTTCTCTCAGTCTTGATAAGGCACATGTTGTACCAGGCGTGTGGAGGAGGCGGGAGGAGATGAATGCACCTGTCTCCAAAACCAAATATCCTCCAGTTGCCTTGGTGTCCCTTCTTACATCCTCCCCCACCTCAACCCCTCCTTATCTCTCTGTGTGTCTCTTTTTCTCCAACTATCCTGAAACTCCATCACAGACTCAGCCGCCTGATGCAGGATAAGTTCTGTCTGCACATAGACGGTGGGGGAGAACCAAGTACTTGGACAAAAGAAGCATTTATAGCAGTCGGTTCAGGATGGCTGCAAACAGACAATGGGCACATTCTTTACCTCCTAAAACAAATAGTTGTGTGCAGCCTGCCCTGGTAAGGTGGGCAGAGGGCAGCAGGATAGGGAGATCTGGGTTTCTGTGGACAGGATCATGCAGCTGGTTGAGACAAAAGTCAGTTGCTCCCAGAGGTGGCTTTGAGTCATGCAGATGAGGCCAAAATAAAGCAACAAAGACTGACAGCCCTGAGGGAGAGACATTCCTTGTGCATGGGGGTGTCATTGTCAGGTGTGTTTCTAGTGCCTCTCACACCTGGCCCTGAGGAATCTGCAGTAAACAGACCCCGACTCTTGCAGAGGAGCCAGCTGCCCTGAACATGGCACAGCTTTGAAGGGATCTGAGGCAGTGTGTCATTCTCACTGCCATCAATACACCAGCACTCCTTGATCTCAGGGCAGCTGAGGCTGTCAGCAGTGTCACCGGGTTGGGTCCAGTGAGTGCGGTGGTCTAACTCAGCACGATAGGAACACTCTCCTTGGCTATCCTCAGATCCCTCTCCCGTGCAAGCAGAGGAATGGACAGGGTCAGACCCTGTGCCAGCTGAGGATAAGATCCAGCATGATTGTTATATGTGATACCATGTTGAAGGGTGCCGCAGTGGCATCAGCTGTCACTGTGGAATATCTTATAATAAAGCCTCAGCTTTAACTCTGCCGTTTATAGCATCCCTTCCTGGGAGTCTCCGCAGTCTTTTCACAGACAGTTAAAACTGTATTAGTCTGTTAAAATCCTTTCCCAGAAATGCTTCACTGCGGCAACAGGGACTCATGAAACAGGAAAAAAGTCATTTTTCTGAAATACAACAAGCAATACAGTTAGGAAGAACAAACTATGCACCACTGCAAATACATGTGGTAAGTCTTGTTCATACAACAGACTATTTTTACTAACTGATATTACCTAAAAGAAGGGAGAGCAGATATCTTTATTCTTCAGTTTATTTCTCACGAAACACACCAACATTAGTCCTCTGCTTTTAACCAATCCCTAGTTAAACTAGGCACAGTGGACCGTTTGTTACATAGAAGAATACACCCAGCATGATTTATTAAAAACTGACTGCAGCAGCAAATTTTAGGGAATCTTCTTAAATGAAAGTCATGTGATACCTTATTGCTAAAATAAATAAATACATTTTTCTAAATGCTTAAAAAAGTTTTTAACTACTTAAACAATGTTTTTTGCTAAATTGACTTGTTTACATTTTGACAGATAGAAGAACATATTGCTTGAATTATGAATTTATAAATATAAAAAACCTCAATTTAAACTTAATTTCTGTCAAATTAGTCCAGCTGGTGGAAAAGGCTGATCAGGTGGGACAGCTGCTCACAGGTAGACTGCTGTTGAGCTAACTTTATCAATCTAATCTAATCTAATAATGAGTATAATAAAAATATAGCAGCAATTTTTACCTTGCAATGATACTCAGAGCATTACTGATAGTTGTTGGAAGCAGCAAAGGAGAGAAAAAAGAGAAATACAAGACAATATAATATATAATATCTATTATTATAATATAATATAATATAATATAATATAATATAATATAATATAATATAATATAATATAATATAATATAATATAATATAATTTTAAACAGGAAATAACTAAACAAGCTTTTTGTTGTTATCTTTGGCTTCATCATTTAATATATTTTAAAATGAATAAATTAGTCCCATCAGTTTATGTTTATCAGAGTCATTCTACATGTACTTTATATTTCAAGATTTCTAATGGATTTAAAATGTTTTATTATGGGCTTGTCTGGGCTCTGGCTTATTTTTATAGTTTAAAAAGAAAAGAGTTTTGATAGTGGTGAAAGGTGAGAGGTGTTTTTCTTAGAAACGTTTTAGTCTATGAGCGCAGTCTTGTAAATGTTAACCACTGTCTATACACAAAGATAATGATAAAACCAGTGAAACATCTTCTGTGTTTAGCTCACCAAGAGATTTACTTTCTGAATGTTCCAGCACAAAGGAAAAAACACACTTATACAAAAATAACGTTTTAATTAAAATACATTCCTTGTCATTTTCATTGGATGATACAAAGGAGCATCAGTTGTATAAAAATATATAGTGAAAATTAGTGCAGGGCACAGACTTAAATATGCCACAGGTTCAATCTGTGAGCCATCAGTTTATTTACAGTAGAAATTAAAACCGTTGTAATGGTCCATATTCAGTATGCAGCATTCTCACAAGAAATGTTAATGTATGTAATGTTGTATGTAAACTGTGGCATCCTCAGAAATTAGTATTAAAAAGGAACAGAAAAAAGAGGGATTTCTACAATAAATGATGTAAAAAAGAAGAGACATATAACAGCAGATGACAACACTGGGATTCTTAATGAGCATCTGTAATGAAAATAGAGCTGCTGGTGAAGATACCGTGTGTGTAGGCGAAAGAAGCATTTATGATCTGGAAAAACCTGCAGAAAAGTATCAGGCATAATAATGCAGGGAGAAACTGGTATATTCCCTCAACATCAAAGCACTTTCAACAGCACGCTAATTTACAAAGTCAATTTTATGTCCGTTCATCTTTGTTTATTCCTTAAACCTGCTTGACTGTCACTGAAAGCAGTTCTCTGCATGGTCATTTTCTGTATTTTAACTTTTTTTTTTTTTTGTTATTAGTTCTTTTGATGCAGATGATGTAGGGTAACCCCAAAGCAGAAATGTCTTTTAAAAAATAGCGTTTAAAAAGATCATAAACTGTGATGCTCACTGCAATCCAGGGGTTATTTTGTGGAATATTTCCAGCCCAACATTGAGCCTCATTAAAAAGGACTAAAAAATGGGATAACATATAGAGTTTTATTGGGACAAACCCTTAAAATCTGGGATTTAAACTGCATAAAGTAGAAGGTAATAGAAGAGCTGAATACAGGAAACTTTTCATATGGAGCGGGATTTCATCATATCAGTTGGAAAAAACTAAATAGCCTAATAATATCTTGTAAGTTACTCAAAATGTAACAAGAGTCCTTGCACTTTAAATCTGTTATAAAAAAAGGTTATAAAGGTGTGCTAACCATCCAAACATGAATGATTAAAGTAAATGAAAATTTTAAAAGGTTTAAAAAACTGTAAACACTAAGCAGTGATTTCTGCTCTGAGGTACTGTGGGTGATTTAACTAGGAAACCATAATGAAACAAAAAGCTTAGATGTGAACTCTCTGTGAATTAAAAATATTTTGTCACCTAAACTGAGATACCAGCTAGTAATAAACTGAGCAGACAAGGCAACTCACACACACCAGTGGGTGCATCCTGCAACCAGGATGTCAGCAACAAGAAGGATGGAGATAAGGGAGGAAGAAAGAGAGTTTGGGCATTTACAGTAGTTGCAGGAATTTATCCAAGAATCCTAGCTCCCCTGGTGTGAAGCACCCTGCTGCAAAATGTTCACTGCGAGAGTGTGTTGGTGATCATCATCTCTTTATGAGTGTGGTCCCTCATGAAATGAATCCTCTTAACAAAAGTTTTGGTAATAGATGACTTCACATCTATTATAGTTTTTCAAGAAACTTCTTAGCAAACGTAATCTTCGTTTTCTTCTTCATCTTTTTTCAAGTAGCTTTAATATTATAAGAAGCAGAGGCCCAGTAGTTCAGCTGCATTACAGAGCCATCATTTCAAACCCACTGAACACAAAAATTACTCAAATCTGTGGTCTAGCTTAACAAGGCAACACAGTATTGTCTTCTAATTGTGTTTAGCAATGACTTACTATCATGTCTAATCTGTGTCAGAGCACCTATCACCAATAGTTAAAGTTTCTGCATTAAAATCCATAGACTGTGATTTCATGCTTTTGATTTATCTGAAAGAATTGTCACACTGAAGACAATGAGGAATGACCTCATATCTGAGGCAAAGTTTCTTTTCCTGTTCTTTGGAAAATGAAGTCTTATAGAACTCAGGCTGCTTGTGTTGATCATTTGTTTCTGTCTCTCAGATGGACCCTGTCCAGAAGGCAGTGATCAACCACACCTTTGGTGTCCCTCAGCCTCTCAAGAAGAAACAGATCATCTCCTGCAACATTTGCCACCTGCGCTTTAACTCAACAGTAAGAAATTTTTTTAAAACGTTTTGTGCTGCAGAGTTGGAAAGAGATGTGGAACAATAAGAGTGAGAAAAGAAGCATTATGCTGGACTTGTAATTTATGTAAATGGACTCTACCCTCAGAGAACAACTCTGTTTGTGCTTCTCTTGTTTTCTTGAATGCTTGTTTTTATTGTTTCCTTTCTCTCCCCTCTTGTCATCTGTAGCTGTGAGAGAGGGAGAGCAAACCTGTTGGCTGATTTTTTTGCACATATGCATAACATTAAACTGAAACTGTACTTTTCCTCAAATGTATATACCTTAAAAAACAGTTTACCTTTTTTTTCAGTAATGCTTGTAAAGGTTTTCTCAGTTTTCAATTCAGTGAATCAGTATGTGGGTAACTGTGAGTTGTTTTGGTATGGGGGATTAGACAGCAGGGAGAGCTTCCGTTTATCAGCAAAGTGCAGAAACAATCAGCAGCCACAGCAGGAGGCAGCTTTCTCAGCTCCCCGTTCCATTTTTTCATCCTCGCTGCAGCACACGTACACACACAAACTGTACACTTACCAACATGCACCCTAGAGACACAAAAGCAAACATCCCTTGACGTTTCATACATATTCAAATAAAACAAATAGATAATAGTTGACAAAGCCTTTTAACATTGTTCAGTCTGGGCACAGTAAAACACACACATGCACAGTATTTTATTTGGACTTCATCATGAAAGCAGATCTGAGACACAGGAGACAGGGCGCTGAGGAGGGAGCGGAGACGCAGACATGCTCTTCACACACTACAGCAAATCTCAGTCCCTGCCTCCACACACAGACTTGAAGAGGAGCGTCAGCTTGATTGCAGCTTTATCTGTTTCTTAGAGAGCATGAATACTTCCCAAACTCTTCCCTGCACCTGCATCAGTTTCCTGGGATATTATACCAGGCCGTCCGTATGCATGATGCTCAGAGGTAAAAAGTGATATTATTGTGCTGCTCAGTATCACAGATTGACTCAAAGAGTGCTCTAAGGTTCCAGTGAGTAACATTTTAAATAATCTACTAGAGAAAATGCTAAATAATATGCATAACTGTTAACATAAGTGTAAAAAGACTTAAAAATAAGAACCTATGTGTTTTAGTTATCTTACAGTAAACAGTTGAAGGTTTTTTACTCCTGCTATGTTGCACGGCCATGCCAACAATACAAACACAAACTCTTGGGGCTCAGTATAAATCTGCAATAAATCTGCAGAGTGAGGCGATTGCTTACTTGGATAATTTAACAAAATGTTTGTTCACAGCTCTGGAAAGACCCCCAACTTGATTGTTTCATACCCTCTTAATGCTATGATTAACCAAATACAAACCTCTTGTTTCATTTGCCATGGTTATTGTTGACATTCTACAAATCTGGAAAATCTTTAGGGTCTGCGTTCTCTGGTGTGCCCTCTAGTGGAATCTTCCACTGACAGAGTACATGTGAATTATTCAAGCCTATGAAGCACATGGTGAAAAATACGTCCTGTGGCTTTGTTCAGTTCCCTGTTCGGCTCACTGCTAAATGTGGGTGAAGTGATTGAAGATAAATTCTTCACCTGCCAGTAGTCATGTTTGCTTCAGCATTTTTGTATGCATTTTGAGGTTGCACATTTTAAAGTTTTGACAGAACAGCAAAATCTAAAAAAATAAATAAATAAAATGGTTTGAAAATAGATTTATATGCTTGTTTGGCATGCAAACATCAAACTACATGGCCAGAACCTCCTGACATGAAAAGAAAAGATAATCCCAATCAACCCGAGTGCATTAATGTCCTGTAAATAAATAAGCAGACAGTTTTATAGGGGTTTTATTTTGTGAGGTACACCAATGCTCTCTGGTAAATACAGCCACAGGTTGGCTAGGTCTAGCCTTTCTGATTGGCTAGACCTAGCCAATCAAGTACTAGAAACATCTGATGTTGAGTTTGTATTTAGCCAAATGTCAAATGTTAGCCTGTTTCTTTGTAATGGAAGTAACTATTGCTTTATTCATTATAGAAGGCCCATTGGCCTTGTTTGTTATTCATTTCGTTGATGGTTCCTAAAGAAAAAAAAGGGGGTTTTCTCAAGTTTTACTTTAGTTTTCTTCAGAGCTCTTTGCTTTTTATGCAGTTTTTCATAAACAGTTATCTAAAATTTATTTGTAATGTACTTTGAGTGTATAATAATCTTTAATGTCTCTAGGGTGTTTTGGCTATCTTTAATCAAGGAACAATGGTGTTAAAATCTTATTTTATGAGTATTTCTACAGTAATAATGCACCTGATATAAATATTTTTATTTTGTTCCTCTTCTCCACCATACGTCTAATAGAAATTGGACTGCATGGATTGGAGTGTCCTTCCTGATCAGATTAGGCATCTCATTGATTATATAAACCAACTAGCAATACAATTTAACTTCTATATCAGCTCATTTTCTACAAGAAGTCATAGTCAGGAGAGAGGGCTTGGTTCTGGTTTAAAGCTAAAGGAGGAGACAAGCTTAACACCTCAGCATATGTCAGTGTAGTATGTATAGTCCCCTGTTTCCTTTTATTCCAGGGATTTCTTGATAACCGGACCATTTAGAATCTGTTTGAAGAGAACCGTATCCCCCTGTAGTGTTTCTGGCTGGGGTGAAGAAAACCAAAGCTCATTTCACACCTTGTCCCTCTGCCTCCACTGAGACTCAGTTGGATAGAGAGGCTGTTGGTGAGGTTGAACTATAGCTGCATCAGGCTATTCTCTAATGCTTTTCAACAGCAGAGCAATCACACGATGAGCTGATGTATTTCAGTTGTTTTTACAGGTTCTTTGACAGCCTCATTATGTAGCGGCCCCCACTGTAACACACCATTACACTCACTAAGTGCAAGTGGTTAACACTCCATACCCATAATGCTGCTGTTAGTAGAAACTTTGTTTCTCTGCACTAACTCTGCACAGGCAATCTTTTTTTTTATTACATAATGGGATTTTATTTATTATCAAGTCTTCCTATAAAGAAGTAAGGATTTTTATTAATTTTATGTTTTATAGTTTGCACATCTCATGTCTCATTTTTGCATGCATTTAGTGCTCATTTAAACAGTCTTCCACAGAAATGTTCAGAGAGTCATTTAGTTACTTAGGATTTACGTGATTTATTTATTATGGAAAGTTTTCTGTCTTTGAGGAACAGCTGCACCATACTTCACTAATCCATCCGTTCTGAAAACATCCACCCCTTAGATACTCTGCAATATGAAACATTACTCAACTTCCCCTACAGTTTGTAACAATTTTTCTATAGTTTTTCCATAATGTTTTTGGATTTTTGTTCTGCTTCTTAAATCTATCATCCAAACCAGTAGCTGATGCCTAAACTTGTTTTAGTGATCTGTGTATTGATTTCTCAGCTGTTCCTATGTATCCATGCTTGCTCTGACAACAGAGCCCTTGTTCTCAGATTGAACAGGGTCGTGAGAGTGGTGAGAATGTGAAGGTAAATCCTAATCTGTCCAGAGGGAAATTTACTTGTGTATTGCTGCAGTGCAGTCAGTCAGAATTCGTTTTGTGTCTGATTTGTGTTTGTGTGCTCACGAGCAAATGTGTGCAACATTAGTATGTATAGCCAAAGTGTTTGGGTTTTGCAGAGCCTGACTCTCACAGGCTCATTAATGGGGTAGTTGTAGAGATGGAATCCTCTCTCTTGTTGCATATTACACATGCAATTATACCTCTGGCCTCCCAGTGTGCCAGCACTGTTATCAGGTGGAAACAGACTCTTCTCTTTGCAGCTTCTGGATGCCTGCAAGAGAGTGAATATCCAGGCGTGCCTTTTAACATTTATTGCACGTGGGTTCCAGTCTTTCCAGCAGATAATGCAATGAGTCCTCTCTGCTTCTGCTTCTTCTTTTTAACCAGTTTCTCTCTCTCTCTCTCTCTCTCTCTCTCTCTCTCTCGTTTTCCAATAGAACCAAGCAGAGGCTCACTATAAGGGCCACAAGCACGCCCGGAAACTTAAAGCCATGGAAGCCCAGAAGAACAGGCAGCGACGAGCTGGGGAGGCATCATCTGCAGGGAGGGAGAGAGACCGAGACAGAAACAAGACATCCACTTCTCAGGCAGCTCTACCTGCATTCGTGGAAGCAAGCTTAGCTGAGGGAACAAGTAGGTGTTAAGAGGAAAAAAATTAGGAAAAGCAAAAAAGGTGCTATTCGGAAATAATCTTTCTCTGCCCCTCTCCACTTATCTGATTATCATATTATCATGCTTCTGTTCCTCTAATTCACCCTTCTGCTCTATTACATCTTTCTAAACCATCTTTTTATCCATCCTATTCCTCCATCTATGACAGCTTCCTCCTCCTTCATATCGTCTTTGTCTTTTCCTCTTTGCTTTATTGACTTACACCTTGAGATTACATCCTCTATGCACCTTATCCTTCAGTCTGATGCAGCCCTATTCCCTCCGTGTCTCTGTGTATTCAAACATCGGCAGTTACAACTTACTTTGGATCCTCCAGAACTTCTCAGACTTGGCTCTGTGTCCCTTGTGATTGATGAAATGCTTCAAAGTTGTGGAACAGTGGGAGGTCTGAGAGCAAGAGTTGCTTGGTAAATAGTGCCACTGGCTAAGATTGATTGGAGCCTCACTAGTGTCTTTTTGAAAAACCCCTTTTGCTTCTTTATTTCCACATCGTGACTCCCTGTTACACCCACTTGCTTATCTAAGTTCAAATTAGTGGACAGTGGCATAGCTGGAAATGAAAAGAAAAACAAAGTCATGCTGAGCAGAAACAGAACAGGTTCAAATTAATGCACAAGGTTCACTTTGGTGGTAAAAGTGTTTAACTTCTGATAAAGGATAAATAGGGATGCTTATTTTTATTTCTGTATAAGAATGAATGTTGACTTTTCCTCGCAACACATCTGCAACTTTCGCTCAGACAGCATGAATTGCTTCACTGGCATTTTGACTGCGGAGTGAGCCCCTTACCATGTCCTGTTGCACTCGTCTGGGTCCAGACTTTTCATTTATCCATCCAAGCTGACGGGAGGGGGGAAGGGGTGGAGCAGTTTTTTTTATCCCCTCTTCTACTTTTTGAGTTCCCTGCTCCAGGAAAGATCCCTATCTTAGCAGAATTTTCAAATGTGCTAGAATGCCAGACGAAGTATCAGAGGAGAGATATGAAGGTAAAGGAGGGACAGAATTATTCCTGAGACAGACACATTCACACTGGGACATGCAGCACTTTTCTTTTTCTTTTCTTTTTTTTTCTTTTTGCCTTGAGCATCAAGAGTCTCCTTCCCTCTAGGAGAAAGTCTAACAGAGGAGAAAGTGGACAAAAGACCGGGAGTCTGATAAGGCTCTCATCAAATCTAATTTGAATATTCTGCAGTTGAAACGGCCCTGAAGGAGAAAAGGAGCAGCAGAGACGAACAAGACGATGAGTGGAAAATTAAAGATAAGATGATATGAATGAGGGAGACGGAGGAGGAGAGGAACAAAAAAGAGAGGAAGTGTGTGAAAGATGGGGTCAGTGAAGAGAGAAAGTAAATAAGTCATTGTTTGTTTTTATGCTGTGAATAATTTTGTAGTTCCAAGGCAGTTTTTCTGCGGAGGAACAATCTGTAATAAGCCCAATTGTGTGATTGACCTAATGTGAAATTGAAATGCAGCAGTGCGAGCCAGTTCTGGCATGCACCCCAATGCCAAACCGTAATGAAATAGCACTCCAAATTAACACTTTATCAAATGAATTACGTCTGCCATGAAACTAAAGGCGGTGTGGAGCTGTCTGAGGGTAATGCCTACATCGTCTGCCATTAGAAACCAATAACACACCTGTTGTCTGTTCCCTAAGCATGCTGACTGTCTCGCTCTGAATTAACAGAATTCCTCTGGACCCACAAGTTCAGCCTTCTAAACTCCATTAGAATAACTACTAATACATATTTAGACACATGAAGCAGTAACTATTCTTTCACCACTGTGTTAATTTGGGGCACTGAATGGAGTTCAGAGAGCACTGCATACAAACGGTTTTCAAGTTAAATGCAAGTGTAGGCCCCTTTGTTGGCATTGTCCTCGACTGTGAAGCAAGTTAAATGTGTGCTGATTTCTAAAAGGCCTGACACTGACACATTTCTTTAATATTTTAAGCAAGATTACTTTTTAATATCTATCTTTTATTAGAATTAAAATGGGGAGAGCTAACCTGCATATACAATTCTGGACACACGCTTCCTATAAATTTGTAGACTTTTAAACTCTTTTTGTGCACAGCTAATAGTGTCTCAGCTCTTCTTTGGGGAATTATGGTCCATTCTTCCAAAATCAGGCTTCTAAATGTAAATTTTCAATAGTGTGTTACTCTTTTGGGGTTTATCTATAATATTGATTTCAGTATTGTGAGGACTTTTTGAGAAGCTTTAGCATGCACTCCCTCAGGTTGTTCATTACTAGATGTTTTTAGGATTTTTATTCTGTTGAAGATCCTCTTTTAATTTTGAGGTATTAGATTAAAATTTGCTTTCAGAATTAACTGGTATTAAAGTCAATCAATCTTTTCCACTAATAGTCAAATGATCCCAGTGCTGCTGGCTGGTTGTGTGGCAGCCCGTAGCATGAATGATCCACTCTCATGCTTAAGAGTCGATGAAAAGGTTTCGTCCTCCTTTCTTCAGAAATACCTTTGTTCATAGGGGTCTAAAATGTTATTTGGGCTTGTTTACATTGTCTATCATGCTTGTGAATATGCTCATTTGCAAACTCATAATCCTGAAGTTTGTAATAAGAATGCAGGAAGAAAAATTGGTTTACTTAAAGGTCATATCTGAACATGTGTTGCTGCCAGGATCTCCCTGGTGTGGTCTCCTGGTGTTTCCCAATGAAAAGCTGGTTTTGATTTCCATTTTTAGCAATTCTCTGAGTTGTTCTTTTGGGAAATTCTTTGTTTATTACAACATAACCTGATCTCAATGGTTCCTCTTAACTGTCTTTTATAAGATTCAATACAAACTGAGTAAACAGCTGCCTAAAATAAACTTAAGATTAATGTCTTTGCTAGGCAGCTGCATTGAGGATCCCATTTGGTGCTAATAGTTAGGATAAAGTCATGATTTTCTCAAATTTGCCTTTAGCCTTTCCTGGCAATGACTGTGAAGAAGCATAGACCTATCACACTGATTGATGCCTGAAACTCTAAAAGACTTTTCTCTTTAGGATATCCAAACCTTTGAATAATCCTCATGTTTTTTAAATTTTTAATGCATCAATTATGTTATTCTATTGACTGTCATCTGGCTTTTAGAGCAAAAATAACATTGTCCCATGTAGCCATATTTAAATATGCAGCTTGCAAATATTCAATTTCTTTAATTTTGCTACAAAACATGTCAGGTTCATATAGATATTCTATCATGTTGAGTACCACAACAATTCATATATGCAGGAGAGAGGTGGAGATGAACTTTCTAGTCACACAAAGAGACAGATCGATTCTTATAAAGCATGTCTCAGACTAACAAAGGACTGTGAGCTACAAGCAAGAGAGCACCAGGCCGGCGCCAAGAGACAGAAAGCCACCATCAATCATGACAAGCATCAATCATCCTCGGCTTTGATTGACTCTGCTGTTGAAGCCATCTTCACAGGGACTCTGTCTGTCACCCCAGTAATGGTGATTTAAAGCAAAGATTTTTCCCCGGGGAAGTTGTTTATGTTCTGAGGCTGCCTCGGATCACTGCTTGCGTATTAAACCAAGTACTTGGTGGGTAAATGTGAAGGCAAGTATGTGCATAATGAGTCTGATACTACTGTTGTTAAGCTGTGGTCAAACATCTTAGCAGATCAATCTGCTAAGCGGCAATTTCTTTCTTTCTTTTTTTTTTTTTTAAGTGGTGATTTCTTAAGATATATTTACTTTCTAAATGCCTGTCAGATTTGACTGGGCTGTTGGGAGCATGTTAAAGAAAACTGATTATTAGCCACACAACATTGATCAAGATGTTTTTTATTTGCAGATGAATGGTTTTACTCCACAGAGGGACAGCTAGCAATAGTCGGCCTTGGTATTGACATCTGTGCCAGTTTTGGTGGTATTGTCTGCAATGTACAAACAGCAAAATCACTACAATATATATATATATATATATATATATATATATATATATATATATATATATGTACAGACTTTTTTGTCTTTTCTCTTGATACTTTCACTCAGACATGCTCCTATACAGTTCACCTTTTCTCCAAACAATTCAAAACCAAAAATGATGTGAACAATTATGTAAGACAGAGAAAGTCAGAAGAGATAGATTTATAGATTTTTATCTTTATTTAACAGCATGATTAATGAGCTGATCATTTAGCTGTAAGAAGAGTCAGCATTTTTAATCTCCTCAACTATTCTTTTTCTAAAAATGAAGATACCCGAAACCTCAGCAGGATGAATTTTAAACAATTCTCTGCTGAATGATGTCCCTCATAATAGATTCTTGTGTTTTAGAGTGCTTTGAATCCCACCAACCTCCATGTCTCCCTGTGTGAGGTTCCTGCTAAATCCACTGATCAGTATCACTCCCCACTAGACTGCTCAGGTGGCCGTGTCGTTCACATGTGCTCAGGATCGTACCCACCGCCCCCATTCCTCCCCTAGAAAGGAGCTCAAATCCCTCAAGGGTCACTCTCATTACAGTGAGGGGACTGCCTAATCTTGCTCCCATAGTTTCTTTTACCAGAGCAGGAATGAGAAAGGAAGACCCTTATCTTCAATGATGAATTTACTCTAAGACATAAAAGGGAAAATCAATGGAGTGCGATTGCGCTGAGGTGGGCAGTGTGTGTGTATGTGTGGAAGGAAATAGCTCCCTAAATGAAATGGAGATATTCAGTGAGCGTAGCACACAGAACTCTGGGGCGAAGTGTTAGCGACTCCCATGGGAGGGCTATGGGGTGAAGGGGGGATGTGTAATGGAACCCTGGTGACTTATCAGCGGGACCCAACAGTTGATGGGTTTGTTTATATTGACTGAGACTCCAGGTTCACTTGATATTTGAATAGTGAATAAGGAGGAAGGAGTGGGAAGAGAGAAAGAAGAAATTGTTATGAGTGATGGCATTTACTTGTCTAAACCAAATCAAAATGACACTTAGCTACTCTTAACATCATATACGATGTTTTACTGAAAGAGAAATGGGAACTGATTGATTATTTTAGTTTGTGTGGGGTTATATTTGCTGTTACTCAGCACATCACTTTATATTAAATAACTAGGAGGCTTCTACATGTCTTAAGTTGTTATTTACAACAGATGCTACAAGGCAAATGCATTTTAGATGGAGGCTTTTATTCATTTCTTATGTCTAATATGATCATTTTTGTATCAAAAGGTTCAACTACCTGGCTAGAAATGCTTAGAATAAATATAGTTTTTGATTCTGTTTTTATATACAGCAGTGAAAATCAATCATCCAGAGAAGTGCCACAGACAAAGCAAGTTTAGTGCATACGCTACCAAAAACTTACAGGGACGTGGTTTTAACCCATAAGAACCCGATGTGACATATTTGTCACATACAGTTAGAGACATTTTGCTTCAATTTATGGTATAAACTTTGCTCAAAATACTGTTGAACACAATCCGATACTCATCTTCCGTCCCCTCATAGATACCCAGAAGCAGAAAACCATACTATAATATTTTAATAAATCACATGGTAATAAACGATAGATATCCCCCAAAAAAGAGAAATGTATTTTTTTTTTTTTGTTACATTTTGTTAAAAGGCCAAATAAAGACCTCATATTTTAAAAATTGGACTTTTCTTACCATTTTTTCATGGGCATAACCGGTTAAAGTGGACATATAGAAAAATTACTTTATTATGCTTGAGATCTCATATATTGGCTCTACCAACTAAAAAATGTAGAAAGACATAACTGTCTTTCTGAAAATATGAAATACTGTTCAGATTTACAGTTGACTTTTTTATTTCACGTTCCAGCTCACAGAGATATTCACACTTCTTAAAATCATGTTGCATTCACTGTATGTCAGAAAGTAGGAAGTCAAAACAACAACAAGAGAAAATTCCCATCAGTTATAGAGCTCTGCTAGGAAGGGAATAAACTAATAATGTCTTTGTTTTGTTTTATTTCTTAAGTAGGAAATCTGACTTATTCAATTCAGTTCAATTTGGCTTTATTTGTATAGCGCCAGTTAACAACAAAGTCATCCCAAGCCAATTAATGAAACAGTAATAGCCTATCTAAGAACACCAACAAATTGCATTGAATTTTGGTTTTGATTTAATCCCCCATCCTGAGCATGCATGGAGTGGCAAGCGACTGTGTTAAGAAAAAACTCCCTTTCATCAGGAAGAAAAAACCTCTGTCAGAATCCGGCTCAGGGAGGGCGGCCATTTGCTTCGACCGTTTGGAGGTGGAAAGGACAGAAAAGAGGGCTCAATGGGCACCACAACTTTTAGCCAGTGAGACCTGCTGAGAGAGAAGTACAAGTTAATGATGTCAATACTGACTAAAGTTTATATGTGGAAAATAAAGAATGGAGAGGAAAATGAAAAGAAGATCTCAGTGCATCATGAGAAGTCACTTAGCAGTCTAAGCCAATTCAGCAAAAATAAGGGATGGTTAGATTACAACTTACTATAAGATTTATCAAAAAGAAAGGTTTTAAGCCTAATCCTAAAGGTAGAGAGGATGTCTGCCTCCTGAACCCAAACTGGGAACTGCTTTCATAAGAGAGTTACCTGATAGCCAAATGTTTGTTTTATTTTTTATTTTGTTTTTTTGTTTGTTTGTTTTTTTCTATTTGGAAATTATTGGAAATTAGAAATTCCAATTTTCCAGCTTTTATCAAATGCATCATAATCCTGGAGTTCGGCATTACAAAAATAACCATATAACATCAAAGATATTTTTGTCCATATAAGCAAAATGCGGAAGAATGGAGGGTCAGTGAAGCTCAGTGTATGAAACTAATATGTGGAATTACAGCTCGCTGGACATTATGTTTCTCAGTCTGTGGTGCAATGCTTTAACAACCTGGGGTAATTTAACACATCAAATTTGTATCTAAAGGAATCGATACTAACTTTCTATGGTTGAACTAAATAATCGATAAGGTTAATGTAAACTGCCAGTCAAGGTTTTTTCTGTCAGTTTGGCCGGTGCTACTGCGAGCTCAGTTTCCTGTGAAAGAGAGGTGTGGAGTAGAGTCAAGTGGGTCACTCCATGCAGTAAAACTGGCCCCTCTGAAATGAGGTGTAAAAGAGAAGTATTGTACAGTATCTCTGTTGTATTTTGGCCAAACATATTCAATTGTGTTGGCTTGTGAGGAAAATAAATGTGTCTATTTTGTCACAGTTTGCTGGTATTCTGTCATTTAATTTTTTTTATCCAGGTCTTCAGTCTGATCAGGAACCAACCATCCTGGAAGGGAAGCTCGAGGAAAGTCCCAGAAGCTCAGTCATGCTGACACCAGTGTCTGAGGTCTCCTCTGTGGAGCTAGTCACCCTTTCCCCTCCTCAGATATCTCCCTCCTCTCAACTCTCTGAGACCACATCGGACACCAGTGCCCCAGAAGTCCCTGAGGTTATGGAGGCTGCAGAGGCCATGGGTCCAACCAACGAGTCAGGCAGCAGCGCAGACGCATCCAGCACAAACGGGGAGCCACGCTCAGATGACGACAAAGAACCCAAGAAGAACAAAGCTCACCTCCATTGTCCCGTTTGTAAAGTCACAGTCAACTCCGTCTCCCAACTGGAAGCACATAACAGCGGTAAGAGCATAGTCTGATGGTAACACACATTGTAAATGTCTTGAAAGCCTCCTTCTATTTGTTGTTTATTTTTAGCATCAGATAAAAGAAGTGTGTACCTATTTTGTGCATTTTGCTGCTCTCTCCAACAGGTACAAAGCACAAACTGATGCTGGAAGGTCACAGTGTTCTGCCACGGCGCAGGGGGAAAGTGGTTGCAGCTCGATCTGGCTGCAAGAGCAAGCGACTCGGTAGCAAAGGCAGCGTAGGGGTAGCCAGCAAGAACTTCCAATGTGAAGTGTGTGAAATCTTTGTCAACTCCGAGACCCAGCTGAGCCAGGTAAAATAAATATTTTCATTGTATGGTATATATATATATATACACATACGTGTGTGTGTGTCTGTAAGAAAGACAGTGTCCACATAAAATAGGTGTTGGTATGAATAAATGGCTGGAAGGAAATGCAAATTAGAAAGTAGCAATAAACCAAACTCAGAGATTAGAATCACCTTATTAAAATTTTACTACCACAAAGTCTCCAGAAGTTTTGATGTAATGTACAAGGTAGGGGGAAGACAAGAGAAGTGTTAACACTCTGGGACTTCTCGACCCCTCTTGTGCTGCATGAAATGAAAGATGAGGAAGGAATCTGGGGCATAGTCCTTCAGATTTGTCAAGGCATACCAAGTAAGTGTTGCTAACCTGATAGGATTTTGTTCAAAAGAACGTAGAAGTGATGTTGATTCTGCAGGGAAAAACACCCCACTCCAAACACAGCAGGCAGTGGCAGAAAATGTTGCACAGAATTACCTCAGCCCCACAGAGGGATGATGAGGTCGCAGAATTAATCAGAAAACAGAGCAGCTCAGATATTTACCAATTACCTTAGACACCAGGAGATGGATATTACATATTGAACTGAGAATACACGGACCTGTAATGTTCTGTATTAAAGCTAACCAGAATGTTGCGTAGGTAAGTGATAAATATGAACAATGACATTTAAAGACTGTACTTAATCCAGGAGACAATTTAAACGTCACTGTGATGGAGAACGTGTGTAAGAGTTTTAATAAGAGGAACTGTTTTGTTTGCAACTACATGGATAAACCCATTATAAGCAGACTGTGAGTGCTGAGTACATTCAAACTATTTTGTTAATAGTCCAAATATCATCTAATGCCTTAACTCTTCAATGAGCTACTTATTTATTTTATTTTGGTGTTTATTCTGGATATATAAGCTTCATACCAGATTAGGGAAGTCATATTCTGTGTTTTCTTCATGTTCATTTTGTTCTATGTCTGTGTTATGGGATTGTCTATACTGGAGTGCAGTGTGGAGAAATATAGAGAATATGCTGGCAAGAGGCTCCTTTAGCCTTAAACGTATCCTACTGGTCTTATATAAACACACTCCATCCTGGAAGGACAAAAGCCTGTAAGTACTGCAGCCAGCGAAGGAGTGCGGCAGCCTCAGAAAGTAATGTGATGTCATTTCTGTGCACTTCGGCGTGTGTCCATTATTAATTCAGCAGACAACATTTGAAGTTGTTTGCTGTGGTACGACAGATGCTTGTTAGCCTGCTAATGGTGGTTTTTTTTTGTTGCTGTTTTTTTCTTCTTCTTCTTATTTGCTGGGCTCGGCAGCACATGAATAGCAGAAGGCACAAGGATAGGCTGGCCGGAAAACCACCCAAACCCAAATTTACTCCCCACAGCAAGAGCCAGCCAAGCTCCAGCTTAGCGGTAAGTCCTAGCAAAAAGACATAGACAAACAAAGCACTGTCACGCTTATACATGCATACACAGACACACTTAAGGAAGAAAAATAAAGCATAACTGTCCTTTCCTTACAACAATTATGTTTGAACATTATGTTCACATTAGCCAGAACTGGAATAATTTCTGTCTGGCTTGTGAAGTGATGCTAATAAAACACCAATTTCTTTTAGTTTATTTTTGTTGTAGCTGATTTCTCCCCAGTCATGAAAAATATGAAGTAAAAGAAATATATAAAACAAAGATTATATTGCATTATGTTTAGGGGCTCCTACAATCCATCCTGGTGAGACAGCATGGCTGCATGCGTGCTCTGTCATAGAGGTTAAACACACTTTTACACTCAGTGAGTCCCCTTACCACTGGGACAGGTCTGAATTAGTCCTGCTCGCCCTACTGTCCAGCTCTGACAACAGCAGCCTGAATCAGCACTCCAGATTAATCACTTCTCTGCTCCTGTCATATACACACCTATCCCATCTCTCCCCCATCCTACAGAACGTGAGATGGAGTGGCTATGCAGGCGGGGCTGTGTCTGCCGTGAAGAAAGTGTTCACCCAGTACAACCTCACTTCTCTCTCCTCGCAGGTCAGTGGCAGGAGAGGCTGAGACTGGGATTGAATTGGCGGGCGAGCGCTTCAGCTGGCTGAACTTTAAGCCTGGGCGGGGGACTGAGCAGACATAATTATGTTTACATGAACGAGATAGCTCTGATGTTATGTTTTTGTATTTTACTCACTGCTGGTGATGTCAGTAGGTTTACACAATATTGGATGGTATTTATAATTTTTTTTTATCATTAAAAAATGTTGCATGACTCACAGCACATCTGTGTCCTTGATGACCATGAAACTCCTGTGGTTCAGAGGAGCATTTCTTTAATTTTTTTTTTTTTTTTTAATATCTGATGAAAAAGCTAATTATCAGGGGGGAAAATATTGAATGAACAAGCTCTCATTTTTACACAGCTAGCAGCAGGAGAGAAAAATAATCAAGCAGTCAGCAGCTCAGATAGGTTTTCATTAAGATTTTTATCCATTTGTGATTAATTTCTTAACAACAGTATTTCATCTCCATTGCTGAGACTAACTGATATTGTAGGATTGGCAGGTATCACGCAAATTTGATAAACCATGGCTAGTCAGTTCGGTCCTATGAGGGCCACAGTCCTGCAGGTTTTCAATGTGTCCTTGCTCCTTACCTTACTGAAATTAAATGGATTCAACAGCCTATGAAGTTTATCACAAAGACTTGTTAATTTGAGTCAGGTGTGTTGAAGCAGGGATACATTGAAAACCTGCAAAACTATGGCGCTCCACTGTGACCGCAATAGATGCAAAAATTACAGAAACATTAGTAGTGGTACTGACATTTTTTGTATCATTATTTTTGTTCCATAATTAAAAGAGGTCTGCAGTTTTTAGTGCTGAAGTCTCACTTGTTGTAGGCTTTAAAAGTTTTGTTGATTCAGAAATGACACTTCAGTCAGGACCACTTCAGTCACTGTCCATTAGCTGTAATTCATATTTAAGCTGTATGGCTAGGTTCTGGGATTTCCCTGCTCTTCCACATGCATATACCTAGAGAGCCTAAGGCAAGAAGGGCAGCAGCTAACACCCACTTGAGTACAGAATAGAGCAGACGTCAGTGACAATGGGTATGGCATTGATTAAGTCTGGCACGGTATGAAAAGGAGCAGTTTGGGTGGGTGGAGTGGGGTTGCAAAGGAGACATCTGGAGGAAGCAGCAGTTCTACGCAAGCTGCAGCAGCTCTGTAAGATTTGCTTTATGAGATTTTGCTGTTTAGACTTGGAGTTGTTGCACATCCTGGGTGATCTAAACAAAAGCAGACAGCTCTAAAGTCATTTGTTCACACTTTGCATCAAAATAAGCCCCCAATTGTCTTAAGTGTTTCCTTGCCATCAGATCTCGGTCACCTGCTCTGTATGAAAATAAACATGAAGTGAACATCACACAGCCAGCTGCCATCTGAGCAACAAACAGAATTGACGTTTTGGTAAAAATCATAGATAAATTCAATGTTAATTTCTGATTGTCATCAGAAAAACACACAGTTTTTTATAATATCAGAAAGAAACAATGTGGCAACAACATGTTAGTGCAACTCAGGAAGTTATGTGTTAGTTATATTTGTATTGTCATGACAGCTGTGCAGAAAGCTTACTCTTTTAACTTTATTATTAAGATAGTAAGTAGCTTATTACAACTAATATGTTGCATGCCTAGTCCAAACTCTGGTATGTAAAGTAAACATCTGTTTTGTACTAGCTGAGCTGGCTGGAAATATAAATTAATTAGAATGAAATAAAACAACATATCCTATTCTGCATCATGGGTGATGAACCAAATAGCCTACAGTTTGTTTACTGCAACAGCAAAGTGCCATTGTCAACTTTTAGAAGAAACTGGGACTGAATCAGACCTTTGTGCCACTTTTTTTACTTCCTTGTAGAAATGAACCTAAATGAGTAGATTGTTAACTTTGAACAATACATGCAGTGAGTTTTGGTGCTGCTTTTTACATATTTTGTTTTTCTGGAGGCCAGAAGAGTAAGAAAACATTCACTTTGTGGGGTCAGATAAGCAGTCCAATACTTAATGTGGACTCATTTATCACATAAATGATCAAATTCAGACGTGGCCACATCTGAATGTGGCCCAAGTGATTGGATCTAAATGAGTTCACAATTTTATTCGCTCACTTTTGCTCAAATCATCCAGGATGCATATCAACACCAGGTCTAACAGAGCCTATGTCGATGACATGCATTGATATCATGATCAGTGAGTAAAGCATTTCATCATTGGTTAAAAAGATCACAACTATCCTTTTAACAGTGGAGAGCTTTAGAGCTACATTCTGCAATGTAATGATGAAAAGTTTGTGTTCATGCTGTAGTCCCAGGTTTAGTCTGTTGTGTATTGTTATATGCAAGTTCTGACACCCGTGGGCAAATTAATATTTTGCTGATTTTTTTAAAATGAAAAGAAGTAAATGTAATTTGCTCAGTGGTGTTTTGCATATTCCTCTACTACAGCTAAATGTCCAACTTAAAGGGCCATATGTTTGACAAACATGTTTGCCCTGTAACTGTGTTCAGCCCTCACTGTGTTCTTCTCTTGCTTCTCACCGTTCCCCCTCCTGTGTTCTCCAGACCAAACTGGCCTTGCAGAAGCAGCTGACCAAGAGTTTGACAACTGGCTTCCTGCCCAGCCCCCTCACCCCGCCAACTCTGTGCACAGTGGCAACTAACCCATTGGCTCTGCGCCACCCGGTGGGCACCACCACCTTCATCCAGACCCCATTCCTGGGCCCCGCACTGTTCCGGCCAGCCCCGGGGCCGCTGCGGGCCACACACACACCCATCATCTTCTCCCCATACTAAGGACTTAACCACCCTCCCAGCTGAGCTCCTCCCCTGTCCCTTTACCAAATCCAAGGCCCTCCTTTATAGTGTGACCCACACAACAAAGGCCACACGCAAACTATGCAGCCCGTCTGACTTAAAATGGGAAGAGTGCACAAATCCTGCTGCTCTCCAGGCCTGATGGCTTGGGAGCTGTTCTTATCATAAAGGCCAAGATCCCCCATCATGCCTTCTTTCTGCTTCTCTTATAATGACCTAAGGAGCAAAACAGGCCTCCAGACAGTGACTGGTGCAACGAGGCCGCTTTTATAGCCATTTCATGGGTCAACATGGTTTAAATTATGAATATTAAAGTGTAATTTATTAGAGAACAAACATAGACAAGTCTAGATGTATGTTTAGTGTGGTTGCCACAAAATAAGGTCCCTTTACTTGATGCTCTTATAAAATGTTTTTAATTCATTTGTTCGGAGGTATGATGAACAGTCATTGTAGATCAGATGAATCCAAGCCATACCTGTATGGCTGCAGAAGCCAGTCTCACTGATCAGTGTTTTTTTAGCTAATAAGTTTGAAGACATACGTCACATGACATTGTGGATATGGTAATTGTAAAGAAAGAAAAAGAAAACTCTTTGGACAATTATCCCTTTGTAACTTTAAGCCTCTAAAGAACAAAAGTGACTTCTCATTGTCGGGGGTTTGTTGCTCTATAGCTACATAGTTATATGTCTATATGCTAAAACTCCATTAACGCCATTATGCACACTCAGTCTTTGAGTCACAGCCACAGTCATAGCCCTCCAGATTTTTTTTCCTTTGTCCTTTCCCCAAGATTAAGCACTCCTTAAGGTTCAGAAAAGGTCAGCTTGTCAACTTTACTTTGTTTCAATTTACAGATCTGTCTTCAAAATGATTTCTTGCTCCACTGCATCATTCATGCAAACTTGAACATCATGTTCTTGCCAAGCAAGTGCCATGAAATAATTTTTGCAGCTATGGTCTAACACTGCAAAATGACATTGTTTTCTTCCCATCTTTCCTTCTTTCACATCACTGTCGCCCTTGATTTTCTCTGGCGTTATCTCAGCATGAGATGATGGGGAGCAGGAAAAAGCGCCACATACAGCACACACAATCACACATAATGAAGCCACAATGGAAAACTTGAAGACTTGATGGGATTTCAGAGCTTGATAAAAAAAAAAAAAAGTTTGGATGGCGGTGGGTGGGAAGGCTGCACAGCCAGAATTTGATTGACATCCTGTTGTAGAGTCTGCGCATAGCGTGGGAGGGAACAAAGCACAGTGCCATGGCAACCACATTAAAAAGCACCTTAAAACTGATTTACCTGCAAAAGCAATGAAAATTGTGTTGATGTTCATCTTTTTAGTTACTGTAGGTGTATGTTTTACAATTACATGTCAGTTTTATTGAAAATTTTGCTTTGGAAAAAAAAAAAAAACTATCAGGTGAGAATTATCTTATTATAGTTTATCTATGACTATGACAAGTCTCACATTTAAAGCAATACATTTAGTATGTTTATGATGTGTTTTCAGTGTATCAATGGCTTTATCTATTCTCTCCTGTGAACTCCTGTAACAATGTATTATGTACCCCAAAACAACCAAGGGCCAATTCTGATTTGTCAGTGAAAAGTCGGCTGAAATATTAGGTTTTCTGGGTGCTGTCCTTGATGCTTGATGCTCACGGCCAGTCTCCACATATTGTGACTGTGGGCTGAGATGTTCCATTTATAGCAGAGAGGGTGCTTCAGCCCCATGTGACTTTACCACTTTACTTTTTAGTGGAGCACAAAAACCCTCGTATGGCTTCCACTGAGCACTGTTACATCGGAGACAAGCTATTTGGAAGTGTCACAAGTCCATGATCGACTGTCATTTTACCATTTGTGCTCATTTGTCAACTAACCCCTCCCACCCCAGCGATCTGCTGACATCCACCCTTCCGTAACACCAAAACAAACATTTGGCTATAAGCCTCAGAAGGACTTGGAGCATACGCATCATCCTCCCTTCAACAGTCATACCAAATCATGTTCTCTTAAATTACCGTGATGGAGCAAATCCTATGCATTTGTACAATGTGTGTAGTTGTGTGTGACGCAGCAGTGCCATCTGTCGTGAAAAAACCTGTAACTGCCATTCAGTACTAGTGCTTCAACAAGACCTTCCATCTTATGTGCATTTCTGTTTTAAGGACTCCCCAAACCTTTCTGGGTAGGTAAATCCACCAGGTCTCCCCACCATACTAATGTGATTCTCCCCAGTCGCACTACTCAGTGAACCAACCAGCCTTTAATCTTCACTGTTTGTTTGTTTGTTTGTTTTAATTGCTTAGTGGGAAGTCGGACTTAGACTTTTTTCTTAAAATAAAAAATCTAGAGAAGCCAGATTATATGTAGAAATCCTAGAGTATCTATAGAGATTTTACCAGAGTCGCTATTGTTATCTGTATCATAATGAACTGCTATCTTAGAAGAGACTAGACAATGTTATTGTTGGCTCTGTACGCATACAGGGAAAGGAATAATGCTTTTCTTTCTATTTTCTTCTTTTTCTTTTTCTTTTTCTGTTTATTTACATGGTTTTATCAATATGTTTTTTAAAGTACAAGAGAAAATATTTAAAACAAATTTTTGAGTGAGTTTTTTTTTCTCCTTGATGACAACGACTGAATTAATTATGTAATTTAAGGCCTTTTTAGACAGTATCTTAAAGTCACATTCACCAGGCCTTCTCAGGGGTGACAGGATGAGCTAAAGCTAACATGACCATCCATTCAGGGTATCCCTCCAAAGCTCCAGAGAGCAGGAAACACTGTACACATGGGTGGGTTAATGGAAAAAAATAATAATAAAAAAACAGTGCTGTATATTAGAGAGATAAAGGGATGGATTTTGGAAAATAAAGCTTTTAGAACTTGTATCAAATGTTTTTTTTTATATGTTTATGTAATGTGTGTGTGTGTGTGTGTGTGTGTGTGTGTGTGTGTGTGTGTGTGTGTGTGTGTGTGTGTGTGTGTGTGTGTGTGTGTGTGTGTGTGTTGGGCGGGGGGGGGGGGGGGGGGGGGGGTCAAGAGGAGGTTGTCTTCTAGCTTTTTAACCATGATATGATGGAAAGCTCATTGAATGGATGGCTACCACCCCTCTATCACCAAAACTATTTTGCAGAGCACAAACTGGAGAGGGGAAAACTAGGGGAGTAACTGGGATTGTTCCATTTGAAAAGTGGTGGAATAATTTGTTATTGGCTGCCACGGTTTAAATATTCTTCTTATAAGTTTGCAGATGAACAATACAAAACCTTGTACAGACACCAAAACCTACAGAAGGATTTGAAAATGAAGGATGAATTTGCCTGGATTTTGAAACAGAAGCTCAAGACATCCACTGTGTGTTTTCTTCTATTTGTTGTGCTCAAATGGGATAAGCTAACTCAGCTTTTATGGGCTGTTCTTGATAATCATGTAGTTTGCTCAGTTGGCTCTGTATTCATTTTCCAATTTTCTGGTTTATTTGAAGAAGAGCCCTTGAAATGTATATTGATGTTATTCCTTGTGCCCCTGGCCAACATGCCTGCCCATCCTTTGTGGAAGCCAAAGATAAGCCACATCAAATCCAACGCCTCCTGTGGTGCCAATCAAAGGAAAGCCATTGAAACCTCGGCACTTAGTAAAGCCAGTGATATGGCTGAGGGACGTGATGACCTTGCTGAGCTGCAACACTGCCGGATCCTGCATATTGATTCATGAGGCTCAGATCCTTTATGTTATCTGAATGTTGTACATGAAGGGAGATGCACACTTCTTTCCTGCTGCGGTCAGACAACACACTTTCAGAGTCCCCCCCTCATTAACATCAATGTGTATGTGTGTGTGTGTGTGGTGAAAGACCTCTGTAGGATTGTGCTTGATATCCATCATATTAACTACCATAACTAATAGGACCAAGCAACTTTTGTTTTAGAATTACATCAGAGTTAAGTATAAGCATGTTATTTTACAGAAATATTTAGTTCAAATTTGCAATAACAAACAGAAATATCAAATTCATTCATTCATTATCTGCCCGCTTTGTCCATTAAGGGTCGCGGAGAAACTGTGAAAACACAGAAAATGTGGAGCTTGCTTTCCTGTTCATGTACTACATTTACTTGTGCATTAAAAAATGGTATTTGACTAAACAAAATTATTTTTTGATGTGAAACCAGTTGTTTATTTCTCATTATGTAGCAAGCTTAGGAAGACATCTTGGAGAAATTGCCACCCTTCATTTATATGTGGCTGGCTAGCTTCAGCAGCCGTTTAAGCGGAATCGACGTGTGGGACCTTTTCCTTTGTGATCCAGCAGAGGGCGCTCTACTTTCAGCTTTGACTTCGTGCTTCTGTCTTTCTTGACCTTGCAGAGCATCTGTCTCCCATGTGAGAGACCAGAGTTCAATTCCCCCAGGGGATGAACATTACCACCTTCCGGCTGGGTCCTTAGGCAAGACCCTTAACGCTACTGCCTAACCGCTGTAAGTCGCTCTGGATGAAGCGTCTGCTAAATGACTGTAATGTAATATAGATGAAATCATTCAGACATTTTAATGTCTTAAATTGTTTATTAATTTATTTTCTCTTTCTTTTTCCTTTTTTTTAAATCTCAGATTGACCATGATGTAGCATCGATGATGTTATGATCAGCCTCTGTTCATCTCACCGCCTGCTGCAGGACAGAAACATGTTTTTATTACTCTGCATCTCTGATGATATTTTTTATCAGTGTTCTTTTGTGATTCCAAGAAAATTTAGTTTCTATATTTACCGCTCAGACCAAGTTATCCAACTATTTATTGGTCAGACTTTGGCCATACTGTTTAATACTTGCACAATATTAATTATGGAGAGAATACTGTGACTGTATTTTGCCCTATGCATTGTACAAATATGCAATATTTGAAAAAAAATCTCACCAATGAGCAGTGGAATTAATAACTTCAGCTTTTGTAGCATTTTTCATTTTAACTTTGAATTTAAAACACTTTTCTATTGATTAGTGGGAGAAATTTTATTAACATGCCCTCAAGTGTTTGTTGGATGTGTCGAACACTTGCAAGTTATAGGCTGAAAGCACAAGCACACAGTAGCTTTTTTCTTGTTCTTGTTTTTTTTGTTTTTTTTGTTTGTTTGTTTTGTTTTGTTTTTTTTTTTCCTCAGTTCACAGTGCTGCAAACTAAACAGCAAGCTAAAATGAATTAATCACATTGTGCTTTCAAGACAAATGATCTGTCTCAGATGCTTCAAGAAACCAGCATGACGACCAGCATTTGACACAACTGATGGCTTGAGGGCAGAATATTTCCAAGCCTGAAAATAAAGGTGGCAGTGCCATTTAGGCTGCATTCATTGCTTTGTGGAATTGTTCTGTTCCTTTCAACACTCAGCGGTTCTGACTGTGAAAAGAGGGTCAGCGCTGCAGCTTCCAGGGTTGAAGTCTGCTTTATCTTCACACAAAAATGTGGATGCTCAGCCACAGTCATGTCACACTGCTATAGTAGAGTATCGCTGATAGCAACGCAAGGGCACTGCCTTTTCCAGCATGAATGTGACCAGCAAGTACAAAATTTGTCTTTTATGTTACTGCTGTCAAAAGGATGGGGAAATTCATAAATCATGCAGGCAAGAGACACATCCATCTATTTCAGAGTGTATTTTACAAATGGTGTGGTGGCTCTTTGTTTTAAATGTGGGCCATTGAGCCATTATATAGAAATGCTTTGACAGGAAAACATCTCTTACGTCTCATCTTTCACAGTTTGAAATTAACACTGCTGTACAGGCATTGACACAGTATGTGATGCAATCACTGAACCATTTCAAGTGAAGTAAAATAGGTCCACTGGTTCACTTTCAGTCATTAAAAAAAACATGTGTGAAATGAGATAGCTCCCGCCGACTCCCTCTGGGTGAACTAAGGTGAGTGTACATAATGTAATTTCAGAAATGTTCCACTTGAGGTTTTCTCATTATCTTACATTAATCTCTCATCATGCCTGTGAGGAACTAGTAGCTCATTTTCTCTGATGAAATGCCTCTAACCTTGTCTGGTAGCGTCTTGACTTTGTAGAGATCAGGCTTTAAAAATCTGTAAAATTTGACAAGTGTAAATACAAACAGATTGTTTTAGTAGCAGTAATGATCACAAACTGCAGCATTACCAATAATCACTGAACTGCAAGCAACAGGGGGATAATTTCTCCTGAATGTACTTATACTGAATATTTTACTCATATGTGTTCAACATTTTAATTTTTTTCATTAAAAGTCTTCAGATCCATCACATACACTGGCAAAAAAGTTTAAATGACTCAGCGGCAGATTAGTTATCAGTGTTTTTGTTTTTGTTTTTGCCCGTGAACATACTTCAAAGACCACTTGCTCTCTCTGAAATGAAAAAAAAAGCACTGCAAACCTTCTCATGACTAAAAGTCACAACGAACCAGTTGAAATAACTTCACAGATGTCTTTGTTCTCTGAAGTTTGCAAGTCCTAAATAGATGAAAAACTGTGTCAACACTGTTAGTGTACAGCGCAAGTTCAAACATTTTCCCAGCAAGCAGCACTGGCTTGTGTCTGAAGGGTACTTCATGTAACCAATATTTAAAAAGGGATTTGTTATTTCAAGTTCTTGTCTTTTAAGAATATTATTTGTGTAAAAAGAAACACGGTCAGCACAAGTGTTAATAAGTATAAAAATTGTCCATTGTGGCACCATTGAGTTGTTTAAAGAACTACAGAACTCATCCACAGAATAAATACTGTCTTGGTAGTTTCATTGGTCTGTATATGATTATGTAAGTGGTATTTGGCTATGCACATCATATATACTGTCCTTTTAAACTTTAGTTCAACTTTGAAGATTTTACTAACAGTGTTTTAAGTACCAAGTTTCCAAATGGCCTCTGGTGGTTTTATTGCTGTTTTCAATTTAACCACCAGAGGGCAGTGTTTACAAATTATTTGAACTTCATAGGAGGTAACTTCTCAGTAAATACAAGTCAAATAACAGTTTGGTTAAATCTAGACTATAAAGCATTGTCAATGTGCTTTGGTCAGAGTTATTAAAGAGCTTTCATAGAGCAATATACTATGCATTATGCAGGTATTGTATGAAGGACAATAAACACATTTATAGAATAGAATAGAATGCCTTTTATTGTCATTATACAAATATACAACGAGATTAAGCCAAAGAATTTCGTGCACAAAAGAAAGAAAAACGACAGAAAAGAAAGAGAAAAGAGCACTGGAATGGGGAGCCGTAAGCCGCTGCATCCATGCGCGCCGCCATCTTAGCTTATAAGTCACATTAAACTAAATCAGTTCATTGCTGTAATGAGGTATAGCTGAAAGTTTAATCCTGGGAAGGCATTCTTCCAAACATGAGAAAATTAACATAACTAAACTAGAAAATTAGAAATATCTAAATCTACAACTTACACTACCTGGAAAGCTGTAATGGGTTTTGGCTTAATTTAAACTTTTAAACTGGACCATTTTTTTCTGCCATGAAATTCTTCCACATGCTTCAATAAACACAGAGAAAGTTTACAAAATCTCTCCAAATAGGACCATAACATAATTTTTTTTCTTCATGTTGGAATATAAACTTGCTGTGAGAACATTACAACCACACATTTTGGTCAGGCACAGTGAAGGTTTTAATTTGTTTACAAAACATGCCAACAAATGTAAATTGGGCACATTTAAACATTGCCTACACATAAAAACTTAATAAAATCACAAGAAAAAGTAGCATGTATGATCATAGTGTCAAAAGATGTGGCACAACATCAATGCATATTCCTCTTTTCAATAAAATAAACATCAGAAGTTGCTAAAATTAACAACACGATGCAGCTCAAACTAACGGTTCAGTGACTGGCTGATGTGTACGACCTATAGCTACAGCAGTGAAAACTGATTCAGTGGGTTATCATGTGCTGTGCATGTTTCATCATCTTGTTCATGAGGAACAACCAGTAAGAGTAACACCTGAGCTTGCAACAATATCTACAAAAATGAACATCCTGTGCAAAAGGCTTTACGTGGTAAGGAATGTCAATCATCACATCATTTAATAATCTCAGCACCAAACACAGGTAGTGTAACAAATCTCTACATAAAACAACGGGACAGTTATGAGTACATCATTTATAATTCTGCATTTTTTTTCTTTTAACAATATGTTAAATCCAGCATTTGTGTGATGCAGTCACTGGGTAACTTCTCTAAATCAGTCTGTGTGCTCATTTAGTGTACATGAACGAAAAATACAAGACAGTGTACAAATGTGCAAAGTCCACCTGTTCTGTATTTTTACTGTGGGCACCGTGAGCACATGATATCTTATAATTGTGAAATCTCTGAGGAGAAAACAGGATCAAAATGCTGATTGTAAGTAAAACTACGTTTACATCCAAAGCACACAGTTTACAGTCCAACATGACTGTTTACGTTATAAATGAATTCATTTGAGCATGATTTTACTCAGAAAAACTGAAATAATAACATGATGTGCTTTTCCATTTATTGGCTGATATAAGTATAATTAAAGTTGCATTTCAGCAGAACATAAAGAATATATGTTATTCACACTAACAGCACTCACTGAATATAAATATCCATACAACCATCCTATTTCTCTTACCATCTCCTCTTCACATTCTCAAAAGCTGAAAACTCTTCCTACATCAGTCCAACAACATCTGCTTTAACAGACCTCCCTGAGTCCAACGTCTTAGCTGTCTGTAGAACCACTGCCCTTATTCTTGTTGCGACTGAGTGGGAAAGTTGACTTGCTCTGTGGTTGGGTCATTTTGCTGGCCAGGTAGACGAAGGGCTCAATGAGTATGTGACGGTCCACCACCGACACCTCCCACAGACGCACCTTCTCATTCTTGGCCCAGTTCTGGGCATAGTTTGAGTCGATTCTCCTCTCGTCCTTCTTGTCCAGCTTGTTACCCAGGACAACAATGGTCACCTAAAAGGCAAGATTACCCGGATACTGAAACCTGTAAACTGCTCACATCAAAGACTACAGGGTGCTTTACTAAATCTGATGTAAGCTTTAAGTACGCCTACTGTCTGATGTGAATTAAATGAAATTAGAAGCTAGAAACATTCAAATGAATAATTTATAAAAACCCATCCCAGTGCACAGAGTAGGATAATCAATGGAGGTGCAAATTACTTGTGACGGTAAGAGTTTCTGAGTTGCTGTATCATAAATTTATAAAAGCTTTTTATCCCTCTGAGTATACATTAATGTAATCTGGTCCCAAAAATGAAGGTAACAACAATAAATGACTGTTATTACAGTATTAATACATTTATACTTGATATTGTGATGCAAAATGTTTGGCACATTTATTTATTAGATTCAGTTACTGGCAATGTAAACAATACCAGAAATTTTGGCATCACTTCGCTAAACCGAGCTGTGACTTAACAATATTTATGGAGATTTTAAAACTGATGTCACTGCTTTGAGGTATCTGGATATGCACCATCTAAATTAACCTAATGTTCCTAAAATATCACTAATCTAACCTTACAAAGTGCTTAACTGTTTAGTTCTTACCTCTTTCTTGTCTCTGTGACGATCAATATCTTTCTTAAGGGCCTCCATTCGCTTGAAGGACTCTTTGCTATCAATACTGTAGACAAGTACAAAGCCATCAGCAAAAGAGTAGTAATGCCGGGGAAACTCCATCCCGTCCCGGAGTCCGCGGGTGTCATAGAAGCGCACCTGCTCTCGTGTGCCACGGTCGGTTTCTATGGAGCCGATGTAGATGTCCTCCAGGGTTTCCATGGGCTCTGAGCCTTATCGAGGATACACAAGGACAGGAACATGTGTTGTGACAAGGTGCAAAGACAACTGCTGCTGTGGTTAAAACTCAGAACTTGGATATCTTTATATTTCTTTAGGTGAAATTCACAAAAATTGCAAATACTTGGTCATACCATTTATTTAATTTTCCTAAAATCATATCAAAAGCTATTCATTTCCCAGTGTTGGTACTTATGTTGTCAACGTAGAGCTGTGGTAATTATTAACTTCTGAATGAATGCAGGTGTGAGAATCACATTTTTTTCTGAGTTTTACTGTTGGCATTGGGTTAAACTTTATGGCATCTGTTTCCATAAAAACAAGCTGTTTGCACAAAGCAGGGGTTATAGCTGGCACTGTGAACAAAAAGGGGCTAAGCAGGAATAAACTGCCTTTAATCATGGAAAAAACTATCCAGATTTCCCCTATAAGTCAATTTATCAGCTAACAGTACAATAAATCCTGTTTAAATGTCTGATAAAGCCACCGTTTGCTCTAGATATCTGTGAAAGAAGCCATTATATATATATATTGAAATTTTTTCACTGCCACTTTCTGCAGTGCAATCTGTAGATATTTTTACTACATCACCAGTTTTCAAAGGTTGCTTCATGCTTTTCTTATTTTATTGTCTCAGACAAAATAATCATGCACATTTATAACATTTGAAAAGCTAAAAAAGGTTTGACACCATGTCCCCATCTAACAGGAGCTATTAATGCCAATTACACTGAACATGATATCCAGTCATTTCCAAGAAAATACCTAAAGCATTACACCAACACTCCCATCGATAACTGCTTTTCTCTAAGGGACTGGCTCAGATATACTGACATCTTATTAAGTGGTCACTGATGTATAGAAGACGGGTGACCTACCTGCAACATGATTGTTATATAGTAATTGTTCCAATACAGCTGTTTTTCCAACTGCAGCCTGGCCACACACGACTACTTTACAGCTTTTACCCATGATGATTCCTCACTGTCCTGTCAGAAGATCTGTTGATAGAAGAAGTTGCACAGGCTGAATGCAGTTGAGTCATGTGACACACTCATAATGATTAAACATTTTGAGAAAGAAAAAAACGGTCTGATGAGCAAAGGCAAAAGCCAAAAGTTATGGCTCCTGGTCTTATCCTAGAAGGTTGAGCCTAAAATTGTGCATGCCCATACATATATTTCTGACTTGGTTTTGGTTATAGTTGTTGTTTAATTGTATTTCCTGTCCAAAATATGAATTTTGTTTTCTAAATTATTTCTTGACCAGTTGTACTGTACTGGGTGTTTTTAATGTAGTGAGTTTTAATCATGATGCCCTATACCAGTGATTTCCAACCTGAGGTTGAGAGTACAGGGAGTCTACAAGGTTTTGACTGTACAGAACCTGTATGATTGTTAAAATGAAGGCTATGTCCACACAGATACAAGTTTAGGTTTTAATTAATTGTTGTTATTATTATATTTTCACCTGTTAAAATGCTGGGTTAGGCTCCAGCTTCCCTGCGACCTGTAATGGATAAAGTGGTATAGAGAATGATTGATTGATTGATTGATTGATTGATTGATTGATTGATTGAATGAATGAATATTATTATTATTATCATTTGGATGCTATGTTCACATGGAACTGGCATTTTAGAAGTCTGAAAAGTAGTTATTGAATGCTTCTCCGTTCATTTACCAAACATAAGCCACATCAGTGTGTCTACACAACACCTTGTTCATCTCTTTTGACCACAAAAATCAATGGGGAAAAGCTTTGTTCTTTATCAAGCTTTTGCAAGCTTTTGTGTTTCTTTACAGGAGTTGGTCAATGTTTGTAGATACTGTGATCTGAATCATCTAGACAAAGTCACTGAATAGGCTTAGAAAAAAACAGGAAGTCAAAATTTTGTCCTGGACCAGCATGGGTCAAGATCTGAACCGTATCCATAATCTGTGGAGGGAACTAAGGTTCAGAGTGACAGTGAGGAAACCTTCCAATATGAAGGACCTGCTCTTTTGTTTCCAAAAAGTCACCTAAGTGACATAAAATCCCAGTGAAGATGGCCAATATTGATTACCATGATTTTAAAACAGGATTTGCTACTGCTTAAACACTATTTGCATCAACAATTAAGGAAAAAAACAGAAATCACAATATAAAAGTCCAAATAATCATTAACATCTTCTACACTATGTCTAAACATCATTTACCACTTGCAAATCCCAGAAATGACACAAAACAACCTAAAGTGATAGAGAAGCCTTGTAAAATAAATGAATAAACAAATGTGTCAACTGACCCAAAGATACAAAACTGCATTGATGAAAAAATTAAAAATGCAGACCACACAGTGGCAAAATAAATATATTTTCTGCAAGAGGCATAATTTGAGACAAAACAAAACTCAAATCTAGTCAAAGGGCCTCATGGTCCCTGATCGAGCAAACAGAGTACCCCTAAATTTTTATATGAATAAACTAATTTAAAAATAAAACAAATCCTTCTCTTGTTTAAAGGTAGAATGACTACCTTTAAAGACTGTAACGCAAAGAAATAGCTTAGCATTAGCTCTTAGACAAATACTTGTCCAGGATATCGTGATTTAAGTCGCTATCGTGATGCAAACCAGACTAACCCAACTGAAATTTGTCTATTTGGAGTCTACGAATACTTGTTACGAGGTGGTCCATATTTTTTAGCCTTTAAAATCATTTTTAACATACAGAAAAAACCGTCCTCCTTACCTAACGGATTACTTCCTGTTTACAGTGTACGTAACGACTGCAATATGAGACTCCGCCCATCCTCATTGACGGCAAAATGGCGACGGATAACTGTGATGCCGTGAACATGGACCCTGACATGGAACTGCTCAGTGACGAGGAATTAGAAAGGTGTGCGTTGTAAAGAAAATAGTGTCAGCGGCAAAAATAGATGCATAACAGAGTCTTTTACTAATATGTCTTACTCAGTGCCATTGTCATTTGAATGTTCATCTCGCACTTCTAAAGCTAACTAGCGCGACCGCTAAGCTACATTTGGATAGCTCGGTTGTTCTCCACTTAGCAAGCTTTCGTGCTAGATTTCTGGTTTGCTTGCTCTCACGTTCTAATATCTATAAATCCCACTTAATATCCTTAATGTAAAAATTGATCTTACCGAAAGTTATGCGTTAATATAATTGTCATATTGCCAGAATGGCACTAGCTGGCTTAATGACACCATTCACTCACAATGTGGTCGTGATGTAAAGCTTGAAAGCTCTCCAAAAAAAGTAATGGCAGTAGCACACATCATGGTGTCATATGTTCCTGGCTTTGCTCTCCCTCCCTGCTTCACCAAATAAGTACGCGTTTGCTTGGAATAGACACTTCTGCTCTGCTGTTTTGGCTCTTTCTATGTTTAGCTAAGTCGGGCCAGTAAACTCTGATGCGTGCACAGTCATTAAGAAACGATAGCTGTGGATATGCTACCACATACCAGGTACAGCTAAAATAATGTTTAAAAGAAAAGGAAGAAAAGATATGAAACAAACTCCCATAGCTGATCACAATATGCTATATAACTATATACTAACCTCAGCTTCTGTTACTTATTTCAGGCATTTTCCTAAGTTAACATGCTTTGTTTTTGTTTTTCTGCCCGTTTTTTTATAGGGAAGCAGAGGGCTTCAAAGAGCAAGGCAATGCCTTTTATATCAAGAAGGATTACGCAGAGGCTTTCAACTATTACACCAAGGCAATTGGTAATTATTCCACAATTATTTTGGCAGTTTCCCCGTTCAGTCATCAGTGGAAGGGTTTTCGGTTTGCTTAAGCCATTTGAGATTTTGTTTTATTTAGATATGTGCCCAAAGAACGCAAGTTACTACGGAAACCGGGCGGCCACACTAATGATGCTGTGTAGGTACAGAGAGGCTTTAGAGGATTCCCAGCAAGCAGTGCGACTAGACCACACTTTTATGAAGGTGGGTTGGATGGAAAGACATTTTTATTCTATTAAAACTTTTTAAGCTGTCTGATTTTATGCATAGATAAACTGAAGCATATCCTTGTTGTGCATAAATGATAATAGTCTAAATGCATAACAAAGAATTAAGTAAGAACTTGGCATACATTTTCACCAGAGGTGTGAATCGATGAACATTATCACTTAAGTCTGTTAACTGTAAATCTTTCACTCACAGGGACATCTGCGTGAGGGGAAGTGCCACCTGTCACTCGGGAATGCTATGGCTGCCAGCCGATGTTTCCAGAGGGTTCTGGAGCTGGAGCCAGATAACAGCCAGGCACAGCAGGAGGTGAGTTGGCCTGAATTTTAGAAAGCTTGATCTGACAACTTGGACATGATTATCCACTTCTGAGGAGGCATTTGACAAGCTACTGCAAATAAAGCATTAAAGTCTCTTGCTGTCAGCTTCAAGTAGTGCTGCTATTCTTACTGGAAAAAGAAAAGTTTCAGGCAATTCTTTGAAAAAGTGCTGCTTACACTGGCCTGGTTTAACAAACAGTAAGCATGACACAAAAGAGCCACCAGTTGTAGTTGTTGTATTATGTCTGTGACTCACATTGAATACCACAAATTCCTTTGGGTAGCTAAAGAATGCAGAATCCATCCTTGAATACGAACGAATGGCAGAGATTGGATTTGAGAAGAGAGACTTCAGGATGGTAAGCCACATATTGTTATAATCTTTTTTTGGATAGTACAGGATAGCAACAATAGCAATCATGTCAAGTAAAACAAACTTTCAAAGAATGCTGTGGTTCTCTTAAGGTTGTCTTTTGCATGGACCGTGCCTTGGAGGCTGCCTCAGCTTGTCACAAGTTCAAGATATTGAAGGCAGAATGTTTAGCCCTCCTAGGACGATACCCAGAGGCACAGTCTGTAGCCAGGTAAGAATTTGGGAAGATGCTTGCTTATCTAATCAAAATTCTTGAAATTTTGATGCAGTGGCATTAAAAGGAAAATAAAAGCCATTTGACATGTGTATATGCTCATGCTTCTTGGAAGTAAAGGTTTAGTCTCATATATAACTGTAACATCAATTTGATTACTTGTCTTAAAAAATAAATATTCCCTTGTGTTGTGTTCTCCTTTTTTTTCCCTTGACATTTCTTTTACAGCACTTGCGGTCAGTTTCTGCGTGTTTACTTCCTAAGAACTCCATCAGCTTTAGCAAAGCAAATCTTCAAAGATAATTGCACGTAATAGGACATGTTTTTCATTTGTCATTAATATCAATTTTCTGTTTCCATTCAGTGATATTTTGCGAATGGACTCCACTAACGCAGATGCTCTGTATGTGCGTGGTCTCTGTCTGTACTATGAGGACTGCATCGATAAGGCTGTCCAGTTCTTTGTCCAGGCTCTGCGTATGGCTCCTGATCACGACAAGGCTCGGCTTGCTTGTAGAGTGAGTAATTAAACACATGAAATATAAATTGGTAAATGGATTTGTTCTGAATTACTTTAAATTTAACGATCTAAAGTGTGAAAGGTTATTTATCACATGGGTTTCATTTGGCTTCAGGGATGGCTCAGTGAGATCATTTTCTTGTAGTCATTATCACCAGAACAACTTGGATTTCTGTGATGTGGTTGAATAACTCGGATACATTAGCTGGGGGGGGGGGGTTAAATGGATTTCTCATAGTCACACACTATACAGACCATTTATGTGTTTACTCAGAATCTGCCAAATAATAATAAATGACTCTCTTGGATTACTTGCTAAATGTGTCTCTTACAGACATCTAAGAATTGAACACAAAACTGTCAAGTTAGTGTGTTTTCCCCAAACTTTATCTGAGAGGAGACTTACAGTCCCGCTCATTGAAACTCCTTGCTTTAAGTAGCTTTTGAGGCTGATTTTATGTTTTGTTTTTCCAGAATGCCAAAGCACTAAAAGCCAAGAAGGAGGAAGGGAATAAGACATTTAAGGAGGGAAACTTTGAGGCGGCCTATGAGCTGTACTCTGAGGCTCTAACAATAGATCCTAATAACATCAAGACTAATGCCAAGCTGTACTGTAATAGAGCCACTGTTGGATCAAAGGTGAGCAGCATGCACCACATCTTGCATCAACATCAGACAAGTTAGTTACATCCTCTGCTTTATATCTTGAGGTACACACTTTCAGATTACCATAGTCTTGAGAGATGCTAAATTCTCTAACATCAGCAGAACTAAGTTGTTTTATCTTCCTTGCTTTCTGCTTTGAATGATCCCATTTGTTGGTTTTTTTTAAAAGCTGAAGAAACTAGAACAGGCAATTGAAGACTGCACAAAGGCCATTAAACTGGATGAGACCTACATCAAGGCCTATTTAAGGAGAGCACAATGGTATGTTTGAAATTTCTAACTTAATTGTTAGTAGACAATCTAAGGTAGATTGCATTTGACACCAGACAGAATAATTATTATTTACCAAGTGGTTAAATATTGACTAACAGAGTTCTGCATCCTGTGCTGCAGTTACATGGACACAGAGCAGTATGAAGAGGCAGTGAGGGACTATGAGAAGGTTTACCAGACAGAAAAGACAAAAGGTAAGGTAATCCCCTGGGTGGACACTGGGGTGGAGGGGGCATAGCAAGACTTTTATACAGCAATAAAACACCCCATGACCATGAAATCTCTTCTCACAAATGAGGAAGAGACACCTCGAGATACACATATGTCCTAAACTGTTTCTTCTCTTTTTTCTTGGTTGCCAAAGCTGGCCCATTCAGCTAGTTACTTTATGATAAAAGGCACTGATGCTAATTCCAGCCTCATAAAAACTTAAGATATTTACAACTCTGAGCACTTGGGGTGGCATCACAAACATGTATGCTTCCTTTATGGCAGTGGTTCTGAGTTATGACAGGGGCGGTGCAGCCAGACTAAATAAAAATAGTTTTTGCACTGCTAGCAAAAGATGGACAAATTTGTGAAGATATCAATGGGCAAATGATTTTGAATCAGCAACAAAGATTTTAACAATAAAAAAAGAAGAAAATATAATGAGGCATATCGTGCCCTGGGCTTGACCAGGTAATGGTCAGTGGTGAGTAATGAAGAGAGACTGTTGTATGTCGCACAATATTACCATCTGACAGTATGAAGCTAAACAAGTTACAACGCTACTTGGGGACTTTTCATCCTGAACAAAAAAGCATGTTTATTACTTTAGAAATAAACAACTCTACTGTCGTATATACAGAGTGAATATACAGCATATGTCTCATCAAAAGCTCAACTCACATGAAGTAGTTTCCTTGTTTAAAACGCCTCACGCTATAGCAGAGGAGGTAAAAATTCCTTCTGCCACTGACATGGCTTTAACCATGGTTAACGAAATAGCAGCCAATAAACTAAAGACAATTTCGTGGCACATTTCTTCATACATTTCTTTGTAAGCACTGGGTTGAGTGTGATAGTGGGTCAGGGATAGGGGGGCCTTGACATTGTTGTTGATGAAAACGGGGTCCCACAGGAAAAGTTTGGGAACCACTTGTTATGGCAATACAGCCCCATAAATGAAACATATAGACACATCCTATAATGATCCTGTTACATTTATTTCGTTGCCTATTTACTTATTTGTCAATGAAAGATATTGACATTCCCAGATATATTTCTTGCTCATTTTTCCTTTTTTTTTCTCCCCACAGAACACAAACACCTTCTCAAAACTGCTCAGCTGGAGTTGAAGAAAAGCAAGCGAAAAGATTACTACAAGGTTCTCGGGATTGATAAGAACGCCACAGAGGATGAGATCAAGAAAGCGTACCGCAAACGGGCACTTTTACATCATCCAGGTCTCTGATGTCTGCTTGCTATTAAAAAAAAATTAAGAAAAAAAGAATTGTGATATCTCCCACACAAGCGTTTATATTTACATATTTAACATTGAATTTGAGGTGTTTTTCTTTTTCCTTCCTTTCAGACCGTCACAGTGGAGCCAGTCCTGAGGTTCAGAAGGAAGAAGAGAAAAAGTTTAAGGAAGTGGGTGAGGCTTTCAGCGTGCTTTCAGACCCAAAGAAGAAGTCTCGCTATGACAGCGGACAGGATCTTGAGGATGATGGCATGAACATGGGAGGTCAGTATCGGGACAGCCTCTGGTGTGGGAGGTCCGTTGGGTGAACAGTTCTGAAAAATTCAGTTTTATGAGATGTGTAAAAAAAAAAAGTAAAAATTTCAGACAAACTGAAAAGTTTTCTGTATTTTCTCCACCAGATTTTGATGCCAACAACATATTCAAAGCATTCTTTGGAGGTCCAGGTGGTTTTAGTTTTGAAGGTAATTGATTATTTGTGGAAAAATAGACATATGTCCCTCTGCCAATAACATATTTATTTATTTGCATGTTTTAGACACTAAAATGCATTAAAATCTTGGTTTGTTCTTGTTTTTCAGCCTCTGGACCTGGAAATTTCTTCTTCCAGTTTGGTTAAATGGTGGGCACATCTACCTAAATCATTGCTACATCAGGACTTTTCAACAATGTCAACCCCTCAACCCACCATCTGTATTTAATGACTGACTGATACAAGTCAGATTCTTGTCTATGCCATTGACTGAATGAATGCAACCCAATGACCACAAACAGCGAATGATTTAAAGTCGGTCACAGCAAGGACGCCAAGATGGTTCAGACTGATTAGCGTTACTGGTTTTGGATTTTGTTTTTCTCCCTCCAGAATGAAACAAAAATGAAAATCAGAAATGCTATCAACACTGGTCCAAATGTTCTCTGAATTTTTGATATAGGAGAAAATTGTGCAGCTATTGTATCAGAGCTTTTAGGGATCCGTGCAGGAAGTGCCATCCTGGGGAAACTCTTGAGATGCTGCTGTGCATTAAGCAAGCTTTCTATCCTGCTTGTTCTTAGTGCTGAGAAAATATTCTCTGCTTGACAGGTAGTAGCTTGATTAGTGGTTTCTGAGGAAGATCACTGAGCAAGCGGCTCCTCCCCCTTTTTTTTTGGAGAATCCATCAAACAATGGGCTGCTATGAATTCACACTGAAAACTGCCTCCTTGTCATAGCCAGTGGGAGCGCTCAGTCATTTTTTTTTTTTTTTTTTTTTTTTTTTTTTGTAAAGGCGATAACAGCTGGAACCTAGACCTACACATACAGCACAGCCAGATCACGCTAAGAAGATGGCAGCAGACAGCTGTGCTGCCTTTGTTGCCAGTAAAGTCACACTCCCTTTTGTTGTCACCGGTTTTATGTTTGATGTTGCCATTCACTGATTGCTGCATTGTACATTTTACTGGAATGTAAAGTGTTGGTTTGTGATATTTTCCTTTTTTTAATTTTCATATGTATATTTATTGTAAGTTTGCTGTCTTATAAAACATTCAGTTTAAGATGAAGGCACTCTTCTGTTTAAAAAAAAACAAAACATTTTTGACTTAAAGTGCTGAAAGGTAATCGATTTGCTACATCTGCATGAAGTGTTGTGCTTAAGTGAATTAGGCTGCTTATGTCACCTGACTGATTACAGTCCTCAAGAGTGTCCTCATCTTTGCTCAGTTTTTGCTCTTTCTGGTGAAACCACCCTCTTTTATCCTTGAAAAGTACCAACTGTGTCAATAAAGTTGGCATTCTCTAGGTTTCCCCTTCATATTGTGTTATTTTTTGTTAGAGTCGAGTATTACTGTATGATTTGTTGAATCTTGATTAACCTTAAAACCTTTTAAGAATGATTAGTGTCGAGATTGAAACCATTGTGCTTCAAGAAATGAACGAAAGGGGTCGCTTTTTTCGGTTCAGGTTTGTTGGTGTGGTTGCTAGGCTACCAGTCAAGGGAAGGTTCTTTTGCTTGGAAAAGTTATATGGGCTGGAAGGCTATTTATTAAAATTTAAAAAGTGACTAAAAATGTCGGAAACAAATGAAAACCTCAATAGCCAAAAGTTAAAGTGTGAATTCTCTAATTTAATGTCCAATGGGAAATGGCTATTTGTTAAAGGAGACTACGAAAATGCCATAAAAGGCTTTACAGCGGTAAGTATCGAGTTTAGCTAAATACGTTTGGCGTTGTTCTGGTTCGTTAGCTTAACTTTTGAAATTACTTGCTACGTGTAGGCGCTTTCTTTAAAGCCTGACGACAGGACTTGCCTTGTTGGTCGGTCCAAATGTTACTTGAAGATTGGCCAACTTGGAAACGCTTTAAAAGATGCTGAGGCTTCACTCAATGATGACAAGTCATTTTTTGAGGTAAATGTTTGCTTTTCACAACCATAAGTTGTTTTTAAGTCTTATTTACACTCCATACCGGCCCTTTTTTGGCCCCTTATTACAAGGAAAGAAAAAATCATATGATAACTTTCAGGGGTTGTACCAGAAGGCAGAAGCTTTATACTACCAAGGAGAATTTGAATTTGCACTGATGTTTTATGACCGAGGACAAAAGATTCGTCCCCAAATTCAAGGGTTCAGGCTGGGTATCCAGAAAGCACAAGAGGCTTTAGAGAACTCTATTGGTAGTAAGTGATTCATAAGGATATGTTACTGATTTCACATACAATCCCTACTTTACCCAAATGTGGAGTTCTTGAACCTTTCTGTCACTTCACAGGCCCTTCTTCAGTTCAACTGGAGATTAAGCAAGACGTTTTACACAAATATGATGAGGCGGTGAGTCTTTACTGCATTACACTTTAGTAACTGTTTTTAGCATTTATGCTTAAGATGAGCAGTTCTTGGGATAAAGGGTACAGGCAGCAGAAAAATAAAAATATATGCATATATTTTTTCCCATTGTTTCTCAAGCAATTCCAGTTTTGTTTTGTTTTTTTGTTTGTTTGTTTGTTTGTTTGTTTGTTTTACAAGGTACTGAAAGAGGCCATTGTCATCAGTGCCATAACCACTACCAAAAGGGATGTATTCTTGCTCTGCTCTTTAGCAATGTTTAGGACACACCTTGGTGTTGCATATAAAAGTAACACCAAGGTGTGACCAAAACTTACCCCACAGAAGACTACTTTAAATATTGCAGCACCTTTAATGCCTATATCTGCCACAGTGCGTCCTCCTGCTATTTCTTCACTAACTAAACACAGCACTTGGCTACCCACAGGATGTGAAGAAAAAGGTGTTAATCAGATATGGCAACCTTCTTTTATAGTGTTGTGATCCACTTTTGATGTTCATGTGCCTGCTGTTGTAGATGCTTCGAGTAAAAGACAAAAGTTAGCCGCCTGCATTGCTTGTTAAGAATGCTGCAATCAAATCAAATCAAACTTTATTTATATAGCACCTTTCATACAGAAAAATAGCAACTCAAGGTGCTTTACAGAGAGTAAAATCCCCCAGAACCCCAACCCAAGAGCAGCAAGCCCACCCCCCACCCCTTCCCATCAAACACACACACAACACAGAGGGTAAAAGCAAGTTAAAAGGACCAAGGAAACACTGTCATAAATTCTGGGGTCTAGTGGTGTGGGGAAACACTGAGATAAAACAATGTAAAACCAAATCTAAAACAATCTAAAAACCAACCCTGGGTATAAAAGTAGTATTGCTAAGACCCATAAAATAAGAGAACCCGTGAAATAAGAGAATACAAAATGATAAAACAAATACATAAATGATAAATAAATAGAAGCTGAATACAGCCTGTGTGTTACGAATAAATAAATGAATAAATACAATAGTAATAATAAAAGTAATGATTAAAATGCTAAACTAAAAAGGTGGGTCTTGAGTCTGTTTTTAAAAATATCCACACTAGGTGCTCCCCTCACGTCCTCAGGCAGGCTGTTCCACATACGAGGGCCATAGAAATAAAAGGAGGACTCGCCGTGGGTTTTTGTTTTTACTCTGGTAACAGTTAAAAGGCCAGTACCAGAGGACCTGAGGGGTCTAGTGGGCTCATAAGATAAAAGCAAATCAGATAAATAAGATGGGCTAAGACCATTAAGAGACTTAAAAACCAATAAAAGAATCTTAAAATCAATTCTGAGGCTGACGGGGAGCCAGTGCAGAGACTTTAAAATTGGTGTAATGTGGGCCCTCTTTCTGGTCTTTGTCAACAGACGTGCAGCTGCGTTCTGTACAAGCCGCAGCTGGTTCAGGTACTTCTTTGGAAGACCAGAAAGAAGAGCATTGCAGCAACCTAATCTTGATGTGATAAAAGCATGAATCACTGTCTCTGCACTGGCTCGAGAGAGAAACGGCCTGATGCGGGAGATGTTCTTTAGATGATAAAAAGCAGTCTTAGTTATGTTTTTACTATGTGGCTCAAATCTGAGATCTGCTTCTAAAATCACTCCCAGGTTTTTTACTTGATTAAAATGGTTGAGTGCTACTGTTTTCAGTTTGGCCTCCAGTTTCTCTCTCTCAGCCTCAGGTCCAGTCAGTAAAACTTCTGTTTTGTCCTGGTTGAGCTGCAGGAACTTTTCTGCCATCCACCCTCTGATATCTAAAATACAATCTAACAAGGCATCAATGGGCCCGTGCTCATCAGGAGTCACGGCAACATATAACTGTGTGTCATCAGCATAGCTGTGGAAATTTATGCCGTGTCTCCTGATGACATCACCAAGAGGAAGCATGTAAAGATTAAAAAGGGTGGGGCCTAAAACCGAGCCTTGGGGTACACCACAGGTCAGTCTATAGCTCTTAGACAAGGATTCCTTCATGCTAACAAAGAACTCTCTATCTGTTAGATAGGATTTAAACCAGTTAAAAACAGTACCAGTGAGGCCAACCATGTCGTGGAGTATGTTTTAAAGAATAGTGTGGTCAACTGTGTCAAAGGCTGCGCTGAGGTCAAGCAATACTAAGACAGAGTTTTTTCATGTCAGTATTGAGCCTATGGTCACTCACAACCTTGACCAGTGCCGTCTCAGTGCTGTGATTGGTCCTAAAACCTGACTGAAACTTCTCAAATTTATTGTGTGAGATTAAAAAATTATTTAACTGATAAAAAACAGATTTCTCTAAAATTTAATGCACTGTGGTTTTGGCTTAATTGAAATGTTTTTTGTTTTTTTCTATAGTAAATCTTGTGTGGCATCAGAATATATGAGTAAAGCTTTACTTTATTCACACTAACCCACTCCACAGACTGACTTTTCATATGGTGCCAATTATATCTCACGCCTTGACTGGTGTGTTGTAACAAGATAGTAAATCACTTCAGCTGTCAGGGGCATTAATCCTGTGCCTGATAGGAGTAAGCACATGTTGAAACACTAACCCCTTTAAAATTTCTTGTTTGTGTATTGTAAAAAGTTTATTTCTCTTAATTTTTTTTTCTTTCTTTTTTACAAGACACTAAAAGAGTCTGATAAAATGGGTTATCATAGATTTTTTTAGTTTTCTCTGTGCAAAATTTACTAAACCAATCTCTGTTTTTTAGAATCTGGCAAAGGAGAAAAAACATCCCACTAAGAAGATCTCTAAGAATGAAAAGATGACAAAGGAACTATTGGGAGAGTTTTACAGAGACAAGAAATTTCTAGAGGATCTGATGAAAGATAAAGGTGGTGTCTTATTCATTTATCCTCGTGTGGATATGCTTTCTCCATAATTCTTTGATTTGGTGTCCCTGGCATTTATTTTATGTCATCCAACTACTCATCAAATCATTTATTTAATAATCTGCAGACTTTGTTAAAGGTAGGACAAGGCGTGGGGAACAACTGCAGGACATTATTCAGAGCTGCCTCAAATCACTTGACACTTGCACTGAATTTTGGAATCAGGAAAAACCAATCTCTCAAGAAAGGAACCGGCAGCATATACAACAAAAATGTCGGGCATCTTCTGAACCTGCTCAGTTTCTGCTGAGGAGCTTCGACGATATCGATGCAGGTAAGATACGCATCTATCTGAACATGCAGCTTCCAGCTTTTCTTTTGGATTAGAAAATTCTCACTTTTTGTTTGTCACCTTAGAGCTTACTTCTGGAAATGCAGAAGGTAGTGTCAAGAAGGCTGAAGAAGTCATGAAGATAGTGCAAAGGTGGTCAGAGAAAGAGGTTCCTAATAAAAAAGAGCTCTTGGGTAATCTGCACAGTTGCATTGGAAATGCTTTGTTTGATCTGGGAGACATGGACAAAGCATTAGAGCATCATCAGAAAGACCTGGATTTAGCTAAACAATGGTGAGAATTTAAATAAACCACACCATTTAGAGTACATTAGACCAAAGTTCATTAGTTTTTCCTACCAACAGCAAACTTCCAGAAGCAAAGTCAAGGGCTCTGGACAACATGGGCCGAACTTATGCTCAAATTGGACAGTTTGAACAGGCCATTGAGTTGTAAGTAAATAAACTATCAGTCATACATATGAAATAAATAATATTTCCAAACTTTGAATAAACTGTTTATTAAATGGAAATCTGTACCAGCCACATTTTACAATGAGATGTGCTCAATAAATTTAACTAACTTGTCTTCTTTCTACATTTGCTATTCAGCTGGGAAATGAAGATTTCCTTGGTTTGTGGTGGTTTTGAGAAGACTTGGCTGCTCCATGAGATTGGCTGTTGTTATATGGAGCTTAATCGCTATAAAGAAGCCAGAGACTATGGCGTCCTTGCAGCTGCTGCAGCTGGTGAAATCGGTGATGGGAAGTGGCTAATGAATGCCAATGTTTTGGTAGCACAGTCAGAATGTAATTATTGATCCACTTGTTATTGCTTGATATTGCTCTTATATCCAGAGACCAATAAGCAAAATATTTTATTGTTTTAACCACTAGAGGCTCTAATGCTGTTGAACGTCTTACTTTACCTTTAGAAGTAATTTCCTTATTCTTTATTTTTTCAGTGAAGCTTGGAAACTTTAAATCCTCTGTGTCCTATTTTGAGGAAGCTCTGATCCATGCAAGATTTCAAGATGATGACTCTGCAATGAATGCCATCAAGAAGGTTCCATTCGTTGTTATATACCTCTGTCTGCTTTCTTTTTAGTTCCATATCAGGGGATTTTTCAATTCTGACTTTCAGTGTCTTACTTTCAGGCTATTGATGAAGTAAAACAACACCTAAGATAGTGAGGATGTCTTCGGGGATACGTATGAATTAGAGAACAGCTTGGGAAAATGCCAGAAGAAGACCAATCAACGGTCAAGTCCTCCTTTATTTAAAAATCTAAATAAAGCAAATATATAAAGAGGATCTCTCAATGTAGCAGACAACAGTTAATTGTACTGAAGTGGTGTTCCCTGAAAAATCTAACTTTGTAAGAAAAAGTACTTAAGTCTCAATTTCATCATAAGTGTTTTTCTTGTTCTGGAATTTTTATATAGTCTTTTGATGAGTTATATTAAATAAAGATTATTGATTTTGAAATGTTCTGACTCTGAAATGGCTTTATTTATTTTTTAAATTTATCTTATAAAAGTTCTTTAAGAAACTAAAATATTATTGTCTAGAAAATATACCTTAACAGACCAAAAGCAAGGGAAATGGACTAAAAACTATACAACATTAGTCCAAGCAGCCATGACTATTCCTTGATATCTTATACATTTACAGGTATAACTTATAGTTTATGGTGGAGTGAACTTCCTCATGCGCCACCTCTGTCGCATCTGCCATCAGGCGTACACGGTGTAATATACATACAAATAACAAGGTTCCTGGTAATATCAGCTTGTGGTCTTAATCGTTTGTAGCTAAAATAGTGTGATATTTGGCAGTATCATTGTTTGAATCTTTAACAAAATAGTTATTGTTAATGATTAAGAAATATATCTTGTTAGCTGATGTAGTTAGTGTTTTTCAAGTTTTTAAACATAAAAAGTAATTATCAGATTGCCATTGTCTATGCAAACAAGGTGTGTACTGTCTGTGAAGCAGGTCTTTCAGGGCTAAGTGTGGCTTGTGTTTTACAGCAGCTTAAGCTTTGCATATGAGATAGCAGCTTTTTCTCCATATTACTCAACAAAAATGCAGTGGGGGTATCTATATAAATGTTCAGTGTGGATACACATTGGATGTAAGTATACACTTGTGAACATTGTTATTACTTATTTATTAATTAATTCCTAAAAACGCTAAGCTAGACCTTTTTTTTAAAAACATCCTTCCCCTTGAAAGATGAAAGAACTTACTGTTATTTTAATGACCATTGATAAGGAAATTTGGGTCAGAATTTGCATGTGGTGGGGTTTTTACTCCCTTAAAACTGGGAAAATAAATCAACAGACCTAGCCTTAACATAAATCAAATGAATAAATATATCAAATATGGTTGAAAGTAATAAGATCAATTTGACCAAATGATAGATAACATACATTAAAAGGACTTTCTCCGGTAAAGTTCTTCCGGTTTCAAAGGGCGTGTCTGTGGCCACGCCCAAATGCGCGTTCCCGGTATTTCCCAAAGCTTTTTTTTTTCCCCTTCTTCTACTTGAAGAGAGGGCTGGGTCCGTGTCCGTACTGAGCACTGCCTTGTCATTGTAGTCAGAGGGAAACGCGTGGTCAGCAGCAATTTCACCGCAGCCTTACTGGTAAGCTGGCATTTTAGCAAACCCTTCAAACACTGTGTCCAAACTGTAATTTCTTTCTATGCACGCGCTGTTTAAATGAAGTTGTGGTGACACACATTGACTTGTTTACACCGTGCTGGTTAAACTTGGCGGTGAGACTGGGGTTGTTAAAGCCTAATTAAGAGATTGTCTAGCGGGGTGATATTTTTTTTTTGTCTAGCGTGCTAACGGTAGGTGCACGCCGCTCTCGCGTGAGTAAAATGCTTACTTATGTGCAGCCTTCAAACTGTCTGTTTTCTTTGTTTAAAGACATACTGGCTTACCTGAATTCGGCCTTTGACGAATTTGAAATAAAATTTCTTTAAGAATTTGTTTTAAACTCGTGTCAAACAAAATGGTAACGATGCACATTTACTTGTGTTTTACCTAAACTGTATATCAGTTCAGATTTTCGATTTAATTTCGGTTCTCGTGTGATAGCTGGAAAACAAGGGGATTAACGGAGGGGTAGTTTCTTTGTTGCTGCCTTCGCTTGTCTTGTGAGCTCTTCCTCTTTTGTAAAAGACATTATGGTTTCAAACATGTTACACCACGCGTTTGGCGCACCATTTTTTTAACTAGACTTTGTTTGCTGCCGTGGTTTGGAACAGCTTCCATGCGCAGTTAAAGATGTGCATCTAAACCATTAGTCTACTGGATTACTGTCGACGCAAAAATGGAAAATAGAATCCAAATAAGCTGTACTGGTTCAACATTTAGCCTCCACCTCTACTGCGTGCAAAGAGGCAAAACACAACTACTGAACTTATATACACAAAGTTTACCTTGGTGACTAGATCAAGAATTTTTTATTCTCTTAGATTTTCAGACATGGAAAGATCATCTAAGATATAGGAGCTGTTCACATCTTGCAACACATCTGAAATCTTGGGGTTTGAGTAACTTCCTGTATGTGGCATTATTACGACAATCCAGACAATCTGGTTTTTTCCCCCTCTCCAACTACGCATATATATATATATATATATATATATATATATATATATATATATATATATATATAATAAAAACTACCAGAAGTGATAGCTGTTCCTGTTTTAAAATGGTTTATTATTGACTAATCCAACGCATCATTTTTGATTGAATTACATTTTTCTAGTTGCATTTTAGGTGCATGGTAGAGTCCAAAGTTGGGCTTTAAACAATCATGGATACTGAGAAGAGTGCAGAAGTTTTAGATGCATCAGAGACTCCACAAGAGGACACTGCAATGGAAAAAGAAGAAAAATTGGAGATGACCGCAGAATCTACCGAGCCTGAGAATCCACCAGCTGCTGTGGAAGAGATGGAGCAGCTGGCAGTGAACAGTCATGCTACTGAAGTGGTAAGCATGAAAGAAAAAGACGAGCCGTCTGCAGCTGAAAACATGACACAGGAAAACGTAGAAACAACTATTGAGAACAGCTTGGAAAAATCAGGCATGGAGTCAGTAACCTGTGAGATGGCACCACCAAAACCAGATGAGTCATCTGAAAAGGTATCTGACCCAGTTGAAGCTTTAACCACAGAACCAGAAAACACTGAACAGCCTGTGCCAGAGAATAAGCCAGAGCCTCTGGCAGAGAGCGTTCCTGAACCTGAGCCAGAGAAGTTAGCAGAATCTGTTCCAGAAACTGAACTACAAGAGCAAACATCACCTGTACTAGCCACAGTCCAGCAGCCAGTTGATACACAACCACCCAGCCAAGAGGAGAAAGGGTCGGAAAAAGTGGAAACTGAGAAAGAACTTCAAACTGCCGTGGAGCCTGAGGCAAAGATGGAAGCAACAAAAATGGTTCTGGTGACAGACGTGTCTTCAAAAGAGCCAACAGAAGCAGCAACAGTAAAAAAGGAGGCATCAGCTGAGATTGAGAGTGGGGAGCCACAGAATGAGAAGGAAGGAAACTTCGATACTTCAGAGTCTGCTGCTACGAATGGAGCTGAGCCCGCAGTTGAAGCAGAGTGTGCTGATTCTGAGCAGAAAGCCGAACCTCAAAAAGAGGAAGATGCTGTCCCTGCATCTGGGTCCTTGTCATTTGCTCTGTTAGAACAGGAGCAAACCAAAGATGCACTGAGAGTCTCTCGTACCCTTGTTGTCCTCAGAGGCCTTCCCGGAAGTGGTTTGAGCTTCTTAGCACGTGCCATCACAGATTCCTACAAGAACCAGTGTTCTGTTATCTGTGCTGATGACCATGGTGTGAAACCAGAAAATCCAGAGTCATCTGCAGATGGTTACAAGGCTCTGGATGAGGCTGTGATGGCCTGCTGCAGTGAAGGGACGGCTTCCGTACTGATAGTGGTGGATGACACCAACCACACCCACGATCGGTTGGCCCGTCTTGGGGAGATTGCTGAAGAAAACAATCTCGTTCCCATCTTCTTGGAGCCACAAACTGAATGGAGCAGAGATGTAGCTCAGCTGAAAAAAAAGACAAAGCGCGGACTTGAACAAGCCCAACTGGAAGCAATGAAAGCCCCACTTGAGGAAACATCCCTTCCTCTTTACTTTGGCTGGTTTTTCCTGTGTTCCATTGAGGAAAAGCTTAGGTGCACATCCATGGACTTCCTGAAAACTCTGGACACCTTGGATGCCTTCAAGAAACACCTGAGTGACTGTGAGTGTGGTTTAAGTTGTATACTTTAAAGGAGATTTGCATCTTTGGTTTGAATTAAGGTGAAGCTGATCTTGTCATTTAATTACAGTCACTAGGAAACCTGAGGAGGAGGTGGACCTGGAGCAGTACTTTCAGGCCAAGGGACCCCTCCACTGCACTACAAAATTCTGTGACTATGGAAAATCTGAGGGTGCCAAAGAGTATGCACAGAGTCCGGTAAGAAACTACTTATCATTTTAAAGGCATTTGCATTAATATTTGTATTGTGACATTTCTTCATTTTTTTGCATTCTCTCCTACAGGCTGTTAAAAATTCTTATGGTTCTGTGTGTGAGCTATCAATGACAGCTCTATTTGTCACTCCTCGCACTGTTGGTGCCAGAGTGTCGCTCACTGAGGAGCAGCTTCAGCTTTGGCCAGCCGATGCCGAAAAGCAGGTAGAGGCTGACGTCCCCGCCACCGCCGCCATGCCTCTGGGAAGCCGGGCACACGTTACACTTGGCTGCGTCGAGGGCGTTGAGCCAGTTCAAACAGGTATAGATCTGCTCCAGATCCTGGCCCTGCAGCAGGAAGGTCAGCAGGGGGAGCAAGTGGAGGAGATGGAGCTTGGCTCGCTCGCCTATTACGGCGAAGGAAGGTGGCTGCTCAGCCTCCGAGAGCCCATCCGTGCACCCGCCTGCTTCTCCAGCTTCTACGGGCCCAAGGAGCTTGAACCAGCCAAAAAAGATCCTGAGAAGAAAAAGAAGCAGAAGTGCACCATACTGTAGATGCACATAATAAGGGATGTCTGCTCTCTGAATTAAGTTAGGTTTACTTTTGTGCAAGGTTTGTGCGTGATTGTGCAGCATTGAGGGTTTCGGTTCTTGCCACCCTAAATACACAAACTCTGTGCCTTTTTTTTTTTTTCTTTTTTTCTTAATATATATATGTTGATTTGCACCACAACCCAAGATGCCTTCAGCTGTGTTAGGTTTGTCAACATGGTTCAGTATTTTGTCGTCAGTGCCAGAAATTAACTTCCTGGCAGTTTGCTGAGGTCTTATTAGCTGCAATTCTACATAGTATAGCTTCCTCACACAGCTCAGTTATCTACACTTTAGATTTCCTCCTCTTTACACAAGTGTTTCTCAATATTTAGACGTGATAAACTAGGTACTTTTATTGCATGCATCTCTTGTTAACTATCAATATTTATACATTACTAATCTGCTAAAAGTAGCTCTGGACTGACTAAATTTGTCTGGCATCTCCTTTGACATAGTTTTTAAGGTGACAATATTAGCTGACATGTCTGTATTACTGTTTGCTCAGTCTAGAAAATAACTGATACTGCATGGGCCAAAGGTATCTATGTAAGTACTACAACAAATGGCATTTACAGATACCCTTCCTTGTAAAAACCTTTGCCTTGTGCATGGTTTAAAGGGGGAGTTCTGATGAATTTGGCATTTGTTTCTGCAGCTTGCACTTAATACTTATGAAATGCTGTGAATCTAAATCCATGTTTTGAAACCCTTTTCTATTGCGCAAACCTTTTTGAAAAGCACTTCATGTATTGCATTTCAATTTGTATTCTCTGTGACTGTAATTTTCAAAGGGCAAGTCTTACTCTGTAGCTCTAATGAATCACTATTTTTGCACTTGTTTTGTACACTTAATAAAAGGTAAACTAAAAGAAAAAGAAACAGGATTTGTTTGTTATCTGAACGCTGGTCTTTCACCTTCACTTACATGCACTTTGATAACCAGAAGTTTTGTCTGCATGTGGCCATTTTCTCATAGTATATTCTTTGTAGTTGACAGAGTAAGCCAGCAGGAGGCACTGCTGACCTGGTCTTTGCTGTAAAGATAGGATTTATGGTAAGGTGACTGGCTAATGCAAACCATCTTTTAAATCTTTCAAAACACGTTTTATGTAAACATCTCTCACACTGCATCTGCAAACTTTATCACAAGTTAGAGTGCACAATTTGATATCATTTTGTCTTATCCCCGCATAGTTGACATTGTAAAACTTTTTTGTTTTTTAATCATTGAATTAGCGTTGCTTGTGTCAGACTATCTGTTGCTTATCCGTTACCATAGAAGTGCACCACAAAAATATTTCTGATTACAAACTTAAGCAACTTCATGCATCTCAGCAAATTGAGTTAAAACAAAAGTATAAAAGTGTTAAAAGTATCATAAAATATGCAAAAACCTCTACACGTTTTTACTGTCTGGTACTGTCAATTAAAAAAGCCATTTGTAAAACGTATTAATTTGTTTGTAGCAGTAGCAACTCATAGGTGCAAATAACAAGTGCACCTTTCTAAACCAGGGGTCAGTTCTTGGTCGAGGATGGGTGAAGACCACATCCCGCTGCAACCAGTTCATTCCAAACTGTCTACTACATGTGAAGGATCTAATGTTGCCTCATTGGCTACTGGTCACATAAAGGACTGAGTCAACCAATCAACATCAACGATGGATAATTGCCACGTTTTCTCCTCTGTGTGTGAGGTTTGTGTGAAAACTGATGATACCTTCAAGTACTCCTTGGAATTTTCCCATTCACTATTATGTGAACTTGACATTAGAAAAGCTTGGTGGTTATAGATATAGAACTTGACAGGAACAAAGTATCTATCGATCATTTGTGATCTACTAAGTCATGTAAACTATAAGATAAGGCTCTTACTGGTCAACATAAGCTACAAGCATAAAAACTGGAGGCCCTCTGGTTCGTTTACCCATGAGGTTAGAGCACAAAAACTATTAAGGAGTGTTCTCTGGAGATGGCCTTAAATCCACCCTGGATTTCTGGGATAAATTGAAATGAAATTGAAAATTGCATCCTGATATTCCAGCGCCTGTGTCAGTCACTTTCATTACTGACACTTTCCATATATTTGAGGGGTACATTGCACACAAAAAATCTTGCATTAGTTAGTTTTATTCTGTATATTTAATGCTCCATATAGTTTATTTGTTTGTGCTGTATATTTTGTTTTATATTGTTTCATACAATATATTGTATAACTGTATTTTGAAATTTTTATATTGTACATAAAAATACAACTTATTTATTTATATATTTTTCCCATTCCTAAAATATTATTTCGCTGCAGAGGAGAGAGAGATGGAATTCATGTACCTAAGGCAGAAATGAAAAAGTCTTCTTGAATCTTGAATTTAAAAAAGCATGTCTTTATGGTCTCAGAAAGATAAATAGTTTATTAAAATGTAAAACTATCAAATGTGAAATAAGAATAGCAGTTTCCTTCTGTGTTGAAAGATTCATATTTAAGTATTTATGACCTACTTTATATTCCATTGCAGTGCATTGATGCCACTACTCAGCTTCGAAGTCTAACATAATTTTTATGTTATATTTCAATCCAGATTACTAAATATTTTCAACACGTTGATACATTCTCTGTGGCTTTATCTCTAATCTCGGGTCTTTGCTGTCTTGTGAAATCTCCTACCGTTTGTGAAGGCGTCAGGAGAATCAGCCAATCAGAGGCCAGTAAAACAACAGCTAAGTCTATCGGCAGATGAACGTTGGAGAGAAAAGTCCCCGGAAGCTCAGCTCGTCACCTACAGACAGGTTCACCCGGCTGGAGGAAGGAGCTACACCACCTAGGACATCCACACACCCACCCACAACATATATCTACAACTGTAACAAAGAAAACAACTATAAATTATAAACAAGGTAAATAACTTCACATTAGTGCTTTGAATGAATGTTTTGTTTCTTGTTTCCCCTTTTAATTTCCTCTAATTTTTTTCTTCATGTATGATGAAAAACAAGTTAAACCAGTCTTTCTAGTATTGAGTTATTAGTACTTTCGAGCAGTGGGGTATAGTTTTTATTGGATAGGTGGGGGAAAAAAATATGGCAGCGCTGTCTGACCGGTTTGTAAATGAATGAAAGAAGTTGGCTGAATCTTTCTTTGGAAGCATGAGTGACAATACTTTTGCCATCAATCAGGTTTTGTTATACAGAGCAGTAGATCACGATCTATTAGATATGATTAAATGCTATCCTGTTTTCACTTAGATATGTGTGATCTAAATCAAAATAGTTGTTTATCCTTTGCCCCAGTGTTGCTACGGATGTGGAGCAGGGATATTTAATCCCTCTGACAGGTCAGCTGCGTAGATAAATGGGATGATAAATGGAACCTGGGAGAGCGTATGCCTAGACTGAAACCAGTTCTGCGATGACTCAAGAATCATAGTAATCAATAATGAAAGAGGTCCATGGCAGTCCCATTAATCCATTTAAGAAATGGCTGGCAGGGTTGCAGTAGAGTAGTGGGAAATGTTGGAGCCACCATCATGCTTTCAGCTTAATGAAACACAGAGAAACAAACAGGACAGGTGCTCCATCCCTGCAAGGTTAAATGACACAGAGAGGCTGTCAAGCTTGAAGAGATGGTACTTAGTGAAAGTCTATAGATTGCCTTAACTTCTCAAAACCACTGTCCATTTGATTGAAGGTATATGCAGTGATAATATTAGTCTCCAAAGACTTCAGGAATCAGCTGGATCAGTAAGAGAATCTTTACAGTCGTATGTTTGTCTGGTTCCTTCATGCCAAGACTTAAGAAAACAAAAAGACTGTAGCTACAACAAGAATTTGATATGTAGTAATTAATAGCTTCTTCTTATCATTTTTATATATTTTTGCTCAACGGCTTAAAACTTAAATGCATTAATTCAATGATGTCATGAGCAAAAGACCTGTAGTAAAAATGAGATTTTATCTTTTTTTTCCCCTGAAATTTTTTTTCAAACCATTAACTGATCATTAAAGGTGTTGCAGTTGATAAGGCTCAATAGCTGTAATAATAGTAAATTTAAAATAAGTACCTATTTTATATTTGTCTAAATAAATGCTGTTGACAATAAAGCGGATCAGATCTCACAGAAATGACCTTATGCTTGTATCTACAAGCATTTTATAAGTCAAACCAGTCTGGTTTTAATTTATTAATATTGACATTATAATCTATATTGTGTCTAATGTTAAGACATAATATATTAGAAAAAGAAAATCTTTATGGTAACGACACAGGAATTTGTTTCCTCATATAAATGTTTATATCAGCTTTTGAAGGTTAAACTGACCTGTTATTATATTAACTGTAGCCATTAATTAAGTGAGATATAATGAGAAAGAACTGAATCATTGTTTATTATTTACTATCTAATGCTGAATTGCTGTGAGCCGTGTGTTTGGCATTCCAGGTCCGTAAAGGAAACAAATGGCCTAAATTCAAAGTTCACAACTCCGCCCTTGAGCAGTAAAAATTTATAGATACTATTTTCTATAATTGAATTTCTCAATTTACTTCTGTCCCAACCAGCTACTGAGGGAAACTTTAATATGTTTAGCATGTTTTTAACTGTTACAGTAAAACTGAGGCTTAAACATCTGATCAGCCTGTTTAGCTGTGGTTTGTTCAGTAGCTCTGCTGAAGCCTCAGCAGGATGTGATTAGTAATATTGCCCCATCACCTTATTAGTCTGCAGATCCAACAAACTAAGAATAATAACTTAACAATGAGCTTTGCTGATTCTTGCAGCTACAGAATTCTGCAACACATTTTTTTTTTTAAAAGAATTGATCTTTTTTCAAGTCTGTGCAGGTGTCAAATTTAATATTAGACATTGTGGTGGAGATAAAAATATCTCTGCTTCAAGGTTGTTTAAAATGCTGTTAGCAGCATTAAGGATCAAGGACAAATGCAACAGATAGCATTTTTATCAGTATGAAATTGTTCATTGTTATATTTTGTGTTATAAAAAGTGGATTATTTGAAAGTCTGCAAAGCTACTTAGTTTCACATGGAAATGTCTGCAGGTACTGCAGGGAGTTGGACAAAATGAAGGTCAACAAATGAAGAGTTTGTATCAATACCAGCTTCTGATGTCTCTTTTAGAGAGATACTGTGAACCGCTGGTGATACTTTGTCTCTTCTCCATGTAAGATGAACAAAATCACACAGATACTAGGATAAAGGCAATCCAGGTGTGCTGGGAAACGAGCTTTTCTAACTTTACACTGTTATTAAATCTATAAATGATTACCAATTGTTTTGTTTTGTCTTTCCGGTTGAAGCCACATGATGCTTTGGCAATGTTTGATAATTTTCTAAGCCGTCTTCTTGCCATATTGTATGCCTTGGCAGCTCTGACAGCAGTTAAAACTAAAGATGTTCATCCTTTATGTAGGGAATCTTGCGTGAATATTAAAAGCAGGAAAAATAAAAAACATGTTAAACTTCCAAGCAAATCCCTTGTCTCCACATCAGTCTCCACTGTACTGCATTCATTCATGTTCCTCTCCATTTCTAAGCATCTGTCTCTTTTTTTAGGTCTGTCTATCCTGAGCAGTCATGTCAGCCAAAGCCATCTCTGAGCAGACGGGAAAGGAGTTCCTCTACAAGTACATCTCCACATCAGCAGCGGTCCAGAACAAGTTCTGCTACGCCAGCGTGACAGCCGACACTGACTTTGACCAACTGGTGCAACAGCACCAATGGCTGCTCACAGAGGTGAGTCAGGAGAACTGGGTGTGACTTAAATATATGTGGATGATGAGGTAAGGTTTTCTTTAGCTGTCTGAGCATTTAAACTATAAATCTCTGAAGTGCAGTCTCTCTTAAGCTTGTGGAAAATGATCTCCTCTTTATAGAGACAATTACTTAGGCAGGAGCAGAGTGGTCTCTTGGTGCTTGTTAGCTGACATCACAGACAGGGGAGCGATCCATCAGCTCTGTTAGTGGAAATGAAGCAAAGAAAAAACAGAAGAAGCAACAGTGAGAAATTCTTACCTATCCTTCCCCCTGTTTCATGAAAGCTTTCATGCATTACTCCTTACTTTACCCTCCTTTTGTTTTCCCTCAAGTTGTCACAGATAGATGCCCTGTAATAGAAGTTAAATTAATTACTCAGTTTAATCATTTTGCAGGATAAAATGTCCCAGTCTCTTCCTTTTGGCTAAAGGCTTTTATCTAGAAGGTAAAAGGATGTGGAGGGCAGATCCACAGAGATGCATGCTTCTGTAGAATTGATTAGAAAATTACATTAACTTTCACCCCCACCCACCCCCCCTCTTCCACATTGGCTAGCTCCCAGAAAGTAATGGCTCCACTGTCATAAGTCATTCTCTTTATACGACTTGCAAGGGAGAGGAAGTAAGCTACACTGGTGGGGGTTGAATGTATTTTTGCCCTTGCATCCCTCTACTATTTTTCGAAGATGATGATGTGCAGCTCCTCTTTAAGGTGTTAAATTCTTTGATGAGCCAATGACTTCCTGAGTGGCATCATCACTGCATATGTTAATATCTGCAGCCTCATGCTCCATTCCTAAAAAAAAAAAAAAAAAGAGTTATGCATCATTGTGAATATGAAACAAGTTTCCATAGTACTTATCTGCTCAACAGTCCTGGATCTTTTCATGTTTTACATGATATAATGTATCAAATGTCATCAGCTGTAGAGATGGGATTTATGGCTCTTTGAAGGGAGCTGGATCTTGAGGAGCCGTCCCTTTCAAAGACCATTCTTACAATATCTTACAAAATTTCACAATATATAAGAATGATAAACAATCAAAATATGTACCTATATAAAATCTACTATACAAGATTGAAAAAATTATAGGAAAAATATAGATAAAAAAAAAAGGATAAACCTGAGCAGTCAGTGCAAATTCTAGTAATGTTTTGGATAGAACTCACAGTATTGGTTTCCGAACAATACTCTCTGCACATAGATGCTTCACATGAATTGAGCGTGTTGGACATCAGGCTTCTGTGATGTCACAAATGTGATGAGGGAGTGTGGGAAATGTGTATATAAAAAGAATGGCTCACAAATGAACGGCTCACAGCTGTGACTAAGTTCACATCGTTCATGTAAAAGAGCCGTTCAAAAGAATCGATTTGTTCTTGAACGTCACATCTCTAATCAGCTGGTGATAGCACCTGACTAGGCAGGCTAGTCCCACACCTGAACTTTCTGGAAGTGGTTCTCAGTCCATTGAGTGGTATCCATGGCAGAGTGGGTTTAAAGTCAGTGCTGTTTGAGGGCTTAAAGATCATCCAATATTGTTTTTTTTCAGCTGTGTATTTTCCACACAAAGATGTCTTCAGATTATCTGAATCTTTTGATGATGTCGTACATGATGGAAGAATTACACTGGGCCAATTTTCACATATAATATTTTATTTCTACAGACATGTACTGTGATTCTTTTTAAATTTTTCTTATTTTATTTTATTTTTTTCATTCTAGATATTTTCATCTATTCTAAAGAAATGATCAAATCTAATTATATAATCATAAATGTTAAAAATATAGCTGTTGTTTTCTTTCCCTGTTCATCATTGACACAATCTTTGTCATTACAATGAATACAATGAATTTATATATATTGAATTATGTATTTATGCATGAGTGAATGGCAGTTCATGGCTTACTAATGTCAACTGAAGTGACTAAGCAAATATAACATCCCCATCCATGCATATGGTAGAAAGCAGATTTTAAATATGTGTCCATTGTTGTGGACTCTATGCATTAAAGGGTTAAATTGCGCCACAATTTGTAAATGCAGTTTTTTTTCTCTCCCTGTCTTTACTTCTGAGAGACTCTACCTCTGTAAGGTGCTCCTTTTCATACCCAGTCATGCTACTTCTGTGTTGCAACTACTTTGTTATGATGTGAGTGGGACATGTTGCTAACTAGCTTCACTGTTTCCTTCTCCAGAAACTGGTGGTGAAGCCAGACCAACTGATTAAGAGGCGAGGGAAGCTGGGTCTGGTTGGCGTTAACCTGGACCTGAAAGGTGTCAAAGAGTGGCTCAAGCCTCGCCTCATGAAAGAGGTGTCGGTACGTCATCCACCCTCTCTCTCCCATTCTGCTGCCTCTCAGACCATTACCTCCCCCCAAACCCCTCCAACTGAGAGTGTGCACGTTGCTGAGCACCCCTCCAATCAATATTATACCTTTATTTTATTCCAACCCCCCTCTCTTTGCCCTTTCCTCCACTCTCCTTCCCTGTTTTGCACTGATACGTTTGGTTTGAATACTGTATTTGTCTAAACGGCTGCTGTTGACTTCAGTGTTAGTGGGGTGGTAGTCAATCAGTCAGCTGAGGCGAGCAATGCCGGTGAAGAAGCAGTCATTCCGTCAATTTAGCTTTGCCCCATAAAGTAAGAGGCGAGTTGTGGAGATCCTGGGTTGCTTCATAAATCCATGAGGACGTGTCTGTTTGTGTGCAGCAGCACCGAGATTGTAGAGTTAGATGGAGCTGTCAGCAGCTGCTATAGTGGCAGTAAATAAGAATAAATGCAGTTGTATTTGTATGACGTATACTATGTTTCAGTCTTCCATGCGGTTATCTGAGCAGAAACAGCACTGGTCAAATTATTACACAGATAACCTACTTTCATTAGTACATCATGGCATTTTGGCATTATGCACATATAGTCTCTTATGTTTGAATTGCATTTTGATTTTTTTTTCTAGCACTGGCCCTTTTTCATGCTATCAGCGTCACATCAACGTCTTTCCCCCTCTTAGTAGGCATCTTTGCTTGATTATTTTGTGCAGCAGTTAAAGAATCCCTCTAAAATAATCTTATTAAACCGTGGCATTCACATACAAATGACATTTTTCTAACAATAATAATGGCATTCTGTTTGTTTCTAAGCCAGTAATGTAAGTGTCACCTCATTTATCTGGATAAATCTGAGCCCCTTGTGGGATTTCTGGTCAAATAGCTTTTCTTTTGTCCCCACCACCATCGTCAATCTCTTCTTTCATTCCCACCCTTTGAAACGGCAGCTCTGTCTCTTTTCTTTTCTCTCCGGCTGGCTGCTCTCAGCTAGTCCCTGGTTACACTTTATGCCCGATGGCCTTTAACAGGGGAGCATTGACAGCTTCCTCCAAATGAGCTGTGTGTTAGCGCGGCTTTGCCTGGAGTTCTACGTAACAACGTTTCCTTTTTTCCTTTTGAAATGTCAGTTCATTTGTGTCAAGTGGTAGACCTTCGTAATTTTAATTTACCCACATCCCATCATTCAGATAAAGTACACGTGAAAATGAGTGAGGGTTATGAATACCCAATAATTGCAGATTTGATGTATGTTTTATCTCCATTGTTTTTGTTTTTTTACTGGTGAGAGTTGCTGACTTTATCTTGCTTTTGCTCACCATTGTTCTTTATTTATCTTTGTCTCTAAGAAAAAAAAAATCTGCTGATGATTCACAGGTGGGAAAAGCCAAGGGCATGCTCAAAAACTTCCTTATTGAGCCATTCGTGCCTCACAACCAGGTAAATCACTCACTTCTCACTTTTAGATGTCTTATTGTTTGTTTTTTTGTGATGGAAAATTCACCATTTTACACAAATTTTTTAATGGCCATCTTTTATATTTTAATGATCCATTGTTCAGGCAGAGGAGTTCTACGTGTGCATCTACGCCACACGGGAGGGGGACTATGTGCTTTTTCACCACGAGGGTGGTGTGGATGTTGGAGACGTGGATGCTAAGGCACAGAAGCTGCTAATTGGGGTGGATGAAAAGATCAGTGAAGACCAGGTGAAGAAAGAACTGCTGACTAAGGCTCCCAACGACAAGAAAGCGTAAGTTTAAGTGCAGAACGTCAGCTTGTTGTTAATGATAAGGAAAAGGGAGAAGATATGATACGTATGTCATACTTAATACGTGGAACATACTTCAATACAGATCCCTAAAACTGACACTGTTTAGTATTTATAAAGATTGAGTCACAGTCCTATAATGATATCATATTTTATGAGATTGATATGTGTTGAACTTTGTTTTTATACCTCTGTGTTGGAGACAGTCATTACTAAAGCATTATGTCTTTAAGGTTTCTGTCGAACCCCATTTTAGTGAAAACAATATATGCAAGGAGCACTTTAAGGGAATTCAATGTGGACTCAAGATTTAACTAAAAAAGGTCAAAGTCACTTTGGCTTAAAAAAACCCCAACATAATGCGACATAAATGGCCAAATTATGATATTTACCATGAATGTAGAATTTTTTACCAAAACTATACATATTTTAGCACAAGACTATAAACTTGCTGCTTGAGTTTATTTTTTTCTTTTATTTATTTTAATTAAAACTGAAGAATTCATACATCAATACAAAATAATTTAAAAATCTATTTAATATTTTAAAGGTCAAACCCTGCTGTTACAAAACAATGTTCTGCATAAACTGTTTCTTTTACTAGATGTTTTTACTTTTACTGTTACTGATGTCATAGCTCTAGAACAGAAAGCAAGATTGTGACCGTTTGCCACGTGTCATTGGATTTTCTGCTTATCTTCTGTACTGCTGTCTTAAGATGTTTGCAGGTTAACTCATATGAAACATACAAGAAATTAGAATTTTATTTGAAAAAAAAACAAACAAAAAAAAAAAAGACTAAAGGACAATCTAAATGTTCCCCCAGGCGCTGCCCACAGGCAAACATTTCTAACAAATATTTAGCGTAATGTAATGTCACCCTTATCTAGATAGACCTCAGATGTCCAAATATAAGTGAATGTAGCATGTGATGTACAGTATCTCACAGAAGTGAGTACACCTTCACATTTTTCTAATATTTCATTTTATCTTGTCATGGGACAACACTATAGAAATTCAAATTTGACATACAGAATATCAAAGTTTAGTTTTTATAGTTTGGTGTCCTGTATATCAAAGTTTCATTTCTATCGTGTTGTCTCATGAAAAGATATAGTGAAATATTTGCAAAAATGCGAGGGGTGTACTCATTCCTGTGAGGTACTGTACTTCTCTTATGTTGTTCCACATAATGCGACATTTATTCAGCATCATCTCACCAACTACCTGCATGGGTGAAAATATTTGCTTGCTTAAACTCTTTACATTGTATGGTGAGAATGAAAGTCAAAATCCCCAGATGTGATGGTCAAGAATACTGAAGTAACACTAATAAAAACTGCTCATTTGTTTTGTTTTTTATCAGCTTATTATTTCCTAAAATGTAGACTGCTTTTTATAAAGGTATCATTTACATGTTAGACTCTTCTCCAACTATTTTACGATTTATGACACAGTACTCAGGATTTCTGTTTATCACTTTCAGTAATATTTTGCACAGTGTAATGAGAAGCAGCAAACATCGGCAGTTGGCAGTAAATGTCAGGGAGGAGCATCAGATGGTCGCGTTCCATTAGACAAATGACATCTCCCTCCTTGGCTTTACTTTTCTCTGGTTTAATCTCCTGCCACATTCAGAGCACGTCCATCTATTTTGATGGGGAGAGTGCAGCAGCCCAACCTCTGCCAACCCCTCCTATCTATCTCTCCAATGACGCTCTTGTGACAGCATATTGTGGCTGGACTCGCTGTCTTGGCTGACATTGAAGAAGCAGCCCTGGAAATCACTCGGCCAAGCCCACCTCACCTCCTCACCCCGGACGCTCCATCCACATTACAAAACAAGAGGCTGTTTTTCTGCCCTCCCTTCAGAAACAGACACAGGGAGGCCGAGTCGCTGTGAGTTTCTGTCACAGTTTTCCCCAGCAGGCCACTCTGTGACCTGACAACCGAGTGATGTGGTTATAGAGTCTCTGAGCTGCCGGCACAACTGACTGGCAGGAAAGGAATACATCTCCTCCCCCACCTCTCTGTTTTGACATGTGATGGAGGAAGCAAATTAGATTTTTCCTCCTCTTGCAGCAGCTAATTTACAGATGGATTGTTTCTTGTCCAGCTCTACCTCAACAAATCTCTATTAGCTGTAGTTTGTCCTGGTTTGCATTATGTGGAGATTCTGACAGTTGTGAGGAAATTCTGTTGCATTGCCTGTAGCTATAACTGAACATTTCACATTATCTGTTTTTTTAGAAGAGTCATGTCAAAAATGCAAAATAAACTCACCAGCTATGGAGCAAAATCTCTGAGGAATGTTTCCACCTGCTTGCTGAAACTATGCAATGAAGAATTAAGGCAGTTCTAATGGCTAAAAGGTTTCTAGCCCAGTACTAAGAAGGTGTACCTAATAAAGTTGTGTATATATATACATATACATTACATAAGCATGCAGTGTTCTATGTGAGTAACAGCTGATACATTTCCATGCAAACAGTAAAACAGAAAGTCACACATGGAAAAGATAAGTGTTGGAAAGCTGCAAATGATAAAAAGATTTAGAAGAAACTTGTGAAAATTCTGGTAAGCTTTTACATTTATACACTGTAGCTGTTTCCTCTGCAGCGGGTTCTACGGCCTCAGTTGGATCACATTTTATACAGTAGTTTCATATCAAGAATCAACATAATACAAGGTTACAGTCTGTTGTGTTTGGAAAAACAAGCATTGTTCAAGAACTAATACACAGTATCCGTGTATATTGAAATGGCTGAAGAGCATCTAATCCAAATGTGTGTCTAATACCTTCCATGTCTTCTCTCTGCAGTGTTCTCGCCAGTTTCATTGTTGGACTCTTCAACCTGTATGAAGAACTCTTCTTCACATACTTGGAGATCAACCCTCTGGGTAGGTTTTCATTTTTCTCAAATCCATATTAGTTTCTGAAAAATGATCATACAGGGAATTACACATTATTCCCTCACCAGTTTATCAGTGTACTATTGCATATAGAAATTGCAAAAAGACATTAAAAGGGAATTAAGTGGGGAAAACATTATTGCATAATACAACAGGAGAAGTTGACTCTGCTATATTTTTAACACTGAGGGAAGAAATCATTCAATAATTCATACATTTGCTGTTTGATGTATAATTTGTAATGAAATAATTGGGCACCAGTATGAACCCTCTGGCATCTGTTCATGTTGATGTGGCTGTGCTGCTGCTTTGATGTTCGGCCATTTCCTTCCCATTTTCATTCCCCCTCCACCTCCTTCTGGGACAGCAGGAAGGTTGTGGGTCACCTGAGTCTGAACACGAACCCCTCTCATCTTAATACAGCCTATTAAAAGCTCATAAGTCCTGCTTACACAGTGACTCTTAGTAAATGAGTGAGAAGTGTAGATCTTGACATGTCTCTCTTCCCTTTTAGTGGTGACAAAAGATGGAGTTTATGTCCTTGACATGGCAGCAAAAATTGACGCAACAGCTGATTATATCTGCAAGTCCAAGTGGGGTGATGTGGAGTTTCCTCCTCCATTCGGCAGGGAGGCTTACCCTGAGGTGAGGAAGGACTGGAAACAAATAACGCTAGCAGTGCAACAAGTTTCCATTTTTCAGCATTAAGTAGCTGATGCTGTTCTCTTGTGAGGGAAAGCTGCAGATGATGAGTGAGCAGGATAATGAGAAAATAAGCAACCTTAACATTTTTATAGGTCTCTTTCTTGTCATTTTTAATTACATTTCTCTGACATGTTCCATCAGTTTATAGAGGTCCAAACTGTTCTAATTAATATATTGTCAAATAAAGCTGTAAAGTTATATCTCAAAAATTGTTTTGGCCCCATTTTTGGTCAAGAATTCAAGCAAGTTGACCTATAAGTAAAAATACCTTGAAAGCAGACCACTTATTGTAATCATATCAATGTCCTGGTTTCATCTATGATGAGGGAATATTTTCATTGCATAACAGAGTGGAGAAAAGTGTTCAGTATTAAAAGGAAGAAGAGTGAAGCTGAGCTGTCTCAATTCCTGTCACTTTTAGTTAGATGATTATTTCCAACACACCAGAATCCTACTTAGCGCGCGTCCATGACTCTTTCTGAGCAAGTATAGAGAATATGAAGGTGTGCCATACTGGGGTGCATGCTGGGACAGGAGTACCATTTTGGGATTAGGAAAAGGATTCGTCTTTTGTTAAGCCTGTTACATACACGGTGAGAAGCGAGAACTTAGACTAATTTAGTTTTTGTTTGACTGAAAACAGAGCTGGAGAAAGAGAAAAGGAGAAAAGATGGATCTTACCAGGATGTAAGATTTACTCATTATCAAGTTATTCTGAAATGTGATCCTCTCCTTAATCTGAGCCAAATTTATGGACTGTATACAAATCACAATACTTTATTATTATTATTTAGCATCACTGAATATATTTTAGAGTCACTACAAATGAGGTTTAATGCAGTGTTTTTTGAGTCTCTGTACTGATGATAAGGTTGTGTTTGTGTGTAGTATTTTTTAATGAAGATTAGAAATGCACTGAGGTCTGATTTTAGAGTCTAATCTTACAGTTTGAGTGTAGAAACACTATCTTGAAGTTAGATCTTTTTTGGTCTGAGCTTCAATACACAACCTCAGAGCAAACTAGAATGCAGTGTGCAATATGTTATGTTAAATACAGATTTAACCCCATATATTCAGCTATTCATTTTAGAAAATAGTTTTAAAGACCTGTCATGACAAAATGTTTGTGTTTTCGACAATTAAAAGATAAACATAATTAAGAATCTTCTAAATTGAACCTAATTTTCCACTACTACCACTGCTGCTGAGCAACATATTCTAGATCTCTCCATGAAAACCCAATTATAATAGCAGTCTGTAAATAAGGAAGTTGATCTGTGCAGTGTTTGTTTATTGGATGTTTGTTTTTTTTCTGCTTTTGGCTGATGGATGTAGGACCTTGTTTGGAGACAGACTGTCTGTGCAGCAGACGGCCCGGTCTAATTGGGCTTCTGTGAGTCGAGAGTAGAGATGAGGGACAGCGGGTGCCTTTGATTGGGAGCTGTTTTTAGTCTCAGCCACCAGCTGTGGCTCAGACTGTCACAAACAACCACTGATGCATATCATTTCAACTGTCACTTGTACTATATACAATATTTCTACTGGTGTATAAGTTCTGCTCTGATTCCCACCTTTGTACCATTCATTTAGTCATCTGTCCTCTTTATTGCTTCACAGGAGGCCTACATCGCCGATCTCGATGCCAAGAGTGGTGCCAGCCTTAAGCTGACTTTGCTCAATCCTCGAGGCAGAATCTGGACCATGGTGGCAGGAGGAGGTGCCTCAGTGGTGTACAGGTATCCACCCGAATTAAACTAAACTGTATTACAAAGCCTGTATAAATAAGATGGCAGAATGCATGTCTCATTGGCTACATCGTCTCCAGACTTTATCCTCATTATATGACTCCACTACACATAATTTAGTTTTAGCTTTAGGAGAGTATGTCAGTGATGCAGTTGTGAGACTGATGATGCAGCAGCTCAAACTGTCCGTTCAGCTGCCTGCTAAACTGGACTCCTAAATGTTGCTGTTTCAGTGCGAGTCAGGAGGAATGAGTGTGCCGTCTGTCGGAGGATCCAACGCGTGACATGCAGATTCATCAGCCATGAATAATTATTCCCTGTGTGCACTGTTAAATAGTTCTCTTTACAGTACGGTATTAATTAAAAATAGATGAAAAAAGAGCGTTTGAAGCATTTGTTTCTGAAGCTGTGTTTTTAACCCTTCATCCACTTTTTATTCTTACTTTGTGTGAATGATCAGTGATACAATCTGTGACCTGGGTGGGGTGGATGAGCTGGCTAATTATGGGGAGTATTCAGGAGCACCGAGTGAACAGCAGACGTACGACTATGCAAAGACCATCCTATCTCTGATGACAAGAGAGAAGCACTCTGATGGTGGGAAAAGGTCCAAATTCTCTCTAAATTCTGAATCACGTTATTTCTTTGAGTTTAAAAAAAATCCATAATACTGTGTTACAGGAAAGGTTTTGATCATCGGAGGAAGCATAGCAAACTTCACAAATGTCGCAGCAACCTTTAAGGTCCAGTAATACATGCATTTTGTTTCTGTAGTCAGATTAACATAATTTATTATCATCACATTATTCACTGAGGATATCTTTGTCTATTTTAGGGGATTGTGCGAGCTATCAGAGACTACCAGGAGCCACTGAAGGAGCATGATGTCACCATTTTTGTACGCCGTGGAGGCCCCAACTACCAGGAAGGTCTCAGAGTGATGGGAGAAGTTGGTATGTCCTGTCTATTGATTTAAGTTTAAGTTTTACAGGTTGTATAAATGTAATTTTGTCTGCAAGCACCTGCTGATTGTCATGTAACATTGTTGATTTTATGAAAACCTTCTCTGCAGGAAAGACCACTGGAATCCCAATTCATGTATTTGGCACAGAAACCCACATGACTGCCATTGTTGGCATGGCTCTGGGTCACAGGCCAATCCCTAACCAGCCTCCTGTTGCCGCCCACACTGCCAACTTCCTCCTCAACTCCAATAGCAGCACATCGGTATGTAACACAGACAACCAAGCCATTATGATGTTGTGTTGGTTCACTCTGTGGTTTGTTTATCTTATCAGCTCTACCAGTGCAGGAGTATAGTTTCCTTGCAGAGTGAGAGGAGGGCTTCCGCAGCTGCTGTTTCAGCTACAGCTGTCTTGTCCTTTTTAGTGAATCAGATCATCAGAAGCCTGATGGCTCTTTTGTGCATAAAGCATTGCAGGCATTGTGGATTGCTCTCTCCAGTAACCAGTAGTGCAATGCAGATTCCACCTGAGGCATCCATTAAAAATGTGCAGTGTGAAGAAAAAAGTGAGCGTGTGCACATACATACACATATTTGGGTTTGCTACAAATGTAGAGATGGATAGTGGCATAGTACATAGAAAGAAGCGTGTATTTTTATGGACTTCAACATTTTTTTTTCTTAGACGTTTTACGTTAGAATTGAATAAAAAGCTCAAAGCACAAAAATTTTATTCATCATTCCTCACAAAGCTCTACTTGTGTAGCTGATGGCATGAAAAGTCATAAACAATGAAACTTGCTGTTTGTATTCTGTTCAGGTTTCATAATAAATAACCTGAAGGCAAAGCGCTGCCTGCTCTTATATCAAGCTAACACAGTATATTAAACCATTGTCCAATTTTGAAATATATAGCACATCACTTTTAAAAATATCTGCATCTTAATTAAGAAAAAAATGCTGATGATGATGACAAATGAATGTATTTTCTTTATTTCTAGACCCCAACATCCAGCAGAAAAGCCATTCCTTCTGAAAACAAAGCCAAAGTTGAGGGTTCACCAGCCAAGAAACCTAAAACTGGAGCTCTTGTTGGTAAGAAAACACACTCAACACCACACTTATAGTTTTATGTGATTTCATTCAGAGGCAGTAAGAGAGGTAGAAGCCTTGTGCTTAAGCAGGGGTGAGTTTAGGTGTTAGAGCTCCCTCTTTGGACAGCGAGAAGGGGCTGCAGTCCACACTCAAAATAAAAAGTGACTGTGTTTTTATGCCTCTCACACGAACATTTCTTTAAAAAAATGTGTTTATTCATAAAAGCAGTACTCAAATATATTTACAGCTTACAAATCACATTGATTTTAAATCTTAAAAGTTATACAAAGTGGATCTACTATTGTTACCTTGTCTTTAGTTTCTGTCTCTAACAGCTTTTCTTTTGTTGTAGTTAAGGCAACTACCCTCTTCAGCAAACACACAAAAGCCCTGGTGTGGGGAATGCAGACCCGAGCCGTACAGGGCATGTTGGACTTTGACTATGTCTGCTCCAGAGATGAACCATCTGTCTCAGCTATGATCTACCCGTTCACGTAAGAGTGCTCCTCTGAGGTTTCTGCTGTCTTTGTACATGCTCTTTGTTTTACATTTAAGCCTATAATAAAAATCTTTCTACCTTCCAGTGGAGACCACAAGCAGAAGTTCTACTGGGGACATAAAGAGATCCTCATCCCTGTTTATAAAAACATGGGTGATGCCATGAAGAAGCATCCTGATGTGGATGTGCTCATCAACTTTGCCTCTTTGCGTTCAGCTTTTGAAAGCACCATGGAGACCATGCAGTACCCACAGGTGAAAGCTTTCCCACAGCATCTGCAAGCTATAAAATTCTTCAAAGGCTTCTGTAATTAAGCCTTTCTGCTCAACTGCTTTCAGATTCAGACCATTGCCATCATTGCCGAGGGAATTCCCGAAGCACACACCAGGAAGATCATTAAAGCAGCGGATGGGAAGGGTGTCACTATCATCGGTCCAGCAACTGTTAGTATTGTGTCTTTTCTCAAGAGATGTCTCAGAGACTCTGTGGTGTTTCTGTTTCCAGCACAGCAAACCGCCATGTTTGTGTGTGTGTGTTTTTTTCTGTCAGGTTGGAGGAATCAAGCCAGGTTGTTTCAAGATCGGAAACACGGGAGGGATGCTGGATAACATCCTGGCCTCCAAGCTCTATCGTCCAGGCAGTGTAGCCTATGTGTCCCGCTCAGGCGGCATGTCCAATGAGCTTAACAACATAATTTCCCGCACCACGGATGGGGTTTTTGAAGGTGTGGCCATTGGTGGGGACAGGTATGGAACTGCTTTTTGAATGCATTGTTGAAGCTTGTTGGTCTGAGCTGGTGTATAATGCTGAAGTCCTCTGCAGATACCCAGGCTCTGTGTTTACTGACCATGTGTTGCGCTACCAAGACACTCCGGGAGTAAAGATGATTGTTGTACTGGGAGAGGTGAGGAAAAACACACTATTGCAGCAGCTTTATAGAGTTATTGATTGCTATCTCCCATATCAATCTTTTTGATACGCTTCCTAATAGATCGGCGGTACAGAGGAATACAAGATCTGCCAGGCAATTAAACAGGGTAGAATCACAAAGCCAGTGGTGTGCTGGTGTATTGGTACCTGCGCCACCATGTTCGCCTCAGAGGTAAAAGCACAAATGTACAACAATCCATTTATTTATATTAGGCACCTGATGAATGAAAAATTCAAGGAATAAATTATTTTATTTAAATTTTTATGACCTTGTTGAACTTTTTTTCTTTTTTTGCCACCAGGTTCAATTTGGCCATGCAGGAGCGTGTGCCAATCAGGCCTCTGAGACAGCAGTAGCCAAGAACAAAGCTCTGAAGGAGGCTGGTGCATTTGTTCCCAAGAGCTTTGATGAGCTGGGAGAGATCATCAAGTCAGTTCAAAGTCATATTCATTTTTTATAGTAATCATGCCTGGATAAGTACTTCTGGTGTGCTGTTACACTAGGTTCCTTTGCATTCCCTCAAAATGATTATTTTTATAAATTAAATGTTTTTGTGTCATTTTCCCCCCATGCAGATCTGTGTATGACGACCTTGTTGCTAAAGGGGTCATACAGCCAGCTGAAGAGGTTCCTCCTCCCACTGTACCAATGGATTACTCCTGGGCACGAGTGAGTATACCAGCAAGTAAAATTATTTTTTAATAGTGTCATACAAAAGAACATGATATACTAATATTAAAGAGTAAGTATCTATCATATACTGACGTAGGGATGTTTATCTTCGTCTATAGTATAGACATATCTATATGTCACTGCTAGCAGTGCAGTTATTGTTCCGGGTGTGGACGTTTACTCAACCAAAATGTGACAATGACTTTCCATCTGAACACTGTAGTTTCTCCAACATTAGAGTAAATTTTCCTTTTAAATACTTTTTTCCCCCTAGATATTACTCTTTCCAGTAATTTAAAGTAATTAATTCACATTCAAGTTCCTCTGCTCATTTACTGTTTACACTGATAGAGTTGTCAATAAAATTCCCTGGTCATGCCTGAAGCGTATATTTTCAGTAGGTTAAATCCAGATTTGATCTTGTCTTATGAAAATCTAAAAAAAAAAAAAAAACAACTTCTCAATCTGAAAAAAATCTCAATATACAAAAATTAGGACAAGCAAATTATGATGTCTTTTCTTTTTCTTCAAACATTTATGCAAACATATTTAAACCTTTAGAAGCCCACATTTCTATACGTGTGATCAGCTTTTTTAGGGAAGGAAGGAACAGAAGCCTGGATCAGTTAATTTTTCTTCTAAAAAAATTTAATTTTGACACACTTCCTCTGAAATGTTAAGACTTTTTACTCACATTTTCTGAACAGAATTTTTGTTTTGAGAAAGATAGAAAAGTTGGCGGCATCTACAGATAAATAATTTTTTAGTCAGCTTTCTAATAATGGTGTTAATCTTCAGGAAATACAGTATACTGTGTGAGCATAAAACAAACTGAACCAAAATCATATTATTTCAACTGTTTTTTGCTTGGTTTCTCATCTGTCTACCGTGCAGGAGCTGGGTATGATCCGTAAACCGGCATCCTTCATGACCAGCATCTGTGATGAGAGAGGTCAGGAGCTCATCTATGCCGGGATGCCCATCACTGAAGTCTTCAAGTCAGAAATTGGCCTGGGGGGAACTCTGGGGCTGCTTTGGTTCCAGCGGAGGTCAGCCTCTTTTCATAACAAGTAGTTGTTATGAACAGCCACTGAGAATTTCTTGACCTATATAAGCATGATGTGTGCTTTCACCACTTTGTGCACAGGCTGCCGAGGTATGCCTGCCAGTTCATTGAGATGTGCCTGATGGTAACTGCGGACCATGGCCCTGCTGTTTCTGGTGCGCACAACACTATTGTCTGTGCCCGAGCTGGGAAAGATCTCATCTCCAGCCTCACCTCTGGCCTCCTCACCATTGTGAGACACCTTAACCTGTGATGTCTTCATGTTCTTTTTTCACACACCCTTAAAAATCCACCATAAGTAGACCTCTCTTATGATTTTCTGTCTTTTCCTCAGGGTGACCGCTTCGGAGGGGCTCTGGATGCTGCAGCAAAGCAGTTCAGCAATGCGTTTGATAGCGGCATGCTGCCCATGGAGTTTGTCAACAAGATGAAGAAAGATGGCAAGCTGATCATGGGAATTGGACACAGGGTTAAATCAGTGAGTCTCAGAAGCAAAGAGCTGCATCTCCTCCCTAATGTTCCTGTTTGGTCTTCAAAACTATTAAATTGGAAAAGTACTTTTAAAAAAGGATCAAATAAAGTAGATTGAACAGGAAAGATGTTAAACTAATGTTTTCTCTGCTTTTCCAGATTAACAACCCTGACATGAGAGTCCAGATCTTAAAGGATTTTGTGAAGCAACACTTCCCCTCCACCCAGCTGTTGGACTATGCTCTAGAAGTAGAGAAAATTACCACTTCTAAAGTAAGACGTTGAACTAAATTATAGGTGAAAGTTGGCAAAGATGAGCAGAAACACTCATTTTATTTCATCTCACATGATTTTCTTCTCTTTCTGTGCTGACTAGAAACCCAACCTGATCCTGAATGTGGATGGTTTCATTGGTGTGTCCTTTGTGGACCTCCTCAGAACTTGTGGTGGATTTACACGGTCAGCCAATATCTTTATTAATGTTTTACCAGATTTTTCTTAAAATGGAGTTAAGATATATTAAATATACTTATTTCTATGTGGGCACATATACTCAGACTACAGGATTACACGCAGAAACAGCTGTTCATGCTTCACATGACTACTCATCACTAAAAGTAACCTAAATCTGGATTGGTCTTTCTCATGTTGTCTTTTCCTTATCCACCACATCGTCACAGGGATGAGGCTGATGAGTTTATAGAAATCGGTGCCTTGAATGGCATCTTTGTCTTGGGACGCAGCATGGGATTCATTGGTGAGTTCTTTCAGTTGCTATGGGAATATATGCACAAGAGAAAATGTATCTATGTTGTCTGTAAATTAATCCATCCTCATTATATCTCCTCAGGTCACTACCTGGACCAGAAGAGGCTGAAGCAGGGTCTGTATCGCCACCCGTGGGATGACATTTCCTATGTGCTCCCAGAGCACATGTCTATGTAATCAACGAGAGTAAACCATGTAGTGCCAACTATCAGTCCTGAAACTTTCTGTGATGAGTCACTTAAAAAAACAGTGGCATAAAAATGCAAAGATGTTATCATTAATATAGCTGTAAATTGCAAATACTGAGAAGAACTTTAAGAGTCTATTTTTAGTTTTAAAATCCTGTCAGTGCTGCAGTTCTGTTGAATATCAGTGAAATCTGCTCCAGGGTCTTAGTGTAGCATGTTAGTGAGAGTTGCACAGGAATCAGGTGTGAGAGAGAAAAGTAGATTAACTGTTGACTACAACTACCAGTGATAATTAAGGAAATGCTTTTATTTATCCCAAGTATAACATCATTGTGTTAACTAAGCATGCGTGTCTGGATCAGTGTTGTGTCTCTGTGCAGCTCTCCATATTGTGCCATTTTGAAACCATGAGGTAACTATGTAGTGCAATAACATAACATAAAATCGGTACTGTAAAGCAGAGTGTTACTTCTGTATTAATGTATTAAAAGAGGGAAATTAAACTTTGAGAAAATGCTATTGCTTTGATTTTTGTTGACATTAATGAGGCAAAAATCACATTTTAGTCTGTTTCTTGCAACAAATGGGACCATTTTATGAGTCATTCCTGGAAGCCTCTGTGCCCAGGAAAATGTCATCTCTAAACTGATGCAACATGTGGGTAATGGAAGTCAAGTAAGACCAAAAACTAAATGTCACTTGATAAATATAATATAATTTTCCCAATTATTTAAGTAGATTATATGCATATGAAAAATGAACCACAAATATATTTTAATTGAATCATAACTGGAAATATAAAAGTTTATTTGTATTTAGAATTATTTTTGCATCACTAATTTATTGGATTTTTTTGTATGCAAGTAAATCTTAAGGTTTGTTTTGTTTTTATAGCCTCCTTTATGGTCAGATTTTAAAGATAATTTCTTGTCTGATGTTGAAAATGTTAGTCCACCTATGACTTATATTGTAACGCACATCTTTCAGATCTCTTCTTCACTTGATCAAAAGACTTAAGTGTAAGAAAGAAAGCCAGACAACATCAGTTCCATTATTTGCTATTTGAAAAAACATCTTACATAAACTTTCATCAGTGTTGCCGTTGTCTCTGTGTTTGTTTCTAATCGTGTGAACTGAATGTGCCTCTGTACCGACTTGTAGTATGTTCACAACTGTATAGTTGAGATATTTTAAATGTAATAAATGTGACATAGTAATGCTGTATAATTTCCATACTGTTATACAATGATTGCTGTTGTGTGTTGTGTAATTCTCATTACCATAGCTTCCCTAAACTAACATTTTATACACCTCTCCTAAATTGAATCTCCTGAGATTTACAATTCTGCAAATCCTTGTGTAGTGTAATTTTATAAATATAAGTTTAAAGGGTATGTATAGAATACAGCTGTAATGTCTTTCTGTCAGGCTTCCCGTGGTTCTGACAAATTATTACAGACTATGGCTGTCACATATCTATTTGCATGTCTAATCAATATAATTATGGCAAATTTGGATTTTTGGAAACCCTGTATTTCTAAATTGAAGTGGCTTGTCTATCACATTTTGAAAAAAAAATTATAATGTAGCACGTGGTCAGTGTTAAAGCTTTTGTACAGAGTTGGATGTTTTTGTTAACCTGACTTTTAGGCCTGAAGAATAATAACACATGCCTACTACATGCTTTCTGCTGCTCAAATGTGGGAACGTCACTTACGTCAACCACGCAGCCACTCCTTTCCCCTATTGCGCATGTCCACGATTTTGCCTGTGTTAATCGCTGTGAAGTTAGTTTGTTATTGGTCATTTCCGTCTATCTGACAGTTGTTTCAAATTCACACCAGAATCTACTTTTCTTTTTTAAATCTACCAAATAAATAAATCACATAAAACTTCAATAAAATTGAAATGGCTGAAATTTAGTTGTGCATATAGCTGCTCGTGCACTTCGTTTTATTTTTTTGCTGTCTCGTTTGGGTGCTAGAGGACAACTTAAGGACAAATTCCACTAAACAATGAAAAATTTCTTAAAATTACAGAAATATATTATAACATTATAGCAAAATAATGTGGGATATAAGACAGGTGGAAAGCTAACGGTCCCCTTTAAATCACGGATATGACGCAACGAATACGAAACGGGCTTCAACGGTTATCTCCGTCTGGACTCCATGTATGTGTGGCTGCGTATGTCGCCTCCTTTCCGTCGTTAGTTTACTTCATTTCCGACCACTGCTCACCCCCAACGCTGGCAGCAGAATGGCAGCGGCGGCCCCCAACCCGGAGGACACCGCCAGAAGCAGTAGCAACGGTGGTGGCGGCAGCGGAACGCCCAGTGCGCTTGCCGGAGACGGAGACGCGGAAGAGGCCGAGGACTTCACCTCCTCCTCCCACTGTTCAGAGCTGTCTCGGCGGCAGAACGAGCAAAGGAAGCAGGGTTTGTTCTGCGACGTGACGCTGGCCTTCAGCAGCGGGGCGGCTACAGGTAACGTCCAGAGCTGCGAGTTTTCAGCCCACAGGTCTGTGCTGGCTGCTGCCACAGATTATTTCACACCACTGCTGGGAGGGCAGTTTTCCGAGTCCCTGTCCGGAAGGGTGGAGATGAAAGAATGGAGCTCAGAACTGGGGCCGGACCCGGAGACGGTGGAAAGTGTCATCCAGTATATGTACACTGGAGAGATACGCGTTAGCACCTGCAATGTACACGAAGTATTGGAGCTGGCAGACAGGTATGATTATGTTCAGTCAGTCACGTGAGAATGCATGAGACCTTCTGTAGTAGCTCTTACTTTGAAGTACCTGTTTTGTGTACTGCTTGCAGAAAACAAAGCCTTATCTTTCAGGTCAAATCCGAAAAGCCTTCTATAATCTTGTAAACAGGAAGTGTTCGTTTTCTAATGTTCTATGTATCTTTTCTATGCTTACTTCATGCTAGGTTCTTGCTGCTGCAACTGAAGGACTTCTGTGGAGAGTTTCTCAAGAAGAAGCTGAGCCTAACTAACTGTGTAGCAGTGCACAGCCTAGCTCACATGTACACTTTGGACCAGCTGGCTCTGCGTGCTGCAGACATGATCCGCCGCAACTTCCACAAAGTTATCCAGGATGAGGAGTTCTACACACTCCCCTTTCACCTGGTTCGTGACTGGCTGTCAGATGCAGAGATTACAGTGGATTCAGAGGAGGTGCTATTTGAAGCTGTGGTGAAGTGGGTGCAGAAGAACCCAGAAGAGCGAAGCCGCTACTTTGAGGAACTGTTTCGTCTCCTCAGGCTGCCCCAGATCAAGCCCACCTACCTGACCAGGGTGGTGAAAAATGAACGACTAGTGGCTGCCAATGAGGCCTGTCTCCGGCTGGTGTCAGAGGCTGTAGAGGGTCACGCTATTCGCTTTGAAAACCTCAAGTCAGCAGATATGGAGTTCTGGTCCTCCCACATGGCCTCCTTTCAGCCTCGTTTTGGCCAGAATATGGACGTTATCATGGTAGTGGGTGGAGTGTCTGAGGGAGGGGACTACCTGAGTGAGTGTGTGGGCTACTTCATTTATGAGGATCGTTGGGTTAACTTGCCTCACATCCACAACCACCTGGATGGGCACGCCATCGCTGCTACAGAGTCCCACGTCTATGTAGCTGGTTCTATGGAGCCAGGCTTTGCTAAGACGGTGGAACGTTACAACCCAAATCGCAACACTTGGGAGCAGGTGAGCAACTTAACCACACGTAAGCACTCTTTTGGCCTAACCTGCATTAAGGATATCCTGTACAGCATTGGCGGTCATGGCAATTTCAGTCCAGGTTTCAAAGATGTTAGCGTGTATGAGCCTGAGCAGGACAAGTGGCACAATCTGGAATCTGCTCCCAAGATCCTGCGAGATGTGAAGGCAGTGAGTGTTGAGGATCGCTATGTGTATGTCACGGCACGCACACCTGTGGATACGGATAATGAGGATGGATTGAAGACTGTAACCACTCGGTATGACACAGAGAGTCGTCAGTGGCAGGATGTTGACTCCTTGCCACTTATTGATAACTACTGCATCTTCCAGATGGCTGTGGCTTCCACTAATTTCTACCACACAGCCTCCTGCTGCCCCAAAAGCTACACAGTGCGGGATGAGGTTGCCAGACAGAAGATTAGTGTGCGCATATCTGACGAGATTCTTGAGAGCCTGCCACCAGAGGTAACCAGCATCGAGGGTGCTGCTATCTGCCACTTTGACGAGGATGTGTTCATTATTGGAGGCTGGAAGAACAGCGATGACGTGGACAAGCAGTACCGCAAGGAAGCCTACCGCTACTGTGCTGAGAGGAAGCGTTGGATGCTGCTGCCCCCCATGCCTCAGCCTCGCTGTCGAGCTACCGCCTGCCATGTCCGCATCCCGTACCGTTTCCTGTATGGCTGCCAGCGGTATCCAATGCCCCAGAACCTGGCTCGCCAGAGAGATCGCATGCAGCAGATGCAGCAGCTTCATCGCCGCACCCTCACCTTGCGTCGGCAGCTCCAGTCGCAGATAGAGTGCTGAACAATTCAGCATCCGCTCCATCCATGTACTCCGTAGCTCTGTCCGAAGATTTACAGCAAAACCTCATCCCACCGCAGCCATCACTGACACCCACTCATACAAAAAAAAAAAAAAAAACTACGGTGCAACATGTTGCTTTCAGTCTGGATTTCATTCATTTAACATTCTAGCATTCACTTTCATGCTGTGTTGTATTGATAACTGATCTGTGTAAGCCATGAATTGTGTGGGCAGGTGTTAGTTGGTGGTCTGTGGGAAGGGTAAGGTGGATGTAAACATGTGAATAAGAGTGTTATTTAGCAGCCAAAAACTTAATATGCTTTAGCTTTTTATGTTGGTATAGATGCTGTTTATCTATTTGTACATAAATAGTATAAAGCTATATATGTATACATTTCTATAATATTTTACATTCCTTTATTGTATGCCTGTAGTGAGGAAAAATATGTGACATCAGTAATAATTGCATTCCTACATTCTTAATGAAGCCTCATCATTCCATTGTAACACTGTGACAATCTCCTCATGGAAGTGTAACATCAGTCCAAAAGCCTAACTTAGTAGTTTTATTAGAAAGGTTCTGCTTATTATTTTACAGCTTCAATATTTAATGTGAATTTGACAGAAAGGCTGTTTTTATTGTAAAAAAAATATCTTGTCTGCCATTTCTACTCAACAGCTATACAGTGTATTTTGGTAATATTTGTTCATTGTGTAACACTTGCAAGGCTTCTCCAGGTTTCTGAAGAGATGAAATAATGAGCAAACGGTAAAATCCTAAAAAGATGTGACAAGATCTTATAAAATCATTCCTTTATGACATTTAAGCATTCTATTCTGCCACTGCATTGAGCACCAAATCACTGCTAATGGCTTAATCATTCCTCTTTTTGCACTTTTGTGCTCTATTTATAAATGAATTCCCATTCATTAAATATGAAATGTAGAAAATGTTTATATGTGTGAGTGAAGGAATGCTTAAGAGTTGCGTTTGCACAAGTTCAGTTATCGCTCTGCAAAGAATGACAAAAGTATCCCTGGATCTGCACTTTTCAACATCTAATTGTAAAGTCTTAAAGAGGCATATAAGTTAAAATTGCTACTGCACTTTGACTTTGCATATTTCATTTGTGTCATATCAGACAAAGTGATTGTATTTTGGAAATGCTTTTTAAACCGGCCTCCAGGAAGTAAGATTTAATCTTTGGAAAACAAAAAAAGTGTTATCAGTATGACCAGGATTGTTTCAAACATTAAATGTTTTGTTAAATCCTCTTTTGATGTAATTCACTTCCAGTCAGGTGTATACTGGACAGGGGATGTGCTGTTTAGTTGTCTCCTGTTGCTCACCAAAGAGACTTAGAGATGGAATGAAAAAGGAATCACACTTAAAGGCAAAACAAAAGGGAATTGATATATAAATGTGTTTTGACTGACATTCAGAATCAGCCTGTGAAGTGCTTAGTACAGCATCAAGGTTACAGAGCGCAGAAATGATATTCATTTCCACTTTATGACCAATATAAATAGCACTGCAAATATTAACTGAAATAAGCTATGTATTTGTTTTGCATGTGATATCCTCATATTGTGTCCTTATATTGGATGTAAGAAATGCTAATATCATCACTTGCAATTAAAGTTGTTTTGTAAGACCGATGCACGTGTAATGTATTATTGCTTTGTTGGATATTACTGTAGGAAAACAAGCTTTCTGTTGCTGACACACAAAGTTCTGCATTGAAGATACAACTTCATGCTCCTTTGGAGACAACAGTAGGTTATTAATATGGACATTAATCATTTGTACATATTTTCTTTACTCATTTAAAATATATCCATGATCAGGAAACAGGATTGTTTTCGTTAATTGAAAAGTCCAGCATGAGAGGTCGGTGGGAACCTTAAATCAGTGCTTTTGGTTTAGGGGGAAGATTGCACACCGCGGTAACTTGGAGTTACAAAAGAGTAATGTTGCTTTCAAGTATCTGTTTATGTTCGTAATAAAAAATAAAACTAAAACTGCTAAAATATATGAGTGAGAGAGCCTAGATGCTAACATTTATTACATGACAAATGTTAACGTTTTAGTCACTCAGATATGATGAGCACGCGCAGTTAACTTCTTCATTGTTTGATTAGAGTGTCACCTCCAAAGATTCCGACACTTCGAAAATACAGGAAAGCAACAGTGTCGTTCTAGCTAACACAAGGTTCTGTTATCCAGCAAAGCCTGACAGCTCACGACACGTATTTTACCTAAATAACCTAAACGAATCGACAGTACTCCCCCCTCAAAGAAATGGTAATATCATAAATTAAACTTTTTTGAGAAACACTGAGCATATATAGGTTGAACCTACACTAATGAACTAGCATACTGACTAGCTAAAGCATACTCTCGCTATCGCTAACTTACTACTGTACTGTACTAGCTAAACCGTACGGCGTAAATAGTCAATGAGTGATGGGGTTTTGTTTGTTTGTTTTAGCACAACTGCAATCTTGTTGACTGTATAACTTTAGTATATCGTATTGTTTAACTTTCCCTGCCTCAGTCACTTATTCTAACTATCTGCACAGATTGCAGAGCTGTCAAAGCCCTCTGTGTATATGAAAGACCCTCAGAGGGTACAGAAGACTATGGAGTCTATGCTGAAGGCTGGGTCCAATACCCTGCAGGTATCTTCTCTAACAGCCATAATTAAAGCGATCAAGCTGATAAGAAAACATATTATAGGCTTGATATAATATTCTTGATTTATCCAGGTCATCTCAGATTTTGATATGACCCTAACAAGATTTTCATTCAACGGAAAACGGTGCCCAACCTGTCACAGTAAGTGCATTCTCATATTAGTTTCTCTTAAAAGTTGTCATTCCCCTTCACCCTTTGTTAGAAAAAAAAAAAAAAAACTTTGAATGCGGTTGTCTCCAGTTGCTGATTATTTATGGACCTCTCTGCCTTAAGCATTGTCTTTACCAAGTGCTGCTTTATTGGGCCGAGATGATGTGATTCACTGAGCTACTGCAGGACGTTTAACTCCTTAATCTTGATCAATGGGGTTCATGAGCTGCTTTTATCTGCTGTTACATCATCAATAAACACCAGTGGCCCAAAGCCACTGGAAGCCATTCATGCCCATCTCACTGCCTGCAAGTGTTTTGCAGATGATATTGTATGCTTAAAATGATGCTCTGTCTCATCTAATTTTTCTACTACAGGTTAATCTTAATTTCCAAATAACGTAATTTCAGATCATGCCACACTTTAATCTGGAGTCTATTCCAGAAATTTTCCCCCTGTAACTTATAAAGAAATAAAACAAATGTAAACATCACTATTATTATTTAAGTGAAACATTTTGTTGTAAACAGTTAGAATTAACAAACAGTGTCCGGGTTTACATATTTGTTGTTTTTGACTTAATGTTGTGCAGCTTGTCATTGTGCATTTTAATTGCAGATATTCTTGACAACAGCAAAGTCATCTCAGACGACTGCAAACAAAAGGTAGGGAAGATACTTTTTAACAGAAGCAGGTTTTGTATCAGTTGGGTTGTTTTCTTTAACTACCATGCATCCTTGGTGAGCCAATCACAAGTAGACATCTCTATGCACGTCTTTTAACACCTGGCGTTAACCGTCACATATGTTTTAATTGGCCAGTCTTAATCAGATCTCAGTTTTATGCTCTGTATGTAAATAAATATGTAACTTATGTCACATAGTTAAGTAACAAATAGCTAATCAACACATTTGATTATGTTTCATTAAATTCACGGACGCATTCACTGGCCTGAACTATATCATTCTTACTTAAAGACATTTAAAATTTGCCTGAGTCACATTTATTGCAAAATTATTGATGAACATTTCAATAAGTTTAGTTATGTAACAAATACAATATCATTTTGTGATCTTAAGGCACTTGTTGTCTGAATATTGCTGTTTTTTCACTGAAAGTTTAACACCCTATCTGTTGTCTATACAACTCCCCCGTATAAACAGGTGCTGTGGATAGGTAGATGTACTGCTTAGTAGCATTTTCAAGCCCCCAAAAGTAATTTCTTAAACGTATTCCCAGAGATTGCATCATTTCAAATGAGCAGGCGTTTGTACCTTCATTTTTTATTATTTTATTGTTATTCTCTCTAATTGGGTTGATTCACATAAAAGCGTTATCGTTCCTGTAACAAACAGTATATGGATCCTATTTAGGGCAAGGCCCTCTAAACCACTAACAGGAAACTCCACTGCTTAATCTCATTGTATATGTGTATAATGACAATAAAAGGCATTCTATTCATCTGTTTTGTCGGGTCATGTCAAGGTCAGCATATGGGCCTTCTGTGTGGCACAGGGCACGTTCCACTCAGACTGAACTACTACATAAATGTGAACAAAAGTGTCCTAAGTAATTAGATGTGAATATATCCTTATGTGTCCTGACTGCACTCAGACATCTACTAAGTGCTCTTCACTTGTGATTGGATCAGTCAAGATGCATGCTAACACCAGGTCGAAACAGAACTGGGTCACTGATTAATCTGCTGCAACACTAGATGTTGTTGCAGAAAGTGGAAATGGATAAAGCATGTGCCTCCGAGTTGTTTCATATTATTTAGCTAAGCAGAACTTACATTGGCACACTGAGCAGTGGCAGTGACGTGTGTGCATTGATACATACATTATAACTAATACAAACTTACTCAGGTTTTAAATTCAGGGCACAGATTGTCTGAAAACAATCAGAGTTTACAGTTTACAGAGTTTTCCTCTATGTGGAAGTCACAGTTAAAATGTGAGAGAGTGATGCATTTTCCATTTTATAGATTTAACATTTGTATTTGTGAGTTTTCAGACAGTATCTCGTGTATTTTTGTGACAAAATCAGTGATTTAGCAATTGTCCTGCACCGACCCTGTCTGCCATCTAGTGAATAACCAGAGAAATGGAAACATTCAGAAAGTAAACATAACCATGATCACACTGGACTAAGTTAGTTAGTTTTAAGAATATTGTTCTGTCTTCCCCAGCTGGATGAGCTTCTTAAGACTTACTACCCAATAGAGATTGACACTTCACTGTCTGTAGAGCAAAAGCTACCTTTAATGGTGGACTGGTGAGTATCCCTCACAAATTATGTTCACTACTGCTTTGGGTTACTAATTTTGAGAAGCATTCATTTGCTTCACTGTGTGGAAAGACTATGCTGCTCTTATATCTCACAGGTGGACCAAAGCTCATGAGCTCCTGGTGGAGCAGAAGATCAGGAAAGACCTGCTGGCCACAGCAGTGCACGAGTCTGAAGCCAAACTGAGGTCAGTACATATCAAAGCTGGAGTTTTTGTTTTAGTTTTAAGTGTTGAGAGCATTTTGTCATGTGATACTTGAATAATGAGTGAATGCTTAAACAGGGATGGCTACCAGCTCTTCTTTGACCACCTGCACCAGCACAGCATCCCTCTGCTCATCTTCTCTGCTGGAATAGGAGACATCCTGGAGGAGGTGATCAGGCAGAATGGCGTCTTCCATCCCAATGTCAACGTCTTCTCCAACTACATGGACTTTGATGAATCTGTGAGTTCCTAACTCCAAAAACTATGATTTTATCACACTAGCAGGGAGTGAAATAATAACTGGACTCTTTTTTTTTTGACAGGGGGTGTTGAAGGCTTTCAAGGGAGAGTTGATTCATATCTACAATAAAAGGGAAGGTGCGCTGCTCAACACAGGCCATTTCCAGGAGCTACGGACACGGCCCAATGTCCTGTTGATGGGAGACTCTCTTGGGGATCTGGCCATGGCTGATGGAGTTCAGAATATGGAAAACATCCTCAAGATTGGGTTCCTTAATGATAAGGTAAAAAAAAACAGAAAAAAAACAAACACGTATTCCGTTACTCGTTATTGTTGCGTAAGAAAATTTATGGCTCTCATTTTCTCCTTAGATTGAAGAAAGGAAGCAGTCGTACTTGGACTCATATGACATTGTGTTAGTAGAGGATGAAACCTTGGATGTTCCTAATGCTGTTCTCCTCTATCTCACTGGCAACAAGTGAGCTGCTGATTCTCCACTGGTCACGCCACACTCCAGGACCTTCAGCCAATGAGACTCCTTTTCAGACCGTGCCAGTGGGATTCTGTATTAATGACCAGCTAGGAATGTAACATGATTATTTTCTATTTTACTAAAACCTACACACATCTGGGTCTTTCGGCACATTTTGTGATTTTCTAAGTCCAGTTCAAAGCCACAGCTAACTCCCAACATCATCACCCCTATAATATGTGTCCATTAGCCAAAGTGGCTTCGGACCACACTGAATTTTGTGGAAATATGTATTAACCAACACCAAGTTAAAATTTATATGTGATCATTGCTGTTCCTTTTAATGTCTGATTGGTTTCTGTAAGATGCCGAGATGGCAAAGAAAAACGCACAATGCTTTTATTTTAAAAGCACTTTCGAGTCTCTTTCTGTACAATGAAGCTCCTCTCTAGTGTCATCTGATACCTAAAACACATTTCAGCTATTGTTTCTCTTGTGTTACACCACTGTATTAATATTCTCAACTATGACAGCTGTTCGTATTTCTAGGGAAACAGAAAAATTTTAAGAGGCTATAATATTTGTAAGGACTGCTACCTCAGATGTGTGAAGGTTTTACAAAAAAATATAGAATTATTTTTGTCATTAAAATAAGTTATATGGTCACCAAGTGTCACTTTCTACACTGCAGCAAAGGTTTTAATAAACCTCTTTTTGTTTTTTTCCATCCTATTTTTGACAGGATTTTCTTTTTGTTCAAATTCAGGTTCACCTCATATGTCCCAGTTTCTTTGATTATAAAATGTGGGTTTCATATGTGTGTTATTAAACTCTGCCTGACCATTTTAAAAAGGTTGTGTTTGTACAGAATGAATGAAAAGGAGGTTTTATTACTTTTTATTATAAAAGTTTGTTTCATCACAAAGAATTACATCTTTTTCTGAAATAGAACATACTTTACAACCAGTGGTTTTTAGGAAGTTTAGAGGCAAAACATGGACTACCTTAAGCAGTCATTTGGCTTTTTTATAGATGGATCATTAAGGAAGCTGAAGCCCAAATGCTTTGCAATGTTATTTTATATGATTGTGGAAACTTCCTGTTCGGCATATACTCGTACCATGATGAAAACGGATGCTTCCATTTACTGTTTACTGCATGTGGATTTTCCATTCTTGCCATTTTCACATTTCCCACAAGCAAAACTGAAATAACTGCATAGATTTAAACAAAAAAGACATGTTTAATGATTTATAGAAAACATGCTCTCCCTGTAATGTGTCTGTAGATGTGAAATGGTGTTGAATTCAGCACCAACCTTAAAAAAGGCTCAACAACTTCTGAAACATTTTCAGAATAATACCAAGACAGTTGCCAGAATGGCAACATAACTACAACATGTGTTTGCCCGTTCATTCTCATGTAAACATACATTTCCTTCATAACTCATCTCGTCTCATTTGTTTAGAGTCCTCCTCCACCTTTACTTTCAGTTCATCTTCCACAATCCTTCCATCTCTGTTCTGGTCCTGGTGATCAAACATGTCCTTAATAATGCTCTCAGCATCGACCCCTGGCCGAAGTCGACCTTTACCTCCTTTAACTTGAAGCCTTATAAAGTTAGAAAACTGAAGAAAAAAAAGAGACAGGCAGAGCATTTTACTGCTTTCTTTCACCCTCCTTCCCCTAAAATACTAACTTTAGCAGAATAATTAGAGCAGACCTTCGTTGTCTACGTACCTCCTCTAGAGGGACCTCTTTGTCTCCATTGAGGTCCATAGCAACAAAGAGAGGGTCGGGGGCGTCTCCAAGCCACACAAACATGTAACCTTCAGGCACACCTTTCTGCAACTCCACCAACTCCAGTTCAAAGAAGAGCACAGCACTCCTGGGAACTGCTCCAGCTGGAGGAATCCGTACAGAGGGGACAAAATATTAATGAAACACAGGCAAACAGGAAATTAGGTGCATCTGAACATGTCAAAGAGCTGACCTCCATTTTCACCATGTGCCAAGTGGGGAGGAATGACCACTTCTCTCCTCTCACCCACACACATGCCCCCCAAACCTTCTTCTAGACCCAAGATCACCTTACTGGCTCCTAGAGTTGTGATTGAGGGTGAATCAAATTGGTCCCTGCAATGCAACACTTAGACTGTTATCACTTTTAATAAAGGAAATTTAGATTTTCAAGCTTAGAGAAAACCAGCCTTGTACCAAAACCTTAAGCCATGCAAGCATACGTGCTGTTGCCATGGATACATAAATGGTTATGCATCTAGTTCCAAAGCCCAGTGAAATCTGTCAGACAAGAAGCCAGCAATGATTACATGCATGAAGTTGGAGGATGCAGTGTAGCAGAGTGAACAGCAGAGGGCGCTCACGAGGAGTACAGGAGGGTCCCATCCATCAAGGAGCAGTTGTAGCGATACTGAAGCAAATCGTCAGCTTCACTGGTCATATTACATTCCTGAGGTCTTTGGGTGACTTTAATCTCGACTGCATCTTTGGGATTGTGGAAGTCAATGACGTAAATGTCAAAGACCAGCACAGCAGAGCCAGGAATGAGGTCTCCTGCAACCAGAGGGGAAAATAAACACACAGCATTACAAACATAAACAAGTACTTGTGGTCTATTGCTTCATTTAAGTGTTTGAAATTACATACATCAAACTCACCAACTCCTTCTTCACCATAAGCCAAATGAGGAGGAATTGTGATCCTCCTTTTCTCTCCAATGCACAAGCCCTGCAGAGCTTTGTCCATCCCTCTAATCACATATCCCATGCCAACATACGTGTTATAGGTGCTGTTTCGCTGATAGCTGTTAAAGGAAGAGTGACACCGAGAGCTCAGAATAAATATGTTTTATTTACTGTCTAAACATGAAAAGCTTTACGTTTACCTCGAATCGAAGGCTGTGCCATCCTGGAAGGTCCCGTTGTAGTGGTAGCGGATGTAATCTCCAGTCACCGTCCTACGAGTGCAGCCTTTAGGCACCTCCTTCACCTCAACAATCAGATCATCTTTAGGGTTAAAAACATCAACCATCAGCACCTCGAACACCAGTGTGGCCTGAGGGGGGACAGTGGCTCCTGTTGGGACAAAAGCATGTTAATCTATAATAAGAATTTAACGCAACATAGAAGATTCAGCAACTCAACAGAAGCAAAAATTATACTTTTCTTTTACTGAGATTAGTAATCAATATTTATTTCAACCAATTAAAAAATCCTCCTCACTCACAGTTGTAGAAACAAAAGCTGAGACACTGAGGTTAAACAAGTAGGAGGTTGTATAATTTAGAAGAGATTCACTCACTTTCCTGCAACCAGCCATAGCAACTGTGACTGCACACAGCTCTCACATATAAAAGTATGCAAACTCTTGGTACACAGTTACCTATGACCAACACTCTTGACATTGTCAAGCATTATCACACTAAATTTAAATAATGCAAATGTGGAGCTGACATATTGTGTCCACACTATGATAAGCAGATCTCCAACATATGAAAGCAATGGGGCATCATTGTACAATATTACTATCTTAACATCGTCTACTTTACAGAAAACCCAGTGAGTTTGTCTCTTTTCTGGCAGTTTTCTCATTTCAGTCTTATATGAAACTTGCAGAGACAGAAAATCCTGCAGAATGTTTGCAATCCTTACAGATAACTTCCAACAGTACCTTTCTGCACATCTATATTATATATATGTATATACAAGAAGCATAGATTCTAAAGCAGAGAATTACCACAGATTTCCAGAATCAATCTAATTTTGATATAAAATGTCACCTGTCAATTAAATTAAGTTAAAAAAGGGGGTGAATCTGTGCGCACACTTACAGGAAGTGGTAAATATACAAATAGATTGGTGTCAGGATTTTAATTAATCAATTTTAAAAGACTTTATCTCTCAAACAATGCTACAGAAACACTCCATGGCATTAAGAATGAAAAATATGGATCTATAAAATAATTCAAAACCATACAAAAATATGAACCATCCATTCATTCAGTCAATTTCCTTACTGATATGCTCAATTACGGGTCGCGGGGAAGCTGGAGCCTATCCCAGCAATTAATAGGTGAAAGGCAGGGTACACCCTGGTCACCAGTCCATTGCAGAATATGGACAATTATAGCTGAGAAATATATTAGAATTCTTAAATTATCCTAAGTGGGTTTATCTTGCATATAAGTCTGTACCATGGCCGTTCTCTCCATATGCCAGGAAGGGTGGGATGATAACGATCCGTCTCTCTCCAACACACATTGCCAGAAGACCCTCATCCAAGCCTTTGATGAGGTCGCCTTGTCCCAGGTAGGTATCATAGGTTGTATTTTTTGAATAACTGAGTAAACACAGTTTTAAATTTCATGTAAGAGACAGAAACAGGGAGGAGATGCTTATACAAGACAGAAGTGGGCTACACTGCAGCTTCACCTGGAATCAAAGGCTTCACCAGACAGCAGGGAGCCATTATAGTGGTAACGGACAAAATCTGTTGCTGCTGTGGTGCGACTGCAGCCTGCTGGCTTGCTGAGCGTGCGGATCTGGACTTTGTCCTCTGTGCTCCATATGTCCAGTAGGAGGACATCATACACCAGGACAGCGTCTGGAGGAATTATTCCACCTGTGGGATCAGCAGCACAGGTTGGTACAAAACTATGCTCGTGTAGTCACCAGCAAAGTGCTGCGAGTATGGTGTTGTAGCTCTGCACCTGTTCCGATGCTTCCATATGCCAGGTGTGGAGGGACTGTGATCCTCCTGCGCTCATTGACACACATGCCCTGAAGACCCCGGTCCATCCCTGTGATGAGTCTGCCCAGTCCTACCTGGCTGATGAAGGCTTTGCCTCGGTCATGACTGCAGAAGCAGGAAGTTGGATGACAGAAATGTATAGGCAGCAACGTGAAATTAGTTACAGTTTGAGAATATGACACTTTAATATGTAAATCAAACTATCTCCATGGCAACAAGCATCAAAATGTGTCTAATGGCTCACCTATGGTTGTGGAAACTAAATCACTGCAAAAACAGAACTGAGAAACACTGAGACAATGGTCTTGGTAGGGATACGTCTAATTACACTGTTAGGTTGACACGTTTGCAGTTATATCAGCAGCAGAAAACTCTTGGTGAGCCAAACCTCCATCAGGAAAATGGCTGTAGGATTAGGACAGACTTTTTTAACATCATGTCCGTCAATCAGAACAAACACTACATGGTGCTGATGTTACTGAAGCGTCTGTTAGGTCACAAAATCACAAACAACTGGCATTAGCTGGCTCATTTAAAGCTCTGAGTTTTGCATTTCATAGAAAATTCACCTGGAGTCAAACTTCTTCCCGTCGTCATAGAAGGTACCGTTAAAGTGATAACGAATAAAATCTTCTGTTCGCACTTCTCGGGGACAAACTTTGGGAATGTCGTAGCGATCCACAACAACATCCACCAACGGCCCAGGGCTGCAAATTACTACATGGAAGAAAAGCAACAGCTCGAAGGAGTTTGATAAATCCATCCGGAAACCAGGCAGCCAGCAGGACAGGGAGAGAGAGACCAGCAGAAGCCAGCCAGCACGATGATGTGGTTCATGAAGTGGAAAGGAGAGAAAGTGATGCACCGCAACAAGTCTGGAAGGGTCCAGCTGTGAAGAAGACTGGGAAAAATACTTCAACTTCCGGTCTGGGATTTCTAAATAACAGCCCATCTATGGACGAAATAAAATAAAATAAAATATTGGTACATTTTAAATTAAATTTGGCATCTTACCAGCCTATGTCAGGGATTTTGCTAAATTTACTAGAATAAAAGAAACTTCCAATTCTAAAATGTGATTTTATACCACGCGACAATGAAAAAAGGAATTTACTGCAAAGACATTGTCAAGTAAGCTACATTGTTATATATATCTAGCCTTTTATCATATGAAATCAGTAATTAAACCAGATTCATGACTAGAAACGTTTTACATGGTCTTGTGGGATGCACTTATAACTATTTCAACTTCTTAGGCTCCTTCTGTAAAGCTTGAAGATGTCCTGACACTCCTCTCTTTACATACCATTATGCTTTTTTCAGAACGTGCTTGAAAGAAACCTGACCACATTAATGTATCGTTAACTGTAAGAGAAAGTGAATGAATTTGGTTAATTTAGCCCAACAAACATACAAACCGACAAAATCCTCCTGATGTCATACATTTTACTTAAAAGGCGATGATTTTTTTTTAAATCAAAAGCATTTATGTGAAACTTGTTTCATATTGTTAACTCCATCTGACCTTGAAAAAATAAATTTAATGAAATTAAATCTCTGTGACCCTGAATTGGAATAAGTGGTATAGAAAGTGAATGAATGAATGAATGAATGCTGTAATATTGGTACCCTTATTAGATGTGGATAAATAAAAAAAATCTTCAGATAAACTGAGAAGACAAAGCAAAATATGGTACACAAAAAAGAAAACTTTTCAGCAGCACTAATTGCTTTTTAAAATAAATCAAAATAATACCAAGGTTAGAGAGCTTAAGTTATCCAGTCTGAGAATGAAATGCTCCTTACATACGATGTTTTAGGGGCTCTTTTCAGTCCAAAGTTTGACGTGAAAAGATAAACATTGAATTTTGATTTTGTGCTTTTATTGTAACTGCGTAACCAACTTAACTTCCGGTCTCGTTCCACCTCCACGTTGCTTACTTGAATCTTTTTGGTCGTGTGCTCCCGAACATAGGAGGAGTGGCCCCTGGCCCCCACCCACTGTTTAATGGAATTCTGCAAACGTGTAAAGCCTGGCTCAGAGACCTGGCTCATGTTTTCATCCAAGAGCCACAAAATGCGAAATAATTAGCCTACTTGGCATCAAACACTATAGTGACAATCAGATTGGGTTGTTTTTTATTCAATAAATATTATAAAAGTTTTCAGATATGAACATAATCACTTTTGAACACATCTGTCTCTCGAGGAAGCGTTAAGATATTATCCTCTGGGTCCTAATAGCCATCCCACCAGCACAATCTTCTTGCAGGGCATCAAAAGTTAAACCTGTATTGAAGGCATCACATATTGCAGACTCTGAGTCTAAGTAGAAATAATATTATTGCCTATAAAAGTTGTCACATTGAAATGATTAGTAAGTACAACTTTATTTATTTAGCACCTTTCAAGATCAGAAAGTGCTTTACAAGAGTCAACTATGCAAAAAAATTAATAAAAGAATATTTAAAAATATTAATAACTTAATGCCTTATATATTTAAATCCAAACGTAATAAAGATAGTAGCCTATCTATTGGACCCCTTCCTCTTTGGAAGTCCAAAGTGTGACGTCTATGTCAAGTACACCAAAGTTACAACAATTCTTACCGGAAATGCAGTACTATACCTTCATAATAATGATCAAGGGCGTATTAGTTACAGGGCTTCAAATACAAATATCCAGCCCTTTAGATTGATTAGTTTACACTCTATATTTGAAACTTACATTGAATAGAACAAGAAATCTCAAAATCTCCATGACACCTTGAAGTTTATCTCTCGGAAAATACTTTACTTTGACAGTCAGCCACATAACCGTGTTTTCAGCATCAATTTCTACAGATTTCCCAGCCTGTATACGTGCGGTCGGACATGAGCAATCCCTGCTAAAAGAAAGGGGAGGGAGTCTCCTGATCCATTCAAAATAAGGACAGACTCCCGTCGCAGCCGGCGGAGGTAATGATGCTCCTGAGAAGCTTGTACCTGGCCTTTCTCATTCTCGCCCTGGTGGAGGCTCAGTATGAGAAATACAGCTTTAAAAGTTTCCCTCAGAAAGACATCATGCCGCTGGAGTCCGCGTACGGCTACGCGCTGGAGCAGTACTCGGCCCAGAACTGGGCAGAGAGCGTCAAGTACCTGGAGCTGAGCCTGCGCCTCCACCGGCTGCTGCGGGACAGCGAGGAGTTCTGCAGCCGCAACTGTAGTTTCGTCAGTCGGGAAAACGACACCCTGTTTCCCGACAGCAGCCTACGCGTCGTGCGCCATATCCTGATGAGGGCTGCATGCCTTAAAAAGTGCAAGGCAGATTTTCCTGTGTTTAAACTTTCGCACCCGCGAAGAGACTTACTGGAAACATTTGACGAAAGGATACCGTATCGGTACATTCAGTATGCATACTACCAGGTGAGAGCAAAGCTTTTGATATGTTGTAAGTTGCGCCAGATTGTGGCACCATAGATGCGGGCCTTGAAGTTACGGTCATACCTCATAAAATCCCAACTTTTAAAACCCGATATTAGGAGTTTACAAGACGTAGCCTACATGTGCCCGATTGAAGTCAGAAAGCGTCAGAAAAACTCAGCGTAATTGTCGCATTTACGCAATAAAGGTATTTGTTCTTCTAGGTAGGTAGAGGAGGTTTGACTTATCACGAGGAAACTAGTTTGTGAGATGAAAAGTGGGGTTTCCATGCTGCTTTGTTGCACCCTCCTGCAGGCCTTGTTGAGCAAATGCCACGTCTCTTCCTCCAGTGTTCCCCTGAAAACAATCCCCCTGTTCTTCTCTGTCAGCAGACTACTGAGTATTAGGTTTTACATGGCAATGGCCAACGTACATGTTTGAGGGCTTTCATATATTTGTAATCTCAGATAATGTACAGATGATGATTGGCAACACTGATTTCTTTACCATTTAAATTATTTGGTTTTATTACTTGAGTGATTAATGACATTTCAAAGCCACACAAATCTTAAAACACTTGGCTGTTCTTTAGGAACCACTAGAAGAAATCATAACCTTCAACATGACTGACAGGTTGTGTTTTTATTGGTATAAGTATATGATGTGTATTCTTTCTTAGCTCAACAACTTGGAAAAGGCAGTGGCAGCAGCTCACACCTTCCTGAAGAGGAACCCGAACGATCCCTCTTTGACCAAAAACATGAACTACTACAAAACACTGTTTGATGTGGAGGAGTATCTCATCGACCACGAGGAGCAGCCATATGAAGTTGGTAGCTCCAGATATTCACACTGCAATAAAAAAAAGCAAAAACAAACATCCTATTTCATCCTCTCATTTACAAAAAATTAATTGTTGTTTTCCAGAGTCTTTTCCTTAAGAGCGTAATGCTCTACAACAACGGAGACTTCAGCAGCAGTGCCAGAAACATGGAGCTGGCCATCACAGAGTTCTTTGAAGTTTACAGCCTCTGCTTAGCAGGCTGCGAGGGCTCGTATGAGATCTTAGAGTTCAAGGATTTCTATCCAACCCTGGCAGGTAAGAAGAGAGCAGCTGAGGAGCAGCTAAAATATGTTTGAGACAAAATAATGTCCCTCTGTCCTTCTTCCCTCAGATCTTTTTATTGATGTGCTCAAATGTAAAGTGAAATGTGAGGAGAACCTGACACCGAATGTTGGAGGCTTCTTTGTGGAGAAGTTTGTGGCCACCATGTATCACTATCTCCAGTTTTCATACTATAAATGTAAGAAACATGAAGGAAATGTCTATATTTATTAATTTTTTTCTGAAATTCTTATAATATTGCTCATATTTGTACTATTTTGCCATGTTCTCCAGTGAATGATGTAAAGAACGCTGCTCCCTGTGCAGCCAGTTACATGCTGTTTGACCCCAACGACCAGGTCATGCAGCGAAACGTGGCATACTACCGTTTCTACCAAGAACAATGGGGCCTTAAGGATGAGGATTTTCAGCCACGGCCTGTAAGTAAATCTACAAGTTCATCAATCATGACCCATATGCTCCTCCAGGACTTCAATAAGTGAACTAGATGCAGCAGAGTGTGGTCACACTCAAGCAGAACATAAAGCAGCGCTGGCGTGAACATTAACACAATCTCAGGGTAGTAATTAGAAACTCATATAGTCATGTAAAGACAGACTTGTTTTCCCTTTTTTTGCACAGTGTAGATTTGGCAACTGCTTCAATAAAGTGGTTGTATACGGAGCTGGAGAGCCACATAAACTTCTTTGCCTTCTGAAATAAATTTGGCACTGCTGTAAATACTTTCCAAACTGAGCAAAGAGAAGAAAAAAAAACAGCAAACAAACAACCAGCAACCCAAATGAGTAGCTTAACACGGTGTCATAAAACTCTTGGTTTGTTTTCACCTGCTGCTCCAGCAAACACAAGTGCTGATGTATCTCATTTTTCAGGAAGCTCTGAGGTATTTTAACCAAACGACCAAACAGAAAGAGATGCTGAAGTTTGCACTGAGCTACCTACAAACAGATGATGAGGTACGTTTCTACTGTTTTTTACAAACACACCATGATGCTACTGTAGCAGTGAGTTAGACACTGTTATGTGAACAGCAATAACGTTATTAAGCTGCAATGGTGTAAACATTTTTTAGACAGTTATGCACCTCATTTATAATATTACATACTAATAATGGTAATGGGGCAGTTAAGGTTAAAAAGAAAACACAAACAGGGGAACCTGAGTAACACTTTGTATTTTGAAGGATGGAGAGGGATGTAATGTGAGTGTGAGTCACTAATTTAAACCGGAATATCAATTAAATATCCTGTACAAAACGTATGCAAATTCTAAAACTGAAATATTGTCTGAAGTAGGACAAGGTCAATCATCTGAATATTGCTGTGTATGTAAACATAACCTGTGTCTTTGGTACATGATTCCTACATTATACAAAGTCAGGGAATGGTATTCTGGAGATGGATTAATTTCCACAAGGCTTGTGAGTTGACATCATCCAGCCATCTTGTCAGGTGTCAGACTACTTCCCAGACCCTTCCAAATTAAGTCCCAAGATCTTATTCAGTTCTTCCAGTGTGAAGTAAATCAGCTCCAGTTTGTCCTCTCTATTCTTCTTTAGCATCAGAAACAAAAAGACCATCATCTAACTAAAGGAGAGTAGATAACTCTATCACCCAATTCCTCATGGCTGCAGTATTCAGAACAAACCAAAGATTCAGCTCTCTTATAATTAGGCAAACTTTGATGTTTTAGAGTCTATGACCATCATTGAGAGTTGTGACTCACCTGAGGCCTCATTAGAGTGACTATTGTCCAAGTTTCACTTTCGAATGATGTGAATAGGTGTCATCAGTCTCCTTGGGATAGCTGGACAGAGGCTGTTGCTGGTGCAGGAGGCGAGGTCTCAGTCTTCCTCCGCTGTTTACTGAAGACTTCTGTAGTTCGACCTGAGGGTGTTTTCCACTAACATGTCCAGGAATTTTTATTATCTAAAATTGATTTAATAGGATAAATACTAATTCCTGGTAATCTGCATGATTTCCTCCACACTGCAAAGTTTTGGAAAATTTCTAATGACTGATGCCAGTTGTTGCTCTGGTGGTCGGACCAACTTCGGTTGTTTCATCCCTCACCTTCCTTAATCTTCTTTCAGTTTCTTCAGTCCCTGCTATCCACTTGTCTTTTCTGTCCAAGATTTTAACATTGCAGCCCTTAAAGGACACCTTTCATCATTAAGAGTTCTGGTCTGATGAGTTGACTCTCCTATGTTGATCCATCCATCTGTTGAGTGATTGTTTGGTTTCCCCAATGCTAATCTGGGCTTATTTGAGTCCTCAGTGCTCTGAACATACACTAGGTTGCGTTTTGTAAAGTCGGGCCCCTGGGATGAGCCAGTGTCTGTCGGGTGGTGTGGCTGGGTTTGAAAAACGCTGGTATTTGTTTATTAAAAATCCTTCTATGATTCTTAGATGTTCCAGCCACATAAAGGGTGACAACGCCTTCCTTTTCCCTTTTCCTCTCATCCCCTCCCCCTGTGTCGGCAGTGTTCCTGAGTCTTGTTGCAGTTTTAAAAATGGTAAATTGTAGCTTGTCCTTGAGTTTTAAGTCCTTTTCAGTTAGATTGCAAAATAACACTTAAAAGAGGCTGATCTGAATTTTTTTTAGCTGTTGGTTCTCATGTTAGGAGTCTTATTCTGTTAAATGGAGAAAATAGACTTAAATACACTGAATTTCAATTTGATTTGTTGGTGTTGATTTTTTTTTTTTTTTTTTTTTTTTTTGGTAAAGAATGTTTTACAAATGGCAATGATAAAATGACTGAATCTGAATACTGAAAGTTTTCCAAGTAGCGGTATTTATCTCTGCTCATCAGATCTTTCCTACTGATATCATTCCTGACAATTTTTTTTAACATCATAGTCAATATTTTATCAACCTCTATAGAGCTGGGACGGCGGGAGTTTCTGAGTCAGACATCTCAGGGCCTTGGCAGATAAAACCTACTCTCTGCATGACCAGACAAGATTAAATTACACTTATAAACAGCACGAGAAGAAGAACTTGCAGATTAAACCTGAGCTACTGTTGTAGATGTAGAATGAGGAGGAAAGGGAAAAAAAGAGAGGTGTAGGCTCTGGAGGAAGTGGGGGTGGAGGGGGGCAGTGTTTTCCGCCAGCACAGTGTGGTATGTGGCTGGGAGGTGTTGGCCACTAAGACTGTGCCACATCCATTTAACTCAGGTCAGCCCCTCCCTTGCTTCACACACTGCCTGGACCTGAGAGGAGGGAGGAGGAATGGGAAAGTTCACTCTGAATTACAGGGTGCACAAGCCTCAGATTGATAGACATAAGAAAAGAAATAAATCTTTTTTTTTTTTTCAGATAGAATGACGGTAAGTTTGCTAACTGCTTGCTTTCTGTTTATTGTATTCATTTTCTCCTACATTTTAGGACGTGGTAAGTCCAGAAGAAATGGGCGTCTCTCACTCAGAACATCCCGATTCTGAGTTCGAGGGTATTGGGGACTACGAGGAGTCCTTTCTGGCTGAATGGTGGCAGGAACCCAAAACTAAGTGGGACATTGGAGAGGTTGCAGGCTGACATCTGTCCTCTTCTCTGAGCAGAAGCACCCTTTTCCGACTCTTACATACCAAAGACATTTCAACAGACATCCTCATTCCCAACAGTGTTGATTCAGAAAAGTCTCAGCTGACTGATTCCTGTTTTCTTTCTTTCACATCATGTTGATCAAAATTAGAGATTGACATATCCAGTCTTGGCTGCCATCAGCCTTCTATAATAGTCAGTCATTGGCTTGTTCGCTGACGCATGTTAATGACTTTTCTACAGTTTTTATTTGCTGTTTTTATTTAATGAAACCTGAGTGCTTCTGTACTGCAGCATAAGGAAGGTGAAAGCTTTTCTTATGCTACATAATTCATCAACCTCCAAATGTGTGGTTGTTGGAATAAGTTGCTCATAATTAAAATAATATTTTAATATAACATATCCTGTTTCGTTTTTTTTTTTTTTTTTGTACAATAAAAAAAGACATATAACAGGAAGATGTGAACACAATAGTGTTGATCAGTTTCATTCATTCTGTTGATGCCAACGAGTTTTGGACAGTTCTGATAGTAGTCAATCAAATCCCCAAATTGGCTCAATTTATGTTGAGAAATTTGATTTAAAATGTCTAATTGTCTAGCTTTCTCATTTGAGCTTTTAACATACTTTCCAGGATGCTTAATTTAGGCCCAGTCATATGTCTGACATAGTCTGTTATATATATATATATTTTCTCTTGCATTTTAAAACTTTTTAGGTCTTTGTTTTTTTTAAATGTGCTAATGGTCTCCGATTCAACATACTTTTCATAACTTTGCATTCTGCTCTTTAACATATTGTAGAAAAATGGATATAATTACATATGAGATTTTTGTTTTTACACTTTTTAACCTCAATCTAAGTTAATTACAGGTTTTTCTTTGACTTAAAACCCATAATACAAAACTATCTGGTCCAAATATTAAATTCTAATAGAGAAAGGCAGTGTGGTTTGAAAGTAGGGGTGGTGGTTTTATATTTTAGTGTTTTATTTTCCCTTCATTTCAATTCATCTACAGGCATCAGTTCATTCTTTTTCATTGTTTTGATTAAAAAAAGATAGTGTCTAAAAATATGGGGTAAGATGCATCTCACTTTCTCTTTTTCTTTGCGATTGTGTTTGATACCCACTGTGTACATACTAGAATAATAATAGTGCACTTGCCAAAAAAAAGCTAAAAAAAAAAAACAAAAAAAAAAACAACCAAACAATCTGACCTCAGACGAGCTGCCTCTTGGACCCCAAAACCAGATATTTTTTTAATCTCATTTACAGCAAGGGTCAGTACAAAGTTTCTGGGCCGAGGCGTTCGCCTGGGGCTCAGTACTATCAACAAATGTACAAAAGATTTCTTTTTAGTGAGAGATGATGGAGGGCACCATCTACAGAGGGGAGATTTGCAAATGCATGTCTTGTCAAGAGACAGAGAGCTATTTGTTTGCAGAAACAGATAAAACTAATTATTTTAACATAGCTTTAAATAAATCTTTATAGATTGCATTTAACATTCAGAATATTTTTGCACATATTTACAAACAGGTGTGCATACAGTGGGCACGTGCTCATTTTCTGTAGATGTCCGACATAAACACAGTTTTGAATGCGTTTCGAATGTGCTGCCTTAATGGCTGCAGTGGACAACAGGCTGTAGAAAGAGACAATCCTCTAGAGGTAAAAACCTGCCTATCGACTAGTGATAGGAGTGTTAAAAGTGTAGGTGGACACAACTGCCCCTAACATTAATGTAAACGCACATACATTCTTCCTTTTCTTTAAAAATCTCTTACACCCATACATTTATTCTTAAACAGACATACAGAGTAAACCTCCTACAAACTTTGGAAGTGGTGAGAACGCACAGACAGATAAAGTGGAATGTATGTCGGTCAGTCTGACGTTAAAAACACTAAGTTACGGTCTCTGCTGCTTCATAGTTCTGTGTTTTTTAAAATGATCCCAAAACCATAACACCTTGCTTCTCTTCTTGTACCTGAAGACTTCTTGAAGGGGGGAGGGGCAAGTAGGACACCTCAAGTTAAGAACAAATGGCATCTATGCTCATCATTCTTTCCTTAGTCTCTCTTTGGAAAAACCATGCTAAAACAGGATTTTTTTCCCCAGTTATTTCCTTGTTTCCAAACATTGTAGATTAAAAAAAATCACCTTCAATTTTAAGATGCACCTAGTCAAGGCTTGGCCTTGGAAGAACTAACCCTAAGGTCCTTCTTCTTTCGAGTAAAAAGGAACAACTCAGCTCCTATAACGTTTAGTTCAGTTTTTGTGGAAGTCCAACAATCAACTGTGGGCACAATTAGTGGCAGGTCTAGTTTATGTGCAGGCAGGAATTGGAAAGACATGTCTTGTATCAAATTGGTCCACCGTTGATATGTTCTTCATCAGTTTCAAGATGTGAAAAGAAGACACCAAAGCATGTTTGCAGAGCTCCTGGCCTGGAGGAAGACCCTGACGTCTCCCACAGAGAGAGCCACCTGCTCGCTTTAGGCTCAGCCTGGACACAATCCTCAGCGGCCTGCTGGCAGAAGCCCCATGAGTATGATTTGGCTGGTATGGTAAGAGGAGGAGCTCCGCAGGCCCCAAGGAGGGAGGAGCCCTGAAGGAGGACAGACGGCAGGAGCAGACGGGAGCATGGAGGAAACAACTATCTGAAAAGGTCTGGAGAGGATTTGGGGACTGTAATGGAAGACTTTTTTTTTTTTGTTTTATTCCCCTCTTCTTCAACGTGGAAACGACACAGTGCGAGGAGGAAGACGAAAGTGGACAGGACACAGACAGAAAGATAGACAGAGATATTATCCTCCTCCAGATCTGAAACAGAAGTGAAAACGAGGATTATTAATGGGAAAGAGAAACTGTTGCAAAGACGACAGAAAGTGATGGGTTTAACAGAAAGCTACTCTACTCTGCAGAACTGATGCTTATTCTAAGAATCAGGGGAGATGGTTGAGTATTATAACTTTTTTTTTATTTTTTATTATTTTTTTTTTAAGAGAAGTAATAAAACTCAAAGGCACACTTAAAAGACTGACAATCTCTGTGGGGATGAGCTGACGGATGATCTTCAGATGGTGATGGAAGGAATTAGCAGCTATGCTGAAAGAATTTGAGAAGAGATGAGATGACATGGGATGCTTTGGGATGTTTTGAGATATGGACTAATGGACACAGCATCACATGCTATTGGCCTCGCAGGGTCATACCTTCCTCTTCGAATATTCCTGCATTCCATGAGCACACCAAAAAAGGAGAGAAAAAGTCAAAACATACAGAGTACAAAAGATTAATGAAGACATCCTAATGATTCCTATAAAACGAAGTATATAATTAGAATTAGCATAAAATGCAACAGTAAAAATAAGCATAAGCAGTACAACTGGCCAATATACAGTTTAGACATTTTAACTATAATTAGAGGAAGAATAAAAAAGATGTGTAAATAAAACTTGATGTCAGATTTCAGAACAAAGCATTAATCAGTCATTAAATCCCATTATTTCTTTCCTACAGTAAGAATTTCTAATCGAATTTTAGTGATGACCTCACATGCAGTAGGGCTACTAAAGTCAACACCTTCTAGGCTGTGCGTGCTTTACACTGACTTCCAAGAGAAAAGTCACAGCTTACAGCTCATGCACACATGCACAGACAACTATCGCTGGCCATAAAAGGACTGTCTGCCTGTTGCAAATTTAGTAGTGCATATCATCAGTTAGTGAGAGCAGTCCTTTTAGGTCAGGTCTTAAGGGGTGAACAATAGCAAGGATGCACAGGTGGAACAGTGCAGCTGTGGCACTTCAGCAAAGGAACAGGATTTAGGAACATGCCTAAAGAGGAAAAGGGATGATGGAGGCTTGAAACAGCACCAAAAACAAGAAAAAGTGCTTAAGTTAAGCCACAGCATAAAGATATTTTTCTCAACATGTAGGTCAGGAAAGAAAAAAAAAAAACTGAAAGGGGAGTGGGGTTTCGATATGTGGCACCAGTGGATTAAGTCAGGTCAGTTCTAGTAGACTTAGAAACGCTGCAGCACAGTAGATCCTGGCAGAGAAGTTCCTCAGTCCTTCCCTGTCATTACTACAAAAGCCTGAGCTAGTAAGAGGAGGGAAGGGAAGGAAAAGGTGCAGGACAGAGCTCTGATTAAAGATTTGAAAATAAAAATGGCTGCTGTGATGTTTTCATTTTAAAGCCATAAGCATTCCAGCATTAGCACATCTCAGACTTGATTCCCCAGTTGCATTTATTTCAGAGGAGTGATAGAGGGAGGGGTGGAAGGGCAGGGGTCCTTTAGGTAGAAGCAGACAGGTACACAAAGGCATGCCAGAACTCTTACTTAAATCCCCATCCTGTTCCCCCTAGGACTATAGCTGCCAGGAGAATAGCACCTGCGATGGACCCTATTATGATATTGGTGCCACTGGGACCTGCGCAGAGGAAGGAGGGGAGGAGGAAGGGTGCGGAGGAGGAAGAAGGGCAGAAACAAAACAACACCACTAAAAAACACACGTCAGAAGACAGCATCAACACTGTACATCAACAACATCCACTAGAGAAAGAGAGGCAGGTGGTAAGGTACCTGCAGACAGAGACAGAAAGATGAAGGGGAAGAGGAGGAAACCAGCACATGGGGGTGAAGATGGGAGAACAGGCGGGCGGAAAAAAGGGGGATCAGGGAGGCAACAGTTACAAAAAGAAACAAAGGAGAGCGTGTTGTATTACTTTGTTCTCATTCCCCCTCTCCTGCTCTTTCAGCTGGACACCCTCCTGCTCAGGGTGGCTTTTTTGGCCCTATAAGAGCAGCTGCTCAATTGCTCTGTGTCATTGGCAGACTGCAAGAAAGTATAAGGAAGACACTTGAAAATGGCGGTACCACCACACACACATTCATTAACATACTGTGTTAACACATTTTCTCATGGATAAATATGTCTCAACACACACTTGGGCTCTTCCCACACAAAAACCAAGACTCAGCAGGAGGGAAAACACTGTGCAGTCTAACACTGTCAAACACTCAGGTGAACTATCCTACTGTGTGCTTGGGGACAGTGTTTGGTTCCACTACATAGAGAAACCACAGTGCAGTGATGATGATTAGAGACTATGAAGGGGATATGAATAGTAGACAGAAAGAGAGACGTGGACAGGTTGAGAGCTGTTATGGACCTTTCTTCTCTGGGCCTGTTGATACTGTTGGCTCAGGGATGGGATCAAAGACACTGCAGTCCTTCCCTGTGTAGTCCCTGTCACAGATACACTTCACCTCATTACTGCAGGTCTGCAAAAGAGATCATTGAAATAAGCAAAGACAAGTAAATCATTGTGTTTATAACACAAACTTATTTGCAGCTCATAGATACGTATTTACAGTATGCAGCCAGAAGTAAGTCCCACAGGAAAACCTGCATCCTGGCATTCACATGGTATTCACTTTTGCACATTTCAAATTTTAGTCAGATAAATGCAGGTTAGATTTTTTCGGATAAAAAATACAGAACAAAAGCAAAATCTGATTTATAAATATTGTAATAATAAAAGTCTAAATTTTCAGCTTTTTAAGTAAAAGTGTAAAATTAAAAAAAATAATTAAAGAAAGGTTGCATTTCATATAAACACATTTAATCAGACACATTCATCATCCTTCATGAATGAACCTTTATGGGAGATGTATTGTTAGAAGATATTAAAATGTAGAAAAAAAAACCATTAAATTGATGGGAAATATCTTTAAGGAATTTCTGAAAATGTGTACAGCTTTAACCATGTTTTCAGTGGTAATCTATTATCTATTTTTTTATTGTTTTAAAGTTTGGTTAGAACCTTTAGTTAAAACAAAATAAAATGATCTAATTTAGTAAAAACTTTACTTTTCACCCAAATCTTTTCCTCTAAATCAGTATTTTCTAAAGTTGTGAAAAGAGGATGACTTTACCCCATGATCAGAGCAAATGCGTCCGAAAGTAGATCCTGCACACGTGCTGAGGTTGAACGCCGCCACAGGGAGGCAGCGTCTCTCCAAACACATCATGTTGGGACCACAGGGAGTGCCGTCCTCTACATAGCCCAGGTCTGAGCCATCCTCTAGCAAAGCATGACCACCTCTGAGTGAAGTATCCAAAGCAGAAAAGTGGGAGAGTGAGGATAGATTTACAAAACAGGAATAACAACTTTCTTTCACTGCTAAATGTAGCAGATGTGCAGGATATGACCAGCTTACCTGCAGTCCAGGTACTTGTTCTGATGGTAGAGGGTGAAGCTGGTCACTTCACCTTGCAGATCACCAAACTTTGGCTTCATGGTGACGTTAGCACAGAACAGGAACCCACATAAAACATCCCTGAGGTGAGTTAAGGAGAGGAAACATTATTCATCTAACTTAGGCTGTGCTTACACAGTTAAAACAAAAGACAGTTTGTTGCAGTTATAATAAAGAAGTTAAGAGTAACTCACGGTTTGTTGCACTGCAGCCAGCCTTGCCCATCAGGACCTCGACCACAGTTCCCTTTCTCTGTCCCTTCAGCGTTCAGCTTCTCATAGCAAAACCTGTCCGCTGAGTCTAGGGTGAAAAAACACAATCAGACAAGGAGGAGTTAATATAAAACATATGTACGCCTTGTTGGGAGTGATGTTTGTACTTCTTGTGTTTTATACATACTAAAGCCCCAGAGTCCTTTGCACTGTCCATCACGAGTTCTGCATCGTCCACCATAACATCGTCCCTACGGAGGTGAAAAGTGTTGTTCAAGTATACCACAGGATTAGCTGCAGACCATAAAACATGACACACACCAGGCCTTACCTGGCTGTTATCACAAATGTAGCCATCCAGCTTGTGGACATTATGAGAACACTGCAAAAGAAGGAAAATACATAATGTATTGGATATTTTTTAATGTCATCTGACAGATTATTCCAGTGCAACTTGCACTTGCAGAAAGCTTTACCTGGCTGGAGTCTCCAGTGCAGGTTTCTGGGATATCACAGTCATTCACGGCCTCTCGACATACATCACCTCTCTGCTGATACTACGAAACAGGATCAAAAGACATCAGATAAATATTGAACAAGTCAATATAACAGGTGATTTCTAAATCATAAGTTAGGGGGGTACATTTTATTCATAAAGCAATGCAATGTTTCCCTATGAGCAAACAACTTTTTTCTTGTTTGTGTTTTGTTTTGTTTTTGTTAATGTTCTGGTTTAAAACAACATGCAGTCAATCATTCTCTCTTTATTGTAAGTAGTTCTGATGATATAACATAAACTGTATATCCTAAATCCTAATATACTGACAGGAATTGAGTGGCTCCACTCTGGGCCCCCTTTTGTTTAACATCTACTTGCTCCCTTTAGCTTGGATCATGAAAAACCTAGAAAACAATCAAAATATCTTACAAATATGGTGATGACATTTTGCTCTATATTGCTTCATACAAAGCTTAAGTGTCTGCCACAGTCAAACCAACAAATACTTGGATGTGCCAGAATTTTCTTGAGTCAAATAAAGAGTAATTTGAGTTAACTTTCTTTGGAGAAAAAGATGAGCGTCCAGAAATTAAGTACCCAGCTTCAGTCAGCAATGTTAAAATCAATGGATCAAGTCAGAAATCTTGGTAACAATTTTGACTCTGAGATCAATTTAAACAGCCTAATTAAAGCAATAACCACATCTGTATTTTAACACTTGAGGAATATATTTAAATTAAGAGGACTGAGGGCTTAGCATGATTTGCAACTAATCCAGAATGCTGCTGCTTGTGTCCTCACGGTGCTTTTGTCCCTCCGGTTCTCAGATCTTTACACTGGTTTCCTGTGCGCTGAAGCATTGATGTTAAAATCTTGCTACTGGTGTACAAGACAGTGAACAGCTCTGGGCAAAAATATATATCTTATCTGCTGACACCATATGAACCAACAAGACTTCTAAAAACATCTGGGTCAAGTTTGCGTTCCTTCCTGAGAGTTAAAACTAAACAAGAAAATCTGCATTTACTTTGTATGCTGCTGATTTCTGGAAGAAACTACCAGAAAACCCAGTTTGCTCCAAACCTTTGTCCTTTTCAATTAGGTCTTAAATGCTTTTTTATTTCCCAAAATCTTTCATTTTTGCTGGGGAGTTTTTTCTTTTTGAATCTATTTTCTTGAATATATACACTGATGATGATGATGATATTTTCTGTTGCTACCTGTTTGCATTATTTGTAACTCACTGTATCTATTCTCTGGTCTGACTGTTTCTTTCGTTTGTTTATGTACAACCCATTGAGGTACCTATGTATGAAATGTGCTATATAAATAAATTTACATTGCCTTGCATGACAGGGGAAAGTATTGAATTTGCTAAATCTGAGGTGCGTTTTAGTCATTCAATTTTCACAGTGTGATTCAACCTCTATCAGATCTTTTTATGTTAAGGGGAAAAAAATCTTAATAAATGGAACAACAGAAGTTTTACCCAAATAACAGTTCAAAAATTGCTCCTATACCATCAACATATTAGTATGAATTTAAGTGGATTTTTCTCTAAATGTAGTAATGGAATATATAAATTAAAGCCATGTTTTTTTTTTAAAGCTACCAATTGGTAACTGAACTGGTGCTTCTGCTGCAAGGCACTCACAGAAAAAAGGCAACAGGGGTAGAAATGTCTTGGACAAGAAAGGGCATGCCAATGACGCATCCTGTCAAGTAAGTATGAGCAAAATGTGCAGACTTTTCAAAAGCCCAGATGGCCTAGTTTTCCACCAGCACCTAAACACAGCATGTATTTAAGGAGCTGTGAGGAGCTGAAAAATGCACAGTGTGATCATTTTTTAGAATAAATTATCTCCATAGTTTCTTTATCCATCCATCCATCCATCAAACCCTGGAACCCCATTTAATCCTTAAACAAGTACCTCACTTCTCTGATTGGGTTATAAACTCACCTTGCAGTCACTGCAGCAGAGTCCATTACTGCACATGGCATCATGGGTAAGAGTACACTTTTTACAGCAGGCTCCTCCTCTTCGGGCACACTCCTGCAGCCACATTCACCAGAAAAAAAAAAAGAAAAACAACCTCAAAAAGTTCCTCAAAACACTACTCTGTCTTGGATGTATACATGGACTTATTTAGAGGTGTAACCCATCTACATGAAGTCCAGCTGTTCACTTACCACCTGGGACCCACAGTCACACTCTTCTCCTGGCTCCACAAAGCCATTTCCACACTCTGGAGGGTCCAACAACTAAAAATAAGACAAGAAACAAAAACAAACAAAAATAATTAAAAAGACGTTTGAATGCAAGTATATATAGAGAGGCAAACCACATCTTTGAATGGCCCTCACCTTATTGGGCTTGTTGAAGAGGCAGCTTCCACCCCCTTGGAGCAAGAACTGGATGTACTCATCAACACTACAGCGAGAAAACTTTCTGGGCAAATAGAATCTGTGATCACAGACACAAACACATATAAAGATCAAGAAATGAAATAAAACACAAACAGTACTATCCTTTTCTGCCAGTAAGGAATGCCAGATCCACTGTGGGTGTCTGTGCCATCACTTTGCAGTCTGATAGAAATGTTACCATCTGCAGTAAGATATTACTTTAACAAATAATTGAAATCTGTATTGTTCCATCTGTCAAGGGGAGCCCAATCCAAATCACTCATGTAGTAAATGCTTTTAGTTCACCATTTGTACTTCTTAAATGGTGCTCTGTTGTTTACATTTTCAACAATTTTGCTTCAAATACAGGCTGTGAGATTAGCAGCTTGAGGATTGAGTGTAAATCAGAGCATTCCACTGATACAGGCATTTAATTGCTTAACTGAGGGAAATGAAGTGAGGAAAATTGCAGCTTAGAGGGATTTTACCCAGTATCTTCCATGATGCAGCCCACCCAGGCATCTGGGCACCTGCAGTCACCTGTGAAGAAGATGAAACAGAAAAAAAGTACAGATGAGAGGTGTTCAGATGACAAAATACCAAGAAGTTATAATACAAGCAAAACAACCCCAACTTTATCTGAAGGCTTTCTATGATACTGATGCAAACTACACTGAGAGAGCACTGCCCTTTTTCTCCCACTTATAACAATTAACTTGATGGCTCTTCAGCTTTAATCATGCAACTTATTGTTCTGATGTAGCAATGCCTAAACTATTGTTCCTTCATTCTTGGATGCAGGTGAATAATCACTGAATGTAGAAGACTAACAACAGAAGAGAATCAACCCAATCAATTTTAAATGTAAACCATTTACCTCAAATTCTGTTTGTCTTACCTGCAGAGGTTCGTGCATTATTCCACCTCATCCCAATGTTTTGGCCAAGACTCTGGCACAAAGTAATGGCCATTGCTCCTACACTCCCATACTGAAACAAAATAACACAGATCAACATCTTTTTCAGAGAAATAGGAACAAAAAAAAAAAAAAAAAAGAATCAAATCTTTTAAAAGAATGAGTTATAGTCATTAGTTGAGGGTAATTTATGCTTAAACAGACTGATACAGAGCTTAAAGCTTGGCTCTGTCCCATATCTTACAGTTTCCCTGCAACCTGATGTGCACTTCCCCAGAAACTAAACTATATATCCCAGCAGACATGTTTGGACTGGATCTGGGCTACTTTTGGCACTCATAGGTCAGTTACGGCACTGGCAAGTGTTGTGTGGGCCAGGAGTGGTCCAGATGTCAGTTGCCAGCCTGGCTGGATTATGGAAAGTCTCCTGTAGACCACATGTGGTCTAAACGTCAGTTTTTGGCCTGGGCGTTGAGTATTTTGTGGGCCAGAAGTGGCCTTACTACAGGAAGCCTACCTAATTGCAATTTTCTTGTGGGCCACATGTGGTGATTATGTAGTTGAGTTTTGGCAGCCACACACACACATTTAGCCAAAGCTGAGTCAAGGCCAAATCTGAGCCAAACAAAAATGCATTTGGGTCATACTGGGTCAAACATATCTGAGACATCTTGGGGAAGTAATGTGCAACTATATAAATGACCTGCACAAGCAATTTTGAGTGGTATCAACCAGAATGTACATAGAACCAATATGAAAAGAATAAAAGTAAATCAGCAGTTAAAATAAACATGTTACATGTTACCCTGAGGTGTGCAGTACAACAAAGTGTTAAAAAGAGCATGGCTCTTAGACTGAAGTTTGGTGGAAAATTAAAATGTTTTTGTCTTATTTTTTGTGTCAACCCCATTAATTTACCACCACTTTTTATAAATTGGTGAAGTATGGTATTGCTTGCAAATACAAGCGGCCGAAACGAGTTTTCTCCACAGGGTGGCCAGGCTTTTTCTTAGAGACAGGGTGAGAAGCTCAATCATTTGGGAGGGACTCAGAGTAGAGTCGCTGCTCCTCTGTATCAAGAGGAGCTAAATGAGGTGTCCCAGTGTGTCTCCAGCGTGTCCTTGGAAGACCTAGGACTACATTTCTTTGCTGGCCTGGGAACGCCTTGGGATCCCACCGGAAGAGCTGGCAAATGTGGCCGGGGAGAGGGAAGTCTGGGCTTCCCTGCTTAGGCAGCTGCCCCCGCAACCCAACCACAGATAAGCGGTAGAAAATGGATTGATGGACGGAAATATGTTACACTTTTGTGATTTTTTTTTTTTCATTTGCTTTAGAGGTAATCTGGCTTGTCAATTCTGAAGAGTAACAAATAAAATCCACACTAAGGAGAATTATTCTCCACACAAGAGACACAACTCCTGTCCAGTTTCGAGTCCGGACTTTTTCTTCCTCAGACATCATTGTTTCCATTTTATCTGCCTAGCAACTAGTTGGTGACTATTTTGATATGCCTCAAACAGAAAACAACAATCAAATAAGCTGACCAATCAGACCAGACAAAGACATTTTGTGGGTGTGCCTTAAAGAGACAAAAGCATTTCATGCAGAAGGTGACTGCAGCACTGTACAGAAAAGACAATGTGTTCTTTTAGCAATCAAATATGAAATTGTGTGTGTAACATGGCCTCTTTATTAAACAAATGTCTTTTGTAGTCTGAGTTCATGTATGTTGCTCCTTACTTTTAAACCACAATCTCAAATTTAACCAAAATGTTAAAAATAACAGTTGAAATGTAATTTTGTACATTTTTATGTTTTCCTCACCTCATTAATTCCTCCTCCTCTTGTTAAGGAGCACACCCCTCCTGTGTAGGCTGTACCACTGCGGCTACTGTGAAATGTACGCCCTCTGTGGAGAACAGGGAACCCTAATTTTTTTCATTTCCACACATTTCCACTGCAAATGCTAAATAAGCCTCAATAACAAACATATTACTATTAATCAAGATATAAAACACATATATCGTGATTCTCTTACGAGAAAAGGTGGACAACATCATTTTGTTCCTGGATGTTGTCCTTCCTGTACTTCATGAAGTTCTGCAGTGTTATCAACGGGTCCTCAACTACTGGCATCATGTTTTTAGAGGTCCAGGTCTCCATGGCGACGAGCACAATCCTTGTGTTCAGCTGTTCCTGAAAGATCTGGGGAACATAGAATGTCTTTTAGCTCTGTTGTTATGACTGTGGAGAGCTGAGAGCCTATCTGAGATAAACCATTTCCAAATGTGGAACTGAGCACACACATCTCAACAGGTGGTGTGTATGCGTGCGTGTGTGTGTGTGTGTGTGTAAGTGTGTGTGTAGAGTTTACCAGCAGGATGACTGCAGTTCTTACCGTATCTGCCGTGTTGACCACAGCTTTGGCAAAATTCTTGGTTTGGCTGCTGGAGCGACGCAGCTGTAAAAACTGTGGAGAGACAAAAATGGACAGATGGCTGAAGAGATGGATCTTTAACACACAATCACACACATTGTTGTACAGATCAAAAGTGATATATGAGACATCTCTTCAGTTACTTTTCATTTAATTAATTTTCATGTTTAGATCACCATTTCTCATAATGTTGGCCCGTGTTAAAGTTTTAGAAAAGCTCAGACAGATTTGTGAATAAGACACAACCAGCTCAAAAGCTTCTTCAGTACACAGAAAATAATACAATTAAATCCTCATTTTGTTTGATTTTTTACAACATTAGAGCTGTTTGGGAGTTTTTAAAACCACTTAGTCCATCTTCTGATGAAGTTCAAAAACAAAAACAGATTTAGCTCAGTCCAAAATGACTTCTGGCTTGATTTGTTGATTTTAAGTGTTGACTAAAGCTCTGCACTAATCTTTGGACACTCATCTCTTTTTCCAGACTCAATTATTTCAATTTAATCTTTATTTAGCTGAAGAAAATTCTGACACATCTACCTATTTGACTGAGGCAAGCACTTAAGTTTTGTATGGGATCAGAGTCTCCTGGTGAGGCAGTAATATAGAACTGAGTGTCATCAGCAATTATGCTGTATTTGGTTTCTACCAAACATGGTTCTGTGCACCATCAACCTTTCCCATCTTGATTTTGTATGTCCAAAAAACATTCTTGTGTCTTGTGGTTTTAGAGGAAGCTTTGTAAATCTGAGCTGTGTTTCCATGTTCTTTTCTAATTATACTGTATTAAATTTTAACATTAAACATGCTAATTGAGGCCTGTAGAGTCTGACATGTAGCTACTGGGTTTTTTGCAGTATCCTTGAGCATTGTTTGAGCTCTTGTGAACTCGATAGGTCATCCACTCCTGGGAAGTTTGGCAACTGTACTGAATGTTTTCCACTTCTAAATAATTATTCTCACAGTATAACAATGAACTCCACATAGTTTAGAAATAGTTTTACAAACTCTAGGTTGATGGGCAGCAACATGGCAGATGTCTTTCCTCCTTGGCAACTATCATAGCTTCTGCTTTTATAAAGGTACTCAGACTGATGATCAATGAATCTAGTTAATTTGATCAGTAGTACCTGGCAGCTTTTTAGCTTCTCAATTTAAAAGGATGTTTTTTTTGTATTTCAGAATTGTTTATCACAGTTGTTCAGTGAGGACACAGAAAATCTTTTGATTTGATTTGTGTGACTTCTTCTGTCATTCTGAAACAAAATTAAACACTTTAATATTTTTTTATGTGCAATACTGTAAGATAATTTAATTAGGTTAACTGATAATTATAAAGCAGCTATTATTAACACCACTGTAGGGAGGATTATTTAATTGTTTTTATTTTAGTTATGTCTATAGTTATACTTTACTGTTAACTACAATTATCAGACAAAAGAATAGCAACTATAGATTATTCTAGCATAAACCAAGATATTAGATATCCCCACTGATGCTCTGATTAGTAATTAAATTAGCCTACCTTCCTGATAACAGCAGTGGGCATATAGATGGTAAATGAGGGTAAAAAGAAGAAAGGAACGCCAGAAAACAACCAATCCACTAAACAACAAAGCATCCTTTGACTCACCATGTCATTGTCGTTGACCACCATCATCTCAATATATTTGGTTTCAGTCTGGACTGAGGGCTTACGAACAAATCTCTTGGATCTTCTCAGCCCACTAAACACCTGCTGCTCCGCTGTTTGGTCCAGTTTATTATCACCACCATCGCTTCCTCCGCTGTCCCACTCACTGTCTTCTGCACAGTCTGAAAACAAAAAGAGGTAAAGAAGTCAGTTAGAGAGATGTCACTTTTTCCAGAAAGGTACAGGGAAAAAAATATAACCATCTCAGGCTTGGTCTCTAAAAACACAATTTTCAGTCTTAACAGTTGTGACTGTTGTCATTGCTATAGTCACAATGTTAAAATCAAATTTAATTATCAAATTTAATATATTTGAAATGTCCCTTGGCATTGGTTTCTTTCTCTTTATTCTGATTTAAAAAAAAACAACTCTAGCTTTTATTGATGTCCTCCAGTTGTCCAATTTCCACAGATTTTTTTTAATGTCACACTTCTCACTATGCTTAGATATATTTTTAACTAATACCCTTTTGGGCATCACTTTGTTGGAGAAACAATAAAATTTAGTGGAAAAGCAGTCAATGTCCAAAGAAGACCTTCAGACACACAGAGGACTTCTTCAAGAAAAAGAGTATAAAAAACAAATTAAGAATAATAAAAGGCACAGTACTGTCTACGTACCTGCGCAGTAAGGAGAAAGTCTAATATCAGGCATCCTGCGTATTAAGTGAGCACCATCATCCTAGATCAGAAAATTTCAAAATCAGTATCCAAACTCTATCAAAGCTCCGTCATCATTACTTTAAATTGTTTAGCTGTTTACCTGTTTGCTCCCATTGTGAACAGGCTCAATCCCATAAGAGAAGAAGCCATCAGAGAACATGCCACTAAAAAACAACAGCAAGCCAAAGTTAATGAGATGCAGGGTTGAAAAAAAAGGTGTGTAGGCAAATGGAGTTGTAAGTAATGTTTAATGGTGTGGATATAGTTCTACTGCTACACTCACCACAGTCCGTGGCAGGTGGAGACTGCTGCCCAGGACTCTGCTAAACCTCTTAACCTTCCCTGGTAGTAGCAGTGCTCTCCTCCCTGTGGGAACAACAAACCTTTGTTTCATAAAACAGCCACTACTGACCCACTCCAGACTTCACAGGTATGCTTTTATTCCATTATATATCATGATAGGTCAGCATGGCAAAAAGAAAATACTTCATATGCCACTCTCCTCTACCTCTCTCCATACAGCCACGGTTGTGGCACAGTTTGTGACCTACTTATGTCTTGTGTTGTACTCTACTCTTGTATGCTTTACTCACAATAGGGGTGGAAGAAAGCCCAGTTCGAGGATCTCTTTAATAAATTAACACTTGTGCTACCAACACAGTTAGATTTAAGAATGAGATGTACAGTAAGCAGGCTGCAACTCAAGGATATGGCATTACAGAGAAATCTGCTTCAAAAGGTGACACTGGTGAAGAGGAAACACCAGGAAAAGTGAGAAAGTCTGGTTCAACGGGATCAAAAGGAGCTCAACAGGATGTCTCAGCCTCACAACAACAGTTCAGAGAAACAACGCCTCTGAATGAAATGTTGACAAAAGAACGGTACCCTGAATACATCACGCCTGCATGTCCAGCAGCAATAACATCATCACGTGAGGCCTCCATCCAGCTGAGCCACAATCTGGTCTGACTGCAGGTCTGCACACCCAGCCCTGCACATATTCTCTCTCCCACCACTCTGCATGTAAACCGTCCACAAACACACAAAATACTCAAAATGCCAAAGCTCATTGTCCTTTTGCATTAACTGGCATTTTACTCCTTATTTCCTCTCCTCCTCTTCCTCCTCTGGCTCCATCTCTGCTCTTCCCTCCCTCTTGGTCTTCTTTCATTCTCTTGGCTGCCAAGAACTTAATGATACTACTGAGCTAACTGGTTGCTATGGAAACAAGCTCATGATTGGTCAGGGTGAGCGAAGGAGAGTTTGAAACGATTGTGGGTGGGGACATATAGTGCTGGCTGGCTGGGTGGGTGGGTGCTCGAGGGGCAGTCAGTGGCACATATATACAAAAAAAAAAAAAAAAAACTAAAAGAGAAATAAATAAAAGAAGAAGAAGAAAACATTAGTCGTCCCTCCTGGCGAGCAGACTGCAGTCACATTCTTCTTGTCTGTCCTGATGCAAACACTTTACATTGAAGGATTTTATCTGTTCCCTCTAAAATCGTGACGATCCTCTCAGTGGGCTTTCAGGATTTGCATAGCTTCTTTTTGTCTCGGCCATCAGAGAAAGGCCGCAGACTTCCAGGTACTCCATTTTTATGTAGCCCAGTAAATCCTAACAGATACATGGCAGCCTACTTTCGAAGCAGAGTACATGATGCACTTTCTATAAATAGATAAAACAGGAGGATGAGATCAAACTGTAGAAATATCAATAAAGCACCTCAACTGTGTTAAAAATTAACCTTAAAAGAAAAGCAAACATAAATCATCTACTTTGTTACTAATATAAGAAACAGATTTCTTTTTGATCATCTTTATTTGCACTCTGTATGGAGGATTATGTTTTATAATGTGCTTTAGATCAGTTGAGGAGTACATCTGATGTGTCAAAAGACACAGAAACCAGTTCACTTACTACCACCATGTCAGCACATACTCACAACCCACACAGAAAATCTTACCAGGGACTGCAAGGGTCTGCCGTCGTGGTTGAAGTGCCGCTCTACATAATCTGAAGACAGCAGGTGACTGCACAGAGAGGAGAAATATTATCAATATCTGCACCAGCAACAGAGTGCAGTCAGAGAAAATTTTATCTGGGATACCTTCGATTGGAGGTTCTCCCCTCAAATTTATTCAGTAAAAAAATAAATAAATGCAGACCTGATTAGCATGTGTTATTATTAAAATCTGTGTGTGTCTGTGATAGTGCCACATTGGTATTCCCCATCTTGTCTTGTAACATAATAGTGGCGCTAAGTGCATTTGTGTGAGAGCAGGGAAAATGCTAATGAGAACAGCTGCAGTAAATTAAGAGCACTTACTGATACAAGCATGATGAAAAAGGGGGAAAAAACCTGATATGATGATACTAACTGGTTTAGCTCCAGGTCCAGAGTGAAGGTACGTCCGAAGGCTTTGACTTGAAAGCAGCTCTGGGCCAAGTGGACAGGCTGAGGAAAGATCAATAACAGTTACAAAGACAGATTTGACATATTATAAATCAGAGTGTAAAAAAAACTATTGTTAAGTATTTTGCTCTGTTAAAGCCGCAGTGATTTTCAAACACTCATGAATAATTCAGCAAAATCAATACGCTTTAAAAGCATCTGAGGAGCTGAAATATCATGATTGATGAGGCCCTCATTGATTAACATTATAGCTGCCAGCATTCAGGCCGCTACGACCACAGAGAGCCATCAAGTCTCGAGCTTTGTGATAGGGATGAATAAAGAGGGGCTTGACAGAAGGAAGGCAGTAGGAGGTGGAGAAAACATGACTGGGATCGTCTATATTGAGCCATGCTGTGCCAATGTCCCTAATGGACAGCTGCCAGCACTGAGAAGGTGAAGAGACAGAGAGAAATTTACTGCAGACTGAAAGTGTCTCTTCAGCAGTCTTGACTGTGCCAGCGTTGCTTTGATCTCAGTCTGGAGGAACCAGACCGCAGTGAATCACCGGGCTTTTACAACAAAATGCATTACTATCCAGAAATGATTCCCTCCAGTGAGAGATGACAACAGATTTCTTACTACTGTCTTGGAGAGGATGACGTATTACAAGTACTCTATCACTGTTAGCATACAGTAGCATTGTTACTTCATTTTCAGGCTATATTTTTACCTGCTACTGATTGTAGTACACATAGACACACACACACACAAACCTTTAGTTTATGTAATTGATGTTAAAAAAAAAAAGTTGTTTCATAACTGTGACTGAATATGCTTGTGATAAAATAGCTACACAGATCATTCATTTAGTCTTCACCAACCTGTTACAAATCAGTTGTAACACTACCTGCTTTTCATTAAGCTTATGTGTCTATAATTTCCACACTAGCTCCTCAGAACAAAAGAGAGGCTGGAGGAGCAGGCTTCTTCCAAGGAAATCCCAAATGTCCTAGCTCTGATTAAAAGACAACATGCATTTTGAAGCTGGTGTGGTAACTCATGCTTCATGTCACCGAGGGTTAGCTTACAAAGAAAATGTCTAAACTTTTGTTTCAAAATATTTTTGATCTAATAATCACACTTCTGTCTTCTGTTAACAAGAAGATGACAACATTCAAAACACAATCACTCATTGCTATTAAATGCATACAGGTCTAAAGTAAAGTGATTCCAAGTTCTGACTTCTCAACTGTGAGGTACACTGAACGCAGTATAAAGGATTGGGTAGTGTTGTAGAAGCATTAGATAGTATAATGAAAGGCATCCAACACGATTATTGGAACCCAAAATCTTGATTTTTTTTTTTAAAAAACAAGATAAAACAAACTAACTAAAAAGTTTGTTTGAACATTATCATTTTGGAAACTGGTGGATTTCTAAATGAAATGAAGTTAGTATCATAAAATTAGTATTGTGTAAGAGTTATTAAATGCATTTTCTCTTGGATTCAGTAAATGCATGTGTCCTTGTATAAACGAGAAAATGAGGGCATTCCTGTATTGTTACTATCATAATGTTAATGTCCTGGAAATGTACAAATTGGTGACAAATGAAAGACCAACAATAAGTGTCAAAAATGCCTCTTTTATAGATTTGTGTGTGTTTATATGAGTCATCAGGAATGTTAATGATGATAATAAATAACCATGTGTACAAAACAGCTTTTCATATTTTTTTCTTTATGAGAATTTCCCTTGACTATGTAAAAAACTTTTCAGCTTTTGCAGTAATTTTGGAGACCACTTTGTTTAGGGAAGATAGATAAATGCATTAGCAAACAGGCTAACAAGTTACCAGCTTGACACTACTTTTGATCCCTTTAGCCAGCCTTGATACTGAAACGATGGGAAGCCATGCAGCAAAAAGCGAGCATGCATTGTGGTGCATTCAAACATCTTTTTACAACATTTTTCACAACAATGATTAACAGGAAAACCAAATCTCTTGGTGCTTAGCTACTGTGGGCCATCAGAAAGGCTTTATTAGACCTTGACATAATTTTGTTTCTTAAATCTCTGAGTTCATTTAGAGAAGTGGATCACCATTCATCTAAAGATATTCCCTCCAAGGTGAGAGCTGAGGTGGTAGTATGTTATTATTGCTGTTTTGTTTGTCTGATTATTTGCAGTGCCAACAAAAGACTCCCAACAGCCTCACAGAACTACTGAATCTAAACTGTACGAGTCCATGGTTCATCTCAGCGACAACTATGAGCTAGTCCTAGTTTAAAAAAAAACTTTTATACACATCACGTGACAAAATGTCTATTTTAATAGAGTTACAAAAATCTCAAAATAAGAAAAGAAACAGAAAATTCTGCTTCATCTATTTTCAACACAGCCTGATGTGACATTAAAGAAAAAATAAGTTCAGCTCATCAGCCCTGCTGATTCTAAATTTATCTTCATTCCAAGAATCTTGAATATTAAAAATGGAACCACAGTAGGCTTTGATGAGTGAGGCAGTCAAAGCATTGACCTGCCTATGAAACTATCATAAATAGTTTCTTACATATTCCATGTTATTTGTTAATGACATGTCAATATTATGTTTTAACCTAAAAAGTGATGATACATTGACAGCTGAGTGATATGTGCTCTTCCAAACATGATCATGAACTACATCAGGGAGATGGCTCAGAAGAGAAGACAAGGGGAGTGCTTCAGCCTCTTGGACCATGCAGCACTTCTCATTCAGGCCTGCTTCATATTTAATTGGGACATACTTTAAAACACCACTGAATAATGAAAACGTCGGGGCTCAGCACTGTAACTAGATGATCAGACATGGCGTCTGAATTTTATAGGATAAGGCAAGTGGAGATGATGGCAAACATGTATGCATACACTCAAACAGCTCCCTGACACAGTTGTTTTTACATACAATGCGTGCCTCGGACAGCAGGTCAGACTGGCCTTTGGTTTCAGAAATTGTCATGGCTTAAGCTTAGCCAGTGAAGAATTAAACCACATATCTTACAAGCATTGGGCTGATACTAAACTGCTGCAAGGCAGCACCCTGCACTGTCATTCCTGTGAGGCAGCAGAGCACTGTTACGCAGACAGCTGAAAAAATGAGGTTCCCGTCAACAGCATAACAGTCTGTCTTGATGCTGCCCACACAGAGATGCTACATAGCAGAGGATGCAGCAGTAGACTTGAAATTGTGCAGTGGCTTTTATTCCATGCACTTTTAGGCTAAAAAAAATAAATACTCTACCATGATTATGTAAGCCAATTATTGATTTTCTGATTCAAACTGGTATTCTCCAACACAATTCATGTGGGATCATTTCTTTTTAATAAGATCTAGTTTCCTTTTTATGAGAAGAAACCTTGTCAAGGATCTTTGAGTGTCTCTGAAGGCCAAATTAAGCTTGGTGTGCAAACAAATTCTCAACACGAAGTGGTGTGAGAATAAAAAAGAATTGGAGATTTGAGTAGGGAAAAGGGTGAGTTCATTCAGAGTAACAACTTACCAAACTGTCCCCACTGCTGTTCTTCACCCTGGTATTTATGTAGTCATGAGCCATTTCCTCCTCTGACTTGATTTGATGCACCAGCCGTTTTGGATAGGTAATCTCGGTTGAAGTATCCCCATCATCCAGCTGGCCTGATGGGGTAAACCAGTCCCACATGCCTCCATCCTCCACCGGACTCCTTTCCACACCTACATGTAGCAGAACAGGGAAACTCTCACTCGGTTGGCTCCTGAGTGTACAGTGTGGGTTTGGCAAATACTGGGAAATGATTGCAACAGTTTCGTTAATCAAATGCAATGCACATAAAATCTAATCTAACAGATGATCTAGTGACCTAATTAACAAATAGTCCAGTGAATGGTGTTTAATCGGTTACTATTTTAAGAATTGCAGGGGATCAAATTAGTGTTTTTTGATGGAAATTAATTAATGCACTTATATACAAGTTAAAAACATCATTAACGCCCATATAGGCACGTATAGGTTTAATACATAAATCAGAACCTCAGTGATCATTAGTCAGGATGTAACTAATTTGCCTGGTTAATTGATAATAGTGGTGCTTTTAGATTTTAATTGGATTTAACACCGTTTGAATGGTGATGGGTACGTTTGCTTCATTAGGGAAAAGATCTGCTATGGAAATGTGTTGATGCAGCAAAAATACCGGTTGGCCAGTGGGCTGGTTGGCACGGAGATTCCCCGAACAATAAAATCACAGCCTACACTGGGGTTAGAAAAGTGCTGTTCAAGGCGAAAAAATGTGGATGTAAAGGAAACGAAAAGGGTGCTCCCACTCTCCAAAGCCCCCCTCTCTCGCTTCCCTCTCGCTTACCTGAGACTGCAAGCCTCTCGCCCACTGCAGCAAAGACCATGAAGCACCACACCGACAGCATGATCTTCACATATTCCCTCGGATTACAACATCGAGAGCCGCAAATAAGATGTCAAGAACCGGGAAGGTGGAGAGGAGGAACAAGACCAAAAAACGCACAGCAGAGATGGCGAAGATCCAAAGTTAATCTGCTAAACATCTGATGATGCGCGTCCCCTCATCTCTCCCCCCTCTCTACCTCTCACCCTCTCAACTATGGCTAACAACGCTACAGAGAATTTGGATTTGCATCTCAGAATGGTGAAAAATGAATCAATCGAGGCCTAGAGAGTGAGGATAATATTAAGGAACGGGAGAGCGCATAGCGGATGCATCGCTCCGCAAGGCTGCGCGGGTGCGTAGTATGGCTGGATGAGGTTATATGTGCGTGTGTGTAAGTGTGTGTGTGTATCTGCGGTATGCGGAAACTAGAGGATGGGAAAGCGAAGAGAAATGCATTGGATCTGCGGTGAGGAGGACACGTGGGGCCGCGGTAACCTCCCTTATACAGAGCAGCCTCCTCCTCTCGTTGCCATGCAGCTCTGCGCAGGAAGAGGATGCGACAGCCCGGCGGCTGGAGTGCACGGCCGAGGAAAAGCCATAAGGGTGGCTAGGGATAAACACTTAATTCATTACATGAAAGCAGAGATGTGAATGGTGAAGCAGCCTATCTCAGAATAGTGACATGGGTATTACAGATCTGCAGAGGAGGAAGGTGTGCCATGCAGGAACAAAGGCCCCATCATCGGATTGTCTCACGTTCCAAGTTTGTTTCTGTGGTAACAAGCTCAAGGAGTTGGAGATATTTTTGTTGTTCATTTATATTTTTAACACAGAAGCTCTCACACTTAGACTTGCAGATAAGTCCATATCATTTTTCTGCAATAAAACACAAGTACCATTAGAAAACCATTTCAACTAAAATTAAGGTAAAAAAAATGGAAGTAGAAGCTGATGTGTCATAAATGGTTTTCAAATGTCCACTTGAGTTTGTACATTGCAAACCAATTCATTTAGCATAAACTGTATTTGAAAACAATGCTATCTTTGCAATATTAGATAATGATACTGAAGAAGTGCTACACTTCTGATGTCTTTTGTGCTGCTTTCTTTGAATAAATGTAGTTTCAATAAATAGGAGGTCTGATAAAGCAGCACATCTTCCATGAAATAGCACCACAACATACATGTGGTTGTACTTCATTGTAATAAAGTATCTATTTCTTATTCAAATAGCCAGCAAGCAAACATAGCAGTTCAACAACGTTAGGAAGTACTCCAAAAACACGAATAGTATCCAACATAAGCTCTGGAGGTGATGTGTAAGTTGGGAGCAGGTAAACATGACAGATCCTGCTTGATTTCTGACTTTTTTGTTTCAAAAGAGTACAGTTGATTGGTTTCTGTAAATGGGAACCATAAATATAGAGCTCTCCAACTGGAGCTGGAGACCTGCAGAGCTGTATGTGCTGCTGTCTCAGCCCCCTAACCTGCAGGGTTAAGCCTCCTTGATGCAGTGAAGTCTTTCAGGAGTCATCCTGCGACACATCCCACTAATGGAGGCACATTGTGCACTGACAGCCCCCTCTGAATATTTCATTTACCTCCCTTTGAGACCAACAAGGAATGAAAGAAAGAGGAAAGAGATAGAGGAGTGAATAACAGAAGGAATGCAGCATCAAAAAAGAAATATTCTTCTTATTCCCATCCATCCAAATAACAGGCTGCTGAAAAATTCTAATTCAAATTCTAAAACTCAAAACACAAATCATTTAAATATATATTTGCTTCTCTGCTGTTAATGTGAACATCTCCACTCTCCTCTTCATAGGCTGGGCGACAGTGCTAGTCAGATAATTTAGAATTCAGTTGCGGCAAAGTTAAGTAATAAAATGTGCAAGGAGAGCTTTGAGCAGTCAGGGCTGCAGAGCTGTTGCTTGATTCACACATTCACAAATGGTAGACTTTGAAGTGAGCACTTTATCAAGTTGGGCTCCTTCTAAAAACAAAGCTGGAAAAGTCATGAGGAAAGTCTTAAGCAATTCACAAAAGATTCCCATCTTTAAAACTCAGAGACATTATGTGAAACAAAGTTATTTATTTTCATTGTGAACGAGTGTGGCATCTCAAAATGAATTTACTGATTTGCAGCTCAGTAATAAAAGAACATCTCAATATGCAAGAGGCAAAGTCAAAAACAATATATGATCTTCAGGCCACAATCAAAATCACAGCCAGGGTTCAGTAAAACATGTGAAAATTGTTGTCAGTGATCACAGTTATTTACAGATGGGAGGTAAAATATAAAGAAAACACTAAAACCAGGTGCAGAGATTATGCTGCACTCTGTATCAGAGTTCATTTAAAGATTGACTGAGGCACGTTAAAAAACTAAATTTAATGAAATGAAGCTTTTTTTTTTTTTCCTTGATCATTTTGGGTGTTGCATCCTCTAAAGTGGGAACCTCAAACACCAGTCTTGGAGAGCCACTACCCTGCAGTAATTAAATCACATCTGATTCAAATCAACTTGATCCAACAGCTTGTTGCCAAGTTCTGCACAATAACCCATTAAAGGTATAGTGTGTAAGAATTAATGACATCTGGTGATAAAGATGGATATAGCAAGTTATGGCTGTCAATGGCCAAAGTTCTTCCAGATAAAAACATGTTTTCATCAGCGAGTGGATCCAGTGGCCTCACGTGCAGCAATGACTGAACTACAGGTAACTACTTCATCATTGTGTACATGTGTACTGTCTTCTTCTATGTTCCTTTTAAGGTGTTACCTATACTTATCCCAAATGATGCTGCAGCAGCTATCAAGCAAAGCCGGTACTTCAGTAAGAGATTTGTTTATTTAATAAGAGTAAAAATAGTGGCACACATATGGCAAAAGCCACGTACATGTGGACCCACAACAAGTAAATATAAATAGCTCACTAAGAGAATAAAAAGTAGTGGTAATTGCAGTTAAATAAATAGTACCAACCGAAATTCAGCTCTTAATTACATACCACATTTTTTTGTCATTGACCTTTCTTTTGTTACATGCATTTTGTTACAGGTGAGTTGAAGCAGGAAAACATCTAAAACCTGCCAGATAGTAGACCTCAAGGAACAGAGTTTGAGATCCACGCTTTAAAGAGAAAAATAACATTTGCTTATATTCAAAGCAAAATTTAGAAGTCAGCACCTGTGATAGTGTGGGGGGCATTAATGTACATGGCATGGGTCACTTATAGATCTATGAGGGCAACATTAATGCTAAATGACATACACCGGTATTGGAGGAGCACCTGCTGCCATCCAGACGACATCTTTTTGAAGAATGACTGCTCTTGTTTCAGCAAGATGTCAGAAATCCTAATACTGCACAAGTCCAGACCCAGACTTTAGCCTAAAGAAGAACTGAAGGATCCTTTGTTGTTGTATTTTTTCACTATCTGTAATTAAATAATTAGAGTAAAATGATCTGCAACTGATTTAATTCAGTTTTATTTATAATTCAAGTTTCATCCCTTTTGAAGAAGGCTCTAGATCTGAACAGCACAGCCTTGTGTGCAAAGTCACACTGCCCTCTGCTGTATACATAGCTGTTTCACACTTGGAGACACTGAAACGAATCAGAATAAGAAAAAAATCTCCAGCTTTCTTTTAGAGATACACTATTAAAAAAGTTAGGGATAGTCAGCTTTGGTACGATGTCAGAATGCAACAAAATGCACTACAGCCTTTACAGGTTAACTTGATTTGACTTTCTCTACATTTTAAATGCACATCTACAGCTATTCAGTGTTTAACTACTTAATGCAGAACATGCTGTTATCTAACAAGGTGAAAAATCACAAAAAAGCCACCAACAGAATTGTCTGAACCATGAATAGACCACTAAATGTTCGGTGAAATGACCACTTGCATTTAAACAGTCCTCTTGTTCACATTTTGATACCATAAGACCAAGACAAAACATAACTCATGACAAGACACTGACATTTTTATGTTGCCCACCATTGTTAGGTTTTGTTTTATAAATTGTTTGAGATGAAGGAATTACCATTACATGATTCTACATAAATGTCCTACATTCATGATGTGGAATCAGTGTAGCATGAAAGTTTTACATTTCTTGTAAAGTTGACTATCCTTAGTAGTTGAGCAGATAGTTGAGTAGTTGGAAAAAAGTGTCCCTCTGTGCAACATTAGCTATTTTGTGACAGAAGTGTGTTAAAAACAACTGTTATAGGAGGATAATCAGTAGCTAGGTTTTATTACCGTAGCCTACATTTAGTTTCAAGTATCCTATTAACTGTTTCCACGTTTGCTATTTTATGTTATGTCCCGTAAATTATAGCTAATATGATAAATTATAGTATCAGTGCAGAAAAGATACAAACTAAAAGTTTTATGGGTGGTCCAAGTTTCAGATTTGCGCACACGTGCTCCCACCAGGACAATTAGCTTAATGGCTTTCAGCTTTGTGTTTTGAAGAAGCTGCTGACTCATTAATTAATTGCTTCCAAGAGGCTATAAAACCGGCTGACAAATGCGGCGGCCTTCCAATGCTACATTTCTGATAGAAAAGCGTTCAGGTATTGTTGGACTATGAATCGTTTTCTCGGTGTGAAGCCTAGTGATGGTCAACGTCGGCAGGTGTTCTCCTGCACCTACGCTGAGTGTGGAGCAACTTTCAGGAAGGAGTGGAAACTGAAAGACCACGAGACTGTGCACACCGGAGCGGTAAGCAAGTATTGATGCGGCATGCTAAATGTACCTAACAAGCTAAATTTGAAGTGGCCTGTTTGAAAGCTGGAGATGTAAACCTGTGGTGAACTGTCTCAGCGTCCGTGTCAGTGCGAAGTTGAAGGTTGTGGTCGTCGTTTCAAGAGAAAGTCCCACCTGAGCCGCCACATGCTCGGACATGCAGGGAAGCAGTTCCAGTAAGTTAAGATACAAGTTCCATTGCTTGTGTTTTTTCAGCTAACAGCTTATTTATCTTCTGACTTGAGCAGATGTAAGTTTGTGAGCTGCACCAAGACTTTCCTCAACGCAGGCAAGTTGAAGAGACATGTACGCTACGCTCATGGAGAGAAAACCAGCTACTTTAAGGTTTGTCTTACACTTAATTCTCCACCAGGTGGCGACAAAAATGCGGCTTTGAACTAGACATCCAGTTTTGGAGACATTTACTTGTATTAACCACCTGAAAACCTCCTCCCTGTAGTGTAACCAGCCAAACTGCACTTTGACCTTCAAAAGGCGCAGATTGTTCAAGCTGCACTTGCAGGAGCATGGTGTGCATGCCAAGTTCAAGTATGTCTTTTTTTTTTTCCCCCAGCAAAGCTTAAATGTTTTGAAAGAATAAAATGGTCAAATCATGCAAATAAGTAAATATCAGTATAGGCAAAACGAAGTGAGGGCTTGTGGCCTGGTTATATGTTCTTTACCTGATCTGTTAGATGCTCTAAGGATGGATGTGCTGCTACATTTGACTCCCACGTTGCACGCCAAGCCCATGAGAAGAAGCATGCAGGTTGGTCTATTCAGAGTCTTGTATTTAAATGAAGCAATGATGGCATTTGTAACTCAGCTGAATCTGAGATGGTGTCTGCAGGTTACCGCTGCCCTCATACTAACTGCCAGGTACTTGAACACACATGGAGTAAACTTCAGAAGCACTTGGCCAAACACCCAGGTAAGTATTTGGGTCATGTAACAAAAGCTAATGAATCTCATCCCAACTCGGGTTGTCCTTGTCCTAACTTGATGTTTTAACACGGGACATGTCTTTCCGCCCCACCCTTTGTGTTCCAGCCACATTTACTTGCAGTGTGTGCAAGAAGGTGTTTAAGAAAACAGATGCTCTGCGAAGGCACAAACGGATCCATGCTTCCCATAAGCCTGTGCTGGTGTGTCCCAGGGATGACTGTCAGGCCTACTTCTCCACCACCTTCAACCTGCAGCACCACATTCGTAAAGTTCACCTTGAGCTCCTCAAATATAAATGCTCCTTCCCTGACTGCCCTCGTGTGTTTGCTATGCGGGTGGGTATACAACAAATAAAAATCAAATCTAGTTTCTCACTGTTAACTAACGGTTTGTGTACATTTTTTATTTTATCCTACAGGAGAGTATGATGAGACACCTGCTTCGCCATGATCCAAGTGCCACCACTTTGAAGGTAAGTCCTCACATTAGTATTCTGTGTAGCTGTGACGAGTGTCTTTATCTTCAAACCTTTTCAGAAGTGTTTCCTGGCTTTTTAAACAAGTGAAGGAAAAGCAGAGGTTTCAGTTAATATCTCAGAACATTTTTAACTTGAAACAATTTAAATCCACCAGACACGCAAGAGGTCCAAGAAGTCCTGGCAGAAGCGTTTAAATGGGCACCAGCTGCCCATCGTGGAGGAGAACCTACATCGCCTCTTCACTCTGCGCATGCGGATCTCCAGACGTACCAAAGTGGAAACCAACCTCTTGGGCCTCTTCAATGAACGCAAGATTCCTCACTACGTCGACCCAGAAGTCAACCTGCGCGACTTGTTCGGGATCAGACAGCCTCGTCCTGTTGAGAATCTGGAAGTTGCTCCAGTGAAAGGTTAAATAAAAATGTACAGAGGAGCTGTTCTCTATTACTGTCATTAAGAAATTGGGTCTTAAGTTTCAAATGTAGCTTAAATACATTACAATCTGGTTTTGAGAATTTTCACATTTCATTTTAAGATGAGATCTCTTATTTGAAATCCATTTTTCTTTTTGTAACATTGTCGACCCAATAAAGTTTTGTTCAAAGTGGCTCTTGGTTGCTCAGGTTTTTCAGCTGGCAGTCTGCCCATCAGTAGGAGCTGATTTAGTCTTCAGTCTTTTAATTGCAATTGAAAGAGGGTTTTATTGGCCCACACAAACAGCTGCTCTCCTCCGGCATCTCCTTTGTGCTGGCTTCGGTTGCACATATTGGTTGACATTTGCTGAACATGTTGGAGCTCATTAAATATTAACAAAGAGCTGTGCGTGAGTAAGAGCTGAATCAGATCATGCAACTTTGTAGGCGGCTGAGACTTTGAAGACAGTGTGTCAGATGTGTAGAACTGAGGTTTTTCTGTATTTCTAAGATTTGGAAAAACAAATGTATAAATGCAGCAACTTTGTTTGCATGTGTAATAGACTTGAAATTCAGACTATTGCCTGTAAAAGCTTTGAAATTGTATCTTCTAACTTATTAGTCAGACTAAACCTGTTTTACTTTTGTCCCCCATTTTTAAATTGTGATATTTGATAAAGCTACTTTCAAATTCAAAAGATGATTACAAAGCTCAAAAGTATGAAATCTTACACTGGTAAAAGCAGAAAATGTGGTCTAAATCATAACCAGTCTATTCTCTAGCTTTACTCTGCAAGTTAAGCTTGCAAGGCTGTTTACCAACAACTTAAACTGTAGTTTAGAACAATTGAAAGTTGTTCGAAGATCTGTAGTGCCTACTTACAAGCATGACTCAGCAAACTGCATCCTAAATTTTTTTTAAATCTGTTTCCAGTGGAGCAGAACGTCATTTGTTTCAGTACCCCATTACAGTCCGCCACCACCTTCTCTTCCCCTTTGGTCTCATGCATTAACCTAATAACTGCAGTTATCTGCCTGCAGCTTTGTGCATTTGTGCAAAACGGTGAAAAAGATTCTTATAAATATTTAAGTTCCTTGAGTTGTCTGAATTTTTTTTTTTAAGGCTATATCTTGAGGTGAAGTGTGGAAAATGCTTGTATGATACAACTGTTTTCCAGCAGTGCTACAAAGTGTCATGTGGGACTGCTGGTCTGATACCAGCAACACCATGAATTACTCATTTAACTGTACCCTCATCACCTCTGGCTCTCTGGAAAGGCCATGCCAATTATGAACAGTGTGACCTTTGATGGAGCTTACTGAGGTGGATTTTTGCAAACTGCTTAACAAAGTAAACCAGTAAAACTGCAATATCAGTTGAGTTTGGTACACTCCCTACATTCAGGACAGCTTGATAAGCCCTTTATTTGTATGTTAGCCTGTAAATTGTAAACAAGGTCTTCTCTGTTCCATTGTCACTTTGGGACTCAACCTGAAATCTTTACATAAACATTGAAAGCATTACAGGTTTACCTGCTCAGTAGTGTAACTTTCTCTGTGGCGGTGTTTTACTGAAGGACAAAAAAGCATCAAACAGTGAATAACCGTCATCCTGCTGTGAACAATTTTGACCTTGGTGACGAATTATTGATAAAATTTACTTGACCTTAGGTAGTTGAAATTGAGTGGTTTCATAGGCAGTAAAATGACCCACATAACCCCAAAATCCACCTGCTACCAAACCAACTAGGAGCATTCAGGTTACATGTTCAGTCACTTTGACAGTAAAAGGTCACCCTGCAATATATATATATATATATACCACTTGTCTAAAACTATTAGGTGGTTATACAGCTTCCACATATCTGTGAGGTGCTTCTGTCACTGTTACTTTCCTCTTTTTTTTCCCCAACACTAGACATTTTTTAATCTGAGAGTAGTAACCCACATTTCTCTTTTTCATTCATTTAGGAGAAAAACCAATGTACTCACAGATTGTGGAGCACGAAACAAGGAGATAAATCAAAGTAGGTTAACTATACAGTCGTCATGTCCTGATTTAGATGGCGTCCTCCAGAATAGATGACCCAAAACCTTTACTCCCGTTTCCCATGGCCCTGTTTGAAGTTTTTCATAGCTTTAGCAAAACTATACAACCCTATAATGTACAAGAGCTACAATAACAAAAAGTCCTTTCTGTACAAAGGCACAAATATGATCATCTCTTCCAAACATTGAAGTATTTAAAGAAAATGGTGACCACAAAATTAAATTTCGTATGTAACATAACATGGGTGTAAGTTGAGGGGGAAAATATAGATATATTAAATATAGAGTGGAAGTGTGGTATTTTTGTTTTTATAGCTTGTTTTGAGATGTTTGAACTGTTTTTCCTTCCTCTTGCCTGTTCTATTTGCTCTGCTGCCTCTAAATCTTTGAGCCTTGCCTAGGATAAAATTTTGATTTCTTCACTGCTGCCTGTCTTTCTGTTGTCAAAGGTGGACAGCACAGGAAAAAATACAGTTTAAAGATGTTTCTCAGACTTGACTTTCAAAGTAGTTTCATGAGCCTGGATGATCAAGGCCACCACTACAGTAAATAAGTGAGCTAAAAAAAAGTTTGCCCCAAGACTGATTTTAAAGAACTTGGATGGTAAAAAACCACAATTTATGTTTAAACTCCAAGCCTGAAGGGGAAAAAAAAGTGAATTATAGCCTTTAAAAGCAGCATCATGCAACCGTTTATCCTTAGAACGATAGTCTGAAGAATATATTGATAGTTCAGTGACTTTTAAAGAGAACAGAGCATTTATCATTACTACACCACATGCTTGGAATAAATTTTGGCTCTTTTAGATGGTGGTGGGCACTTAAAAACAATTACTATAGATGCTCAGCTGACCTTCTTGCTATTGGAATATAAGCTGATCTACTGCATCTGATGGTATTTAAATGTGCTTGTATTATTGTGGACTCACTACTTTCCCATTATAAAGCCAGTGAAAACCCATTAATGAGCATATGGTTAGTCTGTAGCTACAGATGCAGCTCAGCAAAAGTCACATTTACCGTTATCACACATGATCTCCAGTAACATCAGCTTGTTAGAGGCAGATGCATGGGTGTGCAACCTGCGGCTCTCTGGACCTTCCACAATGGCTCTAAATAGATGGCTAAAATGCTAAAGAACTAATATTTTTAAATATAGATGTAATAACAGCATTTTTTTAGGCAATGTTTCAGTTTTTTTCATTGAATAATTACATTGAAATTCCACAGCATAGTAACATTAAAAGTATCAGTAATTTATCTTTTTATTTTTTATTTTTATTTTTTTTGTCATTAGGTTGAAAACTGAGTTGTTGTTTTTTTTTTAAAAAAAACAAACAAAAAACATCATTTTACACAAATATCTAAATCCCATAAAAGAAAGTCTGACTATCTTCTTTTGCAAAAGTTTTCTCTTTATTTTAAAAATATTTCTAAAAATAGAAATAAAAATGTGCTTCTTCAAAAATGCCAAATTTCCTATAGTAGATATTTATCAAAAATATCTACTAAAGTAAACTGTCTTTTTTTCAAAACTGTCTTGTAACATTTGCAGCTCTAAACGAGTTATATTTAGCCCTTAGCTGAGGGTAAAAGGGCTCTTTGGACCGTAAAGGTTGCAGACCCCTGCTCTAGAGTGATGCTTTTGCATTGTGTAAAATTCTTTTTTGGAAGTTTTAGTGTTCAGAGTTTCCTGAGGAAGATGAATGAAGGTGCTAACTTAACCACTCTGATGACTGCTTTTGCTGTCAGTACAACATGCATTTGAATCTGTTAACACTGGTGAACACTGGTGCCCTCTCAGGTAAATATTTTCCTCTTTGCACATTTTGTCTCATGTAGACATTTAAAGGAAAGTTGCAGGGTAAACTCTGTAAAAAGCCTAATGAGTTTGTTGCTGTTCATTCTCACAAGTAGTCTCTCCAGATATTTTCTAGAGAATTTCGTTTGAAAACAACTACAGTGTTTCTGTAAAAGTGACTGGGTGGATTGCCAGGCATAAATTAGTCAAACTAAAGTATTAAATATAAATTTTGTGTAACTTGTGCCATCTTAATAACCTCACTGTTGTCACTGTAGCAAAACAACATATTTTGAAATAAAGTGCTAATTGCTAAGTGCTCATCTAATTAATGACAGCCACCTGAGTCTTTCACTGTTTATACTTTTTACCAGCTGGTGGTGCTGAAGAGAGTTTAGCTTACCTATAAAAGTTGGCCAATTTTTCCCCACCTAGCCAAAAGACTGTTCTGTAAAATGTCACCCTTTTTTAATGCTACTTGCATGGGCTGCAGATAGATTAATTTTAGTGATTAGATTCCAGCATTTAATTTTTGAAGAACAAATGAGACGCCTGTGGCCCTGTTTTATTCGAACAGTGAAATCAATCAATATTAACCTGACAAAAGACTAACTTGACCTTATAGTACTTCTAATTAAGCTTTAACCCTCTCCTAAGTCATCATCAGTGACCTTTGGACAAACTTAAGACCTTCGAGAGTGCTTAAACCATAGATTTTTAAATAGTTTCTCACCTTATTTAGTTCTTGAACTCCAGCAAAGATGCTCAGACTAAAAAGGGCTGTTTCCCTTTTCCACTCTGTGAAAGTTAATGATGCTGAAAATCCTTTAAATACAATAATAAAAAAAGATTCTAAGCAAAGGCAGCATGGATGCTTATGGTAGCTAATGGTGTATTGTATCATATGTGGAAGAATGATTTGCTCAAACAAATTGAGCTGAATTTGAAAAGGGCTTTCCAGACAGGAGGTATCTGTTCCTAGGAAACGGGATCAGACACAGCAGTGACCAGCATGCTGAAAGTCATCCAAAAAAACAAAACATAGATTGAGAGTGTTTGTTCTCAGACTTTGTGATGTTGTGTTGGAAGCTTTCCTCTCCACTGGACCACCGCATAATTCACTATTTTGTCCTGCGCATTAGATGATGAGACAGATTTTCCATTTCCTCTCACCCTGTTATTGAAAACGCCTCTTAGAAACTTCCACTCAGCTGTTGGATGTTTACAATCTTTCTCAATCATTAAATCACGTCACTTCATACATCAAAGCTCTCCTTTGCTTTTCTACTCTTTCGCCTCACTGTCTGTCTTTGGTTAAGGTGATTTTTACAAACAAATTAATTTCTACTGCCTCTTTTGTTAGCTTCTGCAGTTTTTATTTTTTTTAGTCCTTGCTGTTTCACTTCCTGTCCTTGTGACAAATTGAGTGTGAACAAGAAACCACGAAGAGAGCATAATAAGGTGAACATATTTTCCTGTCTCATGCAGAAGCAATGACAACAGCTTATCTCTTTAACAAATTGTTGCATATCTTGATGCTGATAGTGAAATGCAATGATTCAGTCTCATACTGATGATGAATTTTAGGTCAGGTTAAGACAACCCACATTGTTCCTTCCACGTGACAAAGATCTTCATGATACAGCCACAAAAGGGGTATTTCAAAATGACTCACTGACATGAGTTATCTCCGCAGACAGTCAGAGCCATTTTGATCCGATTAGCTGTGATGCTCTCAGCAGATGATCTGTTCTGCCCGAGAAGAGATCTGATTACCACAGACGCAAATTTAGGTTTGATTACACTTCCTTTTGTTGACATGCACACTGCAACATCCAGTGATGTTCTCATGTCCTAATAGTCTGTTTGCTGCTTCATCAACTCTTATCAAAACGCATGCTTTTGATAAGCACCTTGTACTCTAGTCAAGCTCCATCAGTAATTAAAAGTGCTGCAAGTGATCATATCAGGGAACATGACAGTTATTTTGTTTTTGCAACATTTTTAGATAAAGATGACTCTGGTTACTGTAAACATTAATCCTAGTAGCTGGATAGTGAAAAAAAACCTCATTAAATCAACCTTGACATGTTACAGATCTCATCTGGTTTCATTTGCTGGAGTTTGTCCGTGTTTGCATGTGCCTTGAACTGAGACATGCAAAGAGTTTCTGATTGATTTTAACCTGCTGTTTAATCATTATAAAGGAACATGCTCTTGAAGCAACAGGTGGGCCAGTTTTCAATTAACAACCGTGTAATTCTGAGTGATTAGTTTTCATGAACTCAGCGGTAAGAGAGAATGAAAAGGTTACATGAACCAGCGGTCTGAGAAATCCTGCTTTTTATGTGTTTTTGCAGCTATATTGATTCCTTGGGGAAAATTTGTCATCACGGTGGTAAATATAATTCAGCTGAGATCAAATGAAATGGAAGTCCAGCACAGAGTGCAAATGCAAAAACAGCAGTAAATCACAGAACCCCAGCTGATGGCATTTAGATGGCTCGGATGGAAATTTTACACAGAATCATATATCTTTAAAACCCAATAAATGTCTGACCAAACAAAACAAATGTCACGAAAAAACTGCAGTTATAAAAAAACAGAAAAAAAATTGTGGAAAGATTGTTTAAAACCATGAAAAAATACAATTATAAATCATAAAGCAGGGTTCTTCAACTCCGGTCCTCATCAGAGTTTTAAATGTTTCCATGCCTCAATACGTTTGGCTAAAAATAATAGGAAATTGTGGGTAATCCAGCAAGCTTCTGGATCTCTTTAAATTGAATCAGGTGTGTTGGAGCAGAAAAGCATCTAAAACGGTGGCCCTTGTACATGCACTTTGTTTTTGTGTATGTGCGTGCGTAAGAAAGAGACTAGAATCAGGTGTGTTTTTAAATGGTTATGTTAATACTTTGGTGTGTGTTTATGCATAAATTGGTTTTATTATGTAAATCCCTTTGTGTTGCTTCTTGCGTGAAAAGCACTTTCTAAATTTGATTTGATTTTATATTTGGTTACAGACAATTTAACAAGAATGGCACCATTTTTATCAGTCAGTCATGCTTTGGCATGTCATTAGGTTCCTTAAGTCCTTTTGTACATGATATAATTCACATACCTGTAAATGTTTTAAATGGGATTTAAGTAAGGACTTACTATTTTAGAAGTATAAATATTCTTTTTGTTAGATTTTTTGTAGTTTTGTAGTTAACCTCAAATCTTCTCAGCACCACAACCTGGAGGTGTCTGCAAAGATTTTGGGTGGTTGCCTTGTAATTGCTGGAATTATCATATTTATGTGGTTAAAAAAAATTTGGTGAGAAAAACACAATAGAAAAATATGTCTGATTTAGGCCATGCAAACGTTGAAGAGGGTGATAATAATATCTTTAAATATTATTTTATACATTCATCTATGAAAAAAGTCCAAATAGCATTCTTTCTATTCCTGTTAAGGATATGCAGAAATAACTGCCAGCAAATGTCTGAAGGATAAAAAGATGTCAACGTTGGTCTTGCAGGCTTGAGAGTAAAATGGGAAAAAGGCAGTTATTTTGGATGTAGGAATGAAAATGACCACAGGAAGTGCCAAAACAAAGATTTAGACCCTATTAAATGGAGAACTGTTTCTTCCTCTCCTTTTAGGAACTCACTGTTGACTAAAGTAAAGGTCATCTGTGGAGAGAAGTATGACGTGAGTTGTTCACTATAACAGCCTCAGCTCTGTGTGTGTGTGTGTGTGTCCTGCAGCACTTCCAGCTCATAGAGCACCACTAGCAATGCCTCTGGCTGCAAACTCTTGGAGAGAGAGAAGAGCAAAAAGAAAGTGAAATGGGCTCAGTGGGGCAGCTGAAGCTCATGTTTCTTTAAGCATATCGTGCAACCTGGGTGTGTGTGTGTGTGTGTGTGCTCATGAGGTGGAGGGCTAAAGCTGACCTTAATTAGAGGAAAAGCATTTGTGTTGACCAGATGCAGGGCAATCATTGATTCACAGGTGAATCCATATGATCTACATCTAAACAACGTTGATCAGACATGGAACAGAAGACTGATGAACCAGTGACCACTTTTAGGCATCAGTCATCATTACTGACTGAATGTTGAATCACAGTCAGAACAATGTCCCCTGGTATTTTCCACAGAGGGAGGATGACACTATCAGGGCTCCTGCCTGTCTCCTTTTTCCTCTGTCAGTCACTTCCAATCATCATATCTGTAAAAACCCCTGACTTCTGTCCATTCATGGAGTGACCAGTCTCCCCAGCCACCTGTCTGCCTCTCAACCTGCAGATCTTTGACAAGCGCAGTCTTTATTCTTTATTTAGAAACAATCCCAGTCAATCTCTGCAGTCTTCTTACAGGATTCTGAAAAACGTTTTTAGCTTCTGTAATGAATAACAAAAACTCAAGGCATAGTATTGTAGAACAGCCTTTAAAAAATTAAATATTTGCATTTGCTTCCTTTTAGAATATTCTGCATGCAGTGCATACAGATATAAATGTGTAATTCTCCTTAGACTACTAGACCATTACACCCTCCTCACATCACAGAGCTTACTGTGTCCTGGGAGGATGCTGTGGAGGAGGCCTACGAACATAAGAGCCCTAAGTACGTCGAACTGAGGACTGACACCTGACACTGAACGATGTGGCTGGAAAGCCAAGGTCTGCCCAGTGGAAGTTGGCTGCTGAGGCTTTGTAAAAAAAAAAAAAAAAAAGTCAACCGCAGGCTGCTTAGGGACATGGGAGTCTGGGGCCAAGCCCAATGCCAAGCTATCAAAGCCCTGTCAAGTGCTGCTGAACAGGCAAGTCAGTGGCTCAGGTTGAAGAGGAGAGATACCTCTTCAGAGATAAGGTTGGAAGAAGCTGAGGGTGGGGCATGCCTGCAACAGGTGTTGCCGATGAGCCCTCTGGAGGTGTTGTGGGTCTATCATCGAAACACCGGTGAAGGATGTTGCTGACCGGATGACTCCAGTGTAGCTTGTAACCCTTCCTCACCCTGCACACAGCACCACAGATCCCACTTGGAACCCCTCAGATGGCGCGGTACACACTTCACCACCCCCGTTACCCGTCCATCTTTATCCCCACATACACCACGTTTGGAAGACCCCCAGATAGTAGGATCATCCCCCGCTCATCTCAAGTGTGTGAATATAACAACCTAGTCCTAAAACAGAACTCTCCAATAAGAAAAAATTTAACTCACAATTATGTGTTAAAGAAACAGACTAAAAGTAAAACTCATTGCTGTCATCTGTAGAAGAATTTAATGACCTTGCAGTTGTGGGCGAGTCACTGTAGACAGGGAGCCAAGTGGAAGGATATGGTCAAATACTTTGCAGCATGATGTGGAAAATATTAAACAATCTCAAATTGGATTTGTGGTGAAGTAGGAATAAACATAATTCTGGGAGGTGGAGGTGGTGGAGGACTACAAATCTGGTACCTGGGTGTTTATGTGGAAATCAGACAGGACTAGAAATGATGGTCTACGGCTTTACAAGAAGCAGACTTTATTTCTTGAGTATTCTCTTGCTCTACAATTTTTGCAGCATGATGTTGCATATCTGTTGCATCGAAGCACAGAGTGAGAAGCTCAGTGATCCGGGAGAAGCTCAGAGTAGAGTCACTGCTCCTCCGCATCGAGAGGAACCAGATGAGGTGGCTCGGGCATCTAGTCAGGATGCTTCCTGGACGCCTCCCTGGTGAAGTGTTCCAGGCACGTCCCAACGGAAAGAGGACCGGGGGAAGACCCAGGACATGCTGGACGGGCTACATCTCTTGGCTAGCCTAGGAATGCCTCAGGATACCCCCAGATGAGCTGGTGAATGTGGCTGGGGAGAGGGAAGTCTGGGTTTCCCTGCTTAGGCGACTGCCCCCGTGACCCGACTCCGAATAAGCAGCAGACAATGGATGGATGGATGGATGGAGGATGGATGGATGGATGGATGTTGCATATCTTCTGAAAGCCTGAGGGGTACCCCCTGGACCTGACTATGCCAAGAAAAATATTGCACTCCTCAACATACTGGACAACACTGCAAACCTTGTCTTCTAATAGTTAAATGACAAACAAGTCCTCCAGCTGAAACGGTCCAATCTGTCATGTGATCATTCCCTTAGATAGTACTCTTAGTTAGATACAGTAGCTCCAGTCCGAAGTATTTCTCCCACAATTGAAAATAAGTGGAAATGATGGAAATAGGACACATATAAGCCACATCAAAGCAGATGACATTTTCAAGCTTATCATTTGACAATTTAAGTCCTTATAAGGACAATGACGGGGTGGTCCGATGGAGCTGCTAAATGTTGCCTTTACAACCATGTTTATTTGTCAAATGTGAGATAAAAAAACATATGATCATCAGTTGGCTAATATGGTGAAATTATATTTTTGCAAAAACAGAAGACAAAATTATTGGTTTTTGTCTTATCTTTTGCTGTGTCCCTCTTCTTTATTTTCCTTTCTTCCTCCAGTGCTGTCCTATTGCATTTCTTTGCTGAATCACCTAAGGTGAACATTAAAAGAAACGGATGTGCTGCTATCAGGCTAAAAAATTATCATTACCGTTAAAATCTGTTCTTTTTACAGCAAGACAGTTATAATCATGGACACCATCTCTACCTACAACTGCTCTACGACCTCTCTTGAAACACATGTATAGGCCATAATTGACAACATTAGCATAATGTATGTTAAATGGGCACATTTTGTGAAGGAAAACGGTCTCAAACAACAGTGAGGTTTCAGCCAGAGGCTTCTTCCCTTCTACTGTAAGGAGATCATTCCTGTCCACATCAATGATCTTTTTAACTGGCACTGTGGTGATAGAAGAACTTCTTTACAATGAAATGTATGACTTACTGACTTATTTATCTGTAACTTTCCATTTGGTAAATACTTTTTCCCCCCCCTTTCAGATAAAGTACCGTTAATTTCAGTTCAGGTCAGGGTATCATACATATTGGACTCCCCATTGTGTGTTTTCTATTATTATCTCCCACATAGTCCTCATTTAGTTATAATAGTTAGTAATTATACATAAAGATTAGCGATTACTAATTAGCACATTTATTTTTTTTTATTTTTTCTTCAACTTTATCAAGCAATACTCAAGTTTCTCTTAAACAGAAATAAGTGTGTTGATGGTGGTTGACCAGATGTTTCTGGTTCTCTCTGCTCCTGTGTATTTTTTTACACCAGTCTTTTTTCCATTTATATACATTTATTTAAAAATTATCCCACTTAAAATGAAAAAAATAACTCTTTGTTTAATCACTGTGTAATTTTTTATGTGTCCACAAGAAAGAAATGAGGTTGAATATTTATATTTAGTGTGCAAAAATCCTACCAAATGTTTGTGTAGAATAAATTAACAGACAAGAAAGAGTTTTTCAAATTTCAAATGTAAAAGTAATTTTCAGTCCTGAGTCCTGAGTCATTCCTCAACAAGATATACTCTCACCAATGAGCACTGTCGGCACCAAAGCAAGCAATAGTAGACACATGAAGGATGATGTTTATGTTTTTCTTTCATCTTAAAAGAAAGATGGCCAAAGGTGCAATTCCCCCTCTGATGATTCTCCAGTTCTTTGTCTCGCAGCACTCTCTAATCTCTGATTTATTCTCACATGAAGCTGGAAAGTAAGAGGTATCATGTCTTCAGTAAGCTTTGTTTTGAAGCTGTTTGTGAGATGAAAAGACGGTTAGTAGTGCCACTTAAGCCACCTTGGATTTGGTTCTTCTCCAATTTTTCTATTTTTAGGCTATAAATTGGATGCATTTCAGCCTCTGGCTTGGCATTTTACGTGACTTGGATGTTTTATTTTCTAAAACAAGACTGTTCATTGTTGGTATTTGTCTTCTTAATGACATTTTGCTTTTTTGCTCTGCATCGTATTGGGAGAGGAAATGGGAATGGAAATTAAATAGAGGAGGCTGTAATACAAGAATCTGATGATGAACTTCAGCCCTGCCCCTGTGCCATCTCTCAATTACATTCAGGCAGCAACACTATACAGTAAATAGCGCTCTCTCTCTCTCTCTCTCTCTCTCTCTCTCTCTCTCTCTCTCTCTCTCTCTCTCTCTCTCTTTCTCTCTGTGTCTCTGCACATTCATTTGCATATATGAGACAGCTTGAAGTCAAAGACAGATTATTGCACAGCATGCACTCCTGTGTGGGTGAGGCAGAAAGGGTAATGGTACGTTGTATACACAGCTGAGGAAATAATTCTTTTTGCTTTTGTCTACCACTATCAGTGAGAGGCCTGTGTATGTGTGTGTATGTACTTCCCTATGTGATGGGGAAAGTATCTGACTGCACACCATTTTATGGAAATTTCCAACTAACAAGGAGACAAAATTGCTTTCTCCATGTTCACAAGTCTACATTGGGACTTTTGAGGGTTACGATTTCTTTAGGTTTAATGTTCGGGATGGGCATTCAGTTGTGATGATTGAAGGAAGGGTCTGGGGAATATATTATGTCAATGGAAAGTCTCCGTAATCAATATAAACCAGACTTGTGTATGTATGTGTTTTAGAAACCTCTGATTACTTGCTATTCTTAGAATAACTATTAATTGAATTCCCTCAACTGCTACTTTTGATATTATTTGCTTTCCGTTGCTTAGTTCTGCCCTTCAGAATCAGAAAATATGAAAACTGTTTGGATAAAAGAAGCAACCAAAAAGGCCATTCCTGTATTTGTTTCTATATAGTATCTGTGTGGGAATATTGGTCTGGCGGAATGAGTGGAGGCTTAAAGGAGTCAATTATAATAATTATTACTCAAAATCTGGAGGAAAAATATTCATTTTATGAGTAGAAATATTTTACAACTTCCCTCTGAGACAAAGTATTTTTAATTTGATATTTAATAGATTTTTTTAATTGGAGTTAGATTTGTCAGTTCTCAAAGGATATCTGACTTTTAGCAATTAGGCTACTAAAAGCAACACTACATAAGTTTCCGACCTTGAAACTCCGTGCTTCTTCACATTTTGATGGCACACTGACATTTATTATGCACTTCCCTGGAGGCATTACTGCCCTGCAGCATCCCAAGGCTGAGAAACCACACTTCACAACATTGTGTTCCAGTCCAGAGCATCATTATATAGCTGCAGCATAGCATTGCATGCCAGCAACTGCATCAATACACTGGTCATTTTGAATGAACACGATGGCTGATTTAACAAAGAACCCATAGAGGACATTATCAGAGTAAGAGTAAGTGACAGAGTAAGAAATAAAACTAGACTTTACTTTACAAAAGTAAATTTTAAACTTTACAACTTTACAAATCTATATACAGTTGCATGTGTGCAAGTTTACAAAAATGGTACAACTACTTGTTAAAGAGGAGTGTCAAATACAACATAACAGTAAAATAGGGAAAAGGCTCAGTTCTTGAACGGAATAAAGCATGTATAGAAAATCAATTAATAAATCTATGAAGGGGCATCTGATGGGCCACTGATATGCTTTTTAAAGATTCTGCAGAGTCCATTCACTCTGCCTCTGCCACTGTAGTAATGTAGCACACCCACCTGTACATTTTATTGACATTGACTTTTCCACATGTCAAAGTAAACACTTCCTAACACATTTTTAAGTTAAAATTGGATTTGGATAAATACATAAAATAAATACAGTCTTCCCGATTTCGCTCAGGTGTGCATTTGAAAACTCAAAAGTTACAAAGTTTTCATAAAAACAGTCATTTTCCAACACAGAAAACATTTCTTTTGAACTACTTGTTTAAAGTCTTGCCATTTCTTTTTTTACTTAACCTGATATGATGCACATTTGCATAACAGCTGACTTGTAGAAAGAATGTGTTATGCTCCATTGACTTTTGAACAATCAGCTGTCAAATTAGCCAATCAGAGCAGACTTGGTCTTTTGGCAGGAGGCCTTAAATCGACAGAGTCAAGACAGGGTGTTTCATAGAGAAAATTAAAGTTCATTGACTGAAAATTTAAATATATCATTAAAAACTGTGTTTTGTGGTGTCTACTCACTTTATTAAAATAAATATTATGTTATTATTCTCTTGGAATGAGCCATTTATATCTACATGCTGTGGGTCGACATACATGGCAGCTGCCACATTTGTGCCACCATTTTTACTACGGTATCCCTGAATGGACAAACTGTGTGGGAAGAGATAACACTCTGAGCTTTAAAACTGCAGTATCAGTTTTGTTTGATGGATGATAGAGCACAGTTTGGGAAAAGTAACACCAGAAAAGGCAGATAGAAGATAGTACACATGTACACAATGTTGAAATAGTTCCCTGTTGTGCAGTCATCGCTGCACCTGAGGCCACTGCATCCCCTTGCAGATGAAAACATGTTTATGTCTGGAAGAATTTTGGCCACTGACGGCCATTCTCCATTCTCAACCATGCTTGGCATTTAAAGTAAATTCTGTGCCCATATTTACCACTAAATGTCTGAAATCCTTGCACAGCGTATCTTGGTCTATCACGGATTAACTAGATTTTGTTGATTTTGTTAAACAAAGTCAACTTTTTATGTTCTGCTATACAGATACTCGCTGTGGATTATTATTAACCTGTGAGATTGGTATAAATTTTTAATTTCTGAGTCTTTGTGAGTAGTTGTTCTTTAACACTGCTTAACTTTTGCAAGTCTGACATGATAACAATTTTGTATACAAATGTTCTTCTATTCCTTTGCTCATGAGAAACATAATGCAAGAACACAACATTCAGAACAGCATATGATGCTCTCTGTTTTCTTCATCTTTATTTCCTAGACATCTCTTTCTGTCTGTTAATGTTCCAGCTTTCTGTTCACCTTAACCATAACACGAGCACAGAGGCTGTTAGTGGTGACACTTGCTGGGAGGCACCTCGAAAGGTCAGGGGATGTAATAATAACAGTGGGGGATAATGATAGCGGACATATATTATACAGAATCACAGGCAAGCCCCTGCAGGGTCCAGGCAGGGTCAGCCAGACATGATGTCAGGCCAAATTTCATAAATAACCGCATTTACACTAGCCCTTTTACCTCCCCCCCACCTCTATTTACTACCTCAGAAAGTCAACATTATGGCAAAGTTGAGCCTGAGTTTCCAGGCAAAATGAGCCATTATTAATAGGGTATTTCACTTTCAAAAGCTTCCTCACTTTCTTGCATTTTTCTTAATAATAGTTGAAGAAGCTTGTTTCCGCTGTAATTTAGAGCCCAACTGACGCAAGAGGAAGATCTACACAGTCAATGAAATAAACTGATGGTAGAGGTGCAGGATGTCTGAAGCCTGAAGATTAGGTAAAAAACACTGAAGAGGGGAAGGGTCTGTGGCAGTAAAGTGAGTAAGGAAAGAGGCAGGGAATGATCGAGAGACAGATCAAGCCAGAAAAAGATTAAAAGACCTTCTTGGATGAGGGCGAGAAAGATGGGACTGTTCAACACTCTCCCACACTGGCAAAATTTCATCAGCTTGAGAGGACTTGTCGTTCTCTGAGTCACAGCAGATGGGCAGCACTGTCAAGTGCAAATAGATGTGCCGGAGTCAGTCTTGGTGGTAAAAATCAACAAGATTCTCTCTGTCAAGACTATCTATTGTTTTTGTAGCTGGTGTCAAGCTAAGGCAGATTGATTTCCCTAAATCAAACATACCCACGAGTAAAGTTCAGATAAGAATAAATGTGTTATCATTGTTTATTCACTGGAATGTGTAGCTCCAGATAGATGGCTATCAGCTTAGAGCTCCAAAAAAGGACAAAAAGAAATCTTTGCTTGAATTCCACAAATTATTCTTAGAAATATCTGATTGTTCAAAACAGCTTTAGATAGTTTTAGATAACTCACCTGTTTTAACTATTAATGAGAGAAAAAAAGATCAATTGTGGCTACGATGCTTCTTTGAGCTCTCCAGTTGTCAGAAATATTCCCCGCATCCAATGGAAACTATTTGGCTTCGGGATGTTCAGCTAAAGCCATGGTCAACCACATAGGAGGGAAAATAGAAAGGATTTTCATCTTAATGTTTTGACATGACAGCAGATAATGCCATCTAACAGCTCAAAATGGCAGCTGCCGATATTCTGCTGCAGCTTCTCATTCATCACTGGGGCTGCAGCTGTTCTAAATCACTGAACACCTAAACAAACCCAAACATAACAAAAACACATATTATAGCTCAACATACAAGGATGCATTGTGCATCTTATTTCACAACTCAAAGATAAAAGCTAATAAAACTAATCGCCAATCCATCCACATTGCCACCAGTTCCTTTCACCATATGCTTCGACAGTGACCTGAGGTCAACAGCTCCTGGAAAAAAATGTCCTAAGCACTGTGACTAATGTAAGTGACAGGGCCATCCTCACTCACAGTGTTTGCTATTATTTAATGACACTTCCATTTTGAAGCTAAATATAAATGATGGCTGTCTGTTGTCAGCTGGTCATTGAGCTGCTAAAACGGATGATAGCTTGTAAAAAACCTCTACATACACTGTCAGCCTGGGAATGGTTCTTTTTTTTTGCTCAAATTGCACAGTTGGAGCTTTCTGGAGCATACAAAATTAGCTTATTATTTGTTTGTTAAACCTAATAAAGATGCCCATTTTTATGCTATAAATGGTGGCTATATTCATGTTTTTCCCCTTTTCTTATATATAGTCATTTGTATTTCGTTGACTTGCTTGTTTTATATGTCCTCTTCCCCTAAAAATAACATTTGTTGCCTTATTAACATGTCTTATCATGGGTTAGAAGATGTATGAACATGATCAGCCTTATGTGGCTGGTGATTTCTAGCCTAACCTACAACTTTAGAGAAGTAGTACCAGATACCACAGAATAAGTGCATAAGCCCTTGTTTTATCTTGAGGACAGATATGAGACAATTGACAATTGTGATTTTGTTTGACAACAAAATCCAACCATTCATACAGCAGACACAGTGAATACAGCTGGCATGTCAGTCAGCTGGTAGGTTTACTTTTTCTTACGTGTTATCTCTCTGTCCTTCTCTTGTTGGCAATTCTTCCACTGAAGAATCTGAAGATTCGAGGGGGCTTCACCTTCAGTAAACTGGAGCTCATCACTTGAGAGATCTACACTGACCCCATGTTCTTGCTGTCTCTGGGCAGAGAGACCAGGGCAACCCTGTAAGCATTTAGCTGAAAATATCCTGAGTACAAGCTGGTACTGATTGGGAAAAACTCATGAGTGTCATCCTCAGTAAGTAAGTAAGCGTTAGCAGCCCTGACGATTATTTTATTCTCATTTTTCTCGGCATTTTGTCTTTAAGAAACACTGCAATACTACACAAGTGGTAGATAGAGAATAGGTTGTGTATATTGGAATATTGGTAGTTCCTACTCATTGACTGAAGAAGAACTGGCAGAGTTACTCCAATTTGGCCATGACAGAATATTTTTTTTTTTTCTTTTTTTGTCCATTTGTGTAATTTTCAAAAACACAGATGTGCTTTTAATGGGATTAATAACTGCTGGAATGGCACTTAAAGGACATTGCTGGCTATATTTTCGAATATCATCATTGACTGGAACATTACAGATCTATGTTTATAATCCATCCATTGGCTATAACCGTTAGTCATCTCAGCAGCTTCATGTAATGTCTAATTTCACATACAGCCAGTTGTTGGCATATATGTTGTTCCGGGGCAGTGACTGGACTGTGTGTAGAAAAGTGTTTCTCCATATTTTTCCCCATTATCTTTCTTTTAAATGTACACCAAACCTGATACATCTCACTGGGTTTTAAACGGTGGGAGGGTGAAAAAGGGAAATGTGTTGTGACCAAGACATGATTGTGTTGTATCTCACTTTATCTTGAATCTTTTTAGTCCTCACATGAATAAAAATTCATTGATTATAAACAGAAAAAAAGTGGTAGCAGGGGGATGAAGCACAAATAATAACCAATGTAAACTATTTTTAAAGTGATTATCCAATTTGTTTGAGTTTTGGAATACCACTCACCAATTTTGGTATTAGATCTTTTGAATTTCCACTTTGATATACAATGCCATGTGGATTAAGTAGGGATTTTGGAACATGTCTCCAATCACTACTACAAAGAAGCTGACATGAATGTTAAGGTAAAATCAATCCAACTTTTTGCTACACATTCTTGCAAAGTGGCCAAACCTCAGCTCAGATGGACATGACTGCAAAATGTTGATTTTTTTTTTTTTTTTTTTTTTTTTTTTTGTACAAATAAAACCTAATGAGTAAAACCCAGCTGCACTGGTGTCTTTTAACTGAATATTTGCTGAATTTAAAAAGATGTAAATACTCTTCTCTGATTTATGTAGCTGTGTTTGTGATAAGATAAACAGGCCTTAATTACACTCCCTCCAGCAGTGCCATTAAGTGCTATTTATACTGCAGCTGTCTTGTGCATCGGCTTGGCATTCCTCTCTGCACAGTGATGCATGTTTGTGACCGGAGGATGGTGCATTATGCATGGATACCAACACAACATGCCATAGAATTGGCCTCATTTAGGAGCTCCTAGATTGTGCATGACTAGAAACAGAAAAACACCAGAAGTCGTGCCTTCTGTTGTGCAGGCCTACACGATCAACATGCAGGAGCATCTTTACTGTTCCAGCATACATGAAATGAGCCGGCAAATTTTTAGTAAAGACATTTTATTGAGGTAAGTTGCTGAACAAGGACTCTAGACACAGGCCACATTAAAACATATACGTTACATGTTTTTTCTTTTTTTAAAAACTCAGGTGTGATGCAACAAAACTTAGGTGCTGTGTAGGATAACAAGATGTCTACATGAATACAGTTTTGATCTGACACCATATTTCTCCAGAAGTCTCTTGCTGTTTTTTCTGTTACGTGACAAACAGACCCTCGGCTCATCAGATGAACAGCTTCATGTTGAAGTGAAGTTGCACTTAAAGTATTGTTTCATACAACAGTTATTATCATGGAGACATTTGAATATAAACTGCAACTTGATCAAATGATACGCAATAAAATGATACATGTATTTTTCCAAGAAGAGATGCTTATCTGTTTCAACCTCTAAAGATTTTCACAGATGAAATGCTGTCTAATAAAGGATATTTTGCTCAATCTGTTCTTTGACAAACAGCAAATATGCTCAGTTATTTAATAAAACTCATCCGAATGTGTCTTCTCTGCTTCAGGTCATTTTCATGGTCCTCCAAATGCAAAATGGATGCATCCTCACTCTAGCCAAGGTGTTGTTTTATAAAATGCATTAAATTTATTATTTAGATAATAAATCAGTAGATGTCCAAGCTATCCAAAGCATACAGGAAAAAATGTGTTCATATCATGTCAAAATTCGCCAGTCACATCAATAAAATGAGGACAACAGAGGCCAAATGGGGAGTAGAAGAAGGCAAGCTGACATTTGATCAGTGATGACTTGTGCACCCATGGGTACAACACTACCTGAATGCATGTTGACTCATAACACTCGTGCCATTCCTCTCACTGCACCACCTCCTTCCCCCTGCTTCCCTGCATCCTCCAATCTATTGGTGGAACTAAGACTTGTGTCATGGTCAGAAAGATCCCCATTGTGTTGCTGTTTTTCAGGCAGAATGGCTGCAGTTTATTTCCTGCTGTTTAAGCTCTGGTGAACATGTTATAATGCAGAGCAGCGCTTGCAACACCCGCTGAGGCTAAGAGCAGGTCTCTGCAGACACCACCCTTTTTGTGCACAGCAAGCTCTCTCATGAGCAAACAGGAAAACAGCTTCTGTCACTTGTAACATCCACACTTGTTGACAAGTCTCTGAAACAACAATTTTCCACAACCTTCCGAAACAACATTTTTTCCTTGAGAGACTTCAATGTTTCATCCTTCCACCATATTTTGATTTCTTCCACATCATCTGTGCCTGAAACAGTAAGACATGATATAGACCCTAGACGATCACTGCTGCAGCTGAGTGGAGACATATTTCACAAAAAAATATGCAGTGATATCATTTGAAAAGAATTGCTTTTCAAGCAATCCTTGTAAGTTCAAGTTCTTGTTTATAGCTGAAAAAGAGTCTTTGTGTGAAGCCTGGGGTCTGCCAGGTCAATTAGGCTTTCATCCAAAAAATTTAATTTTACTAAAGCATTTTACAGCACATTTAATTGTTATTTAGCACAAAAAATGTCAAGACAATTCAAGCTTAAGGTTCTTGTAAAAAGATCCTCAGGAGCAAAAATTGTCCTTTGCATTCTGTAACTGGTGAGCGTAGTTGTACGGCAGCTGCAGACTTTAAGTTTGTGTGAGCTCCTTCATCTGATTCGGCTGTCTCTCTGAGCGGCAGTTTAGCTTTCTATGGATGGCAGTGGTTGTTCTTGGTGTAAGTCTCTTGTTATGCAGCAGTGCATGAACCTGATATCAGTCCCCAGGGCAAAAACCCCAAAAGGAGCAGATAGGGATGAGACACGCCCAGTGGGTAGAAACAAGAAAAGGAAATCGACACATGCATGATGGTTCTGTGACACGATTCAGGATTCAAAAGACTTTGATGACGAAAAGCTAAATCTGTCAGACGTTTGAAGCATTTTTACTTGTGCATCACTGTCTAACTAAACATTGACATTACAGAGTTTGAAAAGGTGAACATAAAGTGACATTTGGCTGCTGAGAATCACGTCCTTTATAAGAGCAGAGAGACTGCATAACTCAGTTAAAGGTTTTATATTCGACCAATTCAGCTGGATGCCATGTGTTTATCTTGGGAGAGTCTGCATCTTTGCAGTTGGAGAGGCTAAGGCAGCCATTTTTCCAGAGGGGGTGGGATGAGGTGTGGTGCTGATAGTTTAAAGATAGATGCATCTTTGCAGGGAGTAGAACTGGAGGTGGAAGGATGGTTCAGATCTCCTCTATGGAGTCAGCTGGGACCAATCCTCTCTTCTTGCCACTGCTCAGCTTCAGAAACACCTCACCATCCTCTCTTTTCCCAACACATATCTAAAAGCAAGAGAGAGAAAATGGGTTGGTTTTCTAAGAAAGATAATTGAACGACATACAAATTCACCAGAAATGATTCATGCAGATGGGCTTTGGAGAACAACAATCTTTGTCACTGTGAAGTGTTTAGAAAAGGGCAAAGTATTAAAAAAACAAACTGTGGGTGATTGTTAGAACCATCTTTCACCATGTATCACAAGTTAGATTAAACCAATCAGTTTGATCAAGTAGCAGGAGTTGGCAGAATCAAACTTGCTGATAAATAAAAACCACCCACAGCTGTTATTATAAGATACTGGTCAGTCCAAGAAAATGTTTATCTTAACTACAAACACAGAACTTGGAGTCTGGTGAGATGAACTCTCTTTAATGAAAATCATGCTTGCTTGGAAGGTTATTCAGCTCGGTTTATGCTACAGTTTATTAGTTGCACTGGCTACAACTTATTTAAGTACAAATATTAAAAATAGAAAATCGTAAATTGTATTACTTTGTTATTGTAGCTTCGTTGTACAACTACAATGGAAATAAAGATTTGTCTATTTTTCTACTTTAAATTCACAACAATCAAGACTTTTCGTAACTTGATTGTCATGTTATTTTTGGATAATATCTTTGGGGCATGCTTTGGAGGTAGTGGACTGTATCTGTAATCTGTTGCCTGTTCACAAGTTTAGTATTTAACATGGCGTAAAGCCTATAAGTTGAACCAGTGAGAGATTTGTTGGGGATAGAGACAAAATTGTTGGGAGCAGTGTTTTTGTTAAAATTGTCTGCAGCTGATTGATGTGGGTCTTGACTTTCAACATCCTTTGCTTTTATTGCTATTTGGTAAAATGTTTTATGCTCCATTTTGTTTTATAACCTGTAAGTGTTGATAATTTTCTTCTGTATTTTTGTGCTATTTTCACACTCCTTTATGTTTTATGTTTTGGGTTTTGTGCTGTAAAGCACTTTCAGTTGCACTTGAACTTGAAAATTGTCATATAAATAAAATTGATTTCTACTGAGTTGCTTTTATTTAGCTGTTATAAGATTTGAGGCCTTTGGGGCAACACGCCAAGAGGTGGTACAGCATCAGAGTATATTGTCTTCTTGCCATAGTTGCTCCTAAACTTCTATCTGCAAAGGTCTGTAATTAATCTGAATATTTTTTTACAGGTAAAATTTATCCAATTTAACAAGCAATTAGGGTCAGCTTATCTAGTCCAGGGTGTGTTTGCGTCCCCTAACATCAACTCAGACAGCATATCCAGATTAAATCCCATTTGCCAGAAAACGTTGGAAAATATCATGATAGAGTTAAAGTGGTCATCCTGCTCTCTTGGCAGTGTTTTCATCTGCATGTCGTCTGACCTGCAAATAGTCAACACCTCTCTGTTGTAAGACTGTTTTCCACAAAGTCTTAAAAGGGCTGTGCTTTCATGAAAAAGAGCAACTTGAACACATCAAAACTGAACGACCTCAGGCCCATCTCAAGCCCCCTATTTTTAAGTTAAATAATAGGAAAACTTTATCAACAGCTTAACAGATTTTTGGCACTTAATTAATTCGATGTCTTTCAGTCTGGATTTTGACCACACCACAGCACTGAAACTGTCCTTGTCAAAGTATTAACTGACATCTATCTAAAAACAGACAGCGGCAGGAGTATGGTTTTGGTTTTATTAGATCTCAGTGCTGCTTTTGACACAGTTGACCATAACATCTTATTAAATTGACAGGAAATTGGGTGGGATTACTGCTCCAGTTCTCAACTGGTAACTATAGATCTACTCGAAGATGACTTGCGGAGTTCCCCAAGGCTCCATTTTGATCTCCCTATTGTTCAGCATCTACACCCTCCCACTAGGTCAGTTCATGGAAATAAAATTTCTTACCATAATTATGCTGATGACACTCAGTTTTATATCGCAAACAAAGCTTGAATGCATGCCTCTGTTAAATCAATATGTGGACTTTCAGAATTTTCTTCAGCAAAAATAATAATAATTGCGTTTGGAACCAAAGATGAGCATCCAAAGATCAGTGTGCAGCGTCAGTCAACAATGTTAAAATCAACAGATCAAGCCAGAAATCTTAGTGTCATTTTAGGCTCTGAACTAAATTTTAACAGCCATATTAAAGAAGTAACCAAATCAGCCTTTTACCACCTGAGGAATGTATCTAAAATAAGGAGACTGGCTCAGAATGATTTAGAAAAACCTTACTGATGCATTTGTTTTCAGTAGACTTGACTTTTTAAACTATTAATATTCAGAACAAACTATCAGAAAGCCTGAAGTCTGCTCCAAACCTTAGCCTCTGTTTTATTATTTAATTTATTTTATTCTTTTTTGTTTGTTTTAATTCTATAGTTTTTTTAATATATTTTTATACTGTTTTAATTAATCTTTTAATGTTTGTTTTGCACCTGCTGTAATGCTTTGTGTTTTATGTAAAGCACTTTGAGTTGTCCTGTGCTATTCAAATAAACCTATCTTGCCTTGCATCATGAAACACAAGCTTGAAGTGTGCTTTAATAGCATTACAATGTATTCTGGCTGAAAGTCTGTCAAATAAGTGATATTAACAATGCAGTTGTACAGACAGATAAACTTTGGTGCCAGTATTTTGATCATATCTAGCCACCTACAGTGTGTTAAATTAGCTACGGTACCTGGGATTCCCTCACTGCCATATGACCCCTCTCCCGGTTGCCAGACACGCCCTGGACGACACGCCACACCCGCTCGCCTGGCCGGACTCTTTGCACAAAGTTGGCAGGAAAAAACCCGACTCTGTCCCCACTTTTACCCTGGAGAACACAAGAGACCAGCAATATTGAACTTGTCACAACAATCAAATTAACTGACCTCACGCTCAAACAGTTTTATTTATAGCTGGAAGAAGCTGAAATGTTGTGTCTCTTCGGATTTATTCAGCATTATTTTTCAGTGAAGACTGATGAAAAGGCGCATGATTATTTAATTTCTCTGATTTATGCAGTCTAGAGAGGATGCACACTTTTTAAACTGTCATCATCTGTTTAGTTATTTAGCAGGAAAATTAGGATGGGGCTTTTCAGTCCAAGTTCTGTCTGATACAAAGATGACTCATTAAAAGTAGATGAGTTGTCGATGTATTCAAACAAAACAAAACAACAGATTATGTCCTATTTTTGCAGAGGAAAACTGATCATCATGCTGGAGTGTCCCAATTTATGCAGCAATATTTTACTGTTTATCGCCATCTGCCTCAGGTGTTGACATGTTCATTGAAATGATTCACAAACTATGAATTAGTAATGAACAGATGATTCACCATTTATACATAATTTAAAAGTTCTTTGGCATAAATCTCTTGGTTAAGGGTGTTTAATAACGGCTGCTTCACTTAATGCTACAGAAGTTCCAGGAAATATAAGGGCCAGAGATAAATGATACATACTCTGCATATACTCTGTAAAAGTGACATGACGCGATTGCTTTAATTGTTAATTCTTAATTTTGGCGACCACAGATACGTTTTGTGATCATCATAATTCCAATATTTTATTGCAAAACAATGGAGAAAACTGTATGAAAATGAAAGTGAGAAGTTTGGGCTACAGTGTTTTCTGATCAAATCTGATCTGGTCAAATTCCTGAAGGTTTGCAGAGGGGACAGGTGACTTGTCAGGACAATGTGACAACTCATAAAAAGGGATAAACTTGCAGCATACCTACGTCACTATTGGCTTTTCTTTGGTTTACAGTGATGGGAATAATGGCGGTAAAATAAATCAAAATAAAGTAATCTAACTAAAAACTCTTTCCATCGTTAAAGCACTGTTACGATAAAATGTTACTGACAGTGCGTTACTATTGTAAGATGAGATTCATTTTTGTTTTGGGGGAGCAGAAGTTTAACATCTGTTGGGACTATATTGTGCTACTGTTGTAGTGAAGAGAAGGTGGAATCATACAGTTACAACAGGAGAATACATTCAATGTTTAAGTAGAAGAAGAGTTGATGTGTTCTGTTTTTTAAAGTAACATGCCCAACCCTGGTGGTTTGTGAAAAGTAGCAAACCACACAAACATTTTCACAACCAAACTGCATCCACTGTTCACAGGCTTTAGAGACGTTGAAAAGGGTCAACATAAGCTCACAACCACATTTTTAAAGACATCTTTGAAAAAAAAGCTACATGCTCTACGTACGGGTGGGTCACTTGTTCCTTGTGGCGCAAAAACATTCACAATCTAGCTGGGATGCACTGCTTGGAGAATTTGACCATACAAGAAAATCCATGAACAATAACGTGATGGTGGCCAAGTTGGAAAAAGAATCTTATGATCAAGAGTTCGAGACTGCGGGATAAATATAGTTCCCGCTGCATAAAAATACTGAAGCATGTGTATTCCTACTAAGCTGCAGACAACATTTAAGGTGATTAAGGTGATGACACATTGTTTTAACCTTGCAGATAAACCAGAAAACTTGGTAAATCATGTAATGGACCCTTTAAATTGATTGCTCTTGTCTTTTTGCCTGGAACTGAGACACGCACACACACACACACACACACACGGGAACACTGATACACAGACATTCATTTCCATTGGGGGAAGCTCATTATAGACTCAACAAACACCTCTTTGAGCTTAAAACACTAGTCACGTTCATTATGCAAAAGTCTTTAGGTAATTTTTGGAGGAAATTATGTTCTATTTTTGTTTGAGGCTGTCTGCATGTTTTTGAAAAATGGAACAGGTGTTATACACTAAAGGCTTATTTTAAAGACTTGAATTAGCACATGTGCACAAAAGATGCACACACACACACACTTTCTGAGCACTTAGAGGAGGAACAAAAACTCACAGATGTTTGCAAATGATCTATTACCCACCTTCCACCATTCTTCATTAGAGTCGTCAGTGACCTGCACCCGATCGCCAGGACTAAAAGAGATAACAGAGAAGATAAAAAAAAGGGGGTGATTGAGGTGGAGACAAAAAAGGGACAGGGAGACAAGAGAGGGATACACGCTGGGGAGATGAAGTGGTGTAAGAGCAAGACAGAAAGAAAGGAGATCTGAGTGCAATGACAAAAGATAACATTATCCAACTGCCACAAAAAGCTGTAGTACCCATGGTTACAAAGCTGTAGCAGTTAAAATGTGGGTGAGTCTTTGTGTCCTTCTGCAGAGGTGACGAAGCAGCTGACACCAAAGTCATAAGGTCTATTCCACACACACAAAACCTACTGCAGTGATGAAGGTTGGACTTGAAGCTGACCCAAACTGGCTTGCATTTTAATGATGCAACTAGCTTTTGATTAAACTTCTAACCACTCACACGTACACAGGGCCCACTGTCCTAGATATGCAGAGAGAAATGCTGTCCCAATTGCACGTCTTTACGTCAAGTCTCTTGGGTCTCAGCACTCACTAGTGCCCCATATGATCACACCTCACACAGTTAAAAGAGCAGAGTTAAACCAGCACTGCGTAGGCAACTGCAGTTAAATTTTTAATGTGGAGCTCGGTTTTTGGATTTATTTTTCAGGTCTTACTCTAACTTTAAGAACGTCTCTTTTTTTAGGTTTCTGCATGTAACTTTATGGTATGAATTGAACAGTGGGATTAACCTACTTTAACTGATGTCTACAGGAACAGCAGCTTTCCTTGATGGCAAGAAAATACACTTTTATAATCCTCCAAAGTTGGATGTAAGCTGTTACTTTACAGCAATGCTTGATTTACATATTTCACTGTCACTGTTCTCAATGTTCTTCTTTTTACCAGTTGCATAAGACTTTGTTTAAACACAACTAAAACTGATTGTATGGACAAAAGCAGAAAGGCGACAGATTTTATAGAGCCCAATTCTCTTATAAAAATTACAATCACATGCAGCTCAATTTCCACCCACATTTTTCACCAAATCTTAAAATTGACATAATTACTTGGGAAGTGGAAAGCAATAATTGCTCAATAGAAAAACATAACAGACACCTTCATCCATATTTAGAAAAAAGGACCCTGGTTTAATGACGAAAAAGTGGTTGGATTACAAATGAATCGGTAAGCTCCTTCAACAAAAGCATCTTTATGCATGACCATTAAACACAGCTGCTGCTATTTATAGCATCCACATTAACACAGAAAAAAATAATAGCAGGCTTAACACACTGAAGCACACTTAACTATTTTCATTGTGTCTGTGAATGTTAAATTGTGCCTCTTGGTATGGATGTGGGCAATTATAAGAAATGCAGCCTCAGTAAAATTTCCCTTTAATGTTTTAAATTAAATTCTCTCTTTCCTTTTTCCTTCTCACCTAATCATGTTTTCACTGAACATGTACTGCTTCTTCATGAATGCAAGTTTATGTTTGGAGTAGGGAAGGAAGACACACGGTCCATATGAACAGATTATTTTCTGGGCCAGAGTGTTTTACCTCATCAAGCCTGATAAGACTTCAGGACTGTGGTGCTTGATTGACATCCTACTCATTCTGCCGTAGGCTATGTTGCTCCAGTTAGGGTTGGGTGACAAACACCTTTATCAGCTGTGTTAGCTCCTGGGCTGTGCTCAGATTTACTGCTATATGAAACACTTTTTAGTTATGCTACAGATAAAAATAAACGGGGACTGTGGTCACTTGGAAAGCATTATTTTGTGTCACAGCAGACCAAGGCATTTTAAAAACATCGTTGTGGATGTATTTTACATTTAAAGCAAACCTATACTGTTCATTATATGTACATTTCAGGCTTCAGTGTTAGTTGCTGATCAGGTAGACATTAGTAACTTTAAACATTTCATACAGAAAATGCAGTTGAATCTTCACTTATGTCCAAATGATTGTACATTTATCCTTTCATTTCCTGATAGAAGCTCATTGTTCTCCCATCAGTTTATTTTGTGTAGTGTAACACACACAGAGCCACTGCACAGATGGCTGTTAACAATCCCACTGCTCTACCTTTATGAAAGCTGTCCTCTAACCATCCTCACATCCTGCCCTCAGCTTTCTTCCCTGCTCCTTAATCTTATATAGCTTCAACTTTGATATTTACACTTTAACTCTTTTGCCTGTTTGTCCCATTTGCTTGTACTCTATGTTTCAGTTCTATGCCATTTCCCTTTATGTAGGTCCTCCCTTTCATCTCTCAGTTGTTTTTATCCACTACTCTGCTGGGAAAACAGCTCAGTCACTAGCTCTACGTAGGGACAGTGATGGGCTTTGGGTTTAAAATTAGTTGTCCTTAAGGGCTCCCCGACACCGTCCTTTGCAGATGGTAGGGACATTTTCGTCCTGCAGGAACAATCACCAGGGCAAATCACAGAATGGGACTTAGCACAAAGGCAAAATTCACTTATGCAAATAGTGGAAAAAACAGAATATCACAAAAACACTCATGCAGTTGCACACATATAACTATAAAAAAAAAGCTTGGACATGGTCAGCCAGGTTGGCTTTTACTCACTGTAGTTCCAGGTCATTCTGTTCTTGAGGCATAAACCTGTAGAGGGCTACATAGGTGTGGATGGAATGGACTTCAATGCGTTTGGGCACCTGGGCACAGAGAGATACATGGAAGGTTGGCAGCGAGACAGGAATACATGCTTGAGGAGTAAAGGGGGACTTTCTGAAGAGTTAGACTGTACAGAGCGGTACCTTCATGCTGCTTTCCTCTGCAGGAATCTGAGCTTGCTCACTGGTCTCGTCAATCTCCTTCTCCATCTCCATCTCTGTGTCAGGGACAGGTGCATCTGGAAGCAATGAGAAATTTCTTTAGAAGGCAGGACAAAGAAAAGCCCTGACACACATGCAATCAGTTTTTTTTTCTTCTTCTTCTTTTTTTCCAAGCAGACACATTAAATCTCTCACACACAGACAGTCATGCACAGGTAAACGCGGCACAGGCAAAGACACACAGGGCATACTGCACATGTCCACATACATGGAGGCACAAAAACACAGCATTTACCCCCTGTCTCCTGAATTATTTCCTCCTCCATGCTGCACTGTCGCTGCTGCTCCTCACCTCCCTCCTCCTTGAAAGAAGGAAATAGAAAAAGGTATAAAGTGTTAGCACCAGGCTCATTGATTAGTTCATTTTTACAGATTGAAAACAACATTTTTCCATATATTTTTTTGTTAATATTTGAATTATTTTGCTCAAAGTTTGTCACTTTTGTTACATTAATACTCTGGCAGATAGAGTATAGGTAAAAGCTTTGGACGTTATAAAGAATGTGTTAGAAGATATCCTTATTTACATTTTGGCAAATACCATTTACCTGACTCTTGTACATTGGGATTAGTGTAATTTATGGCTTGGTTAACATTGATTTTTAGGGTATGCACAATATGTTCATTCCATTTTGGGGGAATCTTCATTGCAGTCATGGGAGGATCATTTTCTTTAGCTTATATTCATGTAGTTTTATGGAATAAATATGTCTATAGACATATCAACCGATTTTCACCCACTGCAAATGTTACACAGCTACAAAAATTCTAAACCAGTGTTAGTTAAATATGTCTTAGATTAGCCTTAAAAAGTACGGTTAACCTTTTATTTTTTATATAAGGTAGGTATCAGTTTGACCACACAGCTTTAAAAATATCAAATTTTTCCAATCTATTCGGGTCGGATGTTCAAAAAATTTAATCTGGAGAAAAGCTATCCGGATTTAGGAATCCCATTTTTCAGGACAGCAGATCACTTAATCCAGTTTATTTTTATCCCGGTTGTTTAAAGCAACATTGGATTGGATCACCCTGATCCAGAATCCTGTTTTTCAGGATCCCCAAATCTGGATTTCCAGATTTTTTTAAAGACTTGACAACACCCACATAAAACACCAAAACAATAGTCACATAACCTAAATCCTTCCCAACACCACTTTGTACAGTGTTTGGCTAAGATTTAAAAGCCTTTCTATTAATTGTATGTATATGGTACCAGGAAGTGGCCTGCATCTCAATGGACGGACAGTCTGCCATTTGCTCTCTCTTTAAAGCTCAAACATTGGGTATTTGTTTTTTATTTATTTATTTATTTAGGCACCATTACTCAGCCTGCCAGAATTTGTATCTCCTGTCTAACTTTTGAAACTGAGGACATAAATGTCTCATGTTTACCACAAATATTAGGTATGATCTAAGGTGTCAATAGTTAAAATAATCTGATGAATAAATATACACTGCTCAAAAAATAAAGGGAACACTTAAACAACACAGTATAACTTCAAGTCAATCCCACTTCTGTTAAATCAAACTGTCCACTCAGGAAGAAACACTGACTGACTGATTGTCAGTGTTTCACATGCTGTTGTACAAATGGAATAGACAACAGGTGGAAATTATAGGCAATTAGCAAGACACTCCAAATAAAGAAGCAGTTCTACAGGTGGTGACCACAGACCACTTCTCAGTTCCTGTGCTTTCTGGCTGATGTTTTGGTCAATCTTGAATGCTGGTGATGCTTTCACTCTAGTGGTAGCATGAGATGGACTCTACAACCCACACGAGTGGCTCAGGTAGTGCAGCTCATCCAGGATGGCACATCAATGCGAGCTGTGGCAAGAAGGTTTGCTGTGTCTGTCAGCGTACTGTCCAGAGCATAAAGGCGCTACCAGGAGACAGGCCAGTACATCAAGAGATGTGGAGGAGGCCGTAAGAGAGCAACAATCCAGCAGTAGGACATTGTTTGGAAATATTCTGCACTGCTACAAAGCACTATCAATAGTCTCAGGGCTTGGGAAGAGGGTTGGCCAAGAAGATTTGTGTTGTTACAACTTGCTTTTTGTCTGTGAAACACATTAAACTCTCCTCTACCCACACCTACAGGATAATGATGTCATACCAAACTGCGTGTTGGTGATTCTGACAAACTGCCAAAACTGGAACGGCTCATCTGTGCCAAAGACGTCCCATAGCGCAAGGCGGCATACACAGGGTCTACACGCATCCTCACAGCCTCTGAAACCACACACACATTTACATTTGAGAAAAATTACACACTTAAATTATTCAGTCAAAGCTGCAGCTCCACACACGTTACAATTAGGACTACATGCTGAGCTTATGCTGTACATCATGGCTACTTTGGCTCTGCCAATCTGGAGGAACCTGTCTAAATATAACCGTAGTAAAGCAGTCAGTCCCAGACCAAAGTGACCCACTTTAGATTTGAGAGGGAGCAACAGCCAAAAGTTAAGAAGGCATCAAGACATCCTAATAAATGTACACACCCGAGATGTCTCTCACTTTAATGACTATGATAAAACTGGAGATCTAGTTGAGTAAAAAGAGAATAAGAGATGACATTTAAAATATGTAAATCTAAATCTTCAGTTGGGAATAAGATTTTCTGCTCCTTTTTTCAGTCCAACTCAACACGAGCCAAATGGAGGACTGAAGGATTTTTTTGCAGGGCCAGATGTGGTGACTCAACCATGTATCAGTGCAGGATGAAGGCACAATGTTTTACCGTCTCATTTTTAACTCAGAGCCTTTGTGCTCTCGTCAGAAAAATTTAGCAGGAACCTTATAAAACGAGGCTGCAGTGCGGCTGCCTTTATTGGGATTAAAGTTGGGATCACAAAGAAGCCGAATCTCATAGAAAGAAGTGCTTCTGCTCAGAGAAATTAATTACAGAAAACTACAGGAACCCATGCTTAGAAAATCTACACTCCTCTGCTTTATGAAAATAAAATTAATTTTTAAAGAAAGATTCTTTACAAGAAATCTTTTCAATTTGTCTTATTTATTCATTCTTTGTCAAACCTCTTTTCCTTCTTTAGCATCAAGCTGAACCAGCTTGGTCTCTGCTGGCGGTATTAAACTCATCCTCATTAATGTGGTTTATAATAAGCCTTGGAATACAGCTTTACGGACTCTCCATGTAAATGCATGATAAAAAAATTACTATGTGAGGCTAATGAGCGCTAACATGATGCCCATGATATTTCGCCAAGTCTATAATTACGAAGACCTTGCATTTTGTGGTTGTGTGTTTGGCAGGTTGAAGCCTCAGCCAGCCTTGGCAAAGCCCCAGCTATCACTGTACTGAGAGGTGATGATGGAAGTATATACAAGAAAGAAAAGCATGAAATGCTAACCCTCACTCAGCAATATGTAATTAATGTGACATAAAGCACTTCAACACCTACACAGGTGTTCTTCCAGAGGAAAAACAAGCCCCCATCCAATAATGATGATGTAAGGAAGAACAAGTTCAGGCACAGATGTAAAAAGAGCTTTTATCATCACATTACAACAGCTTATCTTGACAAATTTAAGAAATAAAATATATGTTAGAAACTAAATCAGAGGACTTTCTCTCCAAATACATAGGTGGATGCTTGCACACAGAGCTTGTTGGGACTCATACCCATCAGCCAGTAGGCAGCACTTCAATGTTTATAAAGCTTTGCAAACTGGAGCGCCTCACAATAACTTAATACCCTTCACCAGTCTTAAGGTACACACAGCAAATCATAAACAGAGATATAAGAACATAAACATTAGAGCTTTTAAATATTTATTCACATACTTTCAGGGTGCAGACCGTCCACCAGCCTCCAAGAGAAGCTGAATTTGTTGTTCCTCTTTATCACTTTCCGCTTCATGATCCTCGGTTGTCAGGTGAGAGGGAGGCAGTTCTGGTTTTGTTACAGTACACACACGAGCACACAAAAATCTAAAAATAAACCAAGACGCTAGACAAGAGCAACGTCACAAAACAAAAAGCACAAGGACACAAATAAACCAGGGTGCTCACTTGCACAAACACACACACACACACACACACAGTCACCCTGAAAATCCTCACCTTGGCTCGGTTGAACTTCCTTGACGACAGCCAATTGGTCATTCACGAGCATCGGCGAGCTGAAGTTTCGCTTGAATGCTCCAGACTAATGGAGGAGACCAGAAAGCAAAATGACTTTTTGTAGCTTCCATCACTTCCTGGTTATAGACTCAGCCCACAGGACAATGGATATGACTGTGTTGTGATGTTAGGACCTTAATGGAGTTGTATGAAAATTACCAGATCAGGAATACATCAAGACATACTTACATAGATTTAGTAAGTGTTCTTAGAGCAGTGCACCTGCTATCAGGACACTGGAGAAAAGTATCGCCCGTCTTTGCTACTGAATGATTAATTTACTCAAGCTTAGGCGTGTGCACATACGACTCTGTGTATCTGCTCAATTGCAATTTCACACTGAATTAAGCACTGTAAGTGTTTCAGCTGAGATCACTTTGTCTTGCAAATAAGCCAGTGTCTTTGTTGTGACACCTTCAATTCCTGAAAAAAAAGCCCAGATTCTGACCTTATTATATTCTACCTTACATTGTCCTCTTTGTTTCTCTACCTCACCCTCTTTGTGTTTGTGTAACACTGTGAAATTTCAGTCTGCTGTCTTCAACAGTGCTTTTAAAGTTTTCACATAACTCTCAGTGTCTTCTGCATTTCACCAGAGGAGAGAGAAATTTCTATTTTACTCATTTTTTTAATTAAAAATGTAATTAAAGCTAATAAAATTCTATCATTTGGATTCTTAGGGCCAGTTTTAAACGTTGTCTTTGTGAAGAAGAGTTACTATGAAGCAATGATCAAGTTGTGTTTTGGATTTGTGCATTTTTGGCCACAACACTTACTTTGAATTACTTTGATTTCAGACAGGCGAGCTACAGCTGAAAACTACTCCAAATGGGATTTCAGACATTTATAGCGACTGGGTCCTAGTAAAATGGTTCATATTGCTATCAGGTGCTGTGAACCAGACATACTCCAGGACATGTTAAGAACGTGCAAATAACCATTTGATGCAGAAGTCTAAATATCCACAACATAGTTCTTGCTTAAAACAGCATAAATTTTTTATATGATTAATTTTTTTTTCTCGTTCAGTGACCCTGTTCTGAGTAACTTTAAGCTTCAGCTGTTTATTAGTGTGACTCTCAGAAAGGTTCTCTAGTGTGTATTGCAGTTATGATACTGACTTCTGTTGTACTACAATGAACCCTTGAGGTAAAGGAAGAAGTATCTGGACACCAAATGAGGTGTTTCAAGAGCAGTTTTCTCTGTGATAAGGAGTGTCTTTGTTGTCAAAGTAAATTATTCAAGTGTCCTTTGTGTAGTAATGCTACCAATCTGTGATATTTGATGCTGGGAGCAAACACCATCTTATCAATGTCCGACATGACCGGCATAGACACTTTCGATGAGTCCAGTGTGAGACGGTTGTTTATGTGTTTTTTCCACTTTGGAGACTAGTTAAGTTCATTGTTGCTCTCATTTTGCTTTTTGGTTAGGTTCCGACAACTAAACTAATCTTGATTTGGCTGTAAACACACTGTCATATAGTTAACCTTGCACATTGAAAAAAGGCTAGGTGCTGTTGGCTTAGCTTAGCACAAAGTCCTAGCCTTATAACAGATAATTCTGAGAACTCATGACTCAGTTTGTGTTACTGACTTTGTCTGAACCCCTTTAGATTTAACACAATATGAGTGATTATGACCATTCTTTCCCAGCCTGGGCAGGTGCAAACATTTATCTTAAATGGGGAGGGTTTTATATGGTAAGGAGAGGAGCACTGTTGGAGCATACTGCTAAATGCTATACATGCTGTTAATATGTCTGGTTGTGTGTCGGGATATTTCGTTTTTCAAATGTAGATAAGGCGTTTTGGCAACCTAAAATGAACAAAGAGGTTATTAGCGCATTTTTGGGCTAGTTTGGCCAACAAAGATGGGTAAACAGAGGAAAACGTCTTGCCTGGATTTGTTTCAAAAATCAACAACCAGAGAGACTCAATTAAACAGGGCCAAGCTTCTCCTGATTTCCAATCTTTCATATTATTTTTTATTTAAGTTTTAAATAATAATGTGGTTTAATAACCTAATGTTTGATATATAGCTTTTAGTCTGTAATACTTGAATAAACAAATTTATTTAGTCAGTAAATAGGCTCAAACATATTACAATGCCATAAATGAGGGCAATAGCAAATTCTTTGCATGTACTCGCACCTTTCCATGACACAGCTGTTGTGATAGTTCTGATGTGCACCACAGGTGAGCAGCCATCTTGCAAGTTTTACACCGCAGAGCTTGTTTGGAGTTTCCTGCAGAGAGGGATAGAGATGAGAAAATAAGGCCAGAGGACACAGACATGGAAGCAGCCTTTAAAAAAGAGATAAAAGCAAAGAAAAAAAAGACAGAAAAACAGCAACAATGGGCTTTAAAAAAAGGTGCATGCAAACAAAGTGGCCTTCAGATCACAGAAGCAGGTTATTTCTCTGCTCAAGTAATCAAGCCTTGTCCTAGTTTTATCAAGCTGGCAGTGCTGACACTAACAGCTTCATAATCAACCGCTCCTCTCCCACAAAAACCTGGAGAGATTGGAAACCAGCTGGAGATATTTCAATCATAATCGATTTGGCAGTGAGTTGTTGAGCTTTCTCATTTCTGATTTCAAGTGTTGGAGTGATAAAAGTCTCTTAAAGATCAAGCTGTTTTCTCCTAATTTCTTTCATAATAAAATAACATCTGTTTATTATGTTTCTAACAATAAGGAGCTTGAGACTCTTTATTTTCTACAACACAAGTGACCGATTCTGAATTAGTTGGGAATGGATATAACATCAACAGGCCACTTATGCAGTAGGGGGAGAATAAAGGAACAAACTAGATGGTTTAATGAAAATAAAGTTTATATTTTATAGAGAAAAATGGATTCTACTTAATCAGCTTAACAGGGACAAAAGAGGCTACACTTTGTTTTAAGACTGCTGATGAGTACAGTTACAATGAAGTGATGCATTACATAAATAAACTCACTATGCATGCAAAAAAAAAAAATAGCACAGATGCAAACACAAGGGAGCAGACTGGAGACTGTAATCAATCATGCTGACAGGAAGTAGATTTAGCAGAAAAAGTGGCTAGTAGCTTATAGAGGCAGTAAATTAGAGATAAAAAGTCATACGTCTGCAATGAAGACAAGCAATCCAGTTTTAATTAAATATGTCTTAGAGTTTTAAAAAAAGGGGAAAATTTTCTCAGTATTTGGTTTATGTCCCAAGTACTCTATGATTAAACAAATAGTTTAATTCAATTAATTTCTGATGGAGAGTTGGATGAGAAAGCTGTCTCATCTTTACAATAAATATGTGACTACAGCCAATGGCCAAAGTTTAATTGATTTAATGAGTTCTGGTGATCATCCCTCTATTAAATGATATAAACAATACTTAGTTTGACACCTGGGGTAGCTTTGAGGACCTTACCCACTATCATGTGCTTGCAGTGCTGGCAGTTGGTTGGCTTGCGAAAGACGTGGTCCTGGAAACAATGGGTAATCTGAGGCCGTGGAGGCTTGGTGGGCAGTGATGGGGAGTGACTGAGAGAGGGGGAATGGGAGGAGATAGAAGGGTTGGGGCTGAGAGATGGTGAAATGGATGGTGAGCGCTCCCCAACAAGAGGAGAACCAGGCGGCAGAGGCGGAGACGGAGGTGGAGGGTCTGTGATGAAGTCTGGGGGCAGGCGAGCATCGCTGTAAGACCTCTGGAAGAAGTTCTCCACACTCTTACTGCGCATCATGGTCTTGAAGGACAGAGAACGTTTTAGTCTCTGGAGCTGCACATACACATGTGCACAGACGGAGACATGGATGGAGGAGGAAAACAGAGAATAAAGACAAGATAAGCAAGAGGCAATAACAAATGTTCAATAGACCCTCAGGACAGCACAAGCAATATCCCGGCATTCATAAACACAATATAAACTGTGCTGAGACATGTACAACACAGAAAAAGGGGAAGACTTATGCAATGCAATATCACCTCATAAGGAAACGACACACCAACAGCAATGCTGCAACAAGGTTCCCCCTTTTCTTATGTTTAACATGGCTGCTTGTGCATTTGGCCCATGGTTAAACAAGATAAGCCTTTTCTCTTTGAGACCACTTGCAGTTAAACAATGATCCCTGCTGAGTGCAAATGTTTTTTCTTTGGTAATGGTGACAGTGGGGGTAAGAGTGATCAAACAAAATAATTTACAGTCCAATCATTTGTAACAGGAATTCATAAGGCCTCACTAATTCTGTATTTTCCTCCTGATATTGTTGCACTTTCATAAATATATGCAATATCACATCAGGTCCAAATCAAACACAATAACACACTGGCAAAAGCTTTTGTCTATTGTTACGGTTTTGGGACCAAGTTAACTTTTTTTTTAATTACCATACTTACAAACGACATAGTTTCTCAGCACCAAGCACTTTATAGTAAGTAGTGTGACCTTTAGATCACAGGAATTGGTGGTTTTCTTATAGTGTGTGGTTTCAGTAATGCCAGCAGGGGATCAAAATGGTCTACTAACGTACTAAAGAATACCTGGGGATGGCTGAGATCACACCACAACCCTTGTATCAGTGGATGAAATTCTCCTTGCTTCTGATGCCAAATTGAATGGATCCAGTATTTCCTTTTTAACTGTGAAGCATTGAAAGGATCACAAAAGCACCCTCACTGCTCCATGGCTCCATTTTGCCTGATTTTGCAAACATTTGCACTACACTTAGTATTCTGTGCATAACCATTTTAGTGCAAAACACAACAAAAGTATGAGGAAAAATTTAAAAAGCATGTCATAAAGGCACATAAGAACATTTAGTTCAGATCTGACCAGTCAAAGTAGTTTTCTTTTTCTTGATCTGATTTTAGTGGGTTCTAAATCCCCAAAACAGTGAAATGGCCCTTTCTCTCTTTCCCCTTAACTACTGAATTGGAAACCACCTTTGGCATCTTGGTGGCCGGAAACAGAAAATGACCTGTTGGGGTTTTGTCTAAGCACAAGCAAGAATTAATGCATTTCCATATGAATTACACATTTTGTTATATGAAATTTCAGCACTTCTTTCCCTTTTGTTCATCATAGATAAGGGATTAAAAAAATAAGTCAAACAAAACATACAGAGATTGTAGATGATGCTGATAACGCCATATGTTTGCAATAAACACACATGACCAAACTCACATATCTGCAACATGAAACATCATTACACTCCATAAATCTGTACTGACCAAACTGCTTGTTGCTGCATTTCAAAAGCAAATCGGTTGACAAACATCACACATGAACTCTAGAGTTGCCTGGCACTGATTGGCCAGATAAAGGCATGTTTCCTGACATTTGTCTGCAGCTCTGTGTACAGCTGATGATGCTAGCCGGACATTCGTCCTCTCTCCTTCATGAAGCAGCAGTGTCAGAGGGTGTGGTTGTGTTGCAGGAGAAGAATGGTTCAACACATACAGAGAGGGGGACAGATAATCAGCGGACCACAGACACTGTGTGTGCACATGCTCCCTCTGTCTGCCTGTCCACGCTCGTTCTGCTCAGCGCCAAACATAATCACTTTACAGGGACATGTTGTTTACAGCTCCACATGTCTGGTAATAAGATATGAAGACAGTTTGTCTATTGGAGTGTGTGTAAGTGTGAAATGGGAGTGGGGGAGTTGTGGAGGAACAAAGAGCGTGACTACATTTGTGCACTCCATATGCTTCCTGCAAAACTCCATTTGTTAAATTTGTCTTCATTAGTGGGATAGAATATTGTTTTCTGCAGTCGGTGCCTCTTTATGATAAAAGTGCACAGCTGTAGCCACTAACCTCATAAAAACTTTGAACAAATTTTTCCCCCCTCCTGTTAGTAGAACATTCTGCATTCCTCAGTGAAAGCAAAGCCATTACAAGCACTCATTCACCTGTCAGTGAAGCTTCTCAGCACACAAGTGTTAGCTGCAGGGATGTGCAGTCTGTCCTCTGTTCTCCTGTTGGATGTATATAAGGAGATAATACCAGTGTGCCAGTTTAGTGTGTTATGTGGATATGTGTATTGTTTTATGTTTATAATATATATCCATACTTCTCCCAAATCACAGTACAAGCTAAATTCTGGACCTGTAACAGGATATATGTGATTGTTTCTGGTATAGTTGGAGTTACTGCAAGCTTTTTTTTTATTATTTTATTCAAAGACTAAAGGGTTTTGAATGATAAATATCAAACTAAAATAACAAACATCAGAACAAAAGTGAAGAACCAATTACTACTTTATGAAGTGATATTAGTCATTAATGAAGAATTAGAGATTTCTCACTTTCTAATAAACAATCGAGATTAGCTCCAAAATTTCACTATTTTTACTTATCAATAAAACGTAACTTACATGATTCATCAAACTCTTCATCAAGTCTCTTTACAAAGAGGTGGTCAGTAGTTTTATCTTGTTTATAGTGCAGTGATTTGATTTCATGTTTTATTTGCAGCATCACTTGAGCCAAGCTCCCTCAATCAGAGTGCTGGCATAACAGCTCCGGCTACACCACATGTCTCAATTACAGCTAATCTAATCATCTGTCAGTGTGTAGACCTAAAAAATGTTCCTGTTAGCCTGTATTTGAGCATCAGCTGAGAGCACCATCCTTGTGAGTCAAAGCCAGGGCGACCTTACGCTTGATGCGGAACATCGATGCACCAATGGCAAGTGGGATGCTGATATGGAGGATGAGTCAGGACCAACGACCTGGAAGCGGTGCACGTGGCCATTGCGACCATCACTGTGACATTTGACCCAACTGAGCAAGAATATATCTTAAGGCCTGATGTCAAATAACAGAATTACCGGCACTAGAAACGCCAGCTCTCTGCCCAGAAAGAGTGAATCTAATTAATAAAACAACAATGATCTGTCGGAAAAAAATTAATAAAGTTAGTATCTTGAGAAAAGAGGCAGCACAAACTGGTCTTCAGGGGTATTTCAAAGCACTTTGACATTGGTTTAACTTCCTCTGAAGTGAGACAATACATCCATTCTTTACATCACTAATTGTCAAGAATGAAACAAGCTTCGCCTCAGAGGACACACCGGTGTGATTTAATCCCACATCAATTCTGATTTTCTGCAATTTCACAATGCCTGTAAATTCTCAACCAACAGTGTTAAAGCACTACACAGACCTCTACACTTCATAAAAATGCATTTCTCCTGAAAAGAACATTCAGGTCAAGTCTTGCCAGCAAAAAAGAAAAGTTTTTTTATGGTTCATAAATGACATCATGCCATGGAAAATGTAAACGTTGCTATATTCTTTACTTCTAACAGTCCTGATCTCCCCGCTCAAGGGCAGAATTTGACAAGTTGTCACATCAGACCTGTAAAAGCTGATGATTCTCCCATCCTCCATCCATACAATTCTCTTGCCGTTCTCACATGTAGCCAGCACGAATGTCACAATTCAGAGCTCCACAGACACATGCAAGAATTGAGAGGCCATGAATCAATGATAAGACTTTCATTTAACTCAAATATGTGTGTCTTGCTTCCTCTGTTAAAATTTAATGAGGCCAGACTGAGATATTTATGGGATGCTCAAGTGTGTCCAGAGGTCAAGACTGAGCTAGACAAGTCTCGTTCCCACTGGGAATGCGATGATAAATACAGCCTGTGTCCACAATATGCTGATGGTATTCAGTGATTTGCTCAGTAAAGAACACAGTAACTTCAGCTGTGTCTTTGTTGAAGTGCACAAAAGTTTAAAATACACACTTTTAAAAACCTGTATTGTTTAGGTAGAGAATGGCTGAGTGTTCATCAGGTTGAAAAAGACTTATCATGCATTCACCTAACATATATATCCACTTCTATATCCACTTGCTGTCAGCAACAGAAGCGAAGAGGAGCTGCAAAAATAACTTACTGAAGCAGATCCACAGCTTTGCCTAATCCACTTATAAATGGCATCAAATTCAAAATTAATTTTCAACAACGTGCATGTATAGATGTATATAATAAGTCATTCATCTGTTTCTGCGTTGACATTACAATGTCCAACCCTGTTCTAGGTGGGGATAGTTCAACCTTAAGAAAGGGACCTGGTGTAAATGCACTGTGAAAGACATTTTTCTGTTTCACTCTAATTCTAGGTCATCAGCAGAGAATGTGGCTTCAGAGGAAATTGTCACCCTCCAGCACCACATGTGTAAAAGGATACACCTATTTACACCTTTGTGTTGTTACTTCAACTGTGAGATTTTCTTATAAAATAATGCACAGCAGCCAAAATCACAGTGATTTCACAAATGTCCACATATGATCAAATTTCTGTTCAAAAAGCTGTCTTCCCATGGAGGGTAAGTGGGCCGGTTTCATGTCCCAAAATTTGTTCTTATGCATGGCAGATAAGAGATGCATAATCACATGCTGCCTCCAGTGTTCTGCTCCTATCACACATGCTTGTACACGCACAATCAATCATAAGCTTATTCACACAGTATCACATGTTCTCTATCTCTGTCTCAGGATTGTTTAACGGAGGAGAAACTCAGTGAAAAAGGAGTGAGGGTTATCTTTTCTGCTCGTGTAGTCTAGACTCCAACATTTCAGCAGCTCACACATTTCATCGTAGTGTCACATCAATAAACATCACACCAGTGAAGGTGTTACATTAATTAATGAAGACCTTGGCCTTCTTCAGCCACAGTCTGCAATCATTAAACTGGTTATGAATCACACAGCAAGCAACTTTGAATGCTAACAAACTTTTTTGTCTTTTTCAGTGCAATTTCAATGCAAGGTTGTCTACTCTGACTTAACCTTAACCCACCCACTGTCTCTATTTTACAACACGTGTGAAAGAATTAACATGCACTGACACGACACACAAAATCTGCTCGAGGCTGGGGTGCTATTTACACACAACTTCATGATATCACGTTGCAGTTCTGTTTAACATACCGTACATCCCGCTTACATCACTCATATCAGTGTCACAAGCCCTTCATCTAAGTAAAAAGTGAAGGGATGGTTTATGAGATTTAAAGTGACCTTAAAAAAGTGCGCGCTTTCAAAGAGCTGTTTGATTCAGAGGTAAACTCTGTGGTTCAGAAAACGGCAGTCACCGGAACTTTGTGTGCTCAAGGTCGATCATTAGCAACATTTTGGCTTCGCTTTGCTGAATTTCTGCAGACTGTGCCCTGTGTGAATGAACAGGTAGATGTTTTTCATTTTTCATCAGGCCAAGAATGAGAAACACTTTCTTTCCCATTTTATGCTGATGGTAACTTCCCCTTCCCCTCAACTTTAAATGGATTAAGAGAGACTTTCATAAGGTCTGTGGATTTTCTCAGAGCTATCAGTGTTACGCAGGCATTCATGGCCCCAAGAGCACACAGAAAATCCTGTTGAATTCCTCTGGCAGCTCCATGAAGTTGACATTTGTGTCTCGAGAGCTTTTGGATGGATTGCTATGAAATGTGGTGCTACCTTTCATTTCCCCCTCGGGATTAAATATTAGATGCTAAAGACATCCAAATTTATGCCTGCTTAACTAAAACAGAATTTCAGGAAGCTATTTATTAGCAGTCTTGTTTACAAGTTTCTCATTTTTAGTGTGAATGTCAAAAAGAAACTTACATGCAGGATTGTTTTGTTTAGGAGAAAGGAAACAGGCAGGAAACATGAGGTTCAGTCCACTCTGGACAAATATGGCTTAAATTTAATTTCATTTTACATTTCAAATTTATTTTGATTTAGTTTGATTGTGGATTAGTCATTAAAACACTTGGTTGGAAACCCAACACTCTCCATGCATAAAACAATATTGTCTCAAGGTAAAACTTTAATCAGCAAACAATGAAAATCATGGTGTTTGTGTTAATGAACGAGCATCAGCCCGACTCTGAAAATAACACATCTCATCATGAGGTTTCTGTTATTTATGTACCATAAATAGGACTCATCTTTAGGAAAGCCAGAAAAAAATAGATTTGTAACGCATTGTCAGCATTATGAGAGCATCTATTTTAACCAAGAAGCTTTCTAACACTAACCAATTAAATTCAGCTGCTTAAACCTAAGCACCGGTTTTTAATGTCTGAACCTTTTAAAGCATTAGCAAAAGCCCATCAGAAAAAGTGCAACATGTATATTTGTGTCCAAAACCTACAGACACCGCTGTAAAAGTGTAGGAATGGTGGGATGGAAACATTTTAAATTGACTGTTGTTTTGAGGAAGCAATGTGACACAAACCTTTGACTTAATGTTTAAATCGGTAACTTTTCACCATTGTTATGCCTAACATGAAACCAACTGCAGCAAAGTAAAGAAGTCAAAGGTTTGTGACTATAATGGATCAGATTTAACCAGAATTAGGTTCCTGTCATAAAGTTCAATGTTCTCCTGCCTTTGTAGAAGCATTTGTACATGCATAACACAAAATATAAAAAAGTTTCAGTTCAAAAAGGAAAACAAAGGTATGTAATGTTATTGGAGCCTTTAAATGTAGAAGTTTCACTCTTCAAGCCTGTATGGCAGTCTCAGAATGAACATGTAAAGTTTTAAAAGGCAAATGCAAAATGATTCTTTTTTTTTTTAGCCAAGAATAGTAGTAATTACACAATTATTGTACTATGTACCAACTTCTGGTGTGAGATTGCACTGATTAGCAACCAAACACTGAAGGAAAGAAACACTTTCATCTGTTTTAGAGCAAGGTATAAAACTTAAGTAACTATATAGAAATTATTTGAACACACAAGATGAACTTTGACAATAATTCAGTCCCATTATGAAGACTTATAAACCTTGTATAAAAGTGGCAATAAATCTTTCCATGTCATTTTTAATTAAATATTGTGGCACTATATTCCTATGAGCAGTTATTTTTGTTTCCACATAGACACAACAAATAGAAAGCTGCATACCAGCAAATAAATTGATTATGTTTTATAAGAGTTTCAGTGAGACTTCTGATTTGCAAAGAGACAGACTGTCTAAACATGCATGTAGTTCAGTGTTCCTGTAAACATTTTAGATTTTAAATACTGCTTTTCCATTCACACTGATACATAAATTTCCCACTAATGTATGTTTAATATGTTGATATATTATAACATATATAATATGTTATATTTTGGTGATGCATCGACTGTGAAAATCCTGGGCTGGTACCAAAATCAAAAATAAATATTATGTCAATGACTGATAACTGATATTAACTGCTGTTGCCATTTATTTGACCTCTTATGCCAGGAAATGATGAAGTGTGCATTACATCAAAAGTAGATCAACAGTTTTTAGGTATTTGATCCCTATGTCACACAAACTTTAACTCTTTTTTAGATGAAGGACCATATTTGTACACTTCCCTGGACATACAAAGTGCACAAAACGTTTTGTAATATCCTCCAATATTATATTAACAGTAATAATAAATTTTTTTGTATTGCGCTTTATATTACAAGGAATCTCAAAGTGCTACAGAAAACAGGAATAAAAAGAATATAAAATGCTATTAAGCAGAAGACTTTTTTAAAAAAGAAAGGTTTTCAACACACTGTTTTCTATGGTTGAAAATGAAAAAGTGTATCACTGTGTGGCTGAAAAAGGGCTACATAAGGACAAATTCATTCATACATACCTTCTTTATAGCCTTTAACATTAAATGATATTTCAGCTTGTTAAGTCATTACCAGCAGACTTATCAGTGCTCAGATGGTTCAAAGAATTCATTGTATATCCTTGAAAAGATAAGCGGGTTTAGCTAATGGATGAAACCACATGACTGCAACATGTCAGATCCTTGTCTGCATTGTCTATTGTTGGTTAACCATGTTATAAAAATGCCAAGCACAGTACCAATTTTCTTTTCTCATATTGCTAAAGCCATTTCATGTGATCAGAACTTAAAATGAAACACTAAACTGAAGAAACTTCTTTCCAGGAAAGGAAGACTTGGCCACAAACTGTATCACTTAAGTAAACATATAGTGTCAGTTTGGAGCTGCAGCAAATAGCTGTTTTCACACTGCAGAGAGTTGCAGCCACCTTTCATCACTGAGCTGGCTGTGTATGTGCTTAGTTAGTCAGGATGAGTTAAGAAAATTGAATGAAGAATCATAAAAAAAGACTCATGGATTAATTAAGGTGTTGTCATCTCCCAGTGGGCAAGCTAACAAATGGGTCAATCAACCAAATAAAAAAGGTGTTTATTAGCCTGTTTTTGCAGTTGTCTGAGCTCACAAACTGGAGACTGAACAGTTTACCCATGCTCCCCTCTCACATGGAAAGCTCCAACAGCATCATCAACAACCCCGAGAGATCAAACAGCTCTCAGCAAAGATCGACACCACTGTCAGCACCACTTACATTTCTGCCAACCATGGCATTATACCAACGCACATTGTTAAGGAGCTGCAGAGAAAGTCAATGCTTCCTCTCCTCTGAGTCCTCTGGCAGAGTTTTCACCTGCTCTTCATTTCTGATACCTATCTATGAGGGAATTTGCTGCTGGTATCGTTCCAATCCAATTAAAATATCATGGACACATGGCTGAGTTTGATTAGATTCTTTCAAAATTGCCCCCTGTGGCAGAGATTTATGTATTAGGGATGGTCTTGATTAAGTGTTTAAAATAGATGATAATAACGTGATTGCATGAATGATTTTTAGTTTTCTGTGGCCACATATATCAGACACACTGAGATTAAGTTTAGTATTCAACAAGATTCCTTAATAGGGTCCATTATTGCTGCAAATTCAAATTGATCCTCAAGTGGCAAACAGCTACTGAAGCCCATTCAAAGGAAGTTCCGGGAGCATAAAGGCTGAAGGTTAATGTCAAATCAATTTCAAACATAGCCCTGAAATTCAACCAGGGCAGCCTCAATCGATTGGAAGTGTAGGTGCAGATAACCAGGCAGATGAGTTTGTTATATAGGATGCAATGTGGTTTAGCCAATGCAGGTGAATCATGCGAACACAAATCAGTCCTGTCTGCAAACAAATCCCCTGATTTTCTTTGGAAGCAGCTGGCAATGAGTGGGAAGCTGGAGTGGATCGCCCTGGAGTAAGTGGTGATAAAATAGCCTACAACAATGTCAACTTGACATCTCACAGAGGACATCAAATATTTAGTTGAAGCACAGAGGCAGTCGCAGGAGTGTCACTTCACTTCAAACGTGCCATCAGCACACATGTGTTTGTGTGTGTGCAGCAACAAGAATCATGAGCTGGAGACAGACTTCAATAAGAAAAAAGTTGTGTATAGTCTACTAATGAATCAAGTGTCCTTCCATGAAAAGGCAGGCAGTGGTAAAGCTTCCACAGCTCTTGGAGGCCATTCTTGAAATCTCTATACAACTGAGACAACTAATCAAATTAAAGACGAAAGACACTTTGTAAGGATTTGAAGCTCAGGGAGGCAGAATGTGCAGAAAAATTATCTGCTTCTGCATATGGGTCAATATGCGCGTATTAGCAGCTGGCATTTATGCACATTAGCAGTGCAGGAGAGAGTAAATTTTTGAAGCAATGAACAACAATTTACACACAAAAACATTAAAATGAATCTGCCATTATCTGTAAATCCACTAAAAAAGAGCTATTTAAATTTAGTTTATAAATTGTGTGTGTGAGATTTGTTTAAGAGAGAGACGCACAGGAGACAGTATGACATCAGACTTACGTGTGAGGTTACACCTAGTGACGCAGTCATTAGAATACAACCGCATTTGTGAAGACCTGCCATCGCCGTTACATAAACCCGTGGAAAAATACAATCAGACAACTAAATCATAGAGGCATTAAACATTTGACTATTTGCCCTCAGCTCATGGAGCACTCTACAAAGTTCACTACTTGATGAATGTGTCTTATTTCAGCTTTTCTTACGCAGAGATCCGTAGATGCAGAGATTATCTTAAGATAGGTGCTGTTTGAAAAGTCAAAACTGTGGGTACTTGCCTTGGATGTCATGGGCTGGATGGGTATGTTGCTTGGGGACCGCTGGAGCTGCGAGTCGCTCTCCATTTCACTATTCTCTGTCATCACTGATGCTAAAGAACCGTTTACGATTAAAGATGCAAAAAAGACAAAGAAAAAAGTTTGAACTCAAGCTGTATCCAGTCGGCAGGAAATCTCCGGCTTAGTCTGCGCAAAAGAGAGCGTGTCTGGTCCACATGAGAAAGATTAGTGCGCGCTGCTGCTGCAAGGTGGTTAAATTAGAGATTTGGGTAACCCATAAATAAGCCCATTTAGCTATAACTTATTCATCTTGCCACAAGTATTCAGTACAAGCTCGAAGCTCGCTTCTGGACAGACTGATGCCGTCCACTTAAGCACACCGGGAAGCTCCAATGTGGCACAATTCCGTCCTCCAAGTACAAAAAAAAAAAAAAAAAAAAATCAAATCAAAATCGCTGCGTAAGTATCAAATAAATAACTGTAGTCCAGCATGTGATCTGGATTATACTGGTTGCAAATTCTAAGTCATCTGTGATCTTCACTACAGCACAGACTTGAATTTAAGCGCAATCAGAGGCACGCCTCTCCGCGCGTTTAGGGCGCACGATTGGGGGATTTTTTTTTTTTTTTTTTTTTTTTTTTTACAGCTAATTCAGGACTCACAGAGACTAAATCAACATTCTCGGGAATGGACGAAAGCTTTTTACATCTAAATATAGAACAGCGTACAATTTGAGAAGAGAGCGCTGATTTTCTCCATAAGATCCTGTCTGTTTGTCATAAATGCAGGAGCAGCTCCCGAAAAGCCAACCAGCACAGCCTTTTATTTGTGTCAAAGCTGCTCCATTTAATTCTGATGTGTCGTCCTTGGGGTACCATAATAGTTTAAAATAGTATCTGTAACTGTGAAAGATACAGATAATAGAGACCAAACAGATGAATGTGAAAGCATGAAAGACACAAAGCCAAAAGGAGACTGCCTGCTCAGTGAAACTGAAGCAAAAATACCCACAATGACTCTTGGTTTATTTCTGAGTTTTGAGCAGCAATGTAACCATATTTTTACTCATCAAGCTTCCCTTTCTTTTGCTGTAGTGAATGCAGAAGCTGATTGTGCTGCCCTGCAAAGTTAGAGCTCCAAATAAAGTAGCTGCAGTAAGGTTAAAGTAAATCTGCTACCACAGATTTTAAATTCACTCCCAAATGCCTTCACCAGACTCTTGCAAGAGGGCACCTATTGATTGTTCCCACTTAAAAGCTCTTTGAACAGAAGAACAAAAAAACCAAGGTTGTACACACGTCCATGAGTTTTTCTATGAACATACTGAAGGTAAAAGACAGGGAGCTTGAAGGTAATATTGGCATTTTTAAGTGAGTTCCATTCAAATAAAGAGCAATGCACTTTTAAATATGATTAAATTTTTTATTTTCATTCATATTTTATTATCTGCTCTGCCTTATTTCACCAAATCTTGACATCAAAGTTTGCTCAAAGCTGTCAGAAAGTCTTTGGGCGTGGGTGTGTTGGAGAAAAGACACAGAAAAAGAAGACAAAGAGAGAGCCCCGGTTAACATTAATTTTAACTTCACTCTGAGCCAGAGCACAGCAAGTAGCAGGGCTCACTGCTGAAAGGCACACTCTACAGAAAAAAAGAGGTTAAAATGACTTAACAAAACCAAAAAAAACAAAGTGAAGTTAAAAATAAATAGAAGAGCACAATGTCTTGGTGTGTGATGAGCTGTGTTCTGGTCGGTTTGTGTTCAAAGTCAGAAAACAGAGAGAGAGAAACTAAATGAGGGAAACATAGATGTCAATTTAATATTCTCCTTCTGTGCCAACCTCCTTTCATCCTATGCGTGAAACCCCAGGTCCCAGAACACTCCAGCTAAAAATGAACATTAAAACAGGAGTGCACACACGTGGATCTCTCATCATTTAGAGATGGAGGGGGGTGGGGGGGGACACTGGAGGATGAGTGGAACTAAATGAGTCTCATGTGGCGGAAGACAGGTCCCAGCCGTGACAGCAGTCGTCATGGTGCAGCCACAGGACCAGAGCTGCTGCTCTTTCCACTGGGATAAATTGATACTGATTGTTGATCTGTGCTTCTTCCTCAGACATGTGAACATCAGCAAAAAACTACAAAGACTTGACTCTGCAGCTCATGGAGCAAGAGACTCACATTTCAAACCTGCAGTTACCAGTTTGCGATCTCTTCTCTGCTTTGTACTATATATATATATATGATATTTCCAAGTGGGGGGGGGGGCTGTCCTATGGTCTGACTAATCAAAAGTTTATATTTACTTTAGTTTGGAAACCACTGACTTAAAAGTAAACAGCCCCCCCCCCCCAGGTTTCATTAGTCATGGTCCATGATGCATTAGTGCAACCAGGATTTATAACTTGCACATTTGTGTTGGTTTATAATTATATTTTTAGTTTTAGAGCAGAATGTGTCACCGCAGAGCAGAAAAGGTCTTCCTTCTTCCAGTAAGACAATTTCAAACCGCATTCTGCACGTTACAGCACGTTATTAACTCCTTAAGCCTCTGCCATATGTTCAGATTAAAAAAATGTATAAAAAGACAGAGAGATCCAAGGAAAATGAAGAAGTGTCTCACAATAAGATTATGTCTGTCTTTGATGTCTAGGGACACCTAGTAACCTGAGAACATATTCCTAATATAAAATTTAATATGTTTCTATGCCTGTAATCAAATTTTAATTTCTATCCTCAACTGTTTTTCCCCCCTATTTGACATAAACTGTCCTATTTCAGCATAACACCACACTAACAATCATTTATTGCATAGTTGCTTACAATGTTTGCACTAAAACACACTATAGGTCTTACAGGGTCTTTCTAAGGTCTTTGGGCAATAGTGGCCGCCCAGAATCATCACAAACTGAAAAAATCTATTAGCAACTTAAATCATGCACTGAGTAGGTGGAAATCATTTTACTTTCGACCAAGTGTTATCAACACAGCTAATGCATAAATATTGTGGCCCAAATTGTGACATGTTGCCAATGTTAAATCTTAAATAAGCAATTAAATGAAAAAAAAAAGTTTAAGCTTCTATGTTGTAAATTAAATGTTTTAAAGTATTTAAAAATCATTATATTCAGTTTCAGTTAAGTAAATATGAATTCAGTACTATGCTCCATCTTGATTTTTTTGATTATTGCTGATTTCGGTGGAAATTCATTGACAAAAACAGATTTATTATTTGAAAAGTTGAATACTTGTTTATTGGCTGCCTCAGTTGTGGTATTTAAGTTTTTTCTGTGACAGGGAAATATGACAGCAGCATTTTCGTAGATAATTACATATACTTCCTTAGCTAAAATTTGCTTAAATTAGGTTTACTTAAAATTTTCCCATTTGTAAAACAAATCATTTAGACTCACTGAATAGCTGAGTCAGTCCTGGAACATTAAAACCAGGAAAGGCATGCAGGGTTTATTATAACTGGCTTTTTACTGCCATCTACTGCTGAACTGTTAAACCACCATTAAACAGCAATGAGAATTGAAGACAAGTCTTAATAATATAGGTATATATTTATTCATACGTACATATTTATTCATATTGGTTAATGGTAAAAAAAAAAAAAAAAAAAGAAAAAAAAAGACAAAAAAGGAAAAGATTTACAGTAATTATATGAACTACAGTCATTGTCAAAACTTTTTGAAATTTCTCAGGTGCCAATCTACCATCAACACAGGCACACTGTAGATTCACCTCCCGCCCTCCAGTGTTTGGAACCAGACATGTCATAAAACAAGCTGGTCCAGAGCGCAACAGCCCAACTTCCATGTAATCTGGTGGGGCGCCTGACACGCAGACATGCAGGCGTTTGATACTGTGGAGAAAAATATGTCATGTTTTGCTGCTTGAAGCTTGTAGTGTATTTTCTGAGAAGGACTGATGATGGTGATTTCTTCTGTACATATGAAAACCTTCTGGCAGAGGCTAAAAAGCATGTTAGATGCAAAGGTGATTCATGATGAGGGCAATCAGGTGTTACATCCAGGCTCATAATCTAAATCCTCTGACATTTCCCTTTTCCTTGAGTTAACCGCCCTAACCCCCCGAGCACAGTGACAGAGCACATTTAATTTCTCTGTTTTGACTTGCTGTTCTTCTCCAATTCCCTGAAAATCCCAATCCAAACAAAACCAACCAGAGTGAATTACACTGGATTCATCTCAGCTTGTCGTAGCTGTCAAATCTCACAATGAATAGAATCATCATTGCCTGTTGCTGCACGTGTTAAACCAGAATGAGGACATTTGTGGGCGATTGATATCCTACACTGTGTTCACCACTTTGTCTTGTTTGATGCATTTGAGCAGAGGGAATTATGAGAGGGAAGGGGACATATCACCTAATAAACTTTCTCCATGATGGAAACATTCAGCAGCCCTACATCATTCATACATACAGGTCATCATTAACTCCTCACATGAATTAAAAGGGGGGGGGGATCCAACTCACATTTAACATTAAGTACAATTGCACTGTTGTCAACACTTCCCCTGGACAAACGCTACACTCTGAACATTTAGTAACAATAAACTCTTAATGAAAGCAAACTCCATCAGATCAAAACTAATTACCAAAAAGAGGGCTCAAACTCAACTTGGAGACACTGAACTCATGATATTAAACACAAAGCAAGCAGAATCCAAACCACAGCAAAAACAGAAAAGCACAGGAAGTCAGAGAATTAGAGGAAATCATGTCAAGGAGAGAAAAGAAAGCAGCAAAAGACATTTATAAAACTGAAAGACAGAATAAAGCAGGTGCAAGTGCAGGACAAGGTTATCCATAAGAAAAGGCTTCAATACTTCAAAGGGTGGGGAACTGAGGTCCTTTATAGCCCTCTGTGGCAAAAGTAATCATTCCATCGTGTCTTGTCTGCGGGCCAGAATTGTGCGCTCAAGATTCAGTCATCTTCTTTAGGTGACTCCACGAGTCTGATCCGGTCTTTACCTCCTCCCTCCCTCCGGCAGTATCACTGGTCTCCGGACAGACGGAGGTGGTCTCGTGTGGCAGGGTGTAAGGCGCCGTCATTCCGTCCTCCGCAAGGCCTCATGGGAGCCGAGGAGTCGCAGGTGCAACTCCCGACGTCAAGCACATGCTTCCACCACTGCGTGCAATTCACCAGTTCCTTATAGCCAGAACCATCAATGACGCAAAAAAACAAGAGCAACTTAATGAAATCAAACTGAAAGACGACGTACTTTTTGATTGTTTTCAGTTGGCTTTTTCTTTCCATTGTCCTGGTCAGACAGCATGGATTTATGTAGTGACCATTTTTCTCTTTACTCCTCCTTTAAAATAAAAATAAAAGTGTCTTTTCTGTTGGTGCTATCACAATCCAGCTCATTTTCGCTCTCACATATACATGCTTGAGCTTCAGAGTTCCCTCAGAACATTGACTTGCATTCTCTGCCCCATCTTATCTCATGTTTAAACTGGCTTAGACTCTCCAACTCCCACAGTCCTCACATATTTACAATTAGATTTTAAAAAACTAGAGGAGTTACATGCAACATTTGGCATCTTCTCAAGTCCCCACTTCTGAGTCTTAATTGGTGTCCATTTTTAGAAAAATATTAAACTTTGTTTTTTTTTTTTTGTTGTTTTTTTGTTTTTCCTTCCTCTCGTCATAACTTGAAGCCTCTGATTGTAACAGAGAGACAGAGAGAGGTGAGAGCACAGCGGCTGCAAGCGCTGGTGTGTGGTGCTAGTAAAATGCCTTCAATTCTGAGATGGTCATCTTTGTAAAGTGTCTCGTCTGTGTTTTACTGTAAGTGCAAATAGCTGCAAGTATTCTTAAAAAAAACAAACAAAAAAAAAAAAACACTAAATAAAAAGGCTTTCTGCTTTGTGGGTGTTGGGGTGTTGGCAGTTAACTGGCAATGCTGCCCTTTAACATTTTTTTTTTTTTTTTAATAAACAGCCTGCAGAAGCAAACACTGAACTTACTCATGTGCAGTTCCTGTTTAGAGGTAGCTGTTCAGTGACCTTCAACACCAAGGGAACTGAGAGGTTAAGTGAAATCTTTAAAAAAAAAAAAGTCTCCAGAAGAGTTTGGCTTTAATTCATACTTCATTTGAGGGAAATTTAAATCCCTTTAAAGTGATGATCATGTAACCCTCTCATAATACTGATGTTTCCATTACTTCCAGCCTAGGAAAGAGCTGAGATTCTTCTAAATGTTGATTGTGTCTGTGTATCAGCCTGTTGTGTATCTGAAGTCGGTGAGATTAGAGAATGTTTATTGGGAAAGTTACACAAGACCCTGTAGCGTTGTTTGTCTCTCTTCCTCTCTCTGCAGCTCACATCAGCACACCAGCCTGTAGTCTATAGACCAGTGGCAAAGGATGGGAGGGGGACAGCAGTTCAGGGTGGAAGTGTTGGGCTTCGAGGGACGAAAGAGGACAGGAAAGGGGGGGTTGTTGTCTTTACATCATAGCAGGACACAGCAGCGGCAAAACCTCTGACGGCTGCCTCCAACAGAAGGGGGTGGAGTGACAGGAGCGAAGTACGCATGCACTTTGATGTTAGGCAGATGAGTCTGAGGGGGAAAAAAAATACAAAAACATGGAAACGTGTGAATAACTCAGACAAATTTTAAAAACTGCTTTAAGTAGCTCAACCCATTTGCAGCATCACAAACATCAGTAAATACGACCCACTGGTGATAAATTTGTATTTATTTAGACAGTCATGCGTTTGATTGACTTCTTTTAAAAGTGAAGTGACAAACATGAGATCAGATAATGACAAATCCAACTTAATCTGGACAGAGCATTTACTGTACTTGCTGCTGTCGAGGATACGGTTAAACGGTTTTGATTCATTCCTTTATGTGGGTGGTGCGGTGACTAAGGCATCACAATTCATTTTGGACAAAATGTGAATCCATGTCATCTGACTACCTCCTCTGCATTATGATCAGTTGTTAGCCGTCACTGGTGACAAGAAGCTAAAGCACACCGGTCTAAGCTCTTCTGTGATGCCTTAGAAGACTTGGATCAAAATATTATTATCTGTAAGTCTGTTCAGTACATAGTTTTATGTGAATTACAGCAGTCAAATGCGGGAGTAGAAAGTACAATTTTCTCTTAAATATTTAAAAAAAAATCCATCAAAAAAAAGGAGATGCTCAAGAAAAACGATGGCAAAATAGTTCTCAAATACTTGAATCAGCGTATAAAACCCACTTACAGGAAATGTGGGACGTTTTCTAAAAATGTAACAAAAACTGTGATCTTTAATTTGATTAGTTTTCTACTTTTTAATAACAGGCACAACTACAAAACTAAAATATGTTTTTGCATCTTTACTGACCAACTCCTTTGTATTTAAAGAAAACAAAAATCTAGAATTTGATGCCAGTAACACGTTTAAAAACGAAATGAGGGGACAGAGCCACATTTAGCATTCTGTGACATTATCATTTAATTGTTTTGAGACGGAGGACCCTCATTTTTGCAGTTTTGCATGACAAATCTGCTCATCTGACTAAATACACAATTTCTGTGGTTGTCATTGACTGATTGATTCTCCCTTTTATGATGCCCTGAACATTGTAAAAAAGAGACAGACTTGGAATGCAGACAGGCAACACACACACTGGGTCTATGAAGCCCCACTGCATCCTTAAACTGATAACAGCCTAGATGGTCTTTGGTACAAAGCATTCAATTTAACTTTGTCCCAAAAGCAGCTGAAATACTGATTCATCTGACCACAGTCTCTGTCCCATCTGTCCTGATATGAGCTGTTTTTGTGCAGAATTGATATGGCTTCCTTCTCGTGTAATACAGATCCATGTTATATTCCTGGTTGCAGACTGTTGCCCATGTAGCTATACTGATCATGGTAGCATGACTGCTTCCAATGCAGTGTAGCCTGATGATTCAGAGTTTGAATGCTTACAAAGATTTCTGAGTTTGACCTTTCAGCACTTAGCTTTTCCCCTTTTCATTTCCTTTTAACTTAATGATTTTGTAAGAGCAACTAATCTTCCAGTTTTACCCAATCCTGACACAGTGACCTGCCACCAAGTAAATACAATAAGAGTACAAAAAAAAAAACACAAAACAAAACAAAACAAAAAAACAAACAGCTATTCAGTGAAAAATGCTACATAAAATTTCGTTGCTACTTCAAAATAAATGTAAAAAATAAAATTAACATATTATGGATTTGAGTTTGTTGTGTTATAGAAAACATCAGATTTTAGAGAATTGGTTTGTATTATTTCTGTTGGATTAGCATGAGAGGATTATAACAATGTGCACATTTAGTGTTTTTATTCAATTTTTAATCCAAGATTAATGTCATGCCCTCTTTAGATGCCACAGATACCTAAAACAGTTTAAGGATGCACAGTTTTGTCTTTGCATATAGCACCGACATTAAGCCTCCTCACTCCTGCAGATCCATTTTTAGAATTGAGATACACCCTTAAATGTTTTGTTGAGACTGATTTCCAAGTTAAAGACAGTAGGCTGGAGGAGAAAAGGAGATGAAGAGGCACACAGTTTGATTTGTCCCTCCTGGCTAACGTGGCAACAGTGGTGCAACATGATGCGGGGGCTTTTAATTATCATTCAGCGCTTGTCTTATGAAAAACAAAGTTCCGAATATTGCATTTAATTTCTGTCAGTTTGCACATGGGTGCTTTTAAAAGTTCACCTTCCATTTTAGATTTCAGTTTTCCATTTTTAAGTTAAATGACATTAAAAACATTATGTATCTGGAGTAAAAGGGTTAACTCACACAGCAACGCCAAGTCCGAACGATGTTTGTGCTGTAATTTTTTACAAATATAACAAGTTTAACTCAACTAAACATGTTTAATGAGAAATAGTTTCACTTTAAAGTGAAAAAGTTTACTTTACACGAATAAACAGTAGTAAATAATCCAAAAGCAGCTTGAATGACTGACACAAACGCACCAGCTGTTCTATCAGCTGCAAGCATCACAGCTTTAAACTTGCAGTCACATACATTTGTGACCGTTAAGAAATTTTACACCAACAGGCATATGCTGACTTTACAAAATGTGTCTGCTGAGTATTCTGCACATGAATCAGTGCTTACTCATACTTGTCAGCCAACACAACTCACCCTTAGTCTCTTGATGCCTGCGCGGGTGATTTGCTGGCAGTCGTACAGCTCAATGCGATCCAGACTATGGCAGTTCTTTAGGTGCTCCAGCGATGCGTCTGTGATAAGAGGGCAGTTGTCCAGCTCAATCACCTCCAGACAGTCGTGAGCGCAGGGTCCGCTGCCGAGGTGCCTGATGCCATCATCGGTGATCAGTTCACAGTGAGACAGACTCTGCAGGAACACAGTGGTACCAAAGCAGAAGCTCCATTACTTCACTGTCAGTCAAAACAAGCTGTGATACAGCACAAAAAAGTTCCAGAGGAACGTTTCACACTCACCAGGACTTGCAAGCGAGGGCAGTGGATTGACAGCTGGATGAGTGTTCCATCTGTGATCTGATGCAAAATGAAAAACTGTAGACATGTAGATCACCATGACAGCAGAGTTCACACATGAGACATACGTTTACCTGCACACATTCTTCTAGATCCATCTTCTCGAGTTCATGACAATTCTACAGAAAAATTGGAAAGAGCTTGTTGGTGTGGTTAAAGTTTGTTTTAGGAACAAATCCTTTTATAGGGCAGACCAAAAAAAAACTAAACAAAAAAACTAATAAGTAGTAGATTAATATCCACCTCGCTATGCATAAGCATGCACTGTACAGGGATAAAAACATGCTTACTTACCCTGGCTAATGTAGTGAAGCCCACATCTGTAAGCTGAGAGCAGCGAGCCACTTCTAATATTCTGAATAGTAAATACAGAAATTTAATCATTTTTTAATAATTACCATCTACCTATTTATTTAAAATCAGAGAGACTGCAAGTCAATCTGAAACCAAATTCAAATTCTTCATTGTCAACCTAAACTGTTTTACAATTTTTTGCAGGGTTTAGGAAATTGTCCATAGCCAGGTTGACAATGAGGTTGGGTATGTGTGTAAATTCACCTGAGGCGGGGGCAGTTCTGTCCCAGGGCATGCAAGATGGCATCTGTGATGTTGCCACAACCCGACACACACAGAGACTGCAGGCGGTGACAACCCCGACAAATTGTGATGAGGCCCTCATCTGTGATCTGCTGCTCAAAGAAAAAGAAAAGTGTTTGTGTGTGTGATAAAGGGTTGTGAGGGTTGAGGGGTGGGATCTGTTTACATCTGCATCCATGGTTAAAAGTGAAAAACATGCCATGCAAAACTTTTTCCTCTGTGCTGTGCTCTCTGGTGGGAATGCATCAAAAGGCACATCAATTCATGTACTACCTCAGCTTCTGAGAGCAATTTCCTTTCCCCTGCATTTCTCTGTTCAAAGTATTTTTCAAGAAAACTTTGAAGTGTTCAGACAAAAGGAGAAACAGATGAGAAAGAACTAATAGAAATGGAAAAAAAAATAGTTTGAAAAGCACAAAGAGTAGCAACACATGGGAACAGATGAGTAAAGACCCTAGACAAACATATCATTACTGAACAATTAATACACCAAGAAAGTTGTTAATGAAGACGCAAGAAGAATAAATTAGTAACAACAGATGGTCCATAGTGGAAAAAAAAAACGCCCGTTTACTGACAACTTCAACAACCCGGTTTGAGTCTGAATGGTCTGATGAGGGAATTGTGTTGGAAGTGTGTGTATGTGTGTTGCAAAGAAAGCCTAAAACCTGAATCCTGACCTCAGCCAGATGAGGTGTGGTGAGGGCATCATCTGTTCAAGACATTCAAGAATTCTTGAAGAACTGAACTGTGCTACCACAAACAATGTGAACACACCTGCATTCAACCAACAACACAATTGGAGGGACAGGACATCAGTCAGATAGTGTCTACCTATATTTCTGATCTAAATAAAGACTAGATTGCATTACAGTAATTACTCTGAAATCATATTTTTTCTAAATGAATCAAAACTGTTTTATTACAACTACGTAATCCAGTCTTGATAAATGTACTTACTGAGCATGTCTGCAAGTTAAGTGTGACCAACTCTGGACAGTGAGCCCCAATATGCTTCAGGGCCTCATCTTCTAACTGTGGGAGAGATTGTCATAGGGTAGATAATCACCAATAAAGTCATGTTGAATAATAAGAAGGTGCAATATGAATGGTATCGCTTTCCTCTAAAGCATGATAAAACTTGACTGAATTTAATTGCAACCAGTTATGAACCATTAACAGTACCTGGGTGCACCCCTTGAGGAAAAGGCCTTTGAGTCCAGGACAGGAGCGTACCAGAGCCTGGATGCCGTCCTTTGTGACCTGATCACACCAGGAGATGTTTAACTGCTCTAACAGAGGACAGCCCTCACTGACAAAAAGGAACAAAGCAAAAGGTTGGATTTAGAAACTTGTGAAAGCATAAAGAGTATTGTCAAAGCAACGGTTTCAATGAATGACACATTTGTTCTTTATAGATGTTTTATATTCAGAAGTGACACACCTGAGAGCTTTAAGTGACAGGTTGGTGATGCAAGTGCAGGAGGCGAGGTCCAGGTGCTTCAGCTTTGGACAGAACTTACTGAGGCTATTACATGTGCTGCAAAAGGATGATAATGAACATTTTCAAGAACAGAGTGTATACAACATTTCTGCAGCACTTCTACGTGATGACACCCATACCTGTCAGTGATCTTGGTACAGCCGTTCAGACTAAGCAGCTCAATGTTCCTGCAGTTCTGTGCAAAGGTCCTACAGAAAAAGGTGGATTCAGTCAAACTGCCTCTTCATTCAGACACTCCAAAGAGAATTTCCGTCAGGCTAAGTTGTCACCAAACTCACCTTAAGGCGCTGTCGCCCACACCCAGGCAGCCTCTAAGACTCAGCTTCCTAAGGAACCCCCCACATCGCTTTGAAATGTTTTCCACCACCCGGCCCTGTAAAAAAAAAAAAACAAACAATCAGTTCAGCCTACTGAGTTTGCTTGTACAGCTTGTTTTAGGAAAATTCAGAGTAAAGCAACACAAGAGTAAAGTAAATGGGAGGAAGGGTAATTCAAGTTTTGCTCACTTCAATGTCCCTCTGAAAATCAAAGAGGTCGATTCTCTGCCAGTTGCTGCCATCCAAAGCCAGGACATTCCAGGACTGAAAACAGCGAGGAAGAGACAAACATTTAGAGTTGTGATTATTTTCAAAGCATTATTTTTAAAAAAAACAAAAAAAACAACAAAAACACATTTACAGGAACTTACCCGAGAGACTTGGGCACAGCGACAGAGTGTCACCACATCCAGAAAGGAGAAGATTCTGGAAGACAGACAGGGATGCTTTAGAATCTGATTACTACTGCCAGCAGCTTCCTTTTTGCACTAAGCTGCCCTCAACTCAACGCTGCATGTGCTTCCCCTCACAGCAAAGACGCGAGTAAATCAGCTAATATCGTCTTTTGACATCAGGAGGGATGTTTGCCCAGTGTGCAGGAAAGATGTGGAAACTACAAATGCAGTAAAGTGTTTCAGTTGAAGCAGGGATGTAGTGAATTACAGTACTGTCTGCCAACCTCACAAATCAGGAGCACTGCCCCTGGCCAAGCAGCCGCAGCACAGCTAGCTTGTCTGGCAAGGACGAGGCTTGAGTTATGGCCTTCATTTTCTGTTTGCTGAGAGGCTTGTGATTTTTTTTTTGTTCGTTTTTTTACCGATTTAAATGTTTTATAGCCACAAGCAAGTCCTTATAATTACACTTATAGAATTAGGGGGAGCAACATGGGATGGGGAACTAGGGGGAAAATTTGCATCCTTATTGAGTTACTGAATATACCGTATATAGTGAGGGCGTTGGAGGTTGGTTTAAATCCAGAATTGCTCTTGTGTATGAAGATCTGCATGCCACCTATGTACTTTTGCAAAAGAGGTCACTCACCGTAGTAACAGCTCCTTGGGTAGCTTCTTATTGATGACCGCCTCGTCACTATTTGTGAACATCTGAAATAAAACAGAAGAGAATTATCAGTCCTGGCAGCCTGTCTTAATGAGATTTGGGCCCCTTCAATCTACTCACCTAACTCAATGACATCCAACACATAAGCAAAGATAAATGACCATAATCACATTAGCTGAGATGGATTCAGTGTCAGTTCTTGAGAAACAAAGGGTGACAGAAGATAAAAACAGCTCAAGACACAGAGTTTTGCGTCGTCTAAGCAAAATCAGTGATACAGGACTCGACTACTGAGCTGAGATGGCATTTGCTTTCATGTTATCTGTCATGAATACACACTCTTATTTGTTTACACTAATGAGTTTGCAATATCACCACTGAAATCAGCTATGATAAATCTTTCATGACTCACAGAAGTGTTCTAGCTTTTGCAAAAAGTTAATAGATTTCCACACAAATAAATGCATGCTGTGCAAGCACAAATACCAGGCGATAATCTACAGGGAAAAAATAAAAAACCTCAGTACACAAAGAGACAATAAATCAACATTTATTAAGATGAGAACACACACGCCCCCTCACTGTAGATGAAGGGTACCTATAATTTGTGGCAACTCTGCAAGATTGTGAAATGCAAGACAATAATGTTTGGGAGCATCCACGGATGAAGCAACATCTGCCTCATTTCATTTTCCCACCATAGACTTGGAAAAATAAATCTGAACCAGTGGAAGAGTAATTAAGGGTTTCAGTGTGCAAATGAAAAGTGCACACATTATTTACAGGACGTGAATCAGCAAGGGGTATAATGGTCATTATTTGCTTTTCTTGTCAGGAACAAACATGACACATCCATAATCTCAAATAAGTCATGCATTTGTTATCTGTAAATAAATAAATAAAAGGGGTAATGATTTATAAGTCCCAGAAGAGTACCATTTTGATTAAAAGGTGTCTATCCAGATCCATAAAATAGCTTTGGATTTTGAGGGACTTATAAACCCATTTATCAGCACAAAGAAAAAAACAACTGACATATCTGCCATTTAAAATTAATGCTTAGACCTTTGAAAAACCAGTCAGCCCTGGGTCAAAGCCTTTCTATGTCTCCCTGTTAAAAACACACAAACATCACACACATACACACACACACACACACACACACAGACATCTGTCTACACAAGGGCTGCCTGCCAGCGCAAATGTGTAAAATTTTGCAGGAGAAAGACGGGACAGACGTTCACCGCTTGGATTTGGGGCAAACAGACTGACAAGTCGCCTTCCAGAACGCTTGCTTCTGTCCAAATAATCCAGATTCATTTCCAAAGAGGCAGATGTGCATGGTCAACGGGCATACACTGTCCTCTTTTGTCATTTAACATAAAACGAACCTGATGCTCCATGAATGTGAGCATTATGTTTTCTCCACTGGTCAGCTAAAATCAGTGACGTAAGCCTGGCAGGAGGTGGCTGAGCTGTATCCTCAAGCTAGAGATCACAGTAAAACCCAAACAAAATGTTATTATATTTCACAAGATGAAGATCAGACTCCACACAGAACAAATTATCATTTGAAATAAATAAACTGACAAACTATTGGAAACTGAAAGAAAACAGAGCCAACCAGATAGACAACGTGATGGTGCGAATTTAAAGTGAAGTAGATTTTATCTCAGCAAGAATTTCTTAATTAATTTCTTCTTATATAATTAATCTTTACTTAGACACAATCCTTACAGAAAACAAACCCATTGTGTATACACTAGAAACAAAAGCCTTCAATAGATACAACAGGAGATCTGTATAGATGGTAAATATGTGCCTTTTGCAAGTTAATCTTCATTTTAATCTGTATTTACACAAATCATTTTAAAGAGCTACCCGTTTTCAACTGTTCAACATCTTGGTTCAGTGGAGTTAAAGATTATAACTGATTTACCACTTTGTATGCCACACGGTTTCACTAATTAGTTATTTCATTGGTGGAGAAACCTATGTATAACTGTGATGGCAGAGAGGCATAAAACAAAGTAGATGGGACAGTTGAATATTCTGGCATAAATTGGGTCAAGTTAAGGGAAAGTCTACTAAAATCCTCAGCATTAAATGCAATGAATGAAACTGTATGTGAACCGATACAATAATAACAATAAGAATAATTCTGGACTTGTATAAAAACAAGTATCTAGTTTACAAATGTTGATTATTTTTGTACCCCATTTTTGTTTTGAGATACACGTCTAGGACTCTGAGAGGGTCAGAAGTGTGAACCATATGGCCAAATACTACAGTAACATTACAAATCCAACCTCGATTTCAGTGAGCTTGACGTGTTATTAGTAAACTGGCTAACTTGTGCTGAAGTTTAAAGTTGTTACCCTTTTATTTTAAATGTGAATACAAGCTACAATCAGAATTTGTTAATATGGTGTAATTTTTAGTTTACTTTTCAGGTTGTTGTGGTTTTGGGGTTTTGTTGTGGTTCGATATAGAACAGTAAATCAATAAATACACTGAACTGTGAACTCAACACAACTTCCATCAATACATTTCAAAGTAAAACTCACTAACTGGGGCATTTCTGTCCCTAAGCTGTTTTTTGTCATTTTCCTTTGGTGCAAAGAAATTAAAATGTTACCAATACACCACAGATGCTAAAACTAATCATTTATCAGAATTTATATAAAATCCTCAAAATCCCAGAGTAGCTTACCACATAGTTTCATCTTAACCAACAGAAGTAAACCCATAAAAAGCTAGAAATAAATAAAAAGGTATATTAGTGATGTTGACCTTATGTTTTAGTAAGCACAAAAACTAGATACTAATATTTGAACATTGTGGTGAGAGCGATGAAACTTCTGGAACTCAAAGCATACTGGTTTTCATTTAAAGTCCAGAATGGTGCTGACTTCTTATGTATGGATGCACAATCGTTAGGAGTTTTGCTGTCAGGGTGCATTCATAAGAGCCTTGATTTAAATCCTAGAAAAATAGCTTGGAAAATCTGGTTTGTTCGGGAATTGTGAATGTGGAAACAAACTGATTCGGGATAAAAATGTGAGTCTCGGTCTGCTTCAAGAGGACCGAAGACAAGACATGGACTATAAAGCAAAGTGCATTAGGGGTTCAGCGCACACCATTGTGAGTAAACACGATTAAAACAAACGCGTATGGGATCAAAGGAGGTTCTGGATGGGAGAAATTGTTCGCAGTCAGACATCAAAGAACTCTGTAAAAGTTCTGATAAAAATATGGTCAGCCCAAAACCACTAGGATCTGATGCAGCTCCATATTTTGCCGTTATGTGGTAGAAACAGAAGGCATCCTGCAATAACCAATAGTTGAACGGGTTTTCATGTTTGTAGTGTTTCTTGTATTTTACTTCAGTAATTCTTGGTGCAGCGCCCCCTCTGGTGGTGAGGGGAATACATTCTTTAAAAGGTCTCTTTCGCTTGAGTAGTAAAAGCATATTCGGTCTGAGGAATGATGGAATTACCCACACCTCAAGTTTCTGCTGGGTGTTACAATGTAGATGTAAGTTACTGCTCCTTTGACTATAGCTTTTAATATGAAGTCAGATTGTTTCCAGAGCCCAAATATGAGTTCAGATAAAATAGTTTATTTAATTAAAGTAAATAAGCTTCCTAATTATTAAATTTAATTGGGAAACATACTGAAATGGTTAAATTCTTAAAATATTAGTGTAGCACATTTGAAGACTTGAGGTCTGTCAAAGTTTGGAATAATATATATATATATATTACTTTGAAAGCCGATTTAAGGCATTTCCGGTTTCCCCCTGCGCGAAATCGAGTTAGCTTAGCAGCTCCACCGCAGCTGTCGGGCCAGAAGGTAACGGCCTGAGTCTTCTGAGTCGTCAGCTGTTGCACCGTTAAAAATAAATAAAACCACACACAAATCCCACACTAGCTGGGGATTAAACAACATCTAGCCCCCAGGCTACACGGGCCAGTGTTACCGGCCGGATACATGGCATTGTGCTCATGATTTTACCCATATATAAGCTACGCGTGCGCTGCTAACACACAAAGTTTATGGCGATACTTCCGATCAACAACGTCGTAGCCTGTGTGTGTGTGTCCTGGAAGTCATTATGCTCTCAGCACAGGCGATGTTGTGGATTACGCTATAGTGGTGTGAGGTTATTAGTTTATATTTGAGTGCAATAGCGGGTACAGGTTTTAGTCACAACCGAGGCCCCCCCACCACCGCAGCGGCAGCCACATAAACAAATACAAATACCTCCGCCAAAAGCCGCACAAAAAAAATGACAGTTTAAAGCACGAGTTCAGTATAAAAACAACTACAACTCCAAAGTGAAGTCCACAAATTCGCTTTCTTCAATTACTGTGTTGTTTTCTTTCGGCGTGCTCCGTGGCCTCGTTGTCTTTGTTTTGACGGCGCAAAGGGGAAGGATAACATTTTAGCACAATTAAAAATCCTCAGTTTTGCTAATAACAGCACGTCAGGGTTGAAGGGAAAACATCGACGACTGTCCTTAACGAAATGACATGCCAGGCCTCGGCTGTATGTGGTCTGAACAAAACAACAGTGTTTGACCTAATCCCAAACACTGACTGCGGAAGCTGCATCAATAGCCTCAAAATAAGCGCAGCTTTGCAATAAATACAGCAACACTCATCGTGCAGGACCATACGCTGGCATTTTTAACAGCTTTGCTTAATGTGAGTCGATGACTGTCAGTTACTATACACGGTTAACTCACCTCAAACCGGCTCCGTGAAACACCATTTACTTCCTTCCCCATGTCGGACGCTGGTTACCGACTCAATGAATTCGGTGTGGGCGCAGTAAAATGCAGATACGGGCCCTCTCCTCGATTATCATGTCCTCTGTGTAGCTCCTGAAGTGCGATGTCGTTGTTTTACGGCCTGTAACAGAAAAAAGCAAGTCTTCTGGTTTCTGGTAAAATATGGGTTAGTGGCAACAGCCAGCCAATAAGCCACCTCTCTTCTTATCTACTCGGCTCGTCCTCACCTCCTCCTCCCCATGTAAAGCTTTATATCCATCCACACAATAGCCCGACGTGAATAGGATCTGGGAACCTAAAACTGAGCGGCTGCTACGTCTACATAATTTAGAAATTAATATTATTTTGTTGCTCTGACTAATGCATTGGCCAAACATAAAAACGACCGCATTACTTACTTGCTAACTGGTCCTTTAGCCAGAGCTTGTAGTGTGAGCCAAGTCCAGACTGAAGCAATATCAGTGTGGGGTGTCAACCTTTTAGCACGCATACGTAGCACAAATACCTGGCCTGACACGGCCCGGGGGCACATGTAGGTTAATATATATCACATAAAAGTAACATTTAATGATGTGCAAAACACAGAACCTACTTAGAAGATGATAACAGATGGTGATCATAGTTTTCCTTTAAACTATCTAAAATAATAAATATAGTAGATGCCTGTCTGTTATAGATTTAACACTTTATCTGTTACTGAATGAGAGCTAAAGAAACAGTGACGACATAACTTGTATGTTTGATGTTTATGTCATACTAACCATTTAAATACTTTTATCGAACATATTTACATAGAAGGCAACTTTGTTATTGCAGAGGAAACGCCACTTCCTCGTTTCTCAGTAACCACGCCCCAACTGACAAGCTTATCAAATCAGCAACGAGAACGGCTTTTCTATACAGTCTATGGTCTAACTACGTAACCATACTGAGAAACACATGCTTGACTACAGCTCTATGTCGTCTGGACGGAAACAAAAGTAGCTATTTTCTGGTTTCTAATTACTATTAAAAGTGTTAAACAAAATTCTACTGAAAATACAAAATTAAAATTGATAGTGTTAAAATTAACATTGACAAAAACTTTCTAATGATAATACAACTGAAATGACACAATTTATTATAGAACTGTTATAGAATTCTCCTAAAAATAATACTGTTTTATTAACATCACTAATGTTTATTAATATTGTTATGGTTAAGAGAAGAAAATGATACTTAGGCAGGGACGGTAATACCAACCATTGACCATGACTGAACAACACACATATCGTACACGAACTGATAGATAGTTGTTTTGTATTTCAAAGGAAGCTTCAACACATGCTATAATTGAGGATTGGTCCAGCCCATCCAATTAAAAAACAACCATTTTATCTCCTAAATTACAGCTGCCTAGCTTTTGACTGTATCCCTCCTCTGTTGTGGAAGCAGCTCCCAAACTGAGTGAGGAATGCGAAGTAGCTCTCTGCTTTTAAGACCAAGAATAAAACCTTCTATGAAAGACTTAATATTTAATACCAATATTTAATGCAAGACTTCTTTTAACATTGCCCTTTTGTGTTATTTAAGGTGGCTTTTTGTTAGTACAGCTATTTCTATTGTAATGTATTTTACAGGGAAGAAGTTGCACTTCTACTTGTAAATTCTTTGTAGAGTGCTAAACCTAAAATCCAACAATTACAAAAATAAAAAAGGGTTGCACATCTCAGTATCCAGATGAAGGAGAATAAAATACTCTTTCACCATCTTACCATCTTCATTGAGGTTCTGTGGAATTGAGAGGTTGAAGACATCAACAAGAGGAGGTGATCTTTTGAAGAAACTGGCCCATATAGATGTACTGGATATCTACACTAAATACTATGATGCCAAATGGACTTAATGAGGATTTCAGTCTTAGATGTTTTCTGGCCTGAGAATGTTAATTTTAGTGTTGCATTTCTAACAACAGTGATATGTAACTGAGAGTGGTTTGTATGATGTGATTAAGAGGATTGGAAATTGAATAATTAGTTGAAGTTGACACCTGTTTAAAATTTAGAGGTGTTGTATTTATTCTGCGATTGACCTTGTCAGAATTGAAGTTGAAATGCTTAAGTGTACTTTTATCTGTGATGTGAGCCAAATAAATGACTCAGTGTGAGTATTTTGTTCTTTTTTATCTGGATACTAAGAGGTGCAACCCTTTTTTTAAAGCTTGCAATTTATTTTATTGCTGTTTTACAGATTAATTTCATGTAGGAAACTAAAAACAGTATTAGTTTTTTTCCATTTATTTAATTTCCATGCTGAATTTTAAGTTTTAACTTAGATAAGAAATGCTCACTGGGTTGTAAATAAGCTTGCAGAGTTCAAATGATATTAAAATATTATCTTAGGCAATAAATGTATTTTTATGCATAATATCCATGAAGAACTGACACAACACACAGTTACTGATCTAGCAGCCTGAAGCAGCTGCTATAAAAATTGTCATTCTACTTAGTTATATATTAATCTTATCATACTCATAAAGGTTAATATACTTCTGTAAAAGGCATAGGCTTTGTTTATAGAATGTGTGGCTTTTGACCCCTTAAATAGCAGGCTAAGCTAAAGCAGCAAGTACCAGAGGAAAGGGCATTTAGCCTTTGCTTCCTGGCTTTACACGTTTTAATATATTCTATGACGACCAGGATATCTCTCTTATAAAGAAAACACATACTTTTGATATATTAATGTTCCCTCTCATTTTCTAGTGTGCACCACACATGCATTTTACTGTTTAACAGAAACTATTACAATATAAGCAATATAAAAAAGTAAGCATGTTCTATGTTTGATTAACAACAGCATCAAATCAAAACCAGTCCCAATTTCTCATCCACTCTAGAACTAAGCAACAACTGAAATCACATGTCATTTTTCAAACTTCATGGAAATCTAATAATTTATTCACTATTATGTTTTTTTTTTTTGTTTGTTTTGTCAATTATAATATTACAACACCCCCAACGCGTTTTATGAGCAATGTATTGCTCACATATGAACCTAAACATTGAAATGTAAACACTTTTCTTTGATGGGAACTAAATTTTATTTTCTGCCAGCAATGTGACCATTATTACACTTGATTAAGACCGTGAGGCTTTGAGCTTCAGTAACGTTTGCAGGTAATATTTACTTTTTTCAGAATAGCCTATAATCCAAACTGAACTTGCAACGACACAAGGTCTTGAAAGCAGATTTTGACAGGTATGTATAGCAGCTGCAACTTTAGCTTGTACTGTGTAATACACTCCATTTGTCTATACTGCTTTTGATTTATAAGAGTCGCTTTCATTAGTCTCACCACGACCAACACAAAACTAACTTTATGTAATATTTTGTTTATTATAATATTTTGCCCATGTTTTTCTATTTTTTAACACGTCATGTCATAATTCGATTTCGACTAAAAAGTTTCAACTAAGTTGAACAACTTAGTACATATCTCAGCATTTTTTGCGTCGCTATGGCGCCACCGTGCGTAAGGTAGGCGGGCTCTTTCTTGTGATAGGACGTTGCTAGGTTACACATAAGATTGACAGGACTCCTCTTTCCGGTTTCTCTTGATGTGCGCAGATTGCTAGTACAGGAGCCACAATGGCGTTTGTAGTCTTCTTCAGATAGGGCTGTGGATGATATTAAATCCACTAGCATCGCCCTAAATATAGGCCTGGTTGATTTCCAGAGCCATTGATAATAAACTGGAACATCTACTGCACACGAAAATACTATGATTTCTTATCAATATTGAGTTTCTAGGGGATAAAACTTACATTAAAGGGAACATGTAAATAGCACCTACCGGGTCAAGTTTTCATTTTGTTCGAGAAACGAGCGTCTCTTATTGAAGGCAATTGCTTGTTTCTGACAGCTAAGACCGTAATTCTGTGGAATAAAAACACCTTTACTTAACTTGGCACCGGACAAGGACAGCTTTCACAAGGGGACTTTTTCCTTTTTCACGAGTCTGCTTGCTAGCTGCCGAGCATTAGCTAGCTGTGCTAGCTACGCTGAGACGGAGACGACACCACAATGCTCAAATGTTTGGCTTGGACCTTTTTCATTCACTGACTGATTTAAAGTGTAAACTTTGTAGTACTGGAAAACCACTGTGGCTTTTTTCCTGCTTCGAAGAACCAAACCGGTGATCTAATGGAATGAATTGGCGCTAAGGAGGACTGGACGTGAGCGGCCTTGAGTGTTTATTTTGTGTGTTTTGGACCAGTTCCTGCTTTGCAACACTTGTTTTGACATTTGGAGTAAATGGTGTTTTTCGGTTCATGAATTTCCTGGATCACCGAGGCTCAGTTGCAGTGGAGGCACCGACGCCGGTGTAAGGTATGCCTGGTTCGGAACGACACCATGGGACCAAGAGGAAGCCAGATTCTAACAGCGGTGTGGCACGCCAGACCCAAGGCCCCATTCATACCTCTGCGGGAGACATGACGAGCAAAGACGTTAAGGTGCAGTTAAAATCTCCAATGTCATCATCTTCAAAACGCAAGCGACTTAAATCAGCTAAACATAACCGTGAATTTTCGGCTGCACAGGGACCCGAAGATTTTACCCTTGGAGATACGGCGCCTCCTGGTGTTAACACGGTGAAGCCTCTGGTGGAGTACGATGATATTAGCTCGGACTCGGACACTTTCTCGGACCCGCCGTCATCCAGGCCTTCTGAGAGGGGGGGCGGGGACCGATTGGAGCCCTCGCCAGACTACGACAAGGATGATATTGACAGAGAAGCTGATAGTAGAGAAAACAGGGGGCACAGACACTCCCGTAAAAAGTCAAAGGACCCTAATAAAGTTAGAGACTCTGGGAATGGCGAGCTTGGGTATAAGAAAAAGAGCAGCAAAGACCGTGAGAAAGGGAGCATTGTGAAGAGCAAGGAGAAGACCTCTTCATCAAGCTCCTCGTCCAAACGTCGGTTCCAGCAAGAGGGCGACACCAAACGTGGGGAGTTGATGCTCTCTTCCCAGGTACAGCCTACAGCCAGTGTAGGCAGCACTACTTCATCCACATCTTCATCTCGCAGTAAGGAGAGCAGTCGCTCAGGGAAGTCACGTAAAGACAGACAACAGCGCAGAGAAGGCCGTGGAGAGGGAAGCCGCAGTTCCTCTCAGAGGAGCCGGACAGATAGGGCCCACCACAAATCTTCCAAGAGCAACAAGTCAAGCCCTAAGGGCAAGTCTTCAAGTCGGGGAAGCCCACGTAGAAAAGGCACCAGCTCTGCTTTATCTCCCAGTCCCAGAAGAGGAGGTGGCAGTGAGAGTCCATTGGGGAGTAGCTATGGACAACAGGGCGATGACAGCTACTCTAGGCGGAAGATTGCCCAGCAAAGCCCGAGTCCCTATAGGGATATGTCTCGCCGCAGCAGGCAAAGATCGGACAGCCCATATGCCAGACACAGGTCCTCCAGCTTTGAGAGGGACAGCAGCCCCCATTTACGGAGGCGCTCCATCAGCCCCTATGGGATCCGTAGGTCCTCGAGCACTAGCCCAGTGTCGCGGTGAGTAAATCCAACCCTGGAAACTGTTGCTAAATGTGCTTAGAATTGGGAAAACTTACACATGTTTCAGTCACATGTTTACAAGGGAAATGCTTAATGTCAGAGGTTAAGCTGAATATTTTAGGTAGAAACAAAAAACAGAGACCAATCAGTCCAGCTTTTATAATAATTTATCAATCTGCATTGTGCTTTTCCAGTCTAGTAGACACATTGAATTGTCAGGTTCTGCAAAATGTTGAAAAGAATCATTCAGAATTGAAAACATTTTCCATAGTTGACCTTATACTGAGACTTGAGGGTGACAAAACGTAACTAAAGTAAGATTTTATAACCTTTAGGTCAGGAACCCCTTGTTTCTTGTAATTTTGGTGTGTTTTACATGTGTCATGAAATTATCAGAAACTTCAACTACGTTAATGGATGATGAAAAACAATAACACGTTTTTATATATTTTTTCTTTTCTACATTTTCACACAAAGCCTAACATAATTTGCATTTACCATTTTGTTTAAAGGAATATAAGTAATGGGTTTGAGTTAAAACAAGCCCAATGATAGTGGCCTGAAATATATTTTAATGAACTTGGCTTGATCTTCTCTTTAATCCACTGTAAACCATTGTATTAAAATGTTATTTTATTTTTTTTTTTTAACTCAGAGGGTCATTTTGTGTCTAGAATGTGATCAAGGATTATTTTAGTTTTTCAAGGAGGGAATAATTTCAGGAGACACAGCCTGTGCTTTTTTCTGTCATGACCTTTAAATGTGTGTTGCATTGTTTGACATTTGTCTAAATGCTTTTGCTTTATTTAGACGGTCAGCCCGCTCCAGAAGTCGCTCCCCATTGCACTACTCTTCGTCTCGTCGCTCTTCTTCCCGTTCCCGCAGCAAGAGGCATACCTCCTCTGGTGGAGGGGGGGCAAGCTCCCATAGTAGCCGGCCAGCTAGCCGCTCCCCTCCATCCTCTCGTTTGCCTCTCAACTCAAGCTTGGGAGCAGAGCTTAGTCGCAGAAAAAAGGAACGCCAGGCTGCTGAGGCGGCAGCTCGTGCCAATGCCACTGGTAGTGGGTCTCCTCTTCCAACAGCTCGCAAAGTTGCAAGCTCTACATCCTCACGGCCTGTTAAAGCTGAGACTCCACAGCTACAAAGAGACTCAACAGCAGCACTGGAAACTCAGCCCCCACCAACTGCACAGTTTCCCTCTAATGCTCCCAATGCTGAAGATCAAGTTACAGCACCTTTACCTTCCTCCTTTACCACTTCTCCTACACCACCTCCACCTGAGCCCTCTCCTCCTGTGCCACCCTGTTCAACCATCCAGGTGCCACCACCACCTCCTCCTCAGGCAGAAACAACTCTTCAGCCTCCTATGCATCCCACATCCCAGGCCAAATCACCAGCTTCAGTTCCTATGCGGAGCCCCGTCCGCCCGACACCATTTCACAAGACATCGACTTTACCCCCCCTGCCTTTACCGCCCGTACTGCTGGGAAACACCCCGGACAGGTTAGCAAACTCCTGACACTAACTTTATTTACATCACAATTCAAGAGAAGTGTAGGTCTGTAGATTCCTGTAATTCGCCTACAGAATTTTGGAGAATTTACCATAACAATGTAAATCTGTTAAAATAAACAGATATTTTTAATAAACTCAGATTTAGAACTCAATTGATGGAACGATGCATCTCTAACAGGAATTAGTTTATGAAATAGCCTGGACAAAGATGTTAAAGAGGCTAAATTTAATACTACTTTTAAATAGATGATTAAAATAAATGTACACTATAGATTCAGGGTTTTCTGTTTTGTTGTGATAGGTTAAATGAAGAGTGCCTTGGCAGCTACACTTGAGCAGTTAGCCAAATTTTATTAACTTTTCTTTTGTTTGCTTTTTGGAAAAATGGTTGTGTAAAAAAAAAAAACGGGGGCTGTTCTTAGATTTTTCTTTTATGCTCCTTTTCATTTTTGTAATTGGATTATCTTTTGTTTGCGTTTTGTTTCAAGAATGATTTAAATAACTCAACTTCGTTGAGAGTGGTAGGCAAGTTGAAAAGCTAGCTGCTGTTGTTTGGGGCTGTAATATCACTGTTGACGTGGAGCTATGTTTAGCATTTAAGTGCCTTTTCATTAAAAAAAATTTGTTATCTTTTTTTCATGTTAAAGGGAAATTATCACCCAGACAGAATATGTACTTTGCCATGACTCTGGCCATTGTCCAGTCCACCATCTCTGTCATCTTATTGGCTGAGTGAGCTACATGTGTACACTGCCTGTGCACTACTTTCTTCCAACTTGTGCTTTTACTGATGACTGATGACGACCAAAATGCTAAGCAAAGATTAGGCGACATCTGATATATTTTTACCCCAGGAGCAACATGTTATTTGGAGAGACTGTCACACTGTTCATAGATGACATCTGCAAAGCTCCTCTTAATAAAGGAAACATTTGGCGTTCTGTTCTACCACAACATATATGCAGGCAGTTTTTTTGTGCAATTTTATTAGCACATGTAGTATAGCTATAGACTCTGCTTTTCCTCATTAAAATTTTTTGTTTAAAATTGTGTTTTTGCTGTTTCAGTCCAAAGAAGTCCACCCCCCCTCAGAGGCTATCAAAAAAGGAAAAAGAACTTCGTAGCCGGCCGTCTCTCATCGACCTTCCTCTACCGCCCACCCTGCCTGGAGTGGACTCCTCACCTCCACAATCCCCTGGCCGCCAGCCTCCTCCAATGCCCCAAACAACCCTTAAGAAGAGACCAAAGTCAGATTCTCTTACTTTTCACCTACTTAATGCTGTTTTTGCCTTAATCCCATATTAACTCTTGCCTTTGTCATCTTTTTCATGCTTTGTAGGATTTGTTGCCCACGATATGGTGAGCGCAAACATAACCTGAGTGACTGGGGCAAGCGCTGTGTAGATAAATTTGATATAATTGGTATAATAGGGGAAGGTACCTATGGCCAGGTATATAAGGCAAAGGACAAAGACACTGGTAAGCACATATTATCTCAATGTTAGTCACTATAAAACTAATCTCAGTGTTTTTATATGAGAATTGTAGAGTTCAAATTATTGATACAACTTGCTCTTTCAAAACGCGTATTCTTCATCCTTGTCAGGTGAACTGGTTGCTTTGAAGAAAGTGCGTTTGGACAATGAAAAGGAGGGTTTCCCCATCACAGCCATCAGAGAGATCAAAATCTTACGGCAGTTAAAACACCGCAGCGTTGTCAACATGAAGGAAATTGTCACCGACAAGCAGGATGCACTTGACTTTAAAAAGGATAAAGGTAGGATCATCAGAAAAATGAAAAACTCAGCACAAAAACGTCTATTGTCAGTTTGAAACTGTCAGTCTTACATTCAGTGACGCATTGCAAATGTCTTTCAGCATCTGAGTTGATACTATCAACTTAAAGTACTTTCACAGGGTTTAAAAAAATTCTGGTACCATGCTGGATCTCTGGAAAAAGAAGACAATTGAATAACTGCTTGCTAATTCTGGCCATCGTCATGTAGAGAAAATTACTAACCAATCCAAAGTTTGGGGGGGGGGGGGGGGGGGGGCTTGGTAAATGATTCGTTCGGATCCATCTGCACTTTAGACCGATGCCAGACTGACCATAGGACAGAAGTGTTGGTAAATAGCTTGTAAACATAGACTAGGCTATGGTACTTCAGTTTGGTTGTCAGGGTGAAGGGTAAGTTTGAGAAGTCTGGAGAAGCTGTTGTAATCGATAAGGGACGAATTGATAATTTTTTTTTTTTAAATCACAAACACCCTCCCAAACACTTAAAGAACTAAGTGGTTTGGTGGTGGGTTTACAAAACGCAAATATTTTGGTTTCCTTGAGGTAACATATTTTCCAACGCACTCTGTCTTCTGGTGAGAATATGCTCACCTGTGTGTGCGTACCACTTGTCTGTGTGTTTGCTCTTAGGGGAGGAGGAGAATTGTAAACATGCAACCATGTACAGCAAGGATATCAAACTCCAGCCCTCGAGGGCAGCTGTCCTGCAGCTTTTGGTTATTTCCCTGCTCCAATACCAGATTAAAATCAAATGGCTCTCCAATAGCTTGTTCTCTCGTTCTGCGCAAAGGCCCATTATTTTCAGCCAGGTGTCTTAAAACAGGGAAGCATGTAAAACCTGCAGGACTGCAACCCATGGGGACCTGAGTTTGACATCTGTGATATAGAGTCAGAAATTACATGTTGTCATTTAAATAGGATCCAGCTGTTTAGTTTTTAAAATACAGGCACTGAGTGTGGATGGAAGAAATGGTCAGACGGCAGCCTGGGATTACTAAAGTTAGCTTCTGATTTGTCATGTACCATAAAGGGCAATTCCACTGCTTTTTTGGGGGGCCTTGACTACACTCAACCAGGTCCTGCTGGAAAACTATAAAACTTGGGATGTTCGAATCCGGGCTGAATTCTACAGAGCTTGGATATTTATTAACACACATTTTTTGATTTGTGAAACATTTAATCATGTGTAAACTTAATGTTAATTTAATGTGTAAACATCTAATTCCAAATTAAATGGCCATTCCAAATTAAACAACACATGGTTTATTCTAATTTTAAATCCGAATTGAATAATTCTTTGATCATGTTCATTCTGCTTTAAATTATTTCCGGTTGTTCTGCGCATGCTTTTGTTCCCTCGCCCTGATGACGGTGCAGTATCTCCCTCCAAAGTGAAGTAGTATGTTGTGTCGAGCTGTTGCTTCGAAACTATAATCAAAATCAAAGCAAAAATTGTTCTTATTATGCGGTCTTCCATGTTGTACACTTAAAGAAAAGAAGCAGGAACTATTTTGCTTATTTCCGGTAGATGTTAATACGTCATGTTCGTCCCCTGTCCAATCAGAACCCTTCTCAACCCCAGATCTTAAGCGGAATTGAATAAAGGTAATCAAACGTGTTTTCCATGTAAACCTCAATTCGGAATTACTATTTTAATTCTAGGATCAGAGGTTTAGGGGTGCTGAGCACCCAGACAGCTGCCTGGCCAGGCAAGAGATATTTCACTGTTTAATATATTTTAACATTATTTCATTCCCACATTTGTGAAAGAAAGCAAAACACTTTTTGGTAAAGTCTGTGACTAAATCAACAAATCTGATAGAGATTATTTAAATGTTGAGCCACAGCAAAAGAGGAATGGATTGAAACTTATCTTAACCCTAATTTCTGGGGGAAGACAACTCATTTTGGTACAGCGGCTCCTCAACATAGACATAAACAGTATGTATGTTTCTGGAGTAAAGCAGCTCCCTGTAGGAGTACCAAAAATATCAAAACTGGACTTTTTTTACTTTTATTTGAAATACAATGCACAACATGTAAAACACATTAACGGAAATTGACTCTTTCAATCTATGTATATAAAATAGAAATACATAATAAAATTACACTTAAAAAAAAAGAAAAAAAAGAAAAGTGACCTTGAAGTTGGCAAATCTGTTGATTACTTTTGATGTTTAACTCTCTCTCTGTGTCTCTTCATCTCTCTCCCTGGTCTGCTCTCTCTCGTCTCCCAGTGTGTCTCCCTGTTCTCTTCCTTGTATAGTAAAATTAAGCAAAAAGTAAAGCATATGGATAATTAATTAATGTAATAAAGATGTCCTGTTTAGAATTAAGTTCACTGATATAAGGTAATTGTACGTGTGCTTCTGGAAAGCATTTAATATGGGGCAACATATAACTTTGTGAATGGGATGCTGTTCTTTGTCAGTTTAACAGTTGCTGTTTTACGCTCCACTTTTCTGTTTTTTTTCCTGGTTCTTCCTGACCTTGCACTCTCTCCTCTCCTCCTCCTTTTCCATCTCTCCCTCTTTGGACTGACAATCATACACAAATAGATTTTATTTAAATAGATAAAAGAGTTACATAAATTTGAAAAAATTACAATCAAGAATACTAATAAAGTCCTCTCTCTGCTCCTCTCTCACTCTTTGTACTGTCAACCAAAAGGCAAATAACCGAACGATGTGTTTTATATCTAATAAGATAGATATAAACATTTATACATTGATTAGTCCTAATAGACAAACCAGTTAATCCTACACTCTTACCTGAACCTGTCTCTTTTTTTTTTTCAAAAAACAATCTTATGTCCATGATGAGGATACCTGTCTCACTGCACACACACGCAGACACACACACAACAGGAATTATAATGTTAATGGGCATCCAGTCAGTTAGCTAGTCAGTAGCACCTTGGCTTTAATAACACATGCACATGACACAACAGCTAGCTTCTGTCATTTCAGTTAAAACAGAAAAAAGTGGCGTTTCTTAGCCAGAAAAATGATGGTTAACAACATAAAGAGTAACCTAAGCTGAAATGTAGCAAATATGAGGACTGCTAATAATTATGATGTGTTGGTATTGCGTGGTAGAAGTTAAGAATTGTACCACATTTCGTGGTTTAAGCTACTTACACCACTACAGCATATCAGCCACTCAGGAAGGCAGCGCATCGCTCAGTACAGAGAGCTCAGAGTAGGTAGGTGGGCAGGATCAAACCATCTTTGAGACACGAGGGGTGCTGTATTTTTCTTGTTAAAATATTATGTTTCAATCAAGCACTGTATGGGTTTTACACTTTTCTAGTTTGTTTTAAAAAGTACATAAAAAAAGTATATATCTCAAATTTTAGGGGTGCTGGGATTCAATTTAGGGGTGCTTCAGCACCCCCCACAATGGGCTAGAAACGTCTATGTTCTGAAATGTTTAATTTTTCAAAATAATAATTACTTCCAAATTAAAAAACATCATGTAACCGTGGCCATTGTCAGAATAGTATACCCTTGGTTAATGCGCATGTGTAGCACAGAAAACTGCAAATCAATCAATTTAGGATCACTGACTGCTCAGAAATTATTGGCACTCAGTCAACTGTGAAGCCACAGGGAGTTAGTTTTGTGTGTTTTATTGCATAATACTCACACATTGCTCAAGTGCACCTGTTGTGACTAAACTTGAAGAGAAATGCACTTAAAAACTCAGATGAAGAGTATGAAACTGTTCTTATTTGTATTATACAATGTGTTCTGTATTTATTCTGTATTCATTCTACATATTATATATAATATATATATTATATATAAAATGTGTGTATGAGGTTGTAATGTCGTTTAAACTCGTATTGTAGTTTTGACATATTACCATCCAGCGCCTTCTCCCAAACTGCACGAGACTGAACATGATCCAGTTAGGCGGTTTGCACTCGCAGGCGCACTGCACCTGACACGCCCCCGGTGTGGATTGATGCGCCATGGAGGTCAGAACAAAAATATGGCGCACACGCACCTGGTGTAAATTAAGGCGGATTTATACTTGCGTGGCGTCTGCGTGCGGTCGTCTACGGCATAGCTGACGCTGGTGAGTTTGCTCTCGCACTCTAGCGTAGAGGCTTTGCGTCGTTTTGGTGTCATGTTACAGTTTCTCCTCCTAATCCGTAGGTGGCAGTAGGGATGGGATCGGCCGGTAAACTCACCAGGTTCTGCTTCGTATTTTCTGTTTTAAAAGCAATTCGATCAGCCTCTCATCAACTTGATCCATTGGTTATTGGTTTTAAAAACGGCAGTCAATCACAAATTCAGTGAGATGAAACACATATCCGGCAACATGTGATCCCAAATTGACCAATCACAAGGGAGAACCTCCATGTAACCGTCTGCATAGCAGGGATGCACGTCAGGTCTGGAAGAGGTGCACGTTGAGCCTCTGCGGAGCTACGCGGACCCTACGGCGGTGACGCAGACGCTGCGCGAGTATAAGTCCGCCTTCAGGCGTTAACCAACTGACAAGGCTATGGTATGCTGCTCTGATAATGTATGCCAAATCAAGGGAAAGCTGGCGAGATTATTGTAATCTAATTATTTAGGAAAACAAGCGTTTTTGAACATTGACTAATTAATATTGAATTGGCATGTGCTGCATTGTGATGAATTAATTAAATTAGTGAATCGGCTCACCCCTAATTACGAACGTGAGCTGCAGTCACATTGATCAAACCAGTGATACAGCTTGCTGCCCATGATATGGTGAGTGCACCAACACACTGCGCATTGTAGGATTAATTTGACACATTAGTTGTTCAGACAAATCTTGTGGGTCACTCTATTGGATAAATGAATAGGAGTGCAGTTAACTGTCCTCCATGATTTTATTTATACGCAGTAATTAGCTGTAGTACTGAGCCCTTTTTCTTTTAGTCTCAGCTGAATAAATCAGAAAATGTTTGAGCTATAACTGGAGTTTCTGCTGTGTCAGTTCATATATCAGCTAAATATGAAATATTACAGTAAAATGACATGTTATAAAAAAAATTAGGTCCATAATTTTTATGCATCTGTACAAGGAGTGGCATACTCAGGTTGCATGTGATTTAAAATGCACAGCTGAGATCTCGCATCACAAGTGGCATATACGTTTACTCCCATAATATGGTTATTACAGTCCAACAGGGTTGTTGGGTGTCAGCAACAAGGTAGAATTAAATTAAATGCATGTTAAATATGTTTAATTTTAGGTTATACATTAATTAGGAAATGATTGCTGCTCGTTTGTACTTTTTTCCCACCTCTGCAGAACATTTGTCAAGAACTAATGACAAAATAGACCGTTTTCAGTGACATCACATTGTTCATTTACGCCATCACGTTGGGTGGCAAAAAGCTAGCTGGGACCTGCTCCGCCGTGGAGTGACTATTGACTGTTTCTTATCAGGTATGGCGCTAGCAAACGTCACACTTTCCAAACCAGTACAGCACTTATGTAGTCCGGTCAGACAGGGATATTTTTTAAAAAACGTGTGCTTGTTGGTGCTCAAAATCTGTATGATTTTCCAAATTCCTGGTTAAAAAAACAACTCCAAAACATCCAGCGACGAAGATATACCTTACCTTTACAACTACCTAGTGAATCAACAGTCACACTTAACAGGGGCAGAATTAAAAGCATACAAGTCAGATTAGAGGCTTATAAAAATTTGTGGCAGGATGGGTATCTGACCTTCAGCTGTGGAAAGTGCTCCACACAAAGTATTTCCTTTTCATGTCAAAGCTGAGTAAGAAAACAGCAGACGCAGATAACGTCAGCGAGATGTAAAAATTAGGGATGTCTCTGATATGTTCAGGGTTTAACTTTACAATTCCTGAGAGAAAACATTCCTGTTTTAAGAGTGTTTCGTTTATTGAGACCACAAAGAAAAACACATGTCCAACTTTTTATTAACACTGAAAACTGCCGTCACCATGGTGATCCGTGGTGGGGGTTGAATTTGTCAAATATCCAACCAGTTTCACAGAGGTTGCGTTTACACTGTGAGAAACTTAAGAATGTTTTTATTTATTTGCTGCTTTACATAAAACATGACTTACATATAAACTTATCATTTGATTGTTCACCTGATTACACATGAATGTTTTTTGCTTCCATTGCTTGTTGCATGAACAAGAATATTTGTCAAGAATTAAACGAATGAGCAAGACCATTTTTAAAAAGTTTTTATTCATACTCTCCTCTTTTTTGCTTGCTGTTGTCTTTCAAACTTTTCCAGATCATCCCTTAAGCCTTCTTTTCTCAGAAGTGCAGAAATGCACGAAGATGGACGGGGTATAGGCTGGGGACAAAGGGTTGTTGTTAACCCAGGGCAGTGTTTTTCAATCCAAGTTCTGCATGTTTTAGACGTAACCCTACTTTAACACACTGGAATTAAATGAATGGCTCGTTAACGGGCTACAAAGAACTTGATGAGGAAATTTATTAATTTGAATCAGGTGTGTTTGAGTAGGACCACGTCTAAGAGATGCAGGCCAGTGGGTCCCGAGGACTTAGATTGAGAAACGCTGACCTAGGGGAAGATAAATTTAGCCTCAGTTACATGTCCGTTAACAACAGACTGTTGTGAAGTGTCTGGTCCCAGGATGCAATAACCTTAAACCACTGCAGTTTTTTTGTTTTTTTAAATATATATATATATATATATATATATATATATATATAAATAATTATATTCAAAATTAGAGCAGCCCACCACAAATAGACTTGGAAAGTGTACAAAACAAATTTTTTGATAAATCTAACACAGACAATTAAACTTTGATATACAAGGCACCAAACTATAAAAAGTAAACTTTGATATTCTGTATGTCAAAGTTTAATTTCTATAGTGTTGTCCCATGAGAAGATATAATGAAATATTAGCAACAATGTGAAGGGTGTACTCCTGTGAGATACTGTACCACAATTTTTTTTAATCATGAAAAACTGGCTGTAGCAGCCGAGCCAGTAGCAGTACGCCTGCTTTGTTTATCTTTTTGCCACCCACGAACGTCACCAACATGCAAGTCACATGATCAGTGACAAAAGCTGGGAATGCACGATGGTATGACAGATCATTTTTGTTTTAAAGTGGCACCTCCTTGCATTAGCAAACACTTTTTCTTCTCTGTAATGGAGTTGAGTTGGAGTTGCTGCTGTAAGTTAAAGGGAACAGCAGGAAGTTTGTGACAAAGTAATGTACACTGTACATGGAGGAAACTACAACACATTGTACTGTAGCTGGTAGTGTAGTTGTGATGCTTTCTTTGGAGTATTGACTGTACTTTCTTCCAGCTTAAAGATATTAGAAGTCTCGATAAATGTTCTCAGGAGAAAAAACAGCTGCAAAAGAACCTCCAGACTTGTGGTTCACATGTGTAAGCTTGTTTCTAAGTGTTCCTTCTGGTTTTAGGTGCTTTTTACTTGGTGTTTGAGTATATGGACCATGACCTGATGGGCCTTCTGGAGTCGGGCCTAGTCCAGTTCTCCCATGAGCATATCCGCAGCTTCATGCGCCAGCTGATGGAAGGTCTGGACTACTGCCATAAGAACAACTTCCTGCACAGAGACATCAAATGCTCCAACATACTGCTGAATAACAGGTAAGAAACTGAGGGGACAAGCAACTCTGTGTGAAGTGAGAACCATGAGATCTTTAACAGTGCAGTACCACTTTCTTAGATAGGTGCTAGAGCACCGTTTGAAATGAGTACCACCTTGAAAGGCACATAAAAAATTACACATGAATACAGTTTCGAAGTAGTTACCTGTAGCGTAGTCATCGCTGCACCCGAGGCCATCGCAGTAATTCTTACACTCTGCACCTTTGAGGTCTGGACTGAAAGGTTTGAGGTCTGTGGTGGAGAATCATTGTGTAAAAATGGCTTCTGCTCCCTGAACCATTTTTTCATCATTTCAACCCAGTGAATCTTTACCTTTTCAGATGTCCATGACATCAGGAAAAGTGTATTCAGGTGGTTAGCGGATCTGTCTTGTGATTTTGGGGCACATAATGTTGCTGAACCCAGACCTGATTAACTGAACCAACCCCATGTCATAACACCCTTACAGGCTTGAATGGTATGCAAAAGCGATGATGGGTGCACCACTTCATCTGCTGCTCCTCTTGTCCTGATGCATCCATCACTCTAGAACAGGGTAATAATAAGCTCAACAACCTTTTTCCACGGTCCAGTTTCTATCTTTATGCTCCCTAACAAATTAAAAATATACTTTTACTGACGGTATACAAACAATTCTTGGAAATTTCTTCACATTGTGTTGTGGAAACACTTCCTTTTACTGTTAAACATTTCTAAGAGTTCTGTTGGTTTTTTCTTTAATCTGATTTCACCTAATATTTAAGCAATCTCCAGTCACAGCCATTCAGGATTTTCTTCCAACCACATTTCTTCCTCAGAGATGGTCATTTCTTTAGTTGTTTTGTTTGCTTGATGCAGAATAGTTTGACTCTTTTAAAACAGAATAACCAAAAACCTGATTATAGCAAATAACCAGTAATACAAGCTGCAGTTTCCAGTGTATCAGTGCTCAACATATTTTACCTACTTTATCATTGATGTTTTACTTTTGTGCCTTTCATCCACTAATGTCAGTCAACATAAAAACAGCAGATACAAATTATTTTAATCCCTCTTAGTATCTTTTAAATGTTACTACAGCTTTAAATCCTGTCAGACAAGTTTATCTTTGGTCAAAATGTTTTTAAAAGTGCATAAACAGAATAGCCAGTTACTTATTAATGACAGCTGTGAGTGAGCAGCAAGTATAGTATACATGCAGAAGTTGTGCTAAACTAGCTGCTAAGCCTAATTTGCTAATTTGAAAGATGGTAAATCTGAGTTTTGCTTTGTGCTGAAGCTTTTAGAGCCACAAAGCAAAAATAAATACTTGATCTGGTGTTGAAATGAATTTCCTCAGCATGTATAAGAGCTACAGTTTGATACTTGCTGGGAATACTAGAACAGCACATAATCAAGACGGCCACCAGCTAAACCAGTTAACCTTGAAGTTAGTAACAAGTAGATCTTGTCAGATGTCTTTTTAGATAATGATGTTTGTATATTTGGTGCCTTGGCAATCAGACAGTTCTCCAAAAGCATTTGCTGCAAAAATGACTAAATGAAACCAAACAGAAAAATGTGTCTGTTTTTCTGTTTAGGGGTCAGATCAAACTGGCTGACTTTGGTTTGGCTCGACTTTACAATTCAGAGGAAAGGTAAGACAAGCGTTTTTGTAATGATATGTAATGTATAGACACGATATTTCTGTTTAGTGAATATTGGATCAGTTTTTATTGAGCGATTTAATATTTTTATGATAATTAAATGTATATTTAATAACTTTTTATCTTTTAAAATACAAAAACCTTCCAGTAGATGGCGCCATGTCTCAGCAACTACGCACCTTTCTGCTTGAACACATGGGTGCATAGATGCTGTATGAATGTGTACCATCTGTTCTTTTTCTTTCCTCACCACCAGTCGACCATACACTAATAAAGTAATCACACTATGGTACCGCCCCCCTGAGCTTCTGCTGGGTGAAGAGAGGTATTCCCCAGCCATTGATGTTTGGAGTTGTGGGTGAGTCTGAAATGGTGATGATGACGCGTCTTTCTATTCATTCACACTTAAACTTTTAAAAAGAAGTTCTTTTAACATTCTACTGTGCAATTGTTCTCATAAACCACAGTGTATTACTCATTAAACTCAAGTACATAGTGTGCTAAATCATTCATTTATTGCTTATTGACTGATTGGGAAACTATAAAATCCATTGAGTCCATCTGAATTTTGCTTTTTTAATACCCTTTGTGAGTCTGCTTTAGGTTTAAAATGTATACTGTAGTTATTTTAGGGATTTTTTTTATGGATAATTACAAAATAACGGATATTTTGAAAGTATTTTTTGTAATGTAAGCAGTAATGTATTTTAAGGCAATGGGATATTTTACAGTTACAGTGAATCTGTTTCTTTTCTAATCCGTGGTTATTGTTGGGACCAAGAAGCATATTCAGCTCAGTCAGACATAAGATCCTTCTCTTTCCTTTTCTTTAGTAAGCAGTGCAGTGTTGCCTAATATAGCTTGGTCCATTGTTTTTAATGTTTTTTTGTGTTTTAAAATTTAACAGCAACATTAAATCTGAGGCTTTACAACTAGATGTAAATTTGTGTTGAATTATCACATTCTTCTATAAAAACACATTCAGATCTTTTACTCATGTCCAAACCTCAGATAAACATGTTTTTTGTCTGAAAACTGTGTGGACGTTAACAGGCTTTCAGAAAGTGTAAGATTTACCAAACACAGCTAGGAATCACATGAGATGGTTATTCTTAAAAATATTCCTTTTAAATAAACTTAGTTGCATCACTGGCTCTGCATCCTGAGAAAAAGTCTTCCTTACTTTATTTGCCCACTGTTTTTTAATGACTCAGGTGTATTCTTGGAGAGCTCTTCACCAAGAAACCCATCTTCCAGGCTAACCAGGAACTTCTACAATTGGAGCTCATTAGGTGGGTTGCATTTCCCAAATACGTCAATAATTATTTACATAAGTGCACAAATAAGAAAGGTGATTATGCAGAACTTGTCTGTACAAAGAAAAAGTGCACTTTGCATAATGTCCCTATTGCAGAGAAACTGACTGAATCTGGAAATGTATGTTTTTGTTACACTATCAAGTTCAAGCAGATGATTTACAAAATGTGCACACAGTAAAGGCAAAGGAACCAGGATCTGCATCTCTCTGCAGTTCTTATTACACACCACAGGACACCCAGGAAACCACACCGAGACACAGCATGACTACATGGTCTTAATGGCAGTACCATGGAAGGTTAACATGTTCTTGGGTCAAGTTGTTTTCCTGAGTAACCTCAGGAAATGTAGCTTCTGTTAAGCCTTCTTGACTATCGTAGGGGCCATGTCCAAGAATTAGCTGGATTTATACTTGCGTATGGAAGGGGCTGCGCAGCTGACACTGGTGAAATATGCTCTCGCACTCGCACATAAGATAATGGCGTCCAGTCACAAGGGAGTACTTCAGCATAACGGTGCAGCAAGCATGGGTGCAGATGAGGTCTGGAAGAGGTGTGCGTCAAGCCTCTGCAGACCTGCCTGGAGCATAGAGCTGTGACGCCGTAATCAGCCTTGTGCAGACATCGTGCGAGTATAAATCCAACTTTAGAAAAACACCACCCTCTCTATGTCCATATTATTGACGATAGAAGGAGGTTGCAGGAGGTCCTGCTCATGATATTCACAACATCCAGGCCAGAATGTTGAGCATCACAAAACCCAGTCATATTAATCAGGTTACAATGTAATCTGAGGTCGCTCAAGTCTTGCAACTGAATTAACATCAAACACACACAGAAACAAAAGGCAGTACAGACTGCAAGATAAGTCATAAACACACTTATGTGTTGTAAGCTTTGAAGTTATTCACCATGAATTAAAAACATTGGGAAACTTGCATGTTTGTGTTTTTGGTTTTTCACATACTAATAAGACAGAAACAAACTACTTCAGAGCAGCGGGACATGCACCGCAGCAGCATGATGAAACATGGGAGACGTTTCTCCAACTATACTGAACTGTTCTACGTGATCTGAAGCATCTAATGGCTCGTTTGAATATGATGATTAAAAAGTGTGACACATCTGCTGATGATTGACAAAGCTGGAAAAAATACTGATTTCTTTAACTGGTCATCTGTTGCACCATTGTTATATACATAATGTCCATTGACTTGTGCTTAACCTTTTTTTTTTTCTTTGAACAGTCGTCTGTGTGGGAGCCCTTGTCCTGCAGTCTGGCCTGATGTCATCAAACTTCCCCTGTTCAACACCATGAAACCCAAAAAGCAGTACAGGCGGCGACTACGGGAGGAGTTTGCCTTGTATGTAGCCATGCAGTCATTTTCTAAAGTAGCTGTGATCCACCCTTGATCTGGTTCTACAGTGGAACTATCTCTTCCTTTCTGCACAGCTTGCCCACTCCTGCTCTGGACCTGCTGGATAGAATGCTGACCCTCGACCCTGCACGTCGCTGCACGTCAGAGCAAGCTCTCTTCAGTGACTTCCTCTGTGATGTAGAGCCCAACAAGATGCCGCCACCAGAGTCAGTAGCTGAAGCCCTCTGTCTGCACACTAACAGACTATCAAAGTACTGTGTAGAACAAATGAGGAAAATAAAGTATTCAGATATGTGATAGTATGTTAAAAAAAAAAAAGAAAAAATGGAGAACAGCTGTGTTTGCTTACAGGTTTCTGTCTCAGGTCTCAGTGTCTGCTTGTTTTCCTTCTGTTTCCAGTCTTCCTCACCATCAGGACTGTCATGAGCTGTGGAGTAAAAAGAGGAGGCGTGCACGTCAGAGTGGATTACCTGAGGATGTGACTGTGTCTAAAGTGCCACATAAAGATGCGACTGGGACTTCGGGCGGCGAGAACAGTCGTCCTCAAAGTAGTCCAACCGGAGCCCCCCCACCTCCCCCAGGAAAACCACCTTCCACAGCCAACTTAGAGAGTGAGTTGTCAGGTAACAGATGACATCTCACAAAGTTTTGTGAGATTTTTGCCAGAAACAAACCTTTTTGCTAGGGTTATTTTTAATGTATGAAATGTATTAATTAGACTAATACTCATGGAATGATGAACCAGAAAAAAAAATGTCCAGATTCCAGTATTTATTTATTTTTTCTTTTATATTTTTAACAGAACCTTGAAATTGTATTAATTTTACTCTTATTGTGATATTTGCTGTTGTATAAATTTTGTGCAGGCTTGGGAGTGTCTGCAGAGCAACTGAATCAAACAGAGTTGGCTGTGTTGCTGAACCTCCTCCAGGGACAGACTGACCTCAACCTCCCACAAGTGGCCCAGCTCCTCAACCTTTCCAATCCAGAGACTCTCAGCCAGTTGTTGTCAGCCCTCAGTGAGGCCTCTGACCACCAGGGGGCTTCAGAGGACCAAGCCCAGCCTGCTGCTGTCTCCCAGCCTCCAGAGCCACCTCCTGAACCCCAGGAGCCCTCACCCCCACCTGGAGAGCCACCTCTCAGCCAGGAAGACCAGGCCAACCTGCTTGCTTTAATTTTGGGGCAAATCATAAAACCACAAACTGAGGAGCAAGGAGATGAAAGCAATGGTGTTCAGTCAGAGGAGGCGCTTCCACGCAGTTCGTCCACTTCTACTACTGATTCCAAGGGCAAGTCTGGGTTTAGTCTTTAGAGGGCAAATAAAAAGAATAAAAGGGTCAGCTGGAAATCATAGGAATGTGGAAAGCAGAGCCAAACTGACTGAGTTTTAGTACCTAAGATTTCTATATACTCTTATAAAATTGAATAGATTTAGGCTACCTACTGAGATTTACAAATCACTAATGATCTAAATAAAAGGGGCTATTAGACTTCTCACATCTGCCCATCTTTTATCCTTGACACATACTCACCATCTTCCCCTTTCAGCGCCTGTTGTATTAAACAAAAATAAAAGGCAAAAGAAAAACTTGGTCAAATGTCTGAACTTTGACTGTCATGTGACCCTGGTAGAAAGTTTGGGGCACATGGGCGTCACTGGTGCATCACTGATGTACTCAATAAACCAGAGGACAGTTTAGTGTTTTTCATTTGAAAACATAAAAAAAAAAAAAAAAAAGAAAGATTCCCTGTGTTACTCCCACCTTTTCCTCTCTTTTCTTTCTCACAGTCTTTGTTTCTGTCCCATTTCCACATGTTTTCCTCCTCACTTCATTTTCATTATATAAAGGTGGTGTCATGGATTGGTCACAGGAGATGTTGCTTTAAACAGTCTGTAATGTCAGCCTTTTTATGAAGAAATAAATTATCAAGTGAAATAAATGTTTTGAATCTTTAGATCTCACATGCATGTGTTTTCTTTTACTTTGGTTTGTCACATTTTTGTTTTTTGTTCACTGTTCACTCTGGGTCAGGTTTTGGTTTATATGTAGTAACAAGCTAAACAGCTCTGCTGCTGATACTGGGATTGAAAAAGACCTGGTTAATTTATCCGACAACGCTGAAAGGCACAGCCTCGGTCTGTCTTGTACCACACTAGTTTTGGGAGGGTTAAAAAAAATAAAAACATCTGTGTGGGTGAGAAATTCTGTTCTGCCATTTAATTATAGTGATTTGAAGTCTATTACATAAGTATCCCTTGCTATCCTTCCCCCTATACATCCCACTTATTTCCTTTTTTTAAACACAGTTCCTTTATTTTTCTTTTGAATAAAGGCACTTGTTTAGGTGATGGGCACTAGATCTGTTGTACATTAATTTATACCTTTTTTTCTGCCTCTTTTTAGAGGAGAATGAAGAGTTTTATTTTCTAAATAATGACATCTCAGTGTTTAGTCATTCAACACTTGATTTATTTGTATTGAACAAGCACATGGTTATGTATTTGCTGTGGCCATTGTTTAAGGTTTAAATATTTTAAGCATTTATTGTAGCATATCTTCTTAGTCACTGGTTTGGCCAAGTAAACTTCCAAAAGTCAAAAGGATTTGAGCAGATTTTGATGTGACGAAGCACTTGAGTGCTGTGCCCTCCCTCTTGTGGTGAAGACGGGAAGTTGACATTGTAATTCTATGTCAGCCTTGTTTTAAAAAAAGTGGATTTGCTTTCTTTGAGTCCAGGTTAGGTGAACAAGTTTTAGAGAGGAAAAAAAAACATTTTTCCTTAATGTCTAATTCCTTGTGTTCTTTCTGTTTGACTTCATTAGATCCTGCATTGTCAAATAAGAAACAACTTGTGACCAACCAGGTGCCTCAGTGTGGTGAACAGCGTCCACCCTCTCCACCTGGACCCCCTCCATCAGCTCCTCTTTTTAGGAACCCCCAGCAGACTGGGTCAGAAACTCAGCCCAACCACGACATCAGCCCTGCTGTGGCAGCCGCCCTGCTGCAGCTCATCTCTCAGCAGGGCTCAGAAGCTGCACCCTCTCAGAAAACTGAAGACCCGGATATGGATGCTCCAGTCCAGGGACAGCCACCTCCACCATGGGTAGCTGACTCTCCACCTAAACCTTCAGCTGCAGCTGAGGCACCAGCAGGACTAGACACTGATACTCCTACCACTGCAGCACAGTTCCCTAAAGACCGGGACCTTCGTTTTTCCCACTGAGCAGCCAACTGACCCTCAGTCCACTGGTGAGGAAAAGTTTGATATCATGGCACAGCTCCAGTCACTGGCCTGAAGGAACAGGCAGCTGGAGAAAAAACACTTGAAACCCCCCCCAAGTGACTGGACCAGCGGCAGGTATAGAAAGTTGAATCCAAGATTTTGAAAATGAATGTTTAAATGGAAGAGATTTAGAGTTAATGTCACAAACATCTCAGCCATCTGAACAAACTGTTGGGTGTTTTGGTGGAAGTATTTTCAAAGAGGGATATATTGGTCCTTAAATAGTTAAATTAGGGACATTCACCACTTTCAAATCTGCTCATTCTTCATCAAAAGATCTGGAGTTGAATGAAATGAAGCTTTGGAGTTGAGTGCTATGCAGCTGACACTCAGTTCTAAAAGCAGCTTTGGCCTCTTATTTTTTTCTCCTGAATGAATGATTGTCATGTCCACTGCAGTGCCCACTTCTAACAAGGTTATCAGTGTTTGGAAAATGAAGTTTTATGTTCAACTTTACATGCTAGCTTCTGTTTTCGGCCTTACGTGATCGTTGTGATGCCAGCGACCCCCTGAATGATCTCAGCCTTGTGGGGAAGTGTGAGTTAAGTTCCTGGATTGTGTACATTTGCAGAACACTATATATATATATATATATATATATATATATATATATATATATATATATTATACACAAAGGCTGTTTAAGCCTTTGATATTCTGTCTCCAACCCAGCGGAACTATGACTGCCTACCTGAAGGTATTGCTTTCCTACATGCTACAAGCCTTTGTGTTGTACCAAGTCTGTAGCTCTCATCTTCAAGTCTTGAAAATGGATTAAGCCCCCACATAATACACATGCTGTCCACCTAGTTCAAAGTATAAAGCTAGAAACGTGCGCACAGACCTTTCCAGCTTTCCCTGGTGGTAACGTTTGTTTCGCCTTCGCCTCCCTGACAACTTTTGCAACCAAGGTGTTTTTTTTTTTTTTTGTTTTTTTTTTTAAATAATGGAGTTATTTTCTACATAATGCTTAAAAGAAATGATCAATGATTCAGTTTCCTTATTTCTTATTTAAAAAAAAAAAGGGAGGAGAAAAAAATTGCCTCACGTGACTGTAAAAAAAAAAGAGATTTTGTAATGTGCTTTCTTGGTTGAGTTCATTAAAGGAAATTATTCGACCAGCTGAAATGTTTCTTTGTAAAGCGGCCACTAGATGGTAGGCGTTAACTCGAGCTGGAGCACAATGTACAGGAAATCCACACAGACCTAATACAAAGAAGCTGAGAACTGCGGTGTGAATCAGGCCAAGTTTTCGGCTACGTGTGTGTGTGTGGGTTTTTTTATGACCTGACGTCTGTTAGTTCCTATTCAACAATCTATTTTGATGGAAACATCAAGGAATGAGAGTCATTGATATAAAAGAATGCGAAGAAAAAGAACTGAGCCTACAGAAGGGTAATCAGAAAAGAATACAAAACTTAAAGGTGCAATGTGTGACAAATTAAAGCTCTGACAGAAAAATAATATATCATTGAAGACTGTTTCTTTCAGTATCACTTTAGTGAAATATCTTGTTTTTAATTCTCTTAGAATGAACCATTTATAAATTCTTGCTGTGGGTCCACATACATGGCAGCTACCATATTTGTGCCACCATTTTTACTACGGTGTCTCTGAATAGACAAACAACTTTGCGTTAAGTCAGAAACCTTTGAGCTTAAAGACAACAGTACCTGCTTTTGAAAGCTAGCGCACACAAAGAAGATGGTTTGAATCCACATGCACATAAAAACATGTTGTCTGGACAAGTTTTGGCCACTGATGGCCACCATCCATTGACAACCGAGCTTGGCATTTGAAGTAATTTCTATGACTATTTTTTTACCACTAGATGTCAGTAATTCTTACATACTGTACCTTTAAAGTGTGTATATATATATATATATATATATATATATATATATTTATGATGGAAAAAATCTTGGAAAAAAATGAGTTTTAAAGTTTTATGAATAGAACTAAAACAGATGACCTCTGTCTTGGCTGATTGTAATCAGTGTTGCTGCAAAAGCTACTAAAATACTACTTTAAGGTTTTAGAATTTACATTGCATAAAGCATTATTAAAAAAGTCAAAAATGTGGTAAATTTCTGTGTCCTTTACAGATGGTGAAAAATTCATACCACGTTTATGTGTTGATTTCTTCACCACTTGGGCTGATCTCTTCATGAAGAACCTGACAGGTTGACAAGGATCATAAACTGGCAAAGACAGAAGCTTGCACGGTTCATGCAGACTGGCAGTGTGTGTGTGTGTGCTGGATTGGCTTCACGCATACCCCAACCAGTTCCTCACTTGGCAGGCTTACAGAGCCGCTTACCCCTCTGGCCCGACGAGCAGCTGAGCCCTCTGGGTGAGAGATCCTTTCAGAGTGGAGGCAGTGGGAGGCTCACCTGCCCTCTAGCACAGGCCCAGTGTGAATGAGATGAGACAGTGCTGCGTGTGTGCGTTCTGTCTGATGCCTCTGCCCATCGGGACTCCATATAATAGTGAATGTGCCCGCAGGGAGTTTCTACTGGAGAAGTAGTGGGCAATGCCAGCGCCAAGTCACAGAGACTAAACGAATAAATCAGGACTGAGGAGTGAAGCGAGGGAGGCGCGTGAGGCTGTGCCATCAATCAGAAAAGCTCCTTATGGGGGATGCCCATAAATGCGCCATGCTGCCAGTCTGAAGCACGTTTTCGCCATGACAGAGAAGATATGCTACAATGGTGGCATCCAAAATGGAGCCTCCATTTTGGATGCAGCCACTTCAATGTCAGTTGTGGTGATTTTGGTAGACTTCCAGACAAACAAAGTCCTTTTCAGGCAATTCATGCCACATTGTAATAACATTTTTCTTTTCCTGTGAAGCTTTCGAGGTCTAAAATTCTGCATCTAATCAGTGTCCTCAGTCAGATTGGGTGACTCTGAATGTCTCAGGTTCATGTACAAAAACCCTCTTGGAGAAATTATTCATAATTCTTGCTACAGCAAGTACCGTTAGGATCTCAGTTTGTATTAAATTTTGTTTGTTTTAATCTTGGCAGCAGGATGGTGGTAACTGGAGAGGAGGAGACAAGGCTGGTGGACAAGCCGAGTGGGCAGCCACTGACCCACTTCTTGAGGAACAATGTAAGACACATTGAAAAGTTTGAGACAACACATCATAAATTCAGCTTCTTTGTTTTGTATAAATTTCTAGATTTCACTTAAATCTATGAAACAGAGTTTACAAAGGCCTCTTAACTGACAAATAGTGCTAACTATTGTTAAACATTTATGAGGTATTGCATCTGTGTGTGGTGGCTTTCTTGTGTGTATAAATCTGGGCGGCTGTTGCATCTCTGAGCCACTCGCTGGTTTGATGTTGAGTTTGATGACAGAAGCTGTTTGATTAGTGTGTAAACTCTGAAGAAAAACACTCCAACATTTGGATGTCTAAGGGCTGATTAGAGTATAACTGCTCTTTCAGTGTATAAAAATTATTTTTAAAGTGTTTTCTAGCTACACATTTACACCTTTAAACACATAATGTTGAATTTTTGAAGACAAACAATTTAATCATGAATGCAGCTGATCAAATAGTGCTGTCTTCATCAGATCTTTGTCTTTTATCAAAGAAAATTGAATGTCAGCCATTTCCTTTATAGCTCCATCTTTATTTATGTGGTATTTCAAAAACCGATTGACTTTAATTTTTTCAGCAGTGATATATGCTTTACAGCTGCAACAGCATGCTTTATAGATGCCATAACACCATCTCCATTTCTTCTCAGTTTATAGTTTTCTGGGAAATTGCTGTCACACACACTCGTTATTTCTTGATTGCTTGACAGCAGAGACCCACCGAAGAGTTTTAGAGGGGTTTTGGATTGGATGTCAAATCACTGAGGCCAGATAATGAAACTTTAATTATTCGGAATCACATTCAATCCTTTGGCGTTCATTCAACACACACTTAAGTATTTGCTTTTTTTCCTGCTTCATTAGTGATCAATAAATACATAAAGAGAAGAAAACTCACAGGAAGATTGTGCTGACTTTTCAAAAAAAAGAAAATCTTTCTCTGACCTTTTTTTTTTGCAGTCCCCCCCCCCCAAAGACACATCATGCTCTCTGCATGATGCTGCACTTCTGCAAACCAAAGTATTTTCTCAAGGTCTCGCCATCTCATTACCAATTCAATTCAAAAAGGCTTGATCAGCACGGCAACATCATTGTCTCCTTCTGTCTGTATGTGTTGATGCTGCCACTTTAAGGGCAGAGGGGCTGCTGGGAAAGCAGTAAGAGAGGGGTGGGGGCGGGTGGAGGAGCGTAGGGGTGTGAGTGTGGAGGGGGTGGATGTGAAGCGGGGGGACGGGCCCTGCAGGACCATTTGTGCTGAAGCTCATTTGCGCAGCGACACTTAATTGGCTACAACAATTAATTAATGTGTTGGAAAGTTGGCACAAAAAGTTCATTTAAGAGGGTTTTAATAAGCAATTAGAGGAAAAGCAGCGAAGAGGGGGAATTACTGGAGAGGAAAGAGAAAAGCAGAGATGGAGTGAACGTCTGGCCACTAGGAGAGTGAACGCCCCACTGTATCTGGCTGCAGCGTGCCGTCTCTTTCCTTGACCCTTCACTTTTGAAGAGCAGATGAATGATTAGGACCAATTATAATGCCATCATATCTCTGTCTGATGCTCTTACTCCTGTTCTTAAGTGGACTTGAAACCCATGATGCCCTTATATTGTATACGTATCAACCCGGTGGCCCCTGCAGCCCCTCCCCTTCCTGCCTCTTGTCCCAGCGCCCAGTGTAAAATATCGCATGACTAATGAGTGGAGCAGGTTGGAATCCTGGGGAAGATGTCCTTGGAAGACGAATGCATTTTGAGCAGAATAATTAACTTAATTAACAAATTCACATGCATATTCATCAGCCTATTAATGTCTGCTCCGCGCTGCTTGATGAGCAATGCAATAATAACCGTTTCATTTGCATATTTGCGTTCACACTCACCCTTCTCAAAATAATTAAGAAAAGACACAGAGTGTAGGAAACTCTAAAGAGAAGCAAGTCACTCTGCCTCGTGCTGTGTCTTGCAGGTCTTTTCCATTTGCAGCAGATGTGCAAATTGCACTTTCAGAAATCTATCTATGGAGTGCAGCTCCATTTTGACTGAGACACCAGTTCACCTTAAAGACTTAAAATGTCTGTGACACTCTGTTTCGCTGCCTGCACCTCCAGCCTCCTTCCAAAAAAATCCCTGCATCTCCTTCTCTGCTTCCTCTCTTACTGCTGCAAACGCCATCTCTCCTTCCTGTTTTGGGTCTCTCTCTCGCTCCTGTTATTAATTAATCCATATCAGACTTGTCTTTAATTTATTTATTTCTTGCTTTTGAAGTTTGGCTTGTCTGCCTGTCAGTGTGTGTACATTTTGCTGGAGAACTTTGAAGCGTGTGCACCGGTTTGAAACCAAAGGAGCAGCTATCAGGGATCGAAGTAAACAAATAATTGTGGAGTGTTCATGTCCTTTTACTTCCTTGATTTCTGTTTGTTTTAAAGCCTTGTTGCATCTGTGTGGTTTCTTTCCACCCGGATTTGTGTCAAGGATGCTGCCTCTGTGTCTCTCAGCTACTGTCAGTATATGTGTGTACTTCCTGGGAGGCTGTAAGCATCTCAGGCTTTCATCTTAGTATGTGTATTTGTGTTAATGTCTTTGGATTCAACTTGTACTGTAACATTGATGCAACTTGTGTGTTTTTGCACACCCCTCTCTAATATGTCAGATGACAGTGATGTGAAAGAGATGTATTTAAACTGGTTGTGAGGTGAGTGTGTGAGTATATATCATTTGTTTTGTTTGTTTTCCTTTGGTAGGGGTTGTTGGGGGGTTATAGTGTTGGATTTGTGAAATCAAAAAAGTGTATGTGCATGACCAGCTTGTGCTCAGACAGCAGCAGTTTGCGGAGCAAGAATAGGGAGAGATGCCAAGTAAGTCCCTGGAGACAGATATAGGAGACAGAGAGAGAAGAAAGGGGAAATAAAAAGGATTTCACACACAGAAGGAGTCCCTTGCACAAAGAATACCAGTCTAGTTGTAGCCTATTGTAAAACAGAACACACAATTTTAAGATGGTTTATGATGTGGCTTGATGTGAAAAAATATGCCTTATATCTTTCATAATCTCTTTTTATATATTTATTTTTCATCTTTTATTACAGTCATTTATATATTTAAAAACCTTATTTACAATGTTGACCTTTTGTTTTAACCTTACAGTGGTTTTAGAAGGCAAGGACAAATCCAAATGTCTTCAGATTCAAATTTACAACTCAAGTTTTCATATATGGGTGCACAGGCTGAGTCAAATCTCTCACCTTTTTGCTTCCCTGTCCACTCTATCCCTCTCCCTCTCCTTCTCCTCTCTCCCAGCCTGGTGAGGTGACACCCTGTGTACAGTGTGACACTGAGCTATCACATCCCACTCGCTGCATCACACCTCTGCCCCCTGCTGGGCCAACCCTGTCACGGCACCCAGACGCCCAGCCAGGCGCCCTCCTCCGCAGGCAGTACGAAGCATCACTTTACATTCTGTCACGCAGTCAGTCCTCTCTGTTCTGTGAGGTTACTGTGTTTTTATCACTTTGTTTCTCACTTTGTCTCAGTTAATATATTTTTTTAATATCTCTTGCAGAAAGAATTAGATCACAATACTCACGAACTCATTGGCTTTTGACCTCTAATCGGTTATCTTAAATGTCATATTACACTAAGTATGGGGAGGAATAATAGGAAGCCAATTTAGAGAAAAATATGTATGAATAAAAAAAATAAAAAAAAAGTATTTTTTTTGCTCCCAATTTTGTCTTTTAAGTCTTGAGCGCATCTTAAGCTTCAAGTGAGTTTTGGCTGCAACTGAAAAAAGATTACCAGAAGCAACAGCATGCCAAATGTCTGACTTTTATTACTCCTGTAAGATTTTCTTTCTTTAATATCTCCTAATTCACATCTTAATAAACTGGATATGAGCCACACATTTTGACTTACACAGATGCTCTGGCATAAATTTGATAACCTTTACACACTCCTTTTTGGCTTCTGCTGCACAGGTTTGATGAATATTTAAGCAGTTGTTATAATTAAAAACAAGAAGTCAGGCTAAGCTGCCAGGAAGCAAAACTAAGAATAATTTATCATCTTTTTAAAGCTTTTAAATGTTACCCATAAAAGTTATCAAAAAAATAGGGGGGGGGGGGGGGGGGGGGACTATTTTTAATTTGGGAAAAAAAAAAAAAAAAAGTTCACAGCTTAGTTTTTCATAAAAAAATCAATAAGGGAAATAAATCATTTTTGCACATGGCATTTGCATTTTCTGTGGCAAATTGCTTTAGAGGCAGGAATTTGGCACCACAGGCCATCACAAAGCGACACACTTGACTCCACAGACCTGGTGGGTGTGATTGAAGAGAAGAACCATCCAGGCTCTAAACTGCAGCTTCATATTTTGCGGCAGTGCCACATGAAGACTCCATCGCTTGCTCGTTTACTGTACCTGTGTGTGCCTCTGAATCTGATCATCTCTACGCCTTCTGAGTCACAAGGTGTGTGTGTCCAGCCAGACAGTCCAGTGGCGAGTAGGGATGGAACGATTGAGATATAGAGCATTAGTTGGTGTCATGAGTAAATTAGAGGCCAGATCTGTTTTCTAATCAGAGCACAAGCACCGTGTTAGAGGAATTAGGGCGACAGCTGCTGGGAGCTTTTTACTCCTCTCTCTCTCAGCCAGAGACGGGCAGACCCCAGCTCAGGGACCACCTCTTTACCGCAGCCACCTGTCAACACCGGTGTGTATGTGCGTGTGCACATCCATGTTTCCATCCCCCATTTGACATGCACGCTCACATACATGTGTGCACGCATCTACTACCACACAAGCCAGCACACATGTTTGCACACAAACGCGCCGTCTGGTACACTGACCTCCCTCCATCTCTGAAATTAATGACAGTGCAGGTTCCATGCACACACAGCCGCTTACGGTGTGTTTATGTTTTCCGACAAGTGTGAAAGGCCCTTATGAGATATCAAATTTAGATAAGGTGGAGTGGTGGGCGGCATATGTCTGTTTACAATGAATCCCAGCAAAAGGCCTTAATGCTTCAACAAACAGCATGTCATTCATTCATTCATTCATTCATTCATTCATTCATTCATTCATCACATTAGCTTTGCATGCTAAGAGATGCACGAATCTGACGGGGACATTTCTGGCATTAAAAACAAATATTGCTAGTAACACTTAAGTGAAGACATCAAAGGTTAAAATTAAGTGTGATGGTATGAATTTATGTTAACAAAGATAAGGAAAAGAGGACAGCTCTCATTGGACGTTAAAAAAAAAGAGTCAGAATTGAATACCCTTCCAAATGTTTTTCATTACAGCACATGATAAGTGATGTTAGTGTGACAGCTGATTTTAAGGATGATTGATGATACTGGGGATGACTAAATGAATGTTGTGAGCCGCTTGCACTGATTTTACCCAGCAGAGTCTCTTGTGGGCTGGATTGTAGGAGGGTGAGAGGTGTAGGAGGTGGCATCGAGATTCGCACCGTGTCACACATTAGCTTCGGAAATGTCACCTTTTTTTTTTTCTTTTTGGTCCAGATCAGTTGAATTTTTAGTGTTTTCAGGTGATGAGAAAACAGATTTGGGATTTTTTTTTATGAGAATTGTTAGAATCAAGAAAAAAAAAAAGGCTCTAATTATTATTTCTGAGCAGGACCATTTTAAATCTAAAGACTTCATTCCTGATAGTCACTTTGTCTTTGATTTTCTTCTTTGTCTGCTTTTTCGTAATTCAGGGGACTTTTTTCCACCCCATGAGGCATGATGAAAACCTTTCTCCATTCCCTTATTGCCTTTACATGTCTCCTGAGTGTGGATTTTTGGATCTTTGAAATCCTATAGTATAAAATTCCCTTTAAGATGACACCCTTTGCATTCCTCAGTACCCCACTTTAATTTATTAATTTTTAGTTTTTGGTAGTTGAGGAAAACTATAAGCAAAATATTCCATTTTATCTGACAGATGGAGGCGTAAACTGTAGATTATGAAAGAACTATAATTACAGCCACAGATTTAAAAAGAACATTTAGATCTTTTTTTTAAAACTTCAACAATTATGCCAACCTTATTTTTAAACTGCAAATCATGTGCAGCATGCTCACTAGAGTTTCTGTTTCCAAAAATAACATTACACCCACCACTGTTACATCACACCAAACAGAACCTGACAGTCTAATAGACATTCAGCTATAAAACCAATAAATAAATTGGCCATCAACTTGCAACACAAATGCAAAGTGCTTTGTGTGAGCATGAAGTTAAAAAATCCAGCCTTACAGTTGGAAATCAAGAGGAGGAATTAGGAATTTGTAACACACGTATCACTCTCTAACTTCAGCTTAGGTGACATTCTTGTGGCTTTCAAGGCTAATTTGCTGTTGGCTGAAGTCTAATAGGAAAATACATGCACGTCTTCACACACGCATGCACACACATGCAGTTCTCTTGCTCTCGCACATCCCACACATGTGCGCCGCCACACAGTGTCATAAATAGACAGACAGTGCCAATCGGAGGCTTGGATGGGAGCCAACTTTGCAGCAGCTCAGTAGTTAAATTATTAACACCAACTGGGAGAGAGACAAAGAGAAGAGCGGATCAGGCTGCTCAGCAGAGAGGAGATCTGGAGAGGAAAAAAAGAGGAGGTGAATCGAGACGAGCTAAACATCAGAGGTGCTGAGTGAAGTGTGTAAAGACGGTGAGGAAGATGAGAGGAACTAAACAGCCACCTCAAAAAAACAAAACAAAACAAAAAAAACATTCTACTTGATTTTTTGTTTTCCTTTAGGGAAATTGGGCATTTGGGACAAACACTGAAAACAATAGGATTTTGGTGAGAAGAAGGTACAGAGATGGATGTTGAGGCTTTTCAAGGATGGCAGCAGAATACTAAGTCTGTACATCGATTTGTGTATTTAGCAGAGTGAGGGGAGGGGAAGAGAGCTGGAGAGAGATCTGGGGATATTGGTTCTGATCCAGAGAGTTAATGTTGCGCTCATTGATGGATAGAGTGCCAGGAATGAGGCTCCATACTCACACAAGATGGATGGAATACTGCTTCTTTTCTCTCTTTCCTATAGTTTGATGTGTCTCATCTTATTTAGCTTGCTTTTCCAAATCTAAAATGCGATCAGTTTTGCCACAAAGACACCTTTAGATTCTTAAAAGCAGCAGAAGCATATCTGCAGAGGTTTTACAACCTCTGCTGCAAATTCACTTAAATTGTGTCTTTTAAAAATACATCTAAATATTGAGTGCAGAGCTGTCATTTACAAACTGACTGATGATTCTTGTAACAGACAAGATTAGTGTTGATAATATTCTCTGATGGTGATAAATATTTGTTTACATTGGGATATATTTGGGATATCAGCAAATGATATAATACAAAAGATATGGCCACAATATGAGGCCTAGTCATAGTACCTGAGGTTCGTTTAGCATGTGTGCATATGTGTTATTTGTTTTTGTCTGCTTGGTTGTGTATGTGTGTGGGTGTGTTTGAGTGTAAATGCATGTTAAGCAAATAAGCATAAAATGCTTTTCTGTGCACGTGTGCACATGCTCAGGCAAAATGTGTTTTTTATTCACACATGGAACCAAAAGCTTGTCTACTTTATCTGTGAGGAGGCCCCCACTACCTCCACCACACACACACACCCACACATACAAACACCCACACACGCGCATACAAACACTTTCCCCAGCTTCCTTCTTTATGGCAGGGGCATCGGGGGGTGAAGTGATCTGTGCGAAAGCCTCCTGTTCTATGCGCCGCGCGGCTGAGGCAGAGGGGGATTGTGGGTAGCTGCTGTCTGCAGGGGTGGGGTGGGGTTGTGTGTGTGTGTGTGTGTTTGTGTGTGTGTGTGTGTGTATGTGTGGGGGGGTGTTATTGAGGAGGGGAGGGGTGGATGGGTTGCCGGGGCGGGCAGCAGCAGATGGCGTGCCACACTGTGAGGGCCGTCGGCTGGCATCCAGAGGAAGAGGGAGGGAGGGGAGGATGGAGGGTAGAGTTGGAGGTAGGGGGGTGGTACAGAGATTGGAGGGGCACCACTCCCAAAGTGCCAGCAGGCATCAGGAGAGAGACAGACAGAGGTGAGGGGCTTTGGTGGGAGGCAGGCTGGTAGACGAGCAGACTGGAGGGAACCCACAGACTCTGAGATTAGAGCTTAAGCAGGGCTTGGGAGCAGGATTTCATCGCTAATTGCATCCACTGAAGAAGAATCAAATTAACAGATTTGTCTTTAAACTCTAATTCACCAGTGACTTTTGACCTTTTCAACTTCCACACAGTGTCACTCAGTGCCCGCAACTGAGGGATTTTGCACTTCGGGCCAAACAGAGTTCCTCCTTTGGCATATTGTTGTCTGAGGATTGCCACCATTGTAGCATGAGGTTGGCATGAGGAGGGCATCGGGTTGGCATATGTACTGTGAGGAGTTGACACAGGGTCTGCTCTGATGTGACATAAGTTTGGCAGGCTTGACATCAAGGTGGCATAAGACTGGCAGAGGGGTTAGTGAGGGGTGCCGAGTAGATAGTGTCTGTCAAAGAGGTTACAGATGTACATTTAAATTCATACAACTATGACAATGGTGAACAAAGTCTATAAGTTCTACGTTTTTATGAAGATTCTCCATAAAAAAAATTATCACCCATGTACGTAAAGTTTAAAAAGTATTAGAAAATATAGCTAAGATGCTTGAAGTTTCCATTTTAAAGTCAGTTAAATAGTAAAAACAAAAATATATAAAATATAAATGCTAAAGGAGGATAAAAGCACCACACTGTCTTTGAGAAAACATACTTTTGGCCTCACAGCTGTTTATGTTGATGCTTTTGAAATTCTTACTCAGGAGATGGCACACAGGATCTAAATATTTTATTTCAAAAATCTGTCATTTCGCATTCATACGTGCACATGGCATGCTAACACTAACCCACATCTCTCACAGACTTCTTCAAATCTATACTAGAAAACTGTGCTAAATCCACTCAGGCTTATGCTTACCAGTTAGGACACACTCAGGCCATTCAAGATGACCTACTTGGTTTGTATGTTGCACTGCTGCCGCTGCAGACCTTGCTCTTAAGCTTGCATTTGATGAGGAGAAGCATTTATTGTTGTCTCAAGCCAGGGTGTCATGCATGATGTTTTTTTGATCAAAAGCATTGAACTTGAGTTGTAATTTAGGACGCCGTCCTGGGAGCTAAGGAGGCGTCGCAGCTTTTGGAGGTGAATGGGTCTGTTTCTGTATTCACTGTGAACGCTTCACATTACCTGCAAGTATTGTTGAAAATGAGTCTCTGTCTCCTTCTAATTAAGGTGCGGGTAACAACCAGCACCTTCAGCAGAGCATGCACATATGCAGACACACACACACAAACACAACAACAGACACACATATGCATCCGCACACACAAACATGCTTGAACACGTACACACCGAAATCACAACCCGCTGCTGCTACTACAGAGAAGGGCTGAACAGATGTTGAGGAATTTAAGATGCAAAAGGGAACTGGGACTCCCCACCTCCCCCTTCCCACACACACCCTTGCCCCACCTTGCTATTCCCCCCTTTTCGTATGCACATGCACTCACACAACCAGTTTTACACCCAGAAATCTACATATATCACACCTTAAACTTGAAGATAAATCTCTTTTGTCTCTTTTGATAGAGTGTGTGTGGATGGATGGTCACACATACACATTTATTCACAAGTGCATGCACAAAAGCAGACACAAACACACACACGTGTACATGCATTGTGGCCCACATCCCCCTCCAGGCTGGCCCTCCTCAAAAGGGGCACCATGTGGCACTCTATTCCCTCTGGCACGAGACACCGACTCTGCCAGCTCTACATTGTCCTCTGCCCACTAGAGAGCACGTGCCCAAACCGTGGATCCTCTTACTGCCTTTCCTTTTGTTTACCGTACACGAACTGAGATGGATGTCGTTTGCTTGCTTTAGGTCTCCAAAGTGCACCGAAACTTAAGATGAATGAGTGTGTGTTTGTGATGAAACACTGTTGGGAAATCTCACTCCCGTGCCTCATTGTCTGCTTTTGTGTCCCGCCAACTTTCCAACCTTCATCCAGCTGAAAAAGTAAAATTTATAGTAAGATGCTGGCATTGATGGCTCAGAGTTTGGATCTAGTTAAAGTGAAAGCCAAAATCTACACCCAAACTAAACAAGGAAACAAAAGCCTCTCGCTAAACTATGTGCATTGACATGTTAGTATTTTGGAGCCTTTATTTTTGTATTTTTGATGGAAACACATTGTAAAAAGCATATTGTATTAAATAAAACTTACAAACTAACCTAAAAATCTTAGATCATTATGTGTAGAAACCTGGAATGGATTTGATAGCTTTATAAACTCAATTTACAACGCTAAACAAGGAGCAAACAGTTTTGTACAGTGTACAAAAGTTTGGCTGTAAACCACTGGTGGTCTGGATTAATTGAGGCAAAAGTCATCAGTGCCTTAGAGAGAAAGTCAAATGAGTGATGCTGTGATTTTTCTCTCTCTTCCCTGGTTCCTCGGAGAGAAGCAGCTCTGTCCCTCCCTCCACCACACAGCTGCTCTGAGCAGAGAGGGGCTCCACGGGGCTCTGGGTAGCCTTAGCTCTGTGCTTGGGTGAGAATTAGCCAGCTTTAGTGCTCGCCTTGCCTGCTAATCCCTTAATCTGGCAATGCTGAGGAGGGAGGCTTTGGAGAAGAGATGGTGTGTCAATCCACGTCTTCACTTCTCTCTTGGCACACATGCAGACAGAAAACAGGAAAAGTTTGCAGCTGAGAGTTGTAAAGTGCCTTCATGAATGACGGCTTGTAATTGCTATATGATAGATGCCTCTCATAAAATTCAAAACATCAATTTAGCAATGCCAGATTTATTATAATGCATCAGTAAGAGTTTCAAATGAGCTGTATGTCGAACACATCCACATAATCACCTCTTAAACATGCAATAATTATTATTCGCTACTTGTTGGCATGAAATTATTTGTGAACACAACTAGTTAAACTATGTGTGAAGAGAGCTTGTAAACATCTACTGAGAGGTAACTATCTTTTTTTTATTTTTTTATTTTTATTTTTTTTTACTTTTACTTTGCTTTCTATGCACTTGTCAAAATTGTGAAACCCTCCCTATGGCAAGGATATCAACACTGCAACAATTATCATGACAGATGACGCCACTTTCGTCTGAGACTCCCACTGGGACTTCCACGGCATACTCTTTGCATCATATCCACTTTTCTCCAGCATCATTCCAATGTGTTTCCTGCTGTGAGGATGAATCTCCAGCTGTGATGTAGAAATGTTGAGAAAGAAACTGCAGAGAAATGCTCGGCGTAATTCTCTGACCACTCTCCAGAAATTATCCAGTGTTCATCTATAAAAATAATCCAAGTCTGTTAATGATGTGTAGCTCTTTGTTTGGTCTCATATCTATTCAGAAAGAAATAAAAATATTTTCTTAGTTTTCTAACGACCCACCATCTTCCTTTTGGATTTTGTAACTGTTGCTGTCTGCAGCTTAGACATGGCCAGGTCATCTTTTCAGGGTAATACTGCTAACTGATTTGTCAGTATAGTAAAATTATGTACTTTATTACAATCTTTGTTGAAGTATCTGAATTACAATATATTTGTATTTAATTATTAATACTGGTATATTTATGGAACAGTAATAGAAACTACTTCGTGAGTAAATTGTAGTGTATTTAGGGAAAGCAAACTGAATTTACATCTGGAAATTAATATTTGAAAGAGAAAGTTATTACAACTATCACCCTGAGAGATGAGTTACACCCATGGCAGGTCACCAGTCCACCCAAAACATCCACCCCAAGGCTAACACAGAGAGAAAATATACAATCAAGCAAGCTTTTATCCAAACCTCAATTTGAATTGGTACTCAGAATAAAAAGAAAGCAAGGAAAGACTAGTTAGAAAACAAAACTCTCACCATAAAATTAAATCAACGTTTTGCATTACAAAACAATGCTATAAATAAATAAAAAATGCATTTTTTTAACAGTGTACAATCACCCAGTCAATTAATTCAGTGTTAGAAATATTTTACCTTTTAGTTTAATCTTAGGTGTCATGCAGCAAATTCAACACAGATAAAAAGGAGGATGAAATACATCAGTAAGAACAGACCAGTTCAGATCAATGCTGTAATTGCTGGTAATAACAGACTTTTTTCTTTATTTTTTTTTTTTTTTTTTTTTTTTTTGCTGTTTCACATTTTACATTTTGGTGCATCTATTTACTTCAAGACTCAACTACACCCCTTCATATCATTAAAGACCAAACACACCAAAACCTTGGATTGTTTTCCCTCTCTTTAGGGATACTGGAATTGGATTTTGTTGTACTTTCTTTTCCTCTAAAAGTAAATACATGTACTTGTGTTTGCTGACACACAGTCATCTTTAATATTTGTAAATAATTGGTGTGTGGAGTTCAGTTCAGTATGAAGGTCAGCTATAATTCACAAATCTTTTTATTTGGATAACTAATCAATTATCAAGTGGGCACACTTGATCATTTGCTTGATTGCCTGACATAAAACTATCACTCATAGTGGTAGCCTCATCATCATTGTATATTCAAATAATTAGATCTCTGATAACGACCTGTTAATAACAAAGCATCCCAACATGTTTATATCATCATGAATGCAAAAACACAGAGGGAAATGATGAGGGGCAGCCTGGTTACTGATTGTGCAACCACACGGTAATGAATGGCTAATGTGCTGGTGCAGAGGAGACATTAATGCCATCCTAATTCCCTTTTGCTCAGAGCGAGGCACTCTGTCCTGAGCCTATTAATCTGAATCCTTTAAACCTTTAATCTGGGAATCTTTGACATGCACACAAACACACAAGCATGGATGCGGACAACCTGTCACTGCCTTGTAAAAGACATGTCTTACCTGTCTCTCTGCTTCTCTGTCTCAGAGACACATGTGACATATTGAGCGCCTGCAGCGAGATTCTTCCCCATGAGCGACATTCCAGAGCAGGCCGTCCCAGGGGAACATGAGAGTGGGGCCGGGTCGAGGTGGGGCTGGGAGGGGAGTGGGTAGGGCAGGGGGCTTGTTGATGCAAAAGCCTGGATGGATGGTTGGATAAATGTTATTCAGCTGCTCTTCATGGTCCTGATTAAATGTTGCAGTTGTGCAGCCAGACAAAATGACCTTAGAAATAGCCAAGGAGTGAGACTGAAGTTGGTCATTTGTTAGTTAAAATAATGCTCTTAAACCAAGATCACGTACTTACATGTTGCACATGTAGATAACAACCCCCCAAATCAAGAAAATGCAAATAAAATAAAGAATACTGCTTGCTATCTACAGGTTTCTTATGGACACAAACTATCTTTTTACATGATCACTGGAGCATTAAGAAACTTCTAGCTACTAAATACACAAAATCCTCACACATTAGTGTGTTTTAACTCTCCACTTAGGCCTTCTCTAAGTCTTTGTGATATCTGTTGTTTTGCCTTGTCATGGCTTTAACAGACATTGCATGCTTTTAGTTTAAAATGAAAGTATATTCACATTATAGCTGCTCTGAACCTTCTTTTTTCCCCTCACTGCAGCACATGCAGTTTTCTAGGTCTTTCCGCAATCAGTTGATGTTTCTCCTTAATTAAATCAGAATTGTGACTTTGTGTGCAGAGTTTAGACAGTGTGGGCTATGTGAGAGCCTTTTTGTCACATATTATCTGATCATTTTCCCTCTTTCTCCTCCGTTGTCCTCGCTCCTGTCCTCATCTTTTCTGCCTGCCGGTTAATATTTCATTTGCTTTGCCGTCTTAGCAGGCTGGTACATTAACCAGCGGTGCCAGTCGAGCTCTCTGCTTGTGGCTGGCTGTATAAAAATAAACACACTCTAGTTGTAATGAACAGATGTCACAGAATTTAAGCGTGCCCCCCTCCTCCCCCCCTCTTCCTCTTCCTCCTCACACACAAACACACTTAACCCTCCTCTCCCACCTCTCCCCGTCCTCCTCATTCTTGCTCACGCATAAAAGCGCGCATGCATGCGTGCACACACGGTATGCCTTAACACTCCTGCATTCACATGTACTGAGAAATAGCAAAGAAGATGAGAACTGTCGTTCACATGAGTGTGCAGTACAGGACTTTTTAAACGTGTAATCCCACGTGAGTTCTCCCTGGCAGCGGTTCACGCACGGAGGACATTGTGTTGCTCTGCTTGTCTCTGTCTCTATTTTCCCACTCTCTTCTCTCTCCCGCCCTCTCTGCCGGTCTATCTGTTAGTCTGACAGCAGGCTGACACTGTGGTCATTTTACAGACTATTTTCATGAGGTCCTCCCGTCCACTTCGCAGAACCAGCCTGTCATCCCACTGTTCCCGACGGGATCATCAGTACCCATTTTTGTGAGGAAGGAATGGGCACAAGTGTGTGTGTGTGTGTGTGTCCATCCCCTTTGTCACTCCCGCTCATTTTTCCCACTGAGCGCGTGCCAGCTCTCTGTGTTTTCTGGCTGACAGAGGGGAAGGAGAGACGATTGTTTTCTACCTACCCAGAGACCCTCCCCTGCCAAGGCTGGGATAAAATCCTTTCTATAGTGCTAACTCCTCACAGTCGGGCGTCTTACAACAAGATAGACACCATCACTACTCCGGGTGGGAGGGCGACACCACAATAAAAGTCAGTCTGATACACACATGTTTTTTTATACTCTGAAATAAAGAAATCCCAGATTTTTAAAAAAAAAATATTTTCTTAACAACATTTCAGAAGAAATATTTTACTTTAGGAATTATTTATCAATAAAAATATATTTTCATTAAATGTTGATTTAATTATTTTCGTCTGTCATTTATTTATTTCAAGATTAATTAAAGTCGTATAATAAAATGTGTATATTTTTAAGTTTAAATTATTTAATCTATTCTGTATACATGTTATTTACAGTATTTTTGCTTACTAATTTTTCCCAGCTAAAATTTAAATAAATTAACAAATAAAGAAATAATACATACACGAAGCTTTATATCTGACAATTAATCGCAATTAGAAATAGCTGCTTTAGATTTGGTTTGGAAAATCTATGGCAACAGGTTTGCACATAAAATAAGGGGGAGAAAAAAAGGAAAATATGCTGTCATGCTGCTGAATCAAGGTCAAGAGTAAGTTTAATTTAAATTTAGAAAATTTAAGGGATCCCATTCAATAAGTCAACACAGTTCACCATGTAATCGTCTGTTTCACGTGGGAATAAATGACATGCAGGCGGCTCAGTCGACTTATTTTTCAAAGTTTTTGAGGGGCTGGAAATATCAGGACGCTGATGGACAGCAGGTCATTTCTGCAGTGGCAGAGGAGGCGGGCAACGAGAGATTAAAGGTGACTGAAGGAGGCGACATGAAGGGATGAAGGAGAGAGATAAAAGGAAAAAGGGGAGAGGTGCGGAGGTCGTCCGGGGGGTGATCAGTGAGGTGGATGCTATGCCATCTGACAGGTCCAGCTGGGAGACTGCCCGCCCCCCAGCGCTGCAAACTGGTCAATATGGAGGCCAATTACTGCTGCCCATGTGACCAGGGCATCAGCCAACCCTATCATAACACACACGCACGCCCACACGCGCGTACACATGCCATCTGTGCAGACCAGCAACGACCCCCAAAGCCCCCCTCCTGATCCAGTTGCGTCCCCTCGTGCGCTACTTAACCTCCTAACCAGGGGCCAGCCACGCCCCGTCTCTGGACCTTCCGCTGCATACCGCAACTGGGCCTCAAAGAGGATGACGGAGAATGAGCGGACAGGCCAAGAAGAGTTTCTCTTCAAAATTAATTCTCTGTCTGAAGCTAAACAACATCTGGCACCACCACAACCCCGCCAAAACCTTACTGGCCTCTCGCCAAAGGCCTCAAACCTACCTGGCGCTCACCCGGATCTCCACCTCTGTCTTTTCACCACCCCCAGCGGTTATCCCCTGCCCCCTTTTTCTCCCAACCTCCTGCTCCCCTTCCTCCTCACTTCCTCCTGCTCCTCCCCAGAAGTCCTTGTTTCTCTCTTGGCAAAAAAAAAAAAAAAAAAAAAAAAAAAAACACAGCATCTTCTGCCCCACTGCCTGCACTCCGCCGTGACCCATTGTGTGATAACAAACAGATGTTGTGGAATTTCCAGTGAATGTAGTCAGCGACAGACCAGCTCTCCTTGTTTGGCTGTGTGTGAGTGTGTGTGTGTGACAGATAGTCTGGCAAAGAAGTCGACCCAAGTGTGTGTGATTGTTTCCTAATGCAGGTGCCAAAGTAGGAGCAAAAAATAAATTAATAAAATAATAATAAAATAAATGTAAAAAAAACGTTTTGTGTTTAAGCGCACACATATAAGCAATTGAAATACATATGCAATCTGTTTTTTGTGTTGCATTTTAAAGCTGTGTCCATTTCTACTGTCTCGTGACACAGATGGCAAATGCTCACAATCTCCCGACCAGATTATCTTCTCCCCTTTGCATCCCCTTTAAATGTTCTCTACCTGATATCTGCGTTTTGCTGAAATATTCAGTTATTATTTTAGCTCGACGTTAATTGGAATTCACACCAAGTACTTGTGACATTTTGATAATCGCACTATTGACTGTTATGTCGGACAAACACTCTTGATTTTTTTCCCCTATCAAGTTGAGTGAGAAAATGAGTGGGCATGAACATGATAATTTAAACAGCGAGATTCATTCACTCACTTTTCATCCCGAGTGGAGCACAGAGTGTCTGGAAGTTTTTTTTTTCCATCTTTTTCTTCTTCTTCTTGAGTCAGACTTTAAAAGCAACTTAGTCAATTTTTTCAGTCACAACTAAATTAAACAAATTAGCCGTTTAACATCTGTAGAAATGCGTAAAGTCGATGGTCAGGATGCACAATTTCCCAAACACCTGTGAATTCCTCCACAAATTGTATTACCTCTAAGTTCACATTATTTCATTATCTTTCTAGTTGGAACAAAAATGTTTTTCTTTTTTGAGGTTGTTGTACTTTTTTAATGGGGCGATATAAAGTTACACACTCTGGCAGACATATAGACCCCCCCCCCCCCCCTCCTTAAAGCTAAAAAATTTAGTCAACTGCTTGCAAATTTTAATCAAATTTAATCTCAAAGTCTGTGTTTTTTTGTACAATTTGGCTTCGCTGTGTGTCATTAGACTAAATTGATTCAAGGTTACCACACGCAAAGGCTGTTAACAACCACAGTTAGATTCCAAGGATGCGCAAGCCTTCTTTCAATGCACGAGCTCATGTACAACATAGCGTTTGAGAGAAATATGTAATCATGTGCCAACTCTTCACAAAAATGCCTTACTGCTGTGTATCTGCGTCTGTGTGTGTAGGGAAGGGCTACTCAGGGTAAGCACTCCCGTTTTTTTAAACGTCCTGGATAATGAACAGATGCTGCAAAAATTAGGAAAGAAACATCGACTCCTCCCAGCAGTGCAACTTTGGCCCGGTGAACTGCGGCGCACTGGCGCACTCACTCGGGTTGTCCTCCCCGGAGCTCCCGGTGCTGCTGCTGGGGAACATTAAGGGACTTGGCATGGCTCTCTTCCGTCAGTCTGCCAACCTCTCACTCTCTCACTCTCACCGGACTGTGGAGGAAGAGGAGGTGGTGGTTTAGTGATGGTGGTGCAGGGGAGGTTTGGGGAATATTTTGATAGATGCTCTCCCATTTCTGGCTGGCTTCACTTTTGGACCAGCTCCTCCAGAAATTCATGCAGTGTTTTTTTTTTTTTTTTTTCTTTTGCTGATAAGGCCAAAACGAATAGGGCCCTAAAACTTACATAAAAGTGAAACGGAAAACCCAGAACGGGCCTCAGAGCTTGCTTCCTACTGCTGATTCCCAAACCAGAGTCAGACTGGAAGTTTCACAGGTGTAAATGTCCAGCTAACACGTGTAATATATAAATGGAAGATAGGATAGTATTAAACCTACAGGTCTGGGACAACTTTTAAAAAGATATTGAGAAGAACACAAACATAGCCGTCAAACAAATGATCATTTGTATAATCTTATATAAAAGCAACAATCTTCTCTGTTTTTCCACATTGAACGTGTTTTATAGCTTTACATATTTGTTTTATGAAAACTGAGGATGGGTTCGTTTTTTTTTTTTCGTTTCCAAATACGCAAAATTATTTTTCTTTATCCCTTCCCAAATTCGCTGTTTTTAGGATCTACATATGTTATCTGTTAATTAAAATCTATGGTTTACTTATTATTTACTTGACCTTCAGTTTACATTTGTACTATTTTTTTGTTAGTTTGTTTAACTCAATCTAATTCAGATTTTTATTATTTTTTATTGGAAACCTCATGGCTTTTGGAAGGAAATCTTCCATATATATATATATATATATGAGTTAAGTCATTGCAGGTAATGATATTAATATCAGCATTTATATCGCTAACCACCACTTGCAACCAAAAGGCTGTGTGTGTCCTTGCAGAAAGCACACAGGACATTTTAGGGACCATATGGGTCCTGGGGCAGCGCTCCAAACGCAGCCAGGGTGGCAACGGCTGTCCCCTTTCACTGTGAGCGCGCTCGCGTGTGTGGACACTAGAAATATTAAAGATTGGTGCATTAAGTTATTGGTTATTTTTCTGTTCAGTTTTATTTAAATACACAGAATGAGCTGTTTGCCGCTTTGCAATCGGCTTCATCATTTATACCAGAAGTTGAAGTGTTACATGATCATATATCTATTTTTAAATCAAATACATATTTGATTTTTTTGTTAACACCAGAGGTGCATTGCGTTTTGGTGTAAAATAATTTCGATCATATAATTAAAAACAGCGTTAAATCTGCAGCGAAATCATCAGCAAAGTCCAGACTGCACGAGGCCGAAAGGAATTTAATAAAATAAAATAATAAAAGGCAGTTTGATTTCTGTGCATTTTAATTGCTAAAGATTTTTCCTTTTGCATGCGCAATGCATCGTTCTGGTCTGGAGCCAAAGGAAGCTACATAAAGATTTTGTCTTTTGAGATAAACTGTAAAATGAACAATCTCCTGATTGTGTGACTGAACACACCTCATAACCAAACGGGAGGTGAAGGAGCCATTCGTGGTACCGAAACAGGTTTCTTCCCTCTATCATATCATCCTGGCGACCAAGAAGGCCTACACGCTGAACGCTCGAGTCAACTTGTAGATTCTGGCTAATTCTGAATGTCCACTTAAAATTTACTGAATTTCCTGTGGTCAGTTCAGTCCAGAAACGACGCATTGGCACCGTTTCACTCCATCGGAAAAGGAAAGCAACACTGCTTTCTCCCTCCTGTCCTATTTTATAAGATAAAGGCCCCGAGGCTCTGAGTGGAGCTCCTGCAGGTTGTGGCACCAGGCCAGGTTAGAGCTGCGGGCTATTCTTATCTGATATACTTTGTCTTAAAGTTAAACTATTTAAGTTCTACGGACAAGTGATGGTAAATGTGCAGAAAATAACAGTAATAAAAAACCAAACCAAATAAAAATCCTTTTAAATGTTATTTTATTTGACCACACAGTTGGTTGAATACAAAGTTGAAAGACTTGATTTTTATGAAAAAAAAAAAAAAAAAAAAGATCAGCAACACAGGGTTTCTTTCATTTTCAGAGATTATAAACATTAATTACAAAAGGCAACACAATAAATACGTGCAATAATAATAATAATAATAATAATAATAATAATAATAATAATAATAATAATAATAATAGAATGGGAAATATTAAACAAAAATTGTACATCAAATTAAAATACAATGCAATTGCTTAATTAGAAGAGTATAGATAGATAAATAAATAAATAAATAAATAAATAAATAAATAAATAAATAAATAAATAAATAAATAAATAAATGTTTGATCTATCATACTTTAATCCTTTTTTATTTTTAAAGAAGTTGAACATTTTGGCCAGAATATTTTTGTCAATTGTTGGATGTTTACTCCAGTGTGTGTGTGTGTGTGTGTGTGTGTGTGTGTGTGTGTGTGTGTGTGTGTGTGTGTGTGTGTGTGTGTGTGGAGCAACAGCGCTCAGTGAGTAAACAGTGTCTTTCTGGACTTGCTGCCTCCTTTTGTGGTTTCGTTGGGTTTTGCATAGATGCTAAACGACTGATTCACTGGCAATCTCTTTATTCGAAAACACCCCAACTAGCCCATGTTTTTAAGAGTTCAGCATTTCCCTTTGTATTCCTTCTTTTTTTTTTTACAAGCATAGGCCTACGTAAATGTGATTTGCTTTTGCCCTTGTGTGTCTGTGTGTGTGTGTGTTTCTATTTCAAATTTCTCCAGAAAATCACCATCAATGTCAAGATAAGGCTGTAGCCAGTGATGTAGTGGGAACTGAACTGGTGAAACTTCCAAATGCAGACAACCACCAATACAAACACAAATCACACATGACAATATCAACAATTTCAAATCCCTTTGTCCTCATAGGTCATGATATGATTTGTCTATCAAATCCCCAAGAGATTTATACCACACTCAGATGATGGTTTGTTTTTATTGCGCAAAAAAAGATTATGGGTATAATGTAGTACCATCCACTACATCCCTGACTAAAGCAAAACATATTTCAAAACTGAACAGATAAGAAGAAGAAAAAAAACAAAACACAAAAACACTTGTGACAATGACTGAGAGATTTTTTTTCCAGAATTCCTGGCTGGTAGGCTTGTCCAAAAGTGTGCCATGGAGAGATTGTTGTTAGCAAGGGGACGCGCGATGTGGGTCTCTCTTAATTGTGAAAAAACGCATTCAGTTCATCATACACGGGGGCCCGGTCGTGGTGTAAGTGCATGTCATGGTAAGGCAGGACGTTTTCAGAGTGAATGCCGCTCCGGGTCCCTGAAGAGCCAAACACCAGGTTGTGAGTCCCGGTGGATCTGGAGCCAGGCAGGCCGGAGTAATGCATAGAGTAGTGGTATCCTTTCTCGTTGTCGGGGGACGCGGAGCCTTGGTGCTTCAGGGAAAAATTGCCATTGATGCACAGGGGTGGACTGAGAGGCCCTTCATACTCAGGGCTATTATACTCAGGGGATCCGCTCCCACCGTACAGTGAGTCGTAAGTCGAGCAGTAACCGTGCGTCCTCAGTGGATGCGAGTTCGAGCCCGGCTGGCAGTGGGGGCTGGACAGGCGCGCGCACTGGTATGGGTAAGAATGCATGGAGAAGGAGCCAGAGCCATACCTGCCCCCTTCCTGACACTGTTGCTCAGTGAGGAAGTTGCGGGAGTTCAGCTGCAAACATCCGGCCACCAGGTTGGTCGTGGGTTGGGAGAGTCCCTTGCACAAAGTCTGGACGTAGGACACAAGGTCGGGCCTTTTCCCAGAGCGCAGTATCTCCGACAAGGCCCAAATATAGTTTTTGGCCAGCCGCAGCGTCTCGATTTTCGAAAGTTTTTGCGTTTTAGAGTAGCAGGGCACCACTTTACGCAGATTGTCTAGCGCAGAGTTCAGGTCGTGCATGCGGGTTCGCTCTCTAGCGTTGGCTTTTATCCGCCGCATCCTGGAGCGCTCAATCCGGGCTTGGGTCATTTTGCGCTTCTTAGGGCCCCTTTTCTTAGGCCTCTCCCCCTCCGTATCCTCCCCATCATCCTCTTCCTCCACCTCGTCCTCCTCATCGTCTTCACCTGCGTGTTCGGAGTGCGTCCGACTGCCTCCTCTCAGATCTGAGGACTCCATGTCGTCCTGGGTGTCCTGGTCCTCATCTTTGATCTTGTTGTCGTCGCTGTCGCTGTCTTCCGCCCAGGCAGAATATTTTTGTACCTCTGGAAGCAGCGAAGGGTCACTGAAAAGCCTCGTCAACATTATTGTTCTGCAGAGGGAGAGAGAAAGAGAGAGAAAAAAATACAGACTCAGGCCACACATGGATTGTCATTATGGATATGGCTACATGACAGGGCTCGAACTACGCATTTCAATATCAGGAATATAGAAATATAATTTCCAGGTCACATAAATCAATGAATCGGTTTCGAAGTGTTTGCCCCACATCTCCCTTTAAAATTTCTTAAAAAGAAAAAGGAGATAGAAATTAGCTCTTTATCGTTTTTCGCTGAGTTACTAGACGGATAGCCATTTAATTCCCTGCCGTCACCCGTGTGCCCTGTCGCGTCCTCTCGCAGCGGGTCCCAGCGTCAGGAGCCACATTACAGGTCCCATGGGGGCCCCCACTTTCACTCCTCCTGACGCCCATATACTTCTGGCTGCATTCCAGCACTATTCATCCACACCGTGCACTTCTCATGAGAGAAGGCAAAGGGGATTTTATTTAATTGATAGACTGGAACTCCGTTAAAGTCTCACTGATCATTAAACGAGCTCAAGTTGTAAAAGAGCTTTGAGCACAATATATCTATATCTATCTATATATGTACACACACATATATATATATATGTATGTATATATATATATATATATATATATATGTAATCCTTTCATAAATTCTTAGGGAAATGTCTACATGAAAATTTCATTGATAATGCATCAATCCATCAATTTAGTCAATAACAGTAATTATATAATTTGTTGGCTGATTAATAAAAAATAATAAAAGTACAAAACTCCAAAAAGCAAATTATATCGAACCACTGCTACTTTTTAACAATGATCCATTAACAAAAAAAAAAAAAAAAAAAAAAAAAAAATCTGATTAAGAAAAATTAAAAAACAAAAATAATTTGATTATCCTACCACTTGATTAGTAGATTCAGGCCCATCACAGAAAAAAAATGCAGAGTCGAAGTGATCTTTGATACATTCAGTGAGCATCCACATGCAGGCTTTCTTCCCTACGTGCTTTACTTCCCAGCTATTATTATTATGGTGCAGACAGACTGGCAGCCCGTGGTAAGGTGGGCTGTGATGGTTGCTTAATTATCTCGGGGGTGTGCCAGGGGCAAAATCTAGTTTTTAAATCTCAGGCTCAGGAGGTTTGCTCAATTAGACGAAAAAAACACAACAACGTTTAATTAACAGAGCATGCAGCTTACATGAAATAGATTTCACACATAATTCAGTATGCACGAGTGCATGATTTCAAAGCACTTTTAGTCAGTGATAACCCTTTACAAATGGAAATCGCTTGTATCCATTTAGCTCTCGTTAAAAATAAAAACTCATGAGACGCGTCACGCAAGAAAGGAAAAAGCCCTCAATTCACTTATGTGGTTTTGAACAATGTTATTGCTACGAAGATTGCTAGAGATAAAACTAGACAAACAGAGATAAATCATGCTGCAGACTGCTTGTCACAGTCAGTGGCGTTGTCCCACCCTTTCATTTGCTCCTAGACTAAACGTGCAAATCTGCGACAAAAATCATCAATAAATCTCCCATTACGCTTCAGGACGTCCTTTGGATGAGACAGTGGAGCTGATCTTAAAAATCTCCCTCCGAAATTCCTATTTGTTGCACTCGTTGTCTATTGTTCCTCAAGGTCCAAAACGCAGGAAATATTTAAATCAAATCAATGTCCGATATGATCTATTTGCAGTGAGCGCGCCGCTAAGAGGGGCTACTCCAATCCGCGGGAATGCTTCCTCTAAATAATCCAGGGGAAGGAGAAATTGGGACAAGAAGGCGCACGCCTTTCGATTCGGGTTATTTGATCTTAGCTTTTTAAAATCCAGGTAGATTTGGATGTCAGAAGTTGAAGGGCAAGCGGAGGTGGAGAGAAAGAAAGAGAGCGAGCGAGAGAGAGCGAGAGAGAGAGAGAGAGAGAGAGAGAGAGAGAGAGAGAGAGAGAGAGAGAGAGAGAGAGAGAGAGAAGGAGAAGGAGAAGGTGAAGAGCTGCTTGAGGGAGCGCGCCCAATGATGTCCAATAAAACTGGCATAAAGAAATGTCACATTAATGCAGGGCGACATGATGAATTTAGTTAGAATGGGATCCAAAGTGTACCACCATGTTATATAAGCCAACATTCGGAAGAGTGTGCTTGTCGTGGATTGAAACGAAACTGCTAGAACAAAGTCAAACACTGAAGGCGATTTTATGTTAGATATCCACATGGATGTATGTCAATAGACTCCTCGAATGATCATGGATAGGCTATGTGTGCTTTAAATCAACACATCAAGCTGTTACAACTAGGGTAACAATGAACCTATGTTAATTTTTTTTTTTTTTTTAGTTTTCTCCTCCATTTTAGACTGGCACTTTCAGCATAGTATTTGATTATTTTTAGTATTATTTATACCTGTTCCAACTTACCTCGGCTCGCGCTCTTCGCAGTGGTTAGGAGGCGGAAAAGAAGAAAACCCAACGCGCTTTACTTTCAAACCATCTTCGGCGACGCACGGGCGAGCTCAGCACTGCTCTCTGTCAGCGTACAGGTGCAGGATGCGCGTGGTTGTCTTCGCTGCTGCTGATGGCTCCTTCAGTGCTTCTTCGTCTCTCCCGGCACGCGCACTCGAATAACTGCAGCCTGGGCCGTCTTGGCGTGTCTGTGTGTATATGTCCAAGGGAGTAAGTGAACATGTAAGAACGTGTGTGTGTGTGTATATGTATGTATGTATGTGTGTGTGTGTAAGTGCGCGTATGGCAACCGTGAGCTACCGGGGACGGGGTTACATACCAGCAACGGCTGTGATGCCAGCGCCCATATGGCTGGCACGTCACCGGCAAGAGCCATCACATGAGAGCCCGGTGATTGACATGCGCCCGCATTCGGAGAGATTTGCCCTCCCGGGGGAAGAGAGACGCACAGAGAGAAAGAGGGAAGGAGAGAGAGAGGAGGAGGAGGTGGAGGTGGTGGTGGTGGAGGAGGAGAAGGAGGAGGGCTTCGCCATCTGTCACCGCGGTAGCGCTCACACAGCCAGAAAAAAGGAGGAAAAACAGGAGAGAGAAGGAGAAAATAAAATGGAGGAACAACAAAACTCATCATTGTTGACCTGTGCTGCTGCTTCAAGACATGTAGGCCACTTTTTAAATCCAAATTTCTTATTCACCTGCCAAACTCACCAGTTAATGGCCAACAAATGATAGGGAAGCACAAATAACTGCACTCACAAAAAGGAAGATGCTATTAAAAGATGTAAATACAGACAAGTAAGCATGGCAAGGTCAATGTATAACATCACACATACTCATTCCCAGTAGAAGTAGGGATCAGCCTTTGAGTCTCCCACGAGGTATCTGAAATATGTTTAAGTGACTATACAGTAAATAAGCTTTGACCTGTGCCAGCCAATGCTGCTATTAAACCAATCTACACAAGCAATCCGTCATCCTCAGGTTTTAAATGTGGGAAAATATTCCAAAAGTACTGTAAGGCTGTTATAAAATTAAAGCAATTAACTCTTTACCAAGTGAACAGTGGGTAAACGGTTTGGTTTTGGTTTATCCTCCACCACATCTCTGGTTCATGCCTGAGTGGGAGTAGGGGGATGGGGATGCATTATAAGTGCATTAAGGCCTTGGAACAGAAGGCATATTGTTTATTTATTTACTTAATTGGATCAAATTATGCTTCCATGTATTCAGAGGAACGGCAACCAAAACCAATTGTGATTTGTTCTGACTCTTGCGGGCCTAACACAGAGCACAGATGACCCACTTGCAAGATCCTCCAATGAATCTGATTAAAACTTAATATTACATAGGCTAATCCTACACAGGGTGTTTGTGTGTATATGAAAATCAAGTGTTCGCTGGTTTCTGGGTTCGAGAGATGCTGCTTGTGTTTTCCACATGTGATGCTGAGTGAGGGGTGCCTGCAGGGTAGAGCATCAGAAAGGCGTACACAGGGAGAGTGTGAGACCCAGGTGTGCAGGCCCACTAGGGATGTATGACAAATGAGGAGGAATAGGGGTGTAGCAGGGGATGACAGGGAATTGATGCTGGTTTGAGCTGGCAGAGGTGCCCAGGATTTAGGAGGAGGCATGTTGGCACATGAGAGGCAGAGATACATAAATTCCTCGCCACCAGCATCCCCGGTCCCTCCAGTTTGTCTGATTTGCTGCATTGTGTCCATCCCAGCTCAGAGATCTCTCTATTTAGGAGGCATTAGTGAAGTTAATGTGGGAGAAATGAGCTTGATGACCACCAAGTCCAAGTTGGCACAAAGAGGCCCACCGGGTTGAGGGAACAGGGACAGGGAGGATGAGAAATGGCTGATAGAGGCTCATCATGTCCTTGGACCCAGAATCACCCCTATATCTCCTCCGCAGACGTGTCTCAGGGACTGTTTGGGAGGTTACAGGGTCATCTCTGGGGTCACCAAGAGTGTGGCAGCTGTGGGTAGGAAGCCGTGGTGCTGCACATTCACTAATGTGTCTCATTCCTTATGGGATTAGGGGACGATAACCTGGCACTACCCCAAGCCACGGTGGAGTGATTGTGTCAGCATGTGTGTGCAGAGGGGCATCAAGCTTCACCAGCAGCCAAAGTGGTGCCCTATTCTACCTCAGCTGCACTGTAGAATGAGGGGGGTTGTGAGAGGGGGTATTGCCTCTCAACAAGTTCCAAACAACCTTCAGCTCACCTTGCCAAAATAAATGCTAAATGTCAATAGCACGGCTTTAACCACCACTGGGCTCAAGGCGACTCCAATAAGGGCGGCTTTGATCTGATAACAAAACACTGGAGGAGAGCTTGTTTGGAATTGTGGTATTTTAGAGTGACCACTTGCTGTGCCTTTCCATAGACTGAAAACATGAAATCAAAATGCAAATCTAAAGCTCTTCCCCTTTAAAATATTAAATTCCCCATCACTCCTCTTCCTCCGTGGTCAAATGACACCCAGTAGTTTTTCAAAGTCATCAAGCCACACCTCTGCACCTTTGTCATCCCCCCCCCCCCCTCCCCTCTCCCTGTCAGACATGGGAGGTTTTGACCTGCACTTCACTTGTCTTCCTGGAAGAAGTGAAAACTTCTGCTGTCTCAGATATGAGATATGATACACACAGAAAAACACAGTCTACATACACACATGCACAGGGACCCTCCCACCTCCCTCTAGACTCCTGGACCCCATCTGCACTCTCCTCTCTCCAGCCCCCTAATTGCATATGCACAAATGCAAATGTATATTAATTAATTACTTGACTAATTAGTGCAGTGGTATTTTAGGGCGATAAATCAAGTGGAGATGGGGCCGAGGACGGCAGGGCAGGAGGAGGGCTGCATGGAGCATCCACAATGAACCCACACCGGAGGGAGTCTCCTACTCTACGAGTCTTGCATGGAGGATCTGCACAGCAGAGTTTTTGGAGAGAGATGTTGCTTAAAAATGCTGAAGAGGTGAATAAGTGAGGTGAGTGCTTCATGTTGTGGAAGGAGAGGTGTCAGAGGTAGAGAGGAGAAGAAATGAAGGCAGAGAGGTGACCTCTGCTCCTCCAACTGTGCTGGTTTCTGGCATGTTGCCAAGCTTGGGATGCTCATTGCATCTATTTTCACAAAGGGGGGAAGCAATAACTGGAGACTAAGACCACTTCTATTGATTCATATTTATATTCATACTGTAAACCTTGTACAATAGTTCAATGAGCAAAACAGCTGGCATTATTTACGCAGTGATACTGATGTGATAATTGTGGCATCTGCAACTGGGAGGTGAATAATCTGGCAGCCTTGATAAACTGTATCTGTCTACGTGTGTGTGGGTGTCTGAATGTGTGCCTGTAGGTGTGCCAGGCCCCCACCATAGGTACCCATGGAGATCTCCGGACTAAAATATTCATTCTTGTTTGCTGGCCCAGACAGTGTGGTCCTAATTGCAACATCAGAAAGCTCCACCTCTTCTTCTTGTCTGGCTTGGCTGCAGCAGAGACAAACCTCATCTGGGAGCAAGATGCTTCTGTAAGTATGTGTGTGCATTTATGTGTGTTTGTGTATGTGCACTTGTACATCCGTCCTCCTTTCAGGGGTTAGATGTGTGCTTGGCTCGCTCTTTTCCTCACTTTCTCATTCATCCACAAATGCACTAAAAACATTTCAAGAAGCAGTTCAGTCTCAGATTTGTTTCATTTGCAGTATGACACATTTTCAGTGTGTTTCAGCTCGCCTTCATGCCTCATTCTCCATATCTGTGACAGAGTTTGGTCAGCTGGTGATCTCTCAACATGTCAACGTGTCTATCTGTTGATTTGTCTGTCCACAGGGTGAGTGTGAGGCTCTGGAGTTTTTCATCAGTTCCAGTGCCAACCCTACCCCTTGCTTGGCCAAGCTGAACCATCTTGTGGGATTTTTGGCTTTTAATTATAGTAAGAGAGGATTAATTATGGCAGTGGAAACAAGGGGCCATGCATTATTGATGCTATGAGTGAAGGGCTGGAGGGGGTAGAGGGTGCTAATTAAATCACTGCCCTACTGCCATGTCCTCCTCTGTCTCTGCCTTCACCATGTCTTCCACCTGCTACATCTCCAGTAATCCACCCTACTTTTCTTCTCAATCATCTATATAAACAACCACAGAATATTTTTTCTCTTACACACTTGACTTCATTAGCTAACACTAAAATCTCCATGTAAAGTTTTAAAACTCTACGGCTATGCTCACCTTTTTCAATGATCTCCTGTCATACAGCGTTTACTTCATCCTCTCAGTCACTTTTCAGCTTATTTTCCTTCTGCTTCCATCCGTTTGCAGGGCTCTGCATCCATCTTGAGAATGGTTTATCCATCTAGTTAATGTCCTCTAATAATGACGTGTTAGATTTTACATTTCCATCCTAAATGAGAACCAAGTCTCAGTTTCAACCCTTGATAGCAAAGCTTTTTGCTTCAGTCAACATGGGGAGAGCTTTTAGCTGTCAAATGTGACAAAAGGCTGCCATCTGCTGGAATACAAGGTGCCATAGTTTTTTTTTTTTTTTTTTTTTTTGCAATCAATGTTGTAGTGTCTTTTTTCCTCATTGAGCTGCTATGAAAATCCAAAGCACATGCTCTTAAAAGATGCTTCTCAATTCTAAAAAAGACCAACTCTCATATTATGCCAACACAAGTTAGATTCATTCAGTAGAAAATGTAACACCATTTCTCTGTTATTGTGCTTACCTAATATAGTCAGATGAGCTAGAGGATTGTTGGATTAGACAACTTCCTTCCTTTTTCTTGTTAAATATGTTTCTTTTTCACATTTTGTTTTACCACCATTGCACAAAGAGCAGCGAATAAGGTGAAACTGAATTTTCTTTCCACCAAACTTCTTTTCATAAGCTGATCTCTGTACAGATCATTCCACTGCTTTTGCTTTGTTGGTCTGTGAAGAAAATTTCCAGCACTCACTGTTTCAGTCGTCTTAAGTTAGTGTGAAACATAACAAGAACATTTGTGAGCCAAAAACAAATCACCATGATTCTTTTGAATGTGTATTTCATTCTATTAAATAACATAGAGACATGAGCCATCAGACAACAGACATTTTATGCAGAACCCCCCCCCCTCCAAATAAAAAGAAAAAGAAAAGGTAAATTTTCATTTCAAAGCAGCAAAGATAGTCAATTGTATGTCTCTGGACTCATAAAGAAGGGAATATTGTGAGTGTGTGTGCACTAAGTGTGACTGTGAGAAGCAAAATGTCCAACGCTACTAGCATGAATTTTGGAATTAATTAACCAAAAATCAGAATATGTCAAATACAAAATTACCTTAACTTCTATAATACCATAAAAAACAAACAAACAAACAAAAAACAAACAAAATAAACAAACAAATACAAAACAAAACACAAAAAGCTGCATCAATGCATAAACATCCCAAAACGTAATTTAGCTGTACACTGTTTTCAACGTTGATATGAACAAATCTAAAGGCAGAAATACTTATTATTTAAATTAGCACTATGTAACTTTCTGTTCTTAAAAGTATGGGATTCTGACTCGTCACCACTGTTGCCATGCAACGTCCCCAAGCTGAGAAATTGCACTTCATAGCTATTTTCCCTTGGATGCTGCATCACTTTACAGCTGCATTTCGCTTTACGGCACTGTGTCACATGCCAGCATTTTCAATGCACACACTGGTTGATTCAGCAATAAAATTCTCATTTCATTCCCTCACTTATTGGAGGAAGCGAGGAAATGAAATGAGAAAGGGGCAGAGCAAGATACAAGAAAAGAGTCAACATTGTACAGACTTTCATTTGCTGGAAAGAGCTCAGAGAAGAGACAGGATGCAAAACGGAGGCTGAAGCAACTTTTGTAAGGGGCCCTTTGGTAAAAAAAACATCTGCCAGCGTTCAGTTGTGCAGCTTCTATTAATAATAACTCATGTCTCCATGTTATGTAATAGAATGAAATACACATTCAAAAGAATAATAGTGTTTTTTTTTTTACTTGGTTTTTAATTCAGGAAAATTACTTTTACTTTCAGTGTTCCACATTGTTGCCAAACTATTTTTATTATGTTGTTTCAAAGAGTTTTCCTCCTCATGCCCTGCAACTTCTGTCCCTTGTTTATTTCTTTATTTTTAATTGTCAAAAATCCTTTCTTTGTCATGCCTGTGATCCTGTGATTATATTTCCAGTTTCTCCATCTATGTTGTGCTTCATTAGAGGGCCTACACCAGATAAAAAAAAAAAACAAAAACTGACAATCTCCATTGTAATTTTCTGATTTATAACCTACTTTCAGGAGGTTTTGCACCACTTTCGGCCACAGCTTCCTCATGAATATACAGTGGGTTGGGGAAAAAAAAAAATGAAAACCTGATTCTTACATTAAACAAATTAAACAAAGAAAGACAATTCAGTTGAACTTGTAGGTGCATCAAAGGAAGGTATAATAATAATAATAATAATAATAATAATAATAATAATGTCTGTATGGACAAATAACTTGCAGTAATACCAGTAGACCAGCAGATGGCAAACATGCATCCACTATCAGCCACATTAAGCAGCATAAAGTTGGTGCTGAGGCTGCTGGGAGGTTCAGCTTCCCCAGGTGTACCTGTCTGTGGCTGTTCATGCAAAAACAACCTATTTATTGTCTGATGGTATGTTGCATAATTGAATGGAGGTGGATGAGTGAGGAGTCAAGTGAAGAGCTGACTAACAGGCTGTCGGTCTCTCTGTGCCCTTCTACATAATTACCGCGTTTCAATGGAACAAAGCTTCTCTGTGATCCAGATTAACGGAATATTTCAGCTTTTCTTGGAGATGTTTGTCCCTGGAATCCTCTGTGAATAAATCAGCTGTACCTGGCAGGTAGAAAGAAATTGGCTGAGTGGACTGTAATGACAGTATTTTTGTTGAATCTTATTTAGAACTTAACTTTTTTGTTCTTGTTTCTTTTATTTAAAATGTATACCCAGAATGCATCTGGTCTTTTTTGCTACTCAGGTATCATCCGTAAGTAGTGTGTGAAATGCTTTAATAACTAGAAGGTTTTTGTCAGCTCTCACTCCCCAGACTATCACATGGTACAAGATGCTCTCTGTTCAGGACAAGCTAGAATTACACACTTTTTTCCAGTCTGTGTTTGGAGCTGGCTTAGAGTGTCTCCAGTGTGTGTGTGTGTGTCTGAGGGAGTGTATAGTACACATGTCGTACGTTTTGTACAGCTTGTTCCTATTTGTTGCTGGAGTGATTATCAAGCTTGCTTTTCTCAGGCTGCAAGTGTGATCTATCTTCAGCAGGTTTTCCTTTTGTTTCTGCCAAAACAGTGATTTATTGATGTGGCTGAAACAAAATGTATAAACACAGCTAGGCGCAGTAAAAATAGAGGCAGAAACATGAGGGTCTGCATATAGATGGGTTGAGCATCTATCTGTGAATAGTAAGCATCACAAGAGCAAGTGACATATCCAACTTAATTAGAGGTAGAAACAAACAAACAAACACGTCCCCAGGGGTATTCAGACCAACAAACACATTGCAGGTGGACTTGAAGTTGTTATGTAACAGTGCAGCCTAAAATAGCAGATCAAATATTAACAAATCAACCAAAAAGCACAGAATTAGGTCATTTCACATGTCAAGATCAGATACTGTTTGTTAATCTCTTCATGTGAGACAAAAAGGGGGGGAAAAAAATCATAAACTGAGAAATATCCATTTGATTTCTAATTAGAGCAATTTGTACTTGTCAGTGTGTCAGCAGTGTGGAGTAATTTAGTTAATATGACAGACGGCCGAGGGATTTTACAATGCCTGGCTGCTCTGACATGTTTGTGTAATAGATTTGAAAGCTTACCTGACAATTTGCGTCTCTTGTAATCCATACAGCCAAAAGTGTGTGTGTGTGTGTGTGTGTGTGTAACATTTGATACATTTTACACTGTTTGTTGCTTGTCAGAGTTTCAGAGAGCAGATGACGGGGCAGAGCAGAGGGGTAAATATTGTTGGATTTGCCCAAAAACAGAATGTGTTGTCTGAAATGTAAAAAATCTGATTTACTGGTGGCCTAAATCTGATTTTCTGGAGCTGTAATCCAGCCGGTATGTATTATGCATCATGATGTCTCTGTTCTCACTCAACCTTTAGTAAAAAGATTGAGTGATGTTTGTATAGTTAACTCAATTATGTTTTAATGTATAAAATGTCTTACTTTAAAACAAGATAACAGAATATAGCTTACTTTTTTTTATTATTGTTATTACAAATTGCTTGTAGGTTCTCATGCCATATTTGTTCACTGAACCCCCTTTTGTTTATTTTTACCCCTATTATGCAGTTTCAGCTGATCATTCCTATTATCTGTATTGTGGTTGTTTTGCCACTTGGTTTTTCAGTCTGTGTCTGTTGCTTGGTCTTTTTTTTTTCTTATCTTAGCTTTTCACATCTTGGTTTGCTCACTGGGGTCTACACACCACACTCTACAGTACTAATTAAATTATTCTAATGAAGCTAGACAGAATATATTCCGCAGTGAAAACTAAATTGTTCACTGGAAATAAACAAAACTGCCTGCTGTTACATTCAGGGTCAGCTGGGACATTAAGCTTCTTCACATAATCATAAAATAGATTTCTTTCTTTGAAGCTTTCCTTTTAATGTTTTAATGTTTTAAGATCTTAATGATTTTTATATACTATAAAGTTACTCTCTAAAAAGTTATAACATTTATGAACAAAGAAGAGGACAGGGCCATGATACAGGGATGTGGCTGTCTGAAGCCTCCTTTCAGATTTAGCATTTTTATTTCTGGTCACAGCACTGTTTTATATCTTGGTTACAGTTTCATCCCAGAAATATCTGATATCACAAATCACAATTCCTGTGATAGAACATGACTTGGTTCATGAATAAAAAATGTCATGTACTTAATAGGCATTCATGCAAATGTATTGTTAGTGCAGTGGATAGTTTTCATGCAAATTTATGTTGACTATGAATGGAAGATATGCAAAGATAACAAATATCTGAAAAGAAGAAAAACTGCTATTCACATACAAATCTTCTGATGAATCTAGTTCTAATGAGTCTTTAAAATAAACTAACATCTTAATCACAAACAACAGTGTGGTTCACTTGAGTAAAATGCAGTGTGAACGCAAACTAAACCAAAGGTGTGAAGATTTTCTGATTTCCCCATGAACAATGTCCTCCTGACTGGTGTAAAACTAAATGCTGTTATTTAATTAACATTTTCTTAACCGTAGTCACAAAAATAATTTGGGTCAAAAAAATTACTTTCTTACCTCAAACTGATATTTTCCTCCATAAATTTTGCTGTGTATACCTCAAGGCAATACTTTTACACATGCAGACTAAGTACTGAACTGAACATGTGCAGAGTGTATTAGATGATTCGTAACTTTTCCCTGATTGGAGCAATTGCAAGTGTTACAACTGTCCCCGGTCTCCCCTAAATTTATTCAGTGCTGAAGCAACAATTGTAATTCAGAGGCAGGATGCTCAGAAAAGAATACTTGAAAGAAGTTTTTTTTTAAAGAATTTGAAGAAAGAAAAACAGATTGCCAGTAAAATTATCATTGCCTTATTGTTTGACAAATATCACTCGATCTCTAGCTCCATTAAATGCTAGTTTTCTGAGGCTTGTAGTAAGCTGAACTCTTACATAGAGCCTATTACACATTCCTAATGAAAAATTGCGCAATTCTTGCTGATCACACTACAAGTTATGCAACCAGTGTGGATCAAAATCAAATAGCAGTGAGTGGCTGAAAAGGGTTTAATCTATTCAGACATTCAGCAGCTACTTTGTTTGTATTTTGTCTGAAAAATGTCAAGCTTTTCATATACCAATGGCAAAAATGAGCTGCTGTTTGCAGGCTTGTAGAGGTCCTTTGGACAGGAAGGGCTTTGTTTAGTCAAGTACTCTTGAAAAATCAACCCCCTCATTTACTCCTGCATGCAAACACTGAAAGAAATAACATCATTGTATGTTTGGCTTGCTCTAACCGGCGGGATAAACATTCAGATGACTCTTTATTCTGGACTTTGTAGATGGCTGATGCAATCCCAGAACACCATACCTACCTTGACCTTCCATATTCTGCCCACAAAGCTCCTCTAGCCACATATTCCTCCTCCTCCTCCTCTGCCATCACTATAGTTATCTCCTTCATTCCAGCCCATGTCAAAGCTCAACTCTGCCCCCAGGCCAAATCCACAGCTCTCCACTGTCCAAATCCCTTTGCCATGTAAGTGAAATAACAGCAAGGTCCAGAAAGTAGCACTGTATGTCACCAGCAGCAGTCTCATAAAAAAAAAAAAAAAAACATTCTTTATTTTTCATCTTATTAGAAGATTGTGTCTCTTTTTCATATTTATACTATAAAAATATAACAACATTTTTGGCATAAATTTTATTGACTTTCTTTATTCTACTTTAATCTGGCTTTTGATAAGAAGATATCTTGTGCATTTCTATGTGACAATGATTATGCTTTTCTGAAACCATCATGTGCAACGCGAACGACAGATCAAGTGATGACAGTAGGATCAGCTGCTGTATCCCCATGTACATTCCCTCTACATCCGCCACACATCATTTTTCTCTTGTTTATTGCTCTCTGCTCCCTCTGTTCCCTCCCCCTCTCAGCATAAATCTCTCATTCACAAATAGAGGCCAAAAGAGGCTCAGCTGATGTGATGAGATTATCATTTTTTTCTGATTACAAATCAACTTCAGCTTAGATAGGTAAAAAATAAATATATAAATAAAAATAAAAACACAGCAGCTCCAAGTCCACCCCCACTTTCTCTCCTCCCATATTTGTTCTGACCCCTCCCCATCTCTTGATGTCTCCTCCTACCTCTCTCCCTCACAGCCAGATCTGAGGACATGCCTCAGTCACTCCTGCACACAGGTTTTAAGAGAGTGCACATAGAGACAGAGAGAAAAAAAAGATCAGAGGTAGAGGAGAATATTAGCAGCTGCTGGAGAGGTAAAGTGGGCAGGAGGTGAACAAAGTCTTTAGTTTTCCACTAGAGGCAAAAGAAGTCTGGCAGTGAAGAGGTGAGGCAGGAGTCAAGTCTTCAGGAGTGGGACTACCCAGCAGTGGGAGGTTCCTCCAGGGAGGGTATAGAAATTTTCGGAAGCGTCCTCTTCTCTCTGCTGGGAGTCAGACCCCCAGGATCCAGAGCCATGGAGCCCTCCATGTCAACCGAGGTTGAGGGGGAGCCTAAGGAGAGAAAGAAGATCCAATTTGCTGTGCCAGCCTCTGCACCCACCAACTTGGACCCCCGGCAAGTGGAGATGGTGAGCAGGCGGTGCACAGATTACTGTTTGATCCATAAGGACAGCTCACAGCTCTATTTAAGCTTTCAACTCTAACTTGATTGCGTGATTTAGAAGTGAATTGCTTTTCTACTGACTACTATCTTTTCCTAAGAGGGAAGGGATTGAACTGATTGTAAAGTGCTGTGCCCTTACTTTCCCACTTAAGAGCAGCCTCTGTCTGCATCAGCCTTGTTTTTTTTTTTTTTTTTAAACTCTAAACAGGTTTTTCATACAGAGCTGAATTTGAAAGCTGACTCTGCTGCACTGTTTAGAAATTCTGATGACACTTCCCTCTCAGTTTCCTCATAAGTTAATGCCCTGCTGTCTCCTCTCATCTTGACCCATTTTAGTAATGTCTCATTGTCACTGAAATTATCATCTTACTTCTTTGTATCAAAAATCCCTTGCCATTTAGTTTGTCATGTCTCCTATCTTATATATTTTTGTCTTCGGCATTTTGTCACTTTCTCTGACCTCTGACCTGAGCTTTTATTGGTCACACTGACACACAAGTATCTTATAACTAACTCAGCGTGACTCATATCTTTCTGTGAGAGGTTTATGTTCATTTTTTTTATAAGACAACACTGATCTCTCATTTTGGCTGTAATACTGGTGGCTCTTTTTTTAGATCAGGGATAAGTGGGCCAAAGTAGTTTGGTATCAAGGAAGATCGAGGCCAATGGCTCATTTCTCCTGAGAGCTTCATGAGAGGTGGGGTGGAACTGCAAAAGTAAGTTGTGCTATATGAGGGAAGGCGAAGACACCTGACCACTGGGTTCACCTGTCTGGGGTCACCTCCCTTACTGACTGTCCCTATTCTACCACTTGCATTTAATAAGCAAGAGTGCTGTCATCAAATCCTGTCCCTTCTCTACTGCATCACATTCTAGCTTTTTCTTTAGCTTTTCTAGTTTTAAGACTATTTTTACAATAACTTTGTTACCTTGCCTCATATCTTTGTTTAGAGAGTAAAAAAAAATTCTAAACTCAAATAGTTTTGCAATGCTTCAGGAGACCTTCACTAACATTAACATATCCTCAAGCCCTGTCACTGCGCTCTGATCTCTATCATCACTTCCAAGAAGCCACAGGATGTCAATCTACCATATGTGCTGCATCTTTTTCTTTTTTTTTATTTTCTCACTTCCGTTTTTGCTGGGCTGAACCTTATTCCTCAATCCCCATATGATCAAACAGCATCTATTTTTAGATTTGTTAACCGGCTTTCTTCCAGAATACTGGCCTTGAACTTTACTTTACATAGATATAATGCGCACTGAAACCTTTCAGTGCACATTAAAACCTTTCCTTTTTAAGAAGTACAAAAACAAAAAGCTTAAAGTTGATCTGTGGTTGTATTGTGTATGCAGGTAGATGAATGCTAATTGTTGCAACAAAGCAACAAATGCATTGAAGGGAGGGTATGGGAAACAGAAGGAGCATTCAGGAGAGGATGTGTTTATGTGTGTTTAAAAGCAGATAGCATCTACTTGAGGCAGATGGGATTCTCCAGAGATGAGTGGGTGGGCAGGAGTTACGATTAAAAACACTAATTTCATTCCCCTCCCCTCCCAAAGCAATTACTGTTGTCCACAAGTCCGTCTTTGTTAATGAGTTGCAATGACTATACTGTTCTTTTGGACTCATTTCACAACCGGTAACTCCTTACTGTTATTTCCGATGGCATTTAAATCCCAAAACCACTATTGACTGAACTGCGGAAACCTTGTTTCTATGGAGACAGGCTGAACAACTATGTCACCCAAAGCTCTCTCACAGCTGGCATCTAAAAGGTCAACTTTAATGGACAGTTTTGTCTGTCAGAAAGGTTGTTTACAACAATGTTGTGTTTGAGGATATGCATGCGTGAATGCTTTTTGGCAGTGCGGTGCAACATTTCCAAACCTCCCACTCAGTGAAATATTGCACATAGTGAGAGAAAACAGCCGCTATTTGTACATCCCAGAGAGGTATATGATAATCTTACCACCTGTTAGTGAATGTTTTGTGTAAAAAACAATATTTCTTAGTTTAACTGGTGTGAGATTTGACCAAAATAGAATGGAAACAACCACAAAACAGTATCTTTGCATGCTTTTATTCAGCAAAATTTCAAGATATTTAGAGCTTACTGCTTCTTATGTAAAGTGAATATAAATTGATTTAGCATGCTTTATTCAGGGCATTAAAAATAGACTTACAAATTCAAAATGACATTTTATTCAGTAATATTTATGTTATTTTAATCAATCTGATTTAACTGTGTCTTTCCAACCACTTAAACCTCCACAGCACATTCAATCTACAGTTCAAAACATTCTTTGATTCATATTTTAGACATGATGTGAAATTTTCTCACCCAGAAGATTTGTTTCACTCATTATTAGATTGCATCAGTACTCATTATTAGATTTCATCGTTATGTAAACCCTCTTTTTCCCAATTAGAGGCTCTTCCCCAGGCCTCAACTGGGATTCTACAGATTCCAACAACGTCTTTTGTCAACAAGCCCGGTCTCAATTATCAAACATGAAGTCGGCATGAGATATAAATCCCAGTTTTGATACAGAAGCAAATGAATTGACCATTTTATTGTTTTAACACCCATCACAACTTTCAAAGTGATGAATTTCATTTAGGGCTCTTTACTGCCAGTACCACATTGCTCTCTTTTTCAATTTGACAAAACTTAACCTGATAAGCCAGAAAAAGAAGTGATATAAGTGATAGAAGTTGTAGGAGGGTGTAATTAAAGACAAACACTAATGTTTTTCCAACTGCAACCATATAGTTTTATTGCCCATATGGTCTAAAATCACTGAGTGAAAACAGACTTTAAGATTAAGTGTGAAAAGTAATATTGAGATGTTTCCTGGACAAAAATTATGTGTGTAACTAATCCAGTCTCATAGCAAAAGATGAAATAGTCGTAAAAATACTTAATCTACTGAATTGTGTCTACTGTTTATTGGAGTTATCATACATGAAAACAACTTCATGGAGGAACACAGTGTGCTGTATTATATTTAAAAGGACTCAATGTCCAGATTTTGGAGGCTTAATGGGTTGGTAGACAGCTGCACAGAATGGATCAAACCAAGTTCAATATGACGTATGGCTTACATTAAAGTGTTTACTGAAAAAAAAAGAAAGAATGAATGAATGAGTGAATGAATAGGACTAAAAAGAAAAGAAAAGAAAGAAGCACATATGATTAGTTTGTGTTCCCAGATATTACAATTTTATGGTACATGACACACACAAAATGAAAAATTCTGGCCCCAGAACCAGAATCAATACTTGATGTTTATTTTAGACTGTTCTGTGTAATTTTTCTTAGTCCTGCAGTGCTTCAAAGTATCCTGGATAACTGCTTTGTGCATTCATCTTCTTTAAAATCCTAGATAAACAACTTGTCTAAATAAATATTTAGCACACGCAGAGATGAGAACCACCCATGTTATTGTCTCCAACACCATGGAGAAAGTACAGTGCTGTGTTTATTATCACTGACTCCACACATCCCAATCCTGCATGCTTATCAAGTGATGTAGAGTAATGTACATTATGGACAGATTAGGGTCATGACGTAGACGTGTTTCAGGGCTTCTCTTAAAGTTGACTTTTACTTTGATGTCCCTCCATGGCACAGGTGTCCAAAGTTGGTCCTTGAGGGCTGCTGCAGGTTATATATGTATTGCTGCTCCAACACACCTGACTTAAATTAAATTGATCCAACAGCCTACTAAGTTCTACATAATGACTCATTAATTTCAGTTAGGTGTGTTGGAGCAGGGAAACATAAAAACTTGCAGGATTGTGGTCCTCAGGAAGCAGAACTGGACACCCCTACCCTGTGGTTTTCCTCCTTTGACCCACATGATCTTGTCAGCAATTTTTGATCCCTCGAAACTAACAAGAAACTCAGACTATGACAATGTCCAATCCCATCTAATCCAATACACTTTATTTATATAGCACATTTTAAAACACATGGTTTCCATTGTACTGTAGATATAAAATATAATTGTTGAAACACAGAAACATTCCATTCACAGCCAGAGAATCTGCTCTCCAAAACAAAACAAAACAAAACAAAACAGAAAAAAAACATTAAAAAATGAAATGTACAAAAATAAATAAAAATAAAAATAAAATAAAAAAATAAAAACTACAAAATACACTACAAGTAATTAAAAGACTAAAATAAACTAAAAGGAATTGAAAGATTAATAAGTATTAAAAACAAAAAAAAATTAAAATGCATTAAGAAATTAACAGATTAAGACTAAGATTAAGCTACAATAATTAGATTAGAAAGGTAGAATACACTATAAGAAATTAAAAGGCTAAAAACTATTTTATAAACTTAAAAGACACTAAAAAAGATTAAAATATATGATACAGTAGAAGAAATCACAAGACTAAACAGACTTTTTAAACAAAAGACCAACACTACATACATTAAGATAAATTTAAAGGCTAAAGTACATTAAAAGGCAAACAGAGACCACACAATTCTCATGCTAAGCTGAAAAGCCAAGGAATAAAAATGTGTTTTAAAATGTGATTTAAAAGTGTCCAGAGTGGGGACCAGTTTGATCTAGGAGGGAAGCTCATTCCACAGTTTGGGCCCCAGTCTTAAAAAAGCTTGATTGCTTTCAGACTGGATTTTGGAATAACTAGGAGGAGCTGATCTGCAGACCTCAGTGCCCTTGATGGAGTGTAAGCAGGTCAAAGTAGAAGCTTCCAACAACAATGCCAGTGAAACTAAATCTCTAAAAATATATATATATATATTTTTTTTAGAGAATGTGATTCAAGTTTTTAATCTCCCTGCCAACTCTCCCCATTGTGTCCCTCATTCTCCACAGCAAACTCACCACCAGCACCACTCAAACCCTGACATTACTCGTCTCTGTCAAACCTCTGAGTTAAACATCAAACAGCGACCTTTGCTGCAGCAAGTGTTTGTGGGTAAACATTAGCAGTCTGGGGGACTGTCAACACGCTCTCCCAGAAAGAACATGTCGTTAGATGGCGTCAAGCATACTGCCACTGGATGAGAGGGTGCAGTGATCTTTCCTTACACATGGGCTGGTTGGAATGTCACTGTTGTGGTCTGACTCAGTTTGTCCAGTGATGCAATCTGTTGAATTTATGAAAATGATTTTATGAAAAGCAGTTTGTAGACCTTTGAAGTGGTAAAAAGTTATTGGGAAGGAAATTATAAAACCACACTTTGTGATTGCAGTTTGGACACAATCAATGGCTATCTGTCCTCTGTGGGTTACATGTTTGTTTGTTTGTTCCTTCTTGCTTTTGACAGTCCAGGAATTTTGATTTCTTAAGTAAGAAAGAAAATGCTCTTCCTTGTGTGCTCTTTTCTCACTTTAATTAACATTGTAGCTTAAACCAGCTTTTATCCCATTGAAATTTTTTAAAATAGGCTGCTGTTAAAATCATCACCAAGCAATTTATCATCTTCTTTTTCTTAGCTGCTGTGTGCAAGGACGTGTAATGTGAAAACAGTTAAACAAAACATACACATGGAGCATGTGTGGAATGACTATTCACCTGATTTCACCAAAATGAATTTGAATTTCACACAGAAAATATATTAAATAACCACGAGGTCTACACAGTTGCTACTTGATCATGGCATGTAATTGTTCAAAATTACATGCCAGGATCATGGAAATCAGGGTAATGGTAAGTCAACAGTGGGGCTTTGTTGTATCTGCATGACTTTTCTGGTTCTGGTGTTCTGTTGAGACGTGCTACCCCAGGATGAGTTCAATGGTTTAGCTGTCAATCTGTGCTATCAGAACAGAATACCGCACATATGTTTTCATACCATTCACAGTGATAAAAAAATGGTTAGTTAGCTAGTTAGTTTGTTAGTTAGTTAGTTGAAGTATCATTAATCCACATATTTGTGATGATCTTGAAACCAACTGAAGTACACTGGGCCTGTAGTTACAGTTTTAGACTTAAGGTCATAGTTGTTCCTATGTTACTCCATTAAAGTATGCTGCCTTATGTCTATTTATGCAGGTAGGATGATTTAACAATATAAATTGCCCCATCAAAGTGTGCTACTTTATATAGTCTATTTATGCAAGTAGGATGACTAGTAGGATTACATAACCCCATCAAAGTATTCAACCATATATATTATACAGGAAGAATGACTCGACAGTGAAAATGTATACTTCAGCTAAAGCTGACGAAAGTGTCACAACAAGCAGGTATGAACACAGAGTTGAGGGTAGCATGCATTGGCTGTCGTCAACCCACATGTCTATAATGTTTCGTGTTGTGCACAAGATGAAATGTTAGAACACCTGAACAACAAAATGAAGGCACAAGTTACATTTTCTAATGCACAATATATATATATATATATATATATATATATATATATATATATATATATGCTTATTTAATATAATTTTCGTAAAAAACCTAAATTAACTGGGGTCAGGCTGCTCTCACAAATGGTTTGTATAATTTCTTATGAAAACTAATGCACGGATACGAAATCCTGAGCCCATCAGGGCAATGATAAATCAATGGAGGTCTCTGTCATGTTGTTTGCAGGACTTTTCTGATTTCTGAAACAGCAACAAAAAATGCAGAAAATGCAGAAATATATTTTTAATATGTTTATGTTAATCTTACAGGTTTGACTATGGTATACACTGAATGTTTTGCTCTTTAATAACACCTTTTTTGTATGTAGGTGTTTGCTTTTTCACGCCATCCGATCATTTTGAATGAAACCTGACCACAGACTCTTGGATAGTTTAATTCATAAAGAAAATGATAGCTTCATTTGAAAAGATCATTCTCAGTCACTTGCTCATCAATGTAGGAGCCACATTTGCCAAACTAAGTCAGGCTGTGTTCATGGTAAGAAAGAGATGAAGTACATCCCACAATTTGTGTACTTTCAAATCTGCAGTGGTGCACTAAAATCACAGTGCATCTGAAGCACTTCATATTTTGACCTCTTCCACTGCAACAAACAATAGCTATATCTATGATGAGCGAAGAAGAGGATTACATGGGCACAGCAGGGATAGAAATGGGGGGTGGGGGGATAAAACCTGGTCAAGATTTGTAGCTGCTCAGGAGCAGACGTCAGCATGTTCACTGCAGCTGCATCAGCATCAGGGTCTGGACTCTGAACTGTACCTTTCGGCTGCCTCTGACCTCCCTCCTGATTTTATTCTCAGAAACAGCTAATGTAGCTGGAGTCTCTTTGCTCATTAAAGATCCACATGATGCTCATGCCAATGTGGGCATATTGAGTGGAGCACTGAAACATGAGTCGCGACAAATGGGATTGGTCTCAATCCCTGTTTCATCAACACTAAGAAGACATGGCATTATATTATTGCCAAAGTGTGAGTTGCAATCTCTGACATTTGAGGCTCCCCCCCGCCAACGTTTATCCGTCTGCAGCTTAATGAGCTTGCACAGGGACACACCAGGTCAACTTTGACATGTTTGGTGATTAAGTTACTTCATGCACTGATTATAGACTGAAAATCACTTAACATGACCACAAACAAATCATTATTAAGTAAAATTGATGTTGAAACCTTGCCGTTGGGAGCTTTTTGCATCCAGACAGTATAAGTGAGCTGCATAGCAACTATCAACATAAACCTTTTTTGTCATTTATCCCCTGTGGGTAATATGACGTTGTAGATGAGTAACTATAGTCACCCTGTTCTCTGTTTGTGCCTGCCTGTTGACCTCTGGAACTACTCTGTTTCAACAACAGTCTGCAATACCACTTAATCTGAGTGCAGGGACAAGAAAATCTAAATTATCTAAGCGATCACAGGCTTTTAGTCATGCCATCATCTCTAGGAAAGCTTTGATTGGCACCTCCCCCTCCCCTGTTGTGCACTGTGGCCTGGCAGGAGGCTTCCTGTCACTCAACAGCCAGTGGCACATTTTCAGCGCGGTGCTGTGACGGTAAATCTTTCCTCCAATAGTCTCTGAAGCAACAGGCCAAACAGTTATCAACAACTAATTACATAAATGCTTGGGGGTGTTATGAGACAGTGGAGAAGGAGTGTGTATGTGTGTGTGGAGGGGGGAGGGGGGTGGGGGGTGGGGTGGGGGGGGGGGGGGGGGGGGGGGGTCTAAGTATGATATAATTCTGCCTGTGGGTGCAACATAATTACATCTTCTGTTTGGGGGTCATTGGAGAGCCCCTCCAGATGCTATCTGCAGCCCATCTGTTTATCTAGTTAGCCATTGGTGAGGCCAAAGGTCCCAGTGAAACTGTTATGTGGAGGGTGAAAAGCAATATGCAAAAGCCTCTTTGACTTGTGCTAGTTCAGTGATGCCATGTTTTTGATAGGAAAAACCCATCGTGCATGGACCTACTTTTGTGGTTGGCATTTGTGCAGAGATGTCCTTGACTCCCTTTGAAAAGAAATAGCTGGAAACTCAACAAGCAGTTATTATGTAGGCAAACCTTGTTGAAGCTGCCCGGAAGCACTGTTTGATGATGAATGAATATAACCTGAATTTGTCTGGCAGAGCTAGTAGCCATAAGAATATTTCATCACTGCTATTTGCTACTTAGACTTTGTGAAAACGTTTTGTCTGCCAGCGTCTTTCAGAGGGAGCAGGGCTGCCTGGTTGTATTATTGGCTCTGTACAGACTGCAGCTGATAGTGTATCCAGTTCTCTGAGCAAAGCAAAAACCAGGGTGGATATGATCAAAAACTACCAGACGGAGATGATGATGATGTCAGTTTACAAGGCTGATGTCTGTCCTTGAAATGAATTGGAAATAAACATGTTGCTGTTCTCACTAAACAGATAAGATAAGTAATACCCCCACATTCCTTTTAATTACATTCTTTCACTTTAACTGAAAAAAAGCAGGTAAAAGAAAAATATTTTAAATCTTCTTTTGACTGGTTAATCCTCAGATATATGAGGAGTTTGGCATTTGTTTGCATTACAAATTCCAAAACAGAAAAAAAAACAAAGATTATTTTCCACCTCACTGTTTCATTGAATTCATTGTGAGACTACATTTAGATCACTACATGGGGCCCTGCCACTTCATTTTAAAAGACCCGCTGGGGGGCTTGGTTCAAGGAAAAAGGTTGATATCATGACTTTGTTTAATTGAGTTGCTCTTTAAAGCTCATTCAGCTAAAGATCACAGCAGCTGGAACAAACTGCTCCTTTAACCAAGAAATAGGCAGAGCTGAAATGGATCAGGGATTTAATGTACTGCAGACTTACCTGAAGCTGCACAGAGGAGGGGTTTAAAGACTTCCAACTAAAGTCATATGGTGATGTTAAACTAAAAAATAATGGGAAATGTTAGAGTGGATTTAGATTAAGTCAACTTTGATGATCTGTATTTGTACTTGTACTTATCAGTAAAACAAACATGGAGAATTTAGGGACAAAGCAACCTATAAGGTTATCTGCATTTACCCAAATGTAAAGAGTAAAACTCAGAAAGGGAACTAAAAAGTCTAAACAAACCAAAAGGTTTAAGCTTTATTTTTTTGGCATTTGGCAACCTAGCACTTCTTCGAATGGTCAAATGAATTAAAAAATTACTTAAAAAAGGTCTGCTGGAGTACACTATAGTATATCAAGCACAAACACAAGGGCAAATGTCAGAGCCTGCATGTGGACGAATGCCATAACTGCAAATCAGTATTGTACAAATCCATATCTACCCATCAGGAAAGATATGGATTTGTGCCACCAGAGTTGGAGCTTAATATGTTATGGCCCCGAATGATGCTCCCACAATCTAACTGAAAGATGTCAAACAGACACTGTTTAATAAGTTGACCCAATGTAACTAGTGTTTTATTGGCCACAAGCAATGGCAATAATCAAAGAAAAGAGATCAAAGCTATCTTTCTTTCTATGCTGTCTTTTGCGTCGAGGTCAGATCTGCACAGCAGATTTCCCTGGCTGTCAAGCTCCTTTCTGTCTTATCCCACTGAACCCCCAGAGAACCCTCCGATCTAGTTTAAGCTGTCCTACTGCAGCGGCTTTTTATGGGGCGGGCATGAGAGCACCAACTTAGAACACAGCCTCTGGGGACCAGACCCATATCAGCCAATCTGCATCCAGGCTACTAACCAAGACAGACCTGAGCCAACACACACAAACAGAGTGCTTGTGCACACTCAGAAAGATGCAAAGTCAACAGTTAGCAGTGACTCATGAACCCTGGAGTTCACGCTGAAAAAGGTACCAAAGGAATTCTGGCTACTTGTCCTTTGCCCCAGACTACAGTTGATTAATGTATAAATAAAGTGTTTGAACTTTAACTTGTTTATAAGATTTATAACTATGTGGCACATTTAAAAATTTGAAAGAGGTTTTACAGAGGTTTATAGAAAAAAAAATCTGAAAATGAGAAAAACTAAGTATCTTATTCAGGTATTATAAGAACATATTTGTTACAATTATGATTTTTAAAAAATCAGCTTGGTTAAATGGCGTATTTCTCTCTCTGTCGCCTTAGGCAATGCACGGTCAGCACATTATTCAAATTCACTCATAGGCTTTCATAAGCACCTGCACCACCTTTTCAAAGTTACAGTCCATGAACAAATGTTTTTTATCTGGAACAAAGCTCTAAATATCCCAGTGAGATGCCATTGCCTCTTGGGAAAGTCTGCAGGTATGCACCTGTAGAACCACCAAAAAGGCCACCGCAGCTTCTCACTCAGAGCAAACTCGCTGCAACTGGTCTCAGTACAAAAACAATCGCTGCCAGCAGTGCACAGGGTCGAGAGATTGGGAGCAAGAGGGTTTAGAGATGGGGGCTGGGTGGGGGGTGGAAGGATAAAGCATAGCTGGAGTAATCTCACACGCTGGGCTCCAGTATTGCCACAACTGAGGGAGTCACATACAACATTGCGTAACTCAGGCAGAGCAGGGTGGTTTTAAGGCTGGAAAATTACTAGAGTCACTGTGTGTTTATGTCATCTGGCACTGACAATGTCACCACCAACACTGTGCATGTGTTCAAGAGAGAGTCCATATATGACAAGTGCATTTTTCAAATCCATGATTCTATTAAGCTGTATCTCAGAAACTGTATGACAGGTTGCTGTCATTTTCCTGTTTTGCCATTTTACAAGATTAATAAATGACATCAGGATGACTATCACTCACACACGCACAGACATTACATGGGAGCACTCATTCAGGTAAATGGATGATCAGATTATGTCCCTCTGTGACCTCAATTATCCCACACAATCATTTTACTTTACATTTATCTCACTGTTCACATTGTTAATTATGATTAAATGACAGTGGACTCAAGTCCTTTCCTGTTTTCATTATTCAACAGTTGTTCTCAGTGACACTTTATATAAGAGAAGTACTTTTGAGTCATTAAGTGAATTTATGAGTGAATGATAAGTTTTGAAAATCAAACAATAAAAGCAAATATCAAATAATATAAAAGTTTTATAGTTCTAATTCCATAACGCTTGGGTGTTGGTTTTATTATGACAACATCTGGTGTCTGCTTTCAATTAAGGGTTATGCATGAACCACCTTAGGGTTGCTCTGCAAAGCAGGTAGCAGGTGTCATGCAAACAGAACCAGCAGGCTTCTTAGCAGCATGATGCCCTGGGTCTCCACACCTTTCAGGGGTGACGAAGGGGTGTCAGAGGTAGCCTTGAATAGATACATGCTATCACTCAAGAGAAAATACAAGGAAAGGACAGAGCAGACATTTCTGCTAACAAAAAGGAAATAACAGAAGTGCAGCCATGGCGCACTCGGGTGATGGAAAGAAAAAGGAAAGATAAGGGTAATGTGACTGTGAAGGAATGAAGAATGGATGTGGAAGTAAACAGGATGGAGGAAGCAGAAAATCAAGTGAGATGGAAATTAGAGGAGAATGTGAGAAAGATCTATACTGTTCAACATCCAGGTATGACAGAAAGACTTGAAGTTGCATGATGAGATTAAAGTGTGAGTCTAGTGTCATAAATGCGAGTGAAATCTATGGTTGATTGCTCCGTGTTGTCAAATTGGACAGGGGCAGGTTTCCAGCATGCTGCTCAACAAGCCTTTGCTTTGGCAACACGCGACTCGCTGTGATGACGCACACCTCACTGAACAAGACAGAAGGACAACAAACACAAACACAACTCTCTGTTTGGAGCCGTTCTACACAAAATTAAGCCAGGATACTTAGGTCTTTTTCTATGATGTTGTGTGGTGCTGTAAACAACACTGCACAGGTTCATATTGTGGCCAAGGTTGGCTTGTTCCACAGAAGACAGACTTCAGTACCTTGTTTGTTTCACCTGCCAATCCCTCTGCACTGATTTTATTTTTAAGCACTGAGCTCTGAGTGTAAGATTTTCTTCATGCATTAAGACCTCACACACTCTTCTCAGGGCAGTAAAGTGATACTCCACCCAGAACTTCTCTTGTGAGTATAGAACAGCTACTTCCTGTTTGCTTGAAAGGTGGTTTGTATGTTTGCTCCTCAATGGAAACTGTTGTGTTAACTTTCTCTGTTGTGCTTTGCACAGTGAAAGAAATGTAGTAAAACGCCCTCATAAACTGTAAACCAACACAGCAGCATTGAGTAGGGCGTCCTCCCCGTAATGTGCTCATGTGGCACATGCAGGAAGATATAGACAATAATTACATAAAAATATATGTAAGTCTCTAGTGGTTGTGCTATCAGCCCCATGTTGAGGATACAAATGACGGTTATTCCTAAACAAGTAGTTCAGGTTTCAAGCATCTAACCAAATGATGGTACAGCCTTAGGGCAATCAGGAAATGAAGTTTTATCATACAATATTTTTACTTTTTAAACCATTTAAATAAATGTTTCAAGAGTTTTCAAGTTATTTAGAAAGCATGCGCTGATCTCGGTCTCATGTCACACTGAAGCCAGTGGCTAAAAGGCCAGCTCTTAATGGTTAAATGATAGACTTGGCCATGTCATCTGGTCTGATTTAAACCTAGGTGAGTGCTGCTCAAAGGGGCCATAGTTTACATTATACCATTATGAGTTATATATGAAGGTATGAACAACAGATATGTCCATTTTATTTGAAGGAGTTGTGGCCCAGACCTGCACATACTAATAATCATTTCATCAAGATAAATATTTGATAAAATCAAAGATTGAAATCAGGATTGTGTGTGTGACATGCTGAGTTAACTGTTGACTTTCTGTTGTCACTGCTGCTTCTGTTCTTCTGCACTTGTTTGCTGTGCTGAGCACCCAGTGTAAGCACTTTCACAGACAGATGGTGCATCAATACTGTAAGTTGTATCGGCTGAAAAAAAGATGTCAACGCATTCCCAAAGTGGTGATGGAACATGCACTGAAACTACAAGAGAGGCAGGCATTCACCAAGGCTCCAGACATGGCCAGTGGTTTTAATACCCATTAGAACAGGGATCCTAGTGTCAAGCTCTGCACAAATCTGAGTCTGAATTGAGTGTGTTGCAGCAGGGAAATTTCTAAAACCTGCAGGACCCCAGCCCTAAGGGGACCAGGATTGAGTATCCCTATCTTAGAGTTACTCCAGTCACCCCTAATCTAGTCTAGTAATTTGCTGGTTGATAAAGCTGATAATTGAACATGACTAAGATCCTGCTTGTACTGTGCAAGTTGTTCAGCCTTATAAACTCCACCCCAAAGAAACCCCAAAAGGTATTCATTGTGAAGGAAACCATAAGAGATATAAACATTTTGCAAAATGATAGTTTCCCAGAAGTGTAAAGTAATAATATATATTATTTGTTTTTTTTATTTGTATCTTAATTTAAGTTGTATGCAGCACTTTGTTCAGCTGTGAATGTTTTAAAGTGTTTCATAAATAAAGTTGGTATGGTATAGCACGCTGAACTGAGTCAAACTCAGGTTTTCAGAGTGACAGGCTGTGGGTTAATGCCACACATGACCCCTAACGCCACAAAACTTCTGGATATATTTAAAGAAATAAACACCATTTTCATGACAGATTTAATGATAAGCATGTCTGGATTTTAAAGACAACAAAGATAAATAAACAAATTTTGAACCTGAAAATTTTTTGTAATATTACAAATTTTGAATATTTATTGTATAACTGCGATATTTTGTGCTGTGGACCAACATCTTTACACTCCTTGAAAAGAGAATGCATTGTTTTCTGATGACCCTGCATTATTAGTTCACAATTAGCAATTAATGGGGAAATATTCATTAACCATTCATCAATTACCAAGACTACCCATTTTTCAAAAACTGCTTCTTAATAAGTTGTTATGTAATTGTTATTTTCTTAATAAAGTAAAAAGAGATATCAGAATTAGGGATTAACCAGTACTTAACAGGTTTCTGCTTCCTTCTTCAATCCCCGTTTATTCCCTGATATTTCATAAAAAGTTGTGTGTTTAATCAATCCTAACTGTTCATTAAAATTCATGGTAATTATTCAGTTAACTGAGTAATCATCTGCAAAACATAAATATAATAAATCAGTGGCTTCTTTTAAATCGCTTCTTGAAATATACTTTATGAGAGTTTTCCTGATTTTACTTCTGATTGTGGATTTTACAGGTTGATTAATGACATTTTATGTTGTTTTGGTTGCATTTTAAGACATTTTATTTGTTTTGATAATATTTTTATCTGTTGCTTGTGTAAATGTTTCACATGTTTAGAAAAGTGCTGTATAAATATTCTAATTTAATATGAAATTAACTTTCTAAGATATAAATGTAAAATGGAGTCAGTTGGCCCTTGTAAAGGAGTGTAATCCCACAGGAAGGCTTTGATTTTGTGGACCTATTGAGGTGCACAGCTGGGCATTTGTGTCCAGGGACAGAGAGCCTACTGTATATGGTGGCTTATGCTAGAGCTGACGTTCAGACCTACAGTTCATGTAGCTGTAGTCCTGCTCTTTAACACAGTCTCCAAGGAGGAACTTTTGGGGTGTGGAGAGGAAGACTGACGTGTGACTGGTAGTTATTCAAACTGTGTTCAACTGACTTCCTGTTTGTGAGGGTATATAATAGCATGTGCAAAGGTGATGAATCAAATGTATGTACAGTATGCATGAGGAGCTTGTTCATTTCAAAGGCATATTTCAAGTTTAAACATTAGTTTAACTTGCAGGACCACATTTGTGAGATCACATTTATAATAATCATTTTAAATAAATTTTCATCTGCCCCACTGACCACAGCATTGTTTAAACCTGGCTAGCATCGAGCGCTGAAACTTGCTGTTGGCTGTTGACCCATTGGTCAACTAGCCAACAGCACTAATGAAGTCAGCTAGAGTTCACTGTGCTTTTAACCAGCATGACCTGTCAATGAATTTGATTGATGCGTTGGTGTTCTGAGAATTATTAATAATACAGCGTTAGCCATTTTAACTACTCATTTATTCATGGCTGCCCTTTATATTTGTATGTTTGTTTATAGATCCGACGCAGGAGGCCCACACCTGCCACGCTCTTCAGAGTAGCTGAACAGTCATCTCCTGATGATGATCAGTCCAATCATCAGGTAAAGGTGAAGTCACAACACTTTTTTATTCTAAGCCTGTGTGGATTATCATTTCTCCTACAATATTTTTCCACCTTAACAAGGTAAACAATTTGTTCCCAACTATGTAGATTGTGATATTGCAACCTTTTTCAAAACCCTGCTCAACCTGCAGTGTTTCCATCATCATCATCATTATCATCTCAGTTGTTGTTCAAACCCAGGCAAATAAACCCTTTAATGCCTAAATTTATTTAAATAAAAAACAAACAAACAAACAAAAACCCAATAACAAGGGGAAAAAAATCTGAAAAAAATAAAGAAAAAGACTGGACTAAAAGAAAATAATATTATATAATAATATATATTTAAAAAATTGAATAATGAATAATTGATATAAAAATAGATACATAAATATGAGTGAGTAAAATCAAACAGATATACAAATCCCTTTGATGAAAAGAAATAAAATAAAGAAAATCCAGAAGGTTTTTTTTTGTCACAAAGGCATCAAGGGGTTAAGCTTTGAGGTTCTTAAGGTTTTTTCTTCATTTGAAAATTTACAAATAAAACGCTTCAGAAAAAAAGGCCTTGCAGCAAACGAGCCACTGGTTCGAGCCTCGGCTGAGGTGAGGTTGGGTTTGAACAGCAGCCTGTCTGTGTGGTTTGAATGTTCTCCCTATGTATGCACGGGCTCTCTCCGAGTACTCCCACCATCCAAAGCCATCCATGTTAAATTAATTGGTTGCTCTTAATTCTCTCTATAGGAGTGAGTGTAAGTGTTTGTTTGTCTCTTTGTGTTGGCCCTGAGATGGACTGGTGATCTGTCCAGGTTTCAGCAGCGTTTCATCCAACATTTTAGAAAACATAAAAGACAGAAAACACAAAAAACAGAAATCATGGCACTAATTAAGAAAAATGTAAATGAGAAAACAAACAAACAAACAAAAAAAAAAAAAAGTACACATGATATTATTAACATGAATACATTCTATTCTACAGTCATTTAGCAGACACTTTTATCCAAAGCAACTTACATTTGAGAGTAAGAACAACACAAGCATGAATTCAAATAAGATGGGACGTCATAATTAAGTGATAGTCAGACTGCTGTGAGTCCAGTTGGACCCAGGTGCTGTCATGTAGTGCTAGGGGCAGTGCATATAATTTTTTTTTTTTTTTTAAGTCATTTTGTTTAAATACAAGATCACGATTTCATCACACAATATCAACTTGGGCATAAGTGCATGATTTCATCACACAATATATATATGAAATAAACAGAATTTACAACAGCACAGCAAAAAACAGACATCACCATTTAGAAAAAAGACTTCTATGCCTAAAATTTCAGAAAAAAACAATAAGATTAAAGGGACCATTAGGCCATCTACTGTAGCCGAGTTGAACAAACTTTGGCAAATAATCAATTTCCCTCATGTGTTTGTATACTGGGGCAAGGACAGTCTATTAAATGACCTAGATCTATAATTGTAGCTTGCATGTGCATGTAAAAGTACTCAGTGATATTAGATAACATATTAGATAAATGAAGTGTTTTTGTTTGTTGTTATTTTTATGCAATGTTGTTGTGCTTTGCATCTCACGACTAACTTACATGTGTCCAACATCACTTTACACCAATGATGTGACCTGCAGCGTTACACTCACAACTGATAACAAGTTTTTTCCTGTTATGGTAGAACAAATATATTCAAAGTGAAACTGCCAAAGAAAATCAGGACTGATATTTTTTTCTTTTTCATAACAGTGGGTTGTGGGAGAGAACGGAGTCCTCAAACCAAAACGTGTGAACCCAAATGTGTATCAGCCTCCATCACTCAAAGGTTGGTACGAGCAAATTTCATTCTGGAGGTGGTGGTTGTGTGTACTGTGATTCATCCTTGTGTTTAAGTCCTCTTTTGTTTTACCTTGCTTCGCTGCTGTCTTTGTCCTCCTTGTTTTCTGATGCCTTGTGATAGCAGACAAAAAGGCAAAAATGCAGATGACAGCTGAGTAGAAGTGCAATAAAAGGCTTTATGTTCTTTCTGTGCATGCACTTTTGAGATACACATCTGCATGCTTGTATGTCTTTTTGTTTTTATCATACAATAAAAACAGATTCTATGTCTCTGTGTGTGAGAGAAAGGGACATATAGAGATTAAAATATGACAGCTGTGAGACAGTGAGTCAAGGAAAGTCCGGATCATCCAGGATTACAGTCGGTTGTGTATACAGCTGTGGTACAAATATGCGGAAATGAATACACATATAGGCATGATTGAAATGCATACATGTCTTTGCTGGTTGTGGTGTGTAAAGATTTCTTGGTGTGTGTTTTTCTTTCATGGAGTGATGATATAATGAGGCAGGAAACCTTGTTCCTGCATCAGAAATCTGCCCTTCCTCAGCTCAGATGCAGAGAGGCGACGGAAAGAGCAAACTCATAATTTCTAGTTGCATAACCTACCTTAAGCTTGAAAAAAAACCAAAAGTGACCTGCCACAGTGCTGCACTGGTGTGAAAGAATGATAGAGAGAGAAGCCAAGGTGACTGAGAGGAAGTGAGAGGGGGAGGTGAGATAATATCACAGGAGAGATGAGAGTGCACAATGGAAGAGAGCCAGAAAGCACTGAGGCGGATGGACAGTTGAGGAAAGACAAGCATACAAACAGATGGGAAAACAGGGTGAGAAGAAGGGAAGGACAACAGTGAAAGCTCAACTATAAAAATCAGAGTGGAATACTGTTCTGTTGCTGTCTGTCTGTCTATTAGTGCATGTGTTAAACTGGCTTCCTGCCTGCATGGCTTGCATTCAAAATCTGCCGTGAGGCTTGTTAAAACTGACAGTGTTGAAGCGTGGTAAAACCAAAACAACATATCCCTCTATCCCTGTGTCTGTGTCCATGTGTTTGTGTGGCCGTCTCCCTGTTTGTGTGTCTATGTGTGTGTGTGTGTGTAGCCGTGCAGAAGATGGCTGAAGCACACATGCAGAACCTAGGTGTCTATCCTTTGGAAGACCCTTGTGAAGGGGAGGAGGATCAGGACCACTGGCAGGGAGAGGAGGGAGAGGATGCATCTCCCGCCAAAATTGCTGGTGAGAGAGAGGCTCTTCGTCCACGCTTGGAATCAGCAATGCTGCGGGAGCAATGACAACACTTTTCTCCTCTTAAAGGAAAAATACTCTTTAGACACCACAGAGCTTTTGCCACATTTCTTAACATAAAAAATATGGTAGATTACTAATTACTTAGTTGTGGCCACTGATTACTAATATGTTGGAATGAAATAGTTAACTCATGGCATTAGTTATGCAGGGGAATCTATGGCTATGTACTAAAATTTCTCTACTTCACTTTGTCAGAGTTGGCCTTTCCAGAGCTAATGTGCATGTATTGTACTATGATTGATGGAGGTTTAGAGCTATAGCTGCATCATTACAAAGGGATAGTAATCCTGAAAGTGTTTTTTTTAGTCAAGGCTGATTTTTTTTCATTTATACTAAGTGCCATCTTCATTTATTCTTCACAAGTAACACATCTACTGATATATGACAAATATATATGAAGTGCTCTTTTTACTGTGACTCCTTACTATGGTTTGTTATGATGCTATCTCTTGTGAATTACGCACAGTGTCATAATCAGTAAGATACACTGATTTCTGGTGCTCAAGGTGTATGGTTTGGAACTAAAACCATATAAGGACACTGGGCGCGAATTACTAGTGCAAGGCCATGACTTTTCTTGTTCCTGAACGTTATTAATCAGTGGCCTCAACTTAGCAAAAGGTCGCCACGTGATCACATCTTGCTCCATTTCCAGAGATGGGCTCTGTAAAAATGATATGCTTTTAAATGGGCATCACAGATGGGATGTATATGACCTCATTTATGTTTAAAGGTGCATTTTTCCTCCTAGTTTGTATGAATGGCCCAGTTTTCCTTTTCCTACACATTTGTCTTGCTAGAGTTTGTGTTTCTTTGTTCTGGTCTTAAAAAAGGGCTCTAAAGATTTTATCACAGATAACTTACTCATCATGATAAAACCTAAATTCAACTTTAGTTAACTTTGCTCGAGGCACTTTTACAAAATAAACAATTAACTATAAAGTGTGGCTTATTATAACTTTTGAATGAATCCATCCAAAATAACTGCTAGTGCTACTAGTGCTGACTTTGCTGAACACCCAACCCCTAAAAAACAAACACACACACTCACACAATAAAACTCATAGTCTATGTGTATGTTAGGTTCAGGCAGGGTCGTGTAACCCATCGGGTTATGGATTGTTGTTTTAAAGTTAGCCTTTGCCATCTTGGGTCAGAAGTGACGTGCATGGTATGGTCAGAGCAAGAACCATAACACACTCTGACACACTGCGCACGGTTTTTACTCAATATGGCTCCATGTTGAGGCAAAGTGGCAGATTGGTTACAAATTAGCTTTAGTGATCAACAGTTTTTTGTTCAAGTCTGCATGTTTCTGCTGTGAAGCTGGCCATTTTTAATATTAAGGTCTGTGGAAATTGACTTCTTGTGCAGATGGGAATTTTGAATATTTTCCATGTCACCTACAGCCTCCATAACATTTAAATAATATACTTTGGTGGGTTGTTTATTTTTTTGTCTGCACAATATTTTTTAGTGTTTTTTTTTTCTTTTAGATAGGGTGCCATTCAACACGGAAATAGGTTACTTTAACGTTTTCCCAATCGTAACCAAATAGTTTTACCTTTAGATACCTAAGCCTATAAACACTGGTCTATGTGGGAGATGCATTCAAGCCTCCTGGAAGTCAGTCCTTGATTTCAAGCCACCATTTTCATCTCCAGCCTCCCAATGGAAAGACTCCATTCTCCCTACAGGAAACTGAATAGCCTAGATCTAAATGACCACATACTGTAGTTTGTTCATTCTTGCAGTAAAATACAAATCTTTTGGATGCTTTCAAGTTAGAGTAAATATCATAATTAAAATTTTACTTTAACAAGTCCGTATTAATGAGGGAGCGAATGATGCAAGTGTGTGCAGTGCTTTAAACTGTGAGACTTCAATAGAGACCAGAGTGTAATACAAGTTTTATAACTTCTTTGTTCTTTTTTTATTCACTTATTTGTGTCATACAGCTACTTGGGTCAGTGTTGATGACACAGTTTTCTAGGTTGGCCTATTCTATATGCTAACATTAGGCTGCATATACAATGCAGACGTTGGATTCCTAGCTGACATGGCTCCACATTTCTCATGAACCTGTCCACATCACTTCCACTGGTTACAATATAGGTTGTATATTTATGCTTGAACAGTCAACCCGTGGGGTCTTTTTTTGGAGGACAGTCAAATGTAATCCCATGAATGCTAAATGCTAAACTTGTTTTATCCCCACAGTCAATTTCTCCTCCTCATGGACATCAAAGTGTGCTTCATCCTGTTTTACTCAGTGTCACCCTCATTGTGAGGAAAGAAAATCCCATCAGTGCAAAGTAATTTAACCAAAACAAATACTGACATTAATTCTTTGGATATAAATGGAGCTAGTGAAAGATAATTGCAAAAGCAGCTCTAGTAAACTCAAATTTTCTAATAAAATCTTTATTATTTCACCAAAACCTTTTCTGATACCACATTTAGCTTGATGGTTATCAACTAAAGTTTTCTCAAAATGTGAAGTTTATCCACAGCGTAATTTTAACATTTTAGATGAAACTATATATAAATGAGTTTTGCTAATTGCAGTTGCATTCTTTTCTAGTATATGAATGTGTGTGAATGGTAAACACCCTATAGTGGGCATTACTGAGTCACCACATGCTGTAGACTGCCACTTACTAAAAACAAATAAACTAAACTAAAACATCAAATTCACTTTAAATTTCTTTACAAATACAGTATTGTATGTCAAGCATATGTTGCACTGTTTGATTATTTCATGAATGAAAGGGTTAAAATGTAATACATGCATTTGAATAGCGCTGCTGTTCTCAGAGTTTTCAGTGTGCTGACCAGCTGCATGGTAGTGTGTCAGGTGGCAGGGCAGCGTCAGATATGCTCTTTGTCTTTCACCCCAAATCTGTCAGAAGGTGCACTGCAGCCGAGTTCAGGCCCAACACCAACACCTGAACCAGTCAGAGAGGCCATTCTGGATTAACATTCAGAACAAACTCATGATCCAGCTCTTTATTGTACTCCCTTTAAATCTTTTTTTTTTTTGGCTGAGTTTGAGTTAAGCTGCATCAAATTTCTGTACATATTTGATGCCCCCCTCCCCCCCCCTAAAAAGAAAAGAAGAACACAAGAAACACAAACACAAACATTGAGATGAGCTAAGTTTTTCTTGCATAGTTGCCCTTTGAAGTTTTTTTAAAAAAATGTTTTGTTTTGTTTTGTTTTTTTAAAATAATCTCCATTATGTCACCGGAGGACAGTGGAATTTCATTCTGAATCATTGCTGTCAGGCCAGATGACAGACTTTCTCAGTAAATCCCTTTGTGGAAGCCTGCTGAAACACAAAGTACCCAAACAAGACCTTAAAATATCCTGACTGGGTCTATTTTCCAACAATACATTCTTTCAGTCACGCAAAATAGATCTGCCCTGGCCAATGATATCATTGACAGAAGACAAATAAATAAAATCAAGTCATTTAATGAGGTATTTATTCATCACATGACTGAATATGAGAAGTATGTTCGGATGCTTTACTTAGTTCTTGTTAAAGCACCTTAGGAAACAACGACAGCCTTCAGTGTTTTTGGGAATTAATTTGTAAAGCTTCACAAGGCTTTTCCCACTCAAGACATGTTGAAGCTCAGCCAGCCTGAACACTAGTCTGGGCTCCCAAGAAAATATATAATAGGTGCATTTATCCACCTGTCCAAAAAAGTGTCACAGTCCATGGCTCCAAGCTGTTAAATGGTAATGTATTCCTGGGTTGTTGTTTTCTTTGGGGCAGTGTTTAGGCTACATGTCATAACAAGAATGGCGACACAGGCAAAAGTGCAGGGGCTCTGGAACACGCTGTGTGATCCCTTTTGAAACTACAGTTCTTATAATATTATCCAGGTCCAGATAAACAATAACCAAAGGGATGCTGCAGGAAGGAAAAGAATAAAAGGTGCATTTTTTCAGCTTTTCTTAAAAAAAAGACTACAACTCTTTGTGCTGGGCGCTAATCTCCTGTAGCTATTTCACATTTTGTCTTTTGATTTGGGTTTAAAACATCACGATATTGGGCTATATGGTGCTACTAACCAGTGATGCTTCCTTTAATCAGATCAGTTGTTATTTCTCATGATCAGAAAGACATTCAGCACCTTTTGCTAAATTCCTAGTGAGCGGTCAGGTGCCTTTGTTTTTAGGATCCTGCAGACTGTGAGATTTCAGCCTTTTTATAGATGCATGTGCTGGGCACACAGTGTGACCTACTGCATATGTTTTATTTCTTGGATCATCTTTTTTTTCCATGCACATAGGCATGTCGATAACAACACATATAAATACACTTTTATAGCATCAGTTGAAACGTTCATGAAAATAGTGACTATCAGCTGGGTGAAAAAGTTGTGTTTGGAGTTTGGTGATGAAACATCATCATCATCAACATGAAACATGTTTCTTGTCTGACCCGTTGCTTTTTGTACTTCAGTCTAAAACTTTACCTTTGTTTCCGGTCTCTATTTACTCCTAGCTTTAGTCCCCGCTTAGTTATGTTTAGACATTAAAAACTACTTGGCCAGGGTTATGGATTCATGAGTTCACATAAAAAACAAACAAACGAAAAAAAAAAAAAAACAACTAGAGTGATCAATTCTACCTCTTCCTTCCTCAACATGGTACAAATACTAAATAAACATTTTAAAGTTGTTGCCACTAAGAACAGTCATACTTTGTGTCCATCAGCACAAACAAAATGAATTCATTGTAAGACTGTTACAAAGGCTGTCTGTGTTCCTTTTAGTTCCACATTTCTTTCCTGTTTGTCAACTTTCATCTGGAGCAGCCAAACGTCACACCAAGTGGGCTATGACCAGTTTGAGTGGAGATTGGCTGTTGTTATCTAGGCTATCATTCTATAAGGCTCCACCATTTCCATAAATTTGGTCTGAATCTTATTCACAGAGACCACTGAGTTGGTGGTCACCTGTCTGATCAAAATCCTGTCATCTCTGATCAGTTGGTTTGTAGGACAAGCAGATCTGGGAAGTCCTTAACAGGGTATGAAAACTTTCTGTATGTATTATACATTATAACACTTTTATTAATAAACACAGTCTAGTTAAATTTCAGTGTGGTTGCAGCTCATAAAAAGAAGATACAAAGTCAAACCAATCTTCTCTGAACTCTCTCCTTCATTGACCATCGTCTATTTCCCTAACAGGCACACCTGACAAGAAACAAACATCAATAAACATCTCATTCTTCGTTAGTTCTACAATTTTTCATAAAAATTAAGCCATGCTCTTATATTTGTGGGTAGTTAGTGTGTGATGATTTCAATGCTGCTTTTGACACCAGATTTTGTCTCCTTAGGTCATCAGGAGACAGCAACAACTGAACAGTTTTCCAGCATGAAAGAGACAACGAAGCAGATTGAAGCAGCTCAGGAGGAAGACGAGGAGGAGGAGAAGGAGGAAGACACGGAGGCAAGCAAAATCACGGAGAACAGTCGGGGGTCTAACTGACAGAGAGAGCGAGAACATTTTGAGGGAAGATATGGGGGAGAGAGATGGTGTTATGTCAAAATGGTTAAAATCTGAAGAACTCAGAAATGAAGAAGTGGTTGGAGTCATACAGTGAGAAGATCAGAGCTGTGAGTCGTCTGAATGATTCATAATTTCATGAACACATGAGTGAGAAAAGCTTTTTGTACTACTTCACCTCTAAAGGGTCTGGTTTGAACAACAGAGGACAAAGAGGGAGTTTGTGAATTAGAGAGATCTTATGAGCAGGTGAGGAATGATATACTGACAGAGCAGACCACAGGCACCACTTTGGCCCTGGTGCCCCTTTGTTTATAGTAAGACTGGATGGGCCAAGGTCAGGGTGACCAAAAACCCTGCAAAGGCAAGTCCTCTCTCAGTCAAATGCTTTACTTCAGAGCTAAAAGTTCCTATAAAGAGGCTAAAAGATTAAACAGATAAAAATCCATGGATACATTCTAAGACTCATTTCTTTTGACCCTTTGTGAAAGCACTTAAAAGTCTTTCAATTTATGTGGCATGTGTTCTGCTTTTTCCAAATCAAGGCCTACAGTATTGTCCTGATCAGCTGTTTGTAGTCACTGCCATCTTGTGGTAGAATGTAATAATTGTAGGTTTAAAGTGCTACTCCAGCCAAACACTTTTTATGTAATTAATTTAAGTTATAATCTGTGAAACTTTCATGACAACAAATTCTGCTTTTTAGGCTTTGATGATTAAATTTTGTCAGTAAAATTCTTAAATGCGTTTATATTATGTAATCATTCCTCATTAAAGTAGTCTTCTAAGTTAATGACAAGTCCAGCCCTCTGTAAAATTGACTATTTGTACTTTTTACTTGCTTCCAAACCTGAAATCCAGTGGTCTGAATATGTATAAATGCACTTTTAAAAACTCAAATTGTTTCTGTATTTCAGAAGATTAAACATGTGGCTTGGGGTATCACTTTAAAACCCACATATGACAATTAGCACCAAAATGTTTGGCTGGGTTGTTTTAAAAATTCCCTTTAGGAATTTTTTTTATGATTTGGGATTCAAACTTTATTGTTAAAGGACAAAGCTACCTCTGTTGTTGTCAGAAAAACCCACCCACTGCCTCCATACTTCACTCATTTGAGCTGGATTCTTCACAAACAGACAAAAACAGTTTGGGAAATGAAATTTTAAACTTCTAACATTTTTTGTTGCTCATTTCAGATTTTGTGCCGTTTTCTCATAAAACCCCTTTTGTATATCAACTCTTTTATAATGTCATCTTCTTGATTGTTCCCTCATGATTTGTATGTCATGGATCTGCTGCAAGAGCTATTTTTCTAATCTGGAGTCTGGTGTATGAGGAGCTCAGCTGCTTCTGCTGCCTGTTTCCACATGCACAAATTACTCTCAATCCTACATGTAATATTCAGCATCAACAGGCTACAGCCAAGAACTGCAGCTGCTGTATAACAGTCTTTTAAATAAACTGAGCTCTGCAAAGACTTTTTGTGCTGTTTTTACCATTGATGATGCATGATATTTTCTTTAAGTCAGCTAAATTTGAAATGTCTTAAGTCAGTATGTTTTGATTTAACTGATGAAAATCAGGATCTGATATATGAGAAGGTTTCCAGTTGTGCCACAGGATGAATGCATTTTGCTTTCTGTATAATCTGGGCTGCTGTTTGTACATAAAACTCTGTGAAACGTTTTTTTAACCTCTGACCCAATGACTGGATGAGCAGTGGCTTGTGTGTTAACGCTTTGCAGCCAATGTTGTCCTCCCCTTCCCTCACCCTCTGTCTACCACCTCCCTCTGCTCCCAGGTCAGAAAACAACCAAGACTTTCATGAACTAATATGCTTATTCTGTCTTTATTTCTATTTTATTTTCATTCTCTTGTTTCTCTATGTGATGTGGTTGTTTTAAAGTGAGCAACTCTATGATATCAAATAAACCTTTCCCTTTAGCCCTTCCTGTGCTGAGTGTCTGCATGTGTGTGTATGTGTCTTTTCTTGAATCATTCGATCTAAGGGCATATACACTAGTTAACACTTGCCTCCATTTTGTGGAAATAAATCATTAGCATCACTGTTTTAAGAGCGTTTTTCATATTATATTATACATATATACTGCATATATATATATATATATATATATATATATATATATATATATATATATATATATATATATATATATATATATATAATTCATTTGCAAACTTCAGTTTAATTACTTTAAACCTAACTACATCAAGCAGGTGAAAAATTGCTATGTAGGTTATTATTATTATTATTATTTCCATGAAATCTCTAGTTATGAAAAGGTTCAAACAAATATATAATGCACTATTGCACCTATGACTGAAATGTTTTGAAATGTGTTGCTATTCATAATTGACTTTTAATAAACAGACCACAGTGTGTCAGGACAGGGAGCCTGACATCCTCCACCATAATTATAAACACAGTGTTTTATTCTGAGTCCTGTGCTCTCCACCAACACCAACACTCCACCAACATCCGTTATGTTAGCAGAGGACACCACCATAATGGGATTCATTCTAGATAATAATGAGCTTCACTACAGACAGGAGGTCCAGCATATGTGGTGAGTGGTGTCTGAGCAACAATTCAGGATAAAGAAGGTCATCTTAGACCTTTTATGGTGTAGAAAGACCTCACACTCCCCACTCACCATCAATGGGGAGACAACAGAAAGAGTGAGCTCCATCAAATTCTTATGAGTATACATAAGTCATAATTTGACATGGACACTAAACACCTCCAGCCTGGAGAAGAAAGCCCAGGGGAGACTATTTTGTTCCTGCAGAAGCTGAAGAGGGATGACCTGCCCCACAGCTGCTCATCAACTTTTACAGGAGGACAGTCGAGAGCATCATTTGTCAGAGCTGCATAGTGTGGTATGACTTCACCACTGGAAAACAAAAGACTTATCTGGGGTGATAAAAGCAGGTCAAAGGATCACTGAAGCTGCTCTTACCATTTTGGACACTGTCTGATCACCTGCAGTGGAGAGCAAGATCCATTAACATACAAAAACCATTAAGGTATCTGTTGCCATACTGTCATTTGATTGAAAAAAAATGTGCTGCTTGTCTCAGAAATAGCTTCTTCCCATTACCCCCACCACATACAAAGCCAAATCACATTAATTGATATTGTCCAATGAAATGTCACTGTGATGTGCAATGATTAGTCACTGCTGGCTAAGTTTCATGTATTTATTGATATTCTTGTATTTTTTCTTTTTATAGTGTTGTAACTGTGCTGTTGGCAAGACAACTCTGGGACTGCCACAAAGTTTCGTTTTGAAATACAGCAATGATCAAATATATCCTTTACTCATCACCAACATAACATGGGTAATGTTATTTAAATCAAAGAAATGTTTTATGATTGCTTTACTAAACATATTTAATTTAATTGTGAAATCTAATCAGTTTTAATATCTTATGTTAGACTTGAACGTCGTAGTTTTTTTTTGTTTGTTTTTTCTTTGGTAACGAAACCGGAAATAGATTACAGATTAATCTCTTGCATTTGACAAAACTGGCAAATTTCCTTTGGAAAGCGGATAAATGTTGCCAATCCCAAGTCCTTTAAAAGTTTATGTGGTTTGGATTAAACTAATATTTTATTATCTTCATCCCAATACAAATTAACTGTCTTAATTTAAAAAAAAACGAATCTAGTTAAAAGTCCTTACTATCCTTATTAAAGATCGTTTATGGTCGTGTCTGTCCTTGATAATCTTTACTTAGAGTGTTTTTAAAGCATATTTAAGAAATTACAGATTTAAAATCATAGGTTTAAGTACCCGTATAAAGACCCCCCCCCCCCCCCCCCCCACCCCCACCCCCACCCACACACACACACACACACACACACACCTACGCTTTGAAGACGGACTAAATTTCCAGTTCATCTCCCACAAAACTAAAATAGGCAAAATGCTCTGACCACGTGATTTTGCGAAGTTAAGTAGGGATTTATCTTGCGGTAACACTTCTTCTTTGAAAAGTCTGCCCGGAAGACTTGGTAAGCGATGATGTTGCGGTAAATCAAGTAAGTTCCAGTTTCTTCTGTGAACTATTTAAATATGTAGGAAATGCACACTTTTCACTTTTATAATGGTAGTTTCTGTAGCTGTCCACTCGAGGTTTGAGGGTTGTATTTCACGACTGGTTAAGGTGTAACTGTTAGCAAGTGGGACTAACTTGTTTGTAAAGGAAGGTAAGTTAGCCGGTATGAGCTAACAGGGATTGATAACAACAATAGTCATCGATTTATTGCTCATTATTTGATTTGCGTTTGTTTAAAAGACACATATGATCCTGACTTGTGACCGAGGTAACTGTTATCTGCCTTGTTTATATAAAATTAATGGTAGCATCAGTCAGTTAGCTTGCTAAAAGATGCAGGTCTGTTGCTGTCGGTCAGTTTGTTTTTCTTTTTAGCAGAAGTGACGGGAGTCACGGGAGTCTCAGGGCAAATGAAGCTGGATTTTTATTGTTATTGTTTTAAATAATGTAAATGATGCATGTGTCCATGTTATTAGTTATGTCAATAGACAATTAATCTGACTTAATACATGTGCTATGATAAGTTGCAGAGATCACTTAAGATCACTAGCATTGACTGTGATTCACTGATGTGACAATGGGACACTGGGCTAATCTGTCCAAACTCGATGTCACAGGACAACCACCCTTCAGTTAACGATTCAGTACAATTACATGCTCTCTGCACATGTGTCTGGAAGATCTATATAATTTGTTTAAGATAAACGGCACTGTTGTAAAAGTCTTCTGACGCTCCTCTTTTCTTCATAAGGGAGCCACAATATTTAGTTTAGTCTTTTAAAAATTGTCTTGATCAATAGTTCTTCTGGCTCTGGCTTTCTGGAGGTCATTCAGTTTTTCTTTGTACATTAGCTGCTTTTTCAGTCCAATCCCATTTTCAGTTTCTGTTTCTTAAGCTGCTTAACCTATGACCCAAGAATTCAAGCCTAAAAATAGACCTTTATTGAAAGAACTGGTGTTTTGACTTTACATAACAGAAACCTTATCAAAGAATTAATTTTCCAATGTACCTTTAGGCACTTTCTTACCTGTGGCATATCACAAAGACAGATGATCTCTTCCAGATTCTTAACCTACATCTATGAAAAATGACAAAAATAAGTGTTTGACAAGTATAAAATATTCTACATAATGTTCCACCTACAAGGTGATACCAAAAGAGCTAGCAGCCGAAAACTTGCCATAATCGTCATCCAATCGTCAGTCAGTCAGTCGGTGTGTGTATGTTCAGCCAATTATTAGCCAATTAATATGTCAACATGGTGTGCAGTGAACAATGAAATGAAAGACCAATACCAGATGAAAAGTATCTGCAAGTGATGGTCTGAAGAAATACTTAAAGTACTTGTATTTCTAATCTAAATCACGAAATCTTATCACTTCCTTACTCCAAAATGGAGAAAGGAACAAGTAATTAGATTTTAGAGGTGATCTGGATCAGGCCAGACGGGGTCGTGTTGACACCCTGCCTATGGAGCATTATTTTTTTTTAATTTAAAGGTGGCGTTTATAGAGGTGACTTTTTGTTTTTCCTTTGAAGTTTTTTTTTTATTTATTTTTTTTTATATATATATAATTTATAAGTACACACTGCTTAAATAATTAACCTATTAGCAAGTGGGATTACTTTTTGTATTTTTAATAGAAAATTAGAAATGCAACATTCACTTATCAACCAACATAACAAAATTAAATAATTTTTTAAAATTATTTATATTTTCTGTCAATTATTTGAGGGGGAACAATTAGAAAAACGCATCATAATGCTAAAGCAACAAAACAGCGCTGGATGTCCGCTGATATTGATTTATTCTATCACACAATGAGAGCTTAATAGTGAACGGACACCGGGTCATTCTCGCATCGATGCATCTCCAGTAGAAGACCCATCATTCAGTGCAGCCATGTCCAAAACATTATAACAGGCCATCTTCTTGTTACAGCTCGGGATGAATACAGCGACGGCATCTTGTCAGGGATACCTAAACTTGGTCTTATTTTAGTAAGAGGAGCTGATCATTTCTTCCCCATCTGAGTCTTCCTCACTCATTTGTTGGAGCATAGCCAAAGCTTGTTGTGCATTAATTCTGTTTCTGTTCATTTTTTTATGTTATGTATTGTTTTGCACCGTTGGTCTGTCTGACCGTTAGTGGCAAAACGAAAAAACAGTAGTGGACGAATTTTGATTCAGTATTCCGGAAAAAAGGAATAAGGACCATTTTGGAGGTGATCTTGATCACCATCTGGATCCAGGAACTATTTAAAAGGATTCTTTACTATTGGGAGATAGTATTAATTTTGCCATTAAAGCCTTAATGCCCAGAATTATTGGCAAAAAATATGATAAAAAGTACAAGATGACATTATGGTACATGGTAGTTTGACGCGGATCATGTTGTTATTCTGAATCTGGTGATCCGGAAGGTTGGAAATATAGAGGGTACTGGGTGGAATGGTGGTCCTTTTGGGGTTTTTCTCAGTCACCTATGGCTTGGTGGAGGTCTGTGCTGAAAATCAATGATGAATCCTCCCCAGAGCAGATCCCCAGTGTGGGATCATTGTGACAGTAAACATAAGAAAAAGCCGCCAACATCTAAAGAATAGCTTTGAGATGTCCTTCGAGAAGCCTAGAGAACAATTCCTGAAGACTACTTGAAGAAAGCTAGTCCAAGAAGGGTCAGACGGCGTTGAGGAATAAATGTGGTTGTACCCTATATTCACTTTTAATCATTTCCTTTGAGTAATGAGATGTTCTTTAGCAACTAATTAAACTATTAATCTGCATGGATAAATTTATTGGTAGTTGAGAAGTGGAGTTTCTCAAGGTGCCCAGTTCATGGAGACCTCAGTTGGGGATGTGGAAATAGTGGTGTAAACATTTATTTGTTTTCATAAGCTGTTATACTGAGAGAAATAAAAACTCTGAACATGATGTAACTGTGGTTATCTTAGTTAACAGTGGTTAGGATGTTGTAAAACCGAGTAGTACTGGTGAAGGGGGGATTGCCAAAAACATCTAAATGTCACAAATGAGCAAAAGTGTAAATTATCTTCCGTGGCATCATTGAGTTTTGGTTTTTATTAAAATGATATAGCATATAGAGCATAAGACAACTGCACCCCTGTCTCAGGGGGAGTTTCCTGTCTCACAACAGGAATGCAGGGTGGAGAGTATGGAGAGTTTGGGGGTAGCCTCCCTGCCATCGCCTCCTTGAATGCTTCCTACTCCACATCGCTGTCCCTCCCTTCCCCATACCTGCTGATTCCACCTGCAGAGCGCAGGGCCGTCTCCGACGTCCGTCGTACCTTCTGTCTCTTTGTGACGTTCGACCTCCTCTTCATCTCGCTTCTCTGGATCATTGAGTTGAATGTGAGTGAACATTCTGAGATGTTTGCTTTGATTATTGCAGCAATCATTTTGACTCTTAAAATGTTGTTCTTTAGATCTCCAGCTCGATCTGGGAGAGCTTAGAAAAAGAGGTTGTCCATTATAACTACAGGTCTTCTTTCTTTGACATAGTGGTGAGTGGATCAAAGCTGCTTATTTCATTTGAGTGTAATAATCGTGTTTTACTATTGTGTTAGCACATGATCCTAATTATGCTTAGAGCTGTGATTGTTATGGACAGTATTTATATATTTTATCGTTTAATATAACAGAGGAAAGCGTGTTTCCATATAATGACGTCAAAGCCAGTAACGACATGTTTTCCCGCTTCACGTCACAGCTGCTCGCCTTGTTTCGGTTCCTGTGTCTGCAAGTGGGCTACGCAGCTTTTCGCCTGAAGCATTGGTGGGTTATTGCGGTAAGTCGGTTCAGTCACACACATGCACCACACATGGATCATATAACCAAACATCTCAGATTTTCTTTGCTGGACATGGATCAGAGCTAATTTCTTCTTTGCAGGTGACCACTCTAGTGACCAGCGTCTTCCTGGTCGTGAAGGTCATCGTATCTAATGTGAGTGCCCCCCCCTCTTTTTCTGTCTATCAGGTTTTCAGCTGAGTATATCAATCAAATGAAACCGCTTCAGCTTTTCAGTTCTGCATTTTCTGCCTGTAATTGATAGCCTCTGCTGGTTGAAGCTGTTATGATTTTGTAGTTTAGTGCAGCACAGTTGTTACTGATGTCAAATAAATTTTTTTTAGCATTGAGCTGCTCATATATTTGCATGCTGTTCCTCAATAAACCTGTTTTTTTTTTTTTTTTTTATATCAGCAATGGGGAAGTTGGCTAACATAAAATGCAGCTAGCGTGCCTGTTTAATGAGCGCTGAACGTATTTATCTCCTGTTGTGTTTGCCTTTGCACAGCTTCTGTCCCAGAATGCCTTTGGCTATGTTTTACCCGTCACCTCATTCGTGGTGGCTTGGTTGGAAACCTGGTTCCTTGATTTCAAGGTTCTCCCACAGGAAGCAGATGATGAAAGAGGTGAGAAAAAAAAAGGAAACACAAAAAAAAAAAAATACACATTCAATCAGGACTTGACAAAGATTTAAGTCTTTCTTAATGGGTACATTTTGTGGCCTCAGCCTACTTAGCAGCTGTGAATGCAGCCTGTGAACGAGCCCCCATTATCTACCCCCGCGCTGTCTCAGATGGACAGTTCTACTCTCCACCGGAATCTATTGCAGGTGACTAATGAATGCTAATGTTTTTTTTGTTTCTTTTGGTTGAGCTTCAAACTAAGTTTTGGCCCTGATCTTGTGTCTGCAGGCTCAGATGAAGATCTGGATGAGGAGGGTCTGGGGCGCAGAGCTGTCACCGCTCAGGTACCTGCATCCGTCTTTATATTCGGATCATTTCCTGCTCTTTCCCTCATTTTCTTCTCCTCTCCCTGTTGATGCAGGAGAAGGAATATGTCAGACAGGGTCGAGAGGCCATGTCTGTTGTAGAGCAGATCCTCAGCCAGGAAGACAACTGGAAATTTGAGAAAAACAATGTAAGTATATGACTTGACGTCCTCTTCCTCCAACACGACTAGAGCATTCTGCATGTTGACAGCCTTGGCTCAGACTTGCCATGAACATACTTATCATGCAATCTGATCTACTTGATGGTGTATTGAAAATTCCATCGGAGTTTTCCACTTAGATATAGAAATAAAGGTTTCCGAAGTCTTCCAGAAAATCCTGATGGTTTTGTAGGTTATTTCTGAAATTAATATTCAATCTGTAAACTGGACTTTTATAATAAAAGACCAGGTTGCTGATGATGTGAGAGGGAGCGCTGCTAAATTCTTTTATTAAATCTCAAAATGTTCACATTATTTATCTTTGTTGACATTCTTAAAAAGAATCGAGCACATCATAAGTAAGATCAGCGGGGAAGGTGTTTTGGATCAATCATACCTGTTATCAGGTAAAATCCTTCTAAAGCTGTTTAGATCCAGTTCAGCAGCTTTCCAAACTAAAAGAGAAACCCAACTCTAGTCATTCAACATTTTTGTCTGCAGGGACAGTTTCACTTCATATGTAATTTTCCAAATTGAACAACAGAAGATTTACATCCTCTTTTATTTCTTTTGACAGGAAATGGGAGACTCTGTCTACACTTTGGAGATTCCCTACCATGGAAAGACTTTCATTCTCAAGGTACAGCAAACATAAATGAAAACCTTTCATGCTGCTGTGACTCAAAAGGATCGTGTTTAGACTGCAGCATTTTTCTTTCAATCTTAAAATTCTCCACTTTCATCCTGGATGTTTTCAGGCTGTTTATTGACATTTTCTGTCTCAAGACCAACTTTACCCTGAACTTCATATTTGTTAGATTTATAAAGCTGTTAGATAGTAGATGGGCTTCTTTTTATCCCTCTGCTGTCACTGAATTAAACATGTTTACATCTGATCGGCCTGTGTGTATTTGAACAACGTCTAGAGGGCAGAGTGGTGAAGTAATCAGGATTATTGGGCTGTTAAATTCAGTTGTATACAACCCAGCTTTACTGGTGCTGTCATGATTGTTTCAGAGCCTTGAGTGTGCATGAAGGATTTCTTTCACTCCATGTAATTTCCTGTACAGAAACTCAGCAAATTTACAGAAAGATCATGACTGAAAGCTGTTTGAGACGCTCCGTTCTCCGAAGGCTTACAACTGCATCCTGTGGATTTACTGCTGTATGATAAACATGGCCAAGATGCATTCAACACAGCCTCAAATTTTTCTTCCAGACATGCTTCTGTGGTGTAGATTTATAAATTGGTGTCTATACACACTCCTTTTTATTCTGTCATTCATGAAATGAAAAACTTTTATCAATTCAAGAGAGTAATAGAACTAGTAAATAGTAGAGCTCCTTTTATGCTGGTTAGAATTTAAAAGAGAAAGCCTGCTAAGATTAGGTTTTTAAGTGAAATGGGAAAGGGTTTTAACTGCACTCAGTCATGCTTGAAATGACTCTGCAGTAGTTTTGGGTAATAATTGCAATGGAGGGGAACACAACATCCAGATGGTCATAATTTTCCCTGAAGTTGCTTCACTCAGGGCTGCGGGAGTGGCAACAGCTCAGTTGTTGTTTCAAAAAAACATGTTTACAGACCGTAATGTCTCATGCACCATTCAAAAACGAAACTTATCTCAGAAAAGTGTGAAACTGCTGTCCGACACGGCCTGCAGGAAACAATGAGCATCATGCCTTCAAGTTGTGACACGCTGGTTACCACATGACTCCTTTCCTGTGTTCGTTGCAGCCCTCAGAGTCTAAACATGCTGCTACCAGCAGAAGGAACAAAAGATTTGATTGCCTTGTTCGAGTTGTTGTAAATAAACAAATTTCCATGTAAAAACAGTTAGATCTAATCACACATGCCTATCACTTTGAATACATCAAGTCTGAGCTGCAGCAGCATCATTGGCACACACTGTAGGGATCCATCCTGACATGGCATATGGTCAACTAATTATCAGAGGAATCCTACAGATGGCAGTATTAAATATGTGAATGATAACACTGTCTAAACCCTCATCCTGCATGGGTTTCCCTTCAGTCTGTAGCTGCAGAGCTGAAAGCACTTGAGCAAAAAGAATAGTTAATTTAAAACGCTGCATCTATACTCATTAATCAAGGTCATATGTTTTTCTCTGTATTTGTGCATTTTAGTCACAAAACAGAGAGAAATACAGCCTCTGTGAATTAATCAAGCCGTCACAAAAGGAACATTTTTCACATCTGATAAGTGTAAAAGTTCACATTAAGGGTCGAAAGGGTTTATTAGTGGAGCTGCAGAGATGTGTCGAGCAGGACAACACAGTTTGGTTTTCTGTCTGGCTCAATACTTCCTCCACATTTTCATATTTCACTGTTTTAATTAGGTTTGGCACTTAAAAATAACCAGGTTAGGGTTGGAAAGCACTGTGGTTTGTGTCAAAACCCAGAACGTGCTGGATAAACAGGTGACATACACACATGTGGTCAAAACTCTTGACTATCTGCAGTTTATAGCCACAGTTGTTACTGTAAAAGCAATAAAACCCAAACAAGACTCCTTTGTGCCACAGCTGCTCAACAGGTTTTAACCTTTAGAAAAAGTTTCTTTCTTCATTAGCTGTGTGTTTCACAAAGCTGCTTCCGGCTTCTTAAGCTAATCTGAATAGTTACAGCAAAATGACCTGATGTTGTGACAAAGCTCTGATTCTAAACACATTTTTCAATTTTATGTTTAGCCTAAAATTAAACTGACATTTTTATAGAAACAACCCTAAAAGCAACCATTATTTGAATCCTTGATTTTTTTGTCCTGTTATTTGATAAAAATTTTCATATCTTTTTAAAATATTTTTTTAAAATCATTTCTTTTGTACATAAGCAGGGCTAACCACAGTTCTGCATTTTAAAGTCACACTCATTACAATTAGTCATGCACTGAAATGTAAATTCTTGAAAAACAAGATGGGATTTTCCAGCAGAACAGTCATATCATAGACAAACATGAGAAAACTGCTGTTTTATAAAACTGTTGTAAAGTAAAATTAGGCTTTTGGATTTTATAGCCCTAAATAAAGAAAGCATAAAAATGTATCACTATTATTATTATTATTATTATTATTATTATTATTATTATTATTAATAATAATAATAATAATAATAATAATAATAATAATAATAATAATAATAATAATAATAAATAGACCACAAGAAAGATTAATTTTACATCATGTATCTCTCTTTCTAATCCTTATTTGCCTGTCCAACTGGATTTTCCTGATTTGTTTACAGCTGTGTTTTTGATTTGTTTTCAGGCCTTAATGCAGTGTCCTGCTGAGCTTGTGTATCAGGAGGTGATTCTTCAACCGGAGAAGATGGTTCAGTGGAACAAAACTGTTTCCGGCTGCCAGGTTATGGGTCTCTATATGCTGTTGAACATTTTACTCTGTGAAGTCGTGCAGCTCTAACACTGCCGTCTGCCTCCTCAGATCCTTCAGAGGGTTGACGACAACACTCTGGTGTCATATGATGTCTCTTCTGGTGCAGCAGGGGGAGTCGTCTCTGCGAGGTACATCAGCAAAGATCTCACCTCAATATGTGGCTTTTTCTAGCCATTATATTTTCTTTTAATTTTGTTTAGTCCGGATTTCTATTCTGAAACATAGTAAATTGATTTACTGATGGATTTTTTCCCCCCTTCAGGGACTTCATTAATGTTCGTCGAGTGGAGCGCAAACGAGATTGTTATATGTCTGCTGGCATGGCAACCAGCCACGACACCAAACCCCCGTGTGGACGCTACGTCAGGTCAGACCATGACTCTAGCCAGACTGTCAATAGTTTAGTAAATTAGATTTTCATGAAGTGCAGTTGTGGTAGTTCTTTGACTTCTTCTCTGACTTTGTGTTGTTGGTTTCAGGGGAGAAAACGGTCCAGGAGGATTTGTGGTCCTGAAATCCAGCAGTAACCCATCTGTCTGCACATTCATCTGGATCCTCAACACAGACTTAAAGGTGGGAATCGCTCTGGCAAGATGATCTTTGGCGTTTTTAGGATTACTTAAATTTGGGATTTACAGACAAGAAGGTTGAAAACATAAGTAAGCAGGAAGCTAGTGTGACTCTGCAGCTAATGAATATACAAAAAAAAAATCTAGTTTTAGTCCTTTAGTTTCAGAATATAATAAGGCATAATTTAAAAATAGTGTAAAAAAACTTGCAGTTGAAAAATTTTTTCAGTAGAAAACAATTACACCTCAGGTTTTATGTCTCCATAGGGCCGTCTGCCCCGCTACCTCATCCACCAGAGCCTAGCTGCCACCATGTTCGAATTCATGTCCCATTTACGCCAACGTATCGCTGAACTGCGGCCTTCCTTCTGCTCCCACCACCACCTCACTTAAAGAAGGGGAGATTTCCTTGGAGGTGGCATCACTGAAATGAGCAAAGCAGCTCCCCTATGATCCTCTGAGCTGAAGGAATGTGCTACTGTACTAGAAAAGACTGCACTTCCAAGCATAGGAGATGTGAGATTATCAGAATTCACTCAGATGAGATGAGGAGTATTGAGTTCCAAAGACTATCTTCCTTTTCATCCATAATCTTTTTCTCTTTTGTGATCCCATGCACGTCTGTGTTTTGGACCTGTAACTTTCATGCTGTCTCTTGCCATGCAGCAAGAGCTTTCTTGAGTCAAGAAACAATTCACAGAAACAAGAAGGCTTGGGTAAGAATGGCGATGCATCAAACAGTAGTCGAGTCAGACTTGTTCTGAGGAACAGCTGAGCCTTATCTTACTGCACAGTGTGTTTATCATTGATTTAGCTGCTTTTTGTTTTTTTATATTTGTGTCTACACCCTGTTGGACTTGTTTCTGGGCTTCACCTGCCTGCACTTTGCAGCCCTGTTATCAACAAACTCTTGATTTAAAGTGGTAACGGCTATCTCCACTCACTTTACTGTCCTTAACATACACTGTGATAGAAGAGGCAGGATGCTCTGCTGTCTGCTCACCGTTAGAGGGAGGCACCACTGATCTGTGCAGGGAGAGCCACTGTCTCCTGTTCTGTAATGAAAATAGTCTGCTATTCCTATTTAACCAATCATTATTTTGACACAGCCTTTTTGTTTTTGTTACTGTGGGATCACCCAGGAAGTGAAACCAGGATGGAAATTAAATTAGCATGCGTTACGTTTATATTTACTACATTTTTCTTTTGTGCCAATAACGTTATGTGGCCTTGGGGCAAAATAGGACTCATCATTTGCCATAAGAAAAACAGGGTTGATTATTACCCTTAACTTTTATACTGACCAAGCCCTGAGATTCAGATTAAAATGCGCTTCAGTTTTTTACATAATCAAGCAATAGTTTGTTGCCTTGTAGAAACTTCCCCTCCAGCTGATGTGTCATATCACTCTGCACATCAGAGTTAGGATGTGCTTAGATATCATGGTTCATCGGTACATCCGTTATGAAATGTGGCTAAAAGCTGAGGTTTGTCATTTGGTTCAAGTTAATAAGTTAAACAGAGTTTTTGTTGTTTTGTCTTTTTTGTTTTTTTCTCCTATATTGAGGCCCGACACAGCTTCAGTTATTCTAACTGCAGGACCATGCTCGTGGATTTAACAGGCATAGTCTGGAGGAATTTTATTTTATAGTGTTTGTGTATGCTGCAATCATAGTAGGAAATGATCCGTACTCATTATTTCACAAACTTCAGTTTATTAGCATTAAATATAATTTCAGAATTGATTTTTTAACTACTTACTGCAAAGAATGTCAAATGAAAATGTGAAAAAAATGTGTGCCTTTATCACAGCAACATTACATGTCAGTCTTTTCTTTTGCTATGCATTTATTTCATGCTGTTTAATATTATTTTAGTATCTTGAGCAAAGAGGTACTAAATACATAAGATCCTTCTTTAAGTGCTTCAATTTGCTTCTTTCTTTTTTTCTTTTTTTTTTTTTACAGTTTTTGAATTGATTTTGTCTGTAAGTCAGTCGTTCATCCAACATGCTAATTTAAAGCCATCACAACTGACGAACTGTTTTTACCAAGTCTTAACCAGCTCTTATGTCTAATAAACTTAAATAACTCATGACAGTGTTTCAGTGTCTTGCAATTATATTAGCATGCAGACGTTTGCACATTTTGCCACTGGTAATAACTGAGCAAGTAGGGGTGGTGTGGCTCGCTGGGCAGATTGGTCGTCTTGTAGCCTGAGGGTTGCCGGTTCAATCCTCGGCCTGTCAGGTTCATGTCGAGGTGTCCCTGAGCAACACACCGAACCACAAATTGACCAACCACACAATAACCGCCATCAGTATGTGAATGTGTGTGTGAATGGGTGAATGTGATGTATAATGTAAAGCACTTTGTGATACAGTAAAGCGCTATTTAAAAACAGATCGTTTACCATTTAAAAAAAGTTACATATCTTATTTGTAACTTGCTAAGAGTCCATCAGCTCTTTTTATTTATTTATTTTTTTAACTTCTAGTTCTGTGAGATTCTTGAGCTGTCTTGCTGCATGCACTGTTCTTTTTTTGGGCTGTCAACAGATGTTCTTTTTTTTTTGTTGTTTTGTTTTTTTTAAGGAATTTGGGCACTGGTGTTATTTATTTGAAAATTACTTGACAGGATTTGGGCAGACAGAAATCAAAGGACTAAAAGCTGGGGTGTTAACCTGGACCAGCTGTGCCAAGAAACTTCAACCTTTGAACATGTGCATCAGCTCAACTAGTTGAGCGACCTGGAGCCCATTGGCCACAGAATATTGATTACGTGTATGTCACTGAACTGTGGGCAGCATGGCAAAGCATTCACATTTTGCCTCTTAAGGTAGCTCATTGTGGATTTTTCCTCCCATCTTGTCATAAAAGCCACCCTCTTTTCATCTTCAGCCTTTTTGCTCGGCACACAGAATTTGATGTCATAAAATCAAGTCCATTCTTTCATTTACCAGTGAACTGTATCACTGTCTGCCGCAATCTGCTTCTATAATTAATAGTTTGACGGTTCTTTCTTGCAGTTTTCCAGACAAATGTTTGCATCTGCAAATGTCTGATGCTGAACTTAGTGACAGGCTTAGTATGTGCACATTGGAACACAATGTACCCTCACTTGAGCACTATGAGCTGTATTTTGTGAAAATGAGCCTTCTAAACTTCACACTGATTTTCACTGTTCCTATTCACTACTTCTTAAAAACATTACAGAGGGAACCCCTCTGATATCTTCTTACAGTCTCCTGTTTTTTTTTTTAGGCATCGGTTATTTTAATTTTAATAGTACAAGGCAGCCACTTAAAGGAGCCCATGACCATTGATCCTCAGGAAAAACTGAGGACTTAGTGTGGTTGTAAACCTTATAAAAGATTTCTATCACTTGGCTTTCCTTCACATGACTGTGATCAAACCACAGCCCTAACAAAATGATGAAGGTATGAGAGTATTGTTACTGTTTTAATTAATAACTCTGTAAAACTAAAATAATTTAAGAAAACATAATCTGTAACCTTATTCCTTTTATAGATCAGTTCATCTTCTTTCAAGCTTTAATAACAGCAACAAAAATGTGTTAATTAATTAAAAAGTCTCGGTACACGTGTTTTTCCTGCGCTGCATTGTGAGGGTGTTTGTTATGAGCAATAGCACCCTGTGACTGAGGTCTCATGCATTGCAGCCTTACTGTTGCATAAATGCCACAGCTTTAATGGTGCAGAATCAGGGTGAATGCTGGAGGCCTGCTCATCCTGCATGTCATGCTGCCCTGACTTTACACAACTTCTAAAGAGTTCAAAGTGTGCAGGGTTCAGTGTGACCTCTGTCATAAATGGACATGAAGCATCTTCAAGATTTGGCTGCACTCCCCTTGAATTTCATGTAAACACTTTAAAACAGAGTCATGGTTTTGTAGCATATGGAACAGCACACAATAAAATTAATAATTGAATCAGTACAGCCATGGTAGATTGGTTACAGTATGTGTAATTAGACATACTGCTGTAGAGATGTGTTGTCCTTGGGGCAAAACACATTGCTTTGGACAAGAGATGGAGCGGCTCACATGATTGTGCTGTGACTGTCTTCTGAGGCTACGGGTGTGTGAATATCTTTTTTTTTTTTTTTTTTGCCCTATGTAGAGCTCAGATTTCTCAGTGTTCTCATTGTCCTCAATGTAAGACTGATGAAAAGCACCAGTCCTCGGACTGCTATCTGCCTCAGTTTCTCTGTCCGGACAGGTTCTGTCTGGTCAATGATCTGGAAGAGAAACCTCGACTGCATGTGGAGCTGTGGCGAGATCCTGGACAATGGGAAGCTGAAAGTTAGGTAGACTTTGTGGATCAGAGAACTTAATTTTGTAACTTTGGCTATTTTATCATTTCTACTTCTGCAAGCTGAAGGCAGAGTAAAATTCTCTCCAGTGGACCACATAAATGTTGTGACAGCCAACTGTTCTTACTTTACCCTTTTTTTCTAAATATAGGCTCTCAGTTAGGTCCCCCCCTTTTTTTTTTACAAATTTCTTCAGAGCACCCACAAGGGCCACTGAGCAGAATCACCATAGGAATCCACTCAAGTTGCTTAAAGGATCACAGAAGACTTCAAACACAACTTCTGTTTGGACTATCAGACTTTGTGAACCTGCTACCAGCTGACTCTGTTCACATAGATGGGTTCGTCCTTTAAGAGGTTCTTCATGCAGTGCTGCTGCTGCTGCTGCGCTGATGATGACGACGATGAAGATGAAAAGCAGCCTTTAGTAACGTAAGATCGAAGCTTCTTCATTTCACACTCCTGTAGTTACGTGTTAAATTTCACAGAAAATGTCAGTGAGATTGTTCAGTGTTATTATATTTTTAAAAAGTGAGTGTATGAATGTTTCATGGCGACCTGTGCTTGTGTGTGCTGGCTGATCACACAGTCCAGATCCACTGGACTATTTTACTCGAGAAGTCCAGAAGCGACGAGATGAGGAAACTAATCTGTGGAGTGAGCCAGGAGACCCAAGCCACTCGGAGAGAGCTGACGACCGGACACTTTACACCCTGATTCAGGCCAGGAGCAAGACCCGCATGGGATCCACGGTATGTGAGGGAGAGAATTAAATTCAGAGGTTTTAGATCTACAAAAGAGCAAAGTGAAGAATAAAGTCCTAATTCCTTCAGCTATCTATAGATTAGCAGAATACTTAAGCACTAGAAAGTAGACCAGGAAATTTTGTCCTTTTCTTGTGCAGGGTTATCGTCGTCTGAGTGTTGACATTGAAGCCATGAGAGATGTACGCCGAGAAGTCAGAGACAAATGGAAGACAATCCTGGAAAATTTAGGTAAAGCTGGAGAGATTATATATGCAACATTCTATCAACACAGCTGCTTTTGTAAGTAGAAGTAACTGATTTTATTGATCTTATTTTTTTACATTTTTAAAATTTTTTTTTTAGGTTTTATGGCCGAGGCAGACTCTTTGCTGACAGTGTCTGCCGGTGCCTCACATGACCGCATGCGTAATGCGCCAGCAGCACGTGCCATGCTTCAGACGCTGCACACCGAGACATCCATCTTTTGCACTAAAGAACCACCTCCAGAGAGATACCTGTTCATCCTGGTGAGGGGGGATTTTGCAGGCTGGAATTACTTGTGAAATTTGACATAGATGGTAATACCTAAACAACACTTTGAAATAGTATTTAATTTTCTTGAATTTTAAAGCCAAACTTAGAAACTTCAGCTCATTAACCCTACACCTTCGCATTGCAAGGTGAAGGTGCCCCTTTTCTTTCAGGGATCATTGAGTAGTGGATGCAACATAACCACTATTCCTCAATCATAAAAAGGGGCTTCTTACCATATCAAAATTGTAGAATTATGCTGAGTGATTCAGCCATAGGTTGTCTCTTTTTATACAGGTAATGCATTCATCCCAGTGGTTCCAAATAGAAAAGACAAATAAGATTCATTACATGTACCTACATCAAAATAATTTTATTCAGACTGCTTTTTCACTGTCAAATATGGTTTCTCTTTATCTCCTCCCAGGATCGTCTTGTGTACCTTGATATAGCTGATGATTTTTTGGCAAAGGCAAAGCGCTTCTATCCTCCAAAGGATGATTCTGACGAGGAGATGCCGGGCCTGAAAATAAACCTGCCGCTGTTGCTGGCCAGGGTAGAGGCCTTGAATGGAGGCGGCGGTGAAGAAGAGAGTGAGAGAGATGATGAAAACACAAGTGACTGATCCTGAGATTTGGCTGCAGTAATAGTAGGCAGAAGGCAGGGGGCAGTAGTCAACAACCCCTGAATGCCCCTTAGGCATTTGTTGCCTCCCAAAAGTTTTGCTGCTGGAATTTAGACTGAATATTTAAACCCCTCTTTTCCCATCTGCACAGCTTGAGTCTTTTCTGTTTTGTCTGGTCTGAATCTTGAAGGGGTTTTGCAGATTTTTCTGAGGAAAGTTGAAGATATGTTTATTGTGTGATTGTGTGTATTTTTGTCTAGCCTGTTCATTGTTCATCTGTTGTGAACCTTTAGGGTAGGGATGTTCTTTTCACCAGAGCCCCTTTATATTTTGTCCTATGATTATCAGCACTTATTTCACTCTACCACATGATCTGCACCAACTCTAAATAAATAGCCCACTAATCTGATGTCATAATTAGTTGGGATTTTTTTTTAAGTTTCATAAGAATGCATGTTTATATAGTTAATGCTTTGACGTTTGCTTTTTGGCTTTAAATTTAGTTGGAGAGGAGAAAAAAAGCAATGTAGACAGTACGTTATGTTGAACTTAAAAATTGGTTTAATGTGTGATTGAAATTATTTTTTCAGGTAATGCATGTGAGGGTGGTTTTCTCTTCTTACAATTAATGGAAAAAGTAAAAACCGTTAAATATATATGACAGTCTGTGTATGTGTTCATGGTGAAATAAAGCCTTTTATGTGTGCAAGTAACATGCTGGTATGATGCCTCCGGATGAGTACTTTCCAGTCACTCTAAATTTAACCAGTTGCCAAAGAATAAAGGATTTGCATGTTTTTGCAGTCTAAAAGTATTTAAATTTACTGTTGATCAGCATGGGAGCAAGATTAATTTGAGGTATAATTAAAGGGTTGTCTTCAACTTGCTTTTGTGACCTCACGTGGATGTGTGCTGGCTCTGATCTGGTGCAGCCTGTCCGGCGTCTGACCATCCCACTGGGGCCATAGTGGGTTGCAAGATACATGGTGACAGTGGTGTTTTGGTGATCAGCTGCATGTTGTTGTTATGCAAGAGAGACACTCCAGGGAGGGCAAATACTTGAACACAGCACCATCTTGATAGATGTAGATAAGAAGCACTACAGTAGAGTCATAGATTGTGTGCAGGAATAAATAGAAAGTTAACTTCCCTCAGTCTTCTTTCCACACTTTGTGTCAGGCTAACTTGTGTAGGAGGCTACTTGCTGTCCCCCTGATCTCATTCCTCTGCCACAACAAAACCAAACACACTCAAGCTCTCACAATATTTTGCCTGAGCTTTTCTTGCAGTGCCCTTCTCCTCCCTCCCACTACCTGTCTCTTTCTCGGTGACAGCTCATTTAAATGTCACTTTCCAGCAGCTGTGGCAGCGTTGTTATGCAACACAAAGTTCTCCCTGGCTGAGCCCGATGTGCTGCGGGCACAGGGACGAAGACAAGAGGGGGTGATGTCTGTGACAGGCTTCACCTCGTCACTGCTCACCTTTACAGACACTTCACACCCTGGGCTTCGTTAACATAGCATGACTCACACACACACACACACAAAACAAAACATCCGAGAGGTGAAGGCATTTTTTGCTTTTGGCTACACAAACAGCAAAAACTACAAATTAAAAGTGTATTTTGAGATGTTTCTCATTTTCTTACATGAGTGTAATTTAACACATCCCACTTAATCCAGAAAGTAGGTAGAGAAATCACTTATGAAAGATATACATGTTAAGCTTCCTTGTTTTTAAAAGGGAAAAATAATCCACAGGTTGTATAAAATTACAGTAAATAAGAAAGGAAACGAGCATTTGCAGTTTATTTGAAGTGAAATGGAGATATGTCAGAGATTTTCAATCAGTGGGATGACAAACAGCTTAGAGTGGGTACTGTGGTATTTAAAGAACATCAATCAAGCTGATGTTAACAGCATGTTTGTGGGAGCGTATCATGGTATAAGCAAAGGATATTTCTGAAGATCTCTAATAAAGGGGATGTTAGTGCTCATCAGGCTAAAAAAGATTATGAAATCATTTCAAAGCAGTTTGGACTCCCAGCAGTTTACAGCCAGACTGTGTACAAATGAAGGAAACTCAAAGCTGTTGTTGCCATCCTCTGAAGTGGTTGACCAGCAAAGATCACTCCAAAAACTACATGCGCAGTAGTCTGTAAGGTCACAAAGAACCCAAAGTTATAAGCAGAGCTAAGCAGTTAAATGCCTCTTGCCCAATGTCAAAATTTAAAGCAGAACATACGTTTCCATCTTAAAACCCTGTGCTTCTAACGGGTATACATGGCACACTGACATTCATTATGCACATTGCTGAGAGGCTGCAAAAACTGTTTAGTTAACATGGCTCTGCAGTAGCTGCAGATTTTTATTTGCTTCAGCTTGGCATGACTTGACAGTAAGGACAATAATGAAACAATGGTATTCCATCTGTGACAGATGGCAGTGGAAGTATCATGGTTTGGGCCAGTTTTGCTGCAGGATGGCTTTCCGTCATTGATAGAATGGTACATTTTTATTATACCAGCTGATTCAACTGTCTGTGAGCTGAATCTCAAGAGGAAGATTGTCACATGGTATGTATTCTTCCTTAGGTATTACAGCTTCAGGTTACATTTCTGGAAAGTGGAAGATTGTGCTGGGGGACAGTGGTTTTCCAAGGTGCTCCTAAGCCTATGTAGCTATATTGATCCTAATGTCATGATGGTTTCCCATGTGATCCTGCCTGAAAGCTTGACTATCTAAAACATCCAGGGGTTTCCAACCCTTGCGTTCACACACTAAGATTTCAACAGGTTCTACTAAATGTTTCACATTCCAGTGAAAATGTTGAAAGACTAAAGATTTTTGCAAGTGACACATGATTCTTTTACTGAATTTGGCACAAAGTTATGAAAGTTTCTGTGTCAGGCCATCCTTTCTTTAAAAAAGATAGGCCTTTAGTAAATGCTCATTTTAACACCCAGTTAATCTGAAAATGGCAGCATCTCCCAGAATGCTGTTACTTGTACATTTAGTAAACTTTGCTTTTTTTCTTTGTCTCGCTCACATAAAATTTTTGCATCAAATTCTATATTTGTTTTTGGAATACAATTCTTTTTTTCTTTCTTTCTTTTTTTATGCGGCTGAGGAATAAAAAGGTTTTGTGGACACTTTTAAGCTTTCCAAAAAAATGTCAAGTTTAGGAAACAGTTTTCAAGCAACATTCAGTTTTTAAGGTGCTGTTTTGATCGCAGTATGAAGTCTGAAAGGGTTACAACATTGCTTGAAAATCTGCTGTGTGCACAGTATACTTTTAAAGGGTGGTGTTAAAGGGTCAGTGGGGGTCATAGGATGAGAAGAAGCTGGCAGTATAAGCTATGGAGAGGGCTCCAGTCAAGGATCAAAAGTCAGAGAGGTCAAAGGAGGCTCCAAAACAGTTGCTGTATCCAAAGGGCACTTTGTTCTCATACTTTAAAAATGGCCTCGTCGAAGTCCTTACCTCGGTCAATTAGATATGTTTTGGATGGTCCTAACGTAAGTAGTACATAAGTAGTTTACAACAGGAGTCAAACCTGTTCATGAAGGAAGGGCCTGCATTTTTTAAGTAGATATATATATATATATATATATATATATATATATATATATATAGATATATATATACATATATATATATCTATATATATATATAGATATATATATATAGATAGATAGATAGATAGATAGATAGATAGATAGATAGATAGATAGATAGATAGATAGATAGATAGATAGATAAATAGTAAAGGCCTCTGAAACTTTCAATCAGACTGTGAAAGACATGTCAACATGGAAGCACCTTACACTGTGACTTACTGGGTTTCTGAAATGGCATTCATGGTTGCTATGGTATCATAACATGATTGAACAAATGACACAAGGGATGCCTATGGGTCACTTGCTCTCTTTTCTCAGTGTTACACTTTGCAATATTTTACATATGCAGTGTCAACCTGCTGATAAGTTGCTAAAAGAAAATTGAAATATTGCTGCACTTGACAGGCAAATAAAAATAGCATTAAACTGCTGCCTTAAATATTTAAAGCATGAACAGTCATGGGAAAGTTATGTCATTTAAATGAAATGATGGGATAATGTGAAAATTTCTATAGATTTCTATCAAGAGATTTAATAACATAAATTGGAAAATATGTGAATCAGTATGAAATAAAACAGTTTGATAGTTAATAAGAAACATACATGACCATTGCTTTCTTTCTGTTTAACCTGTTCAAAATAAATCAAATCTGATCTAAACAGACAGATCAGACATCTTTTCACTGGGATGATGATGATGATGATGATGTTGATGCTCTATGCTGTGCGTGTGATAAGTGATATGCGCTGTGTGATGATATCAGCACCCTGTGTGGATGGATGAGTCAGAGACAGGGACCGGTAGTAACATCACACCAGCAGATAACTGTCAGAGGTGAGTCTATGTGTGTGTGTGAATGTTTCACAGTCTGTAACCTGAGTTGATTACAGCTTGCGTGGTGTTCTGTCACTGAGGTAATGAATCACTGGAGACGGCGCTCTCACTGGCCTCTAATGAGGGGCTTCAGTGTTGTCATGAAGCCCAGCTGTTGCATAAACTCTTTATGAACTGTATTATGTAGATTTTAATGAAGCCCTTCAATAAAGTTATGTGGCTTTTTACGTTTTAGCTACCTTACTTGTGATGGAGACTTTTTTTTAAACCTATATGCCTGGAAAACAGCTGCACCGTTGTCATCTTTCCACATTATCATCAGCTGATTTGTGTATCAAGAGCAAAATCTTGTTAAGATCCCTGTAATACTGAACCTGTTGTGTGTCTCTGCTGTGTGTGCCTATATAACCCATCCATAATCTCTGTGATTCTTTGCCCTCTGTGAGTACAGCTGAAGTGGAAAGTGTTGGACTAAGAGATTACGAAAGTGACTAGGCATACAATTTGAGAATCAGGGGATTTTTCAACCCCAATTACCCCTAAACCCACCCCCCTAGTTTGGCTTCCAGCTGTCCCGGAATGAGACACGAAGGACTCAGTGTCAGATGTCATTGCACACTGATTGTAGAATGACAACATGAATCAAAATAGCAACAGGATGTCTATTAAAGTGGGGGACAGACCCAGGCTCAGGCATACACATCACAAAGGGAGACAGAGACGTAGAAGCTTAGAGATACGAGAAGCTGAGGCATCCCTGTTTCTGTGGACAAACCTCTCAAATACAAGAGTTACTCTCAGGACTCATCAAGGAGAACCAGTGGAGGTGATAAACCTGAGACAGATCTCTGTACAGCTGACAAGATGCCAATCAGTAGTGTGCTGGAGAAGAGCAATGGTGTGGTGGTCGGTGCTGAGCTGACCTGCAGTGTGCGGGAGGAGAACAAGGCTCAGAGAGAGAGCTACAGCGCTGACTGGCACAGTGTTAGCTTCAAGACTCAACCTCAGGAAAGGTGAGGCTAATAACAAAAATTAATCTTGGTTCTGGCTTAAGTTTTGAAAGTTATCCTTGAATTGTAACGAAATTAAGTAGCTGAGTTAAAGTTTCTGACATATTTTTCTCTAATGCCACAGACAGACCATGAACATGAACGACAACTCCCGCAGAGAGACTCTGTCCAGGCAGTGGCAGGTCCGCTCTCTGATACAGACCTGCCCCTCTGGTGTCTTCAGGGTCGGCACAGTAGAAAGAGGGGTTAGGGAGCACCAGCTGCTACCAAAGAGAAATACCCTCCCGCTGCCCATCTTTATGCCTGCAGAGCTGGGAGTTAGACTTGGACGTGGAGCCCCACACACAGAGGATGACCTGCAGCCCTTCCCCACACCAGACGGAGTCTGTCACAACAAGAGAACCGTGGACGAGATCACCAGAGACCTTCCTCCTGTCAAGCCAAGTCTCATGGAGTTTGCAAAAGAACCCAAAGCCCTGGGTCGATCTATGTCCCTGGAGGTTCAGAGAGGCTGAAACATGGGATAACAGGAAAAGAGGGAATGCTGAGAAATTAGAAAGATAACAGATGGGAAAGAGCATGTCAGGAAAGATGTACATACAAAGAGCAATTTCTAGAAAAATTTGCCATCCTAGAACTTTAGCACCCTTAATGCCACACTTTGTTGATGGTGGAATTTGATGTCAGTGGTATTAGATGTAGTTATGTGAAAGTATTTGCACTGTGACATAGGTGCAACTGTACGGTGGGCTAACCTTTGCCTGTATTAGCCAGCTGTCCCCATCATATCTCCTGATGTCTCAGTGTGATGCAACAGTTACTCCCACTAGTGCATTTTTAATGGAAAGTGCTGGTTTAATCAAAGATCAAGTCAGTGATATGTGACCACAAATGGCAAATGATGTCGAAACAAAGAAACAGGTGTTAGAAAGGATGGAAAGTAGGAAAGAGAGCCAGAGATGTGGAGAGGTGAGGGGTGAGGAAACATGCCTTGGAGTTGGTCACCCTCCAGGACTCCCGAAGCTTCTGCCAGCCCCTGATCTGTGTGAAGAGAACAGAATGCGCTGGCATTACACTGCAGCTGTACACAAGTGTGTTCCTGTGTGTGTGTGTACGTGTGCCGACTGACATCTCTTATTAAAAAGACATAGGAAAACCAATAACCTGTTCTTTACTCTGTATTAATTGACCTGCCTTGTTAGTTAAGTGGTAACACTTATCTTATATCTGATAGAAGAATAGATATTGTAATAGCCAAAATTACTTATGGGCCCATGAGTTTAAAATGAGTGCATTGATGTTGAAATTGTTTTTCTTAGAAATTTATTATTTTTATTAATAAAATTAAAAAAAAAAAAAAGCAATTTTGTCATTTTTTTGCTGTCTCAAAACCAACATAAAGAAACATTGATATGGTTGTTTATAATTATTCTACAGAAACTGTACAGCAGGCATCGTTTTATAGCACTTTGATTAGTATTGGATTTAATTATACCTGATGTTATTGGAAAAGATAAGACTGAACAAGTATTAGAGGAGCAGATTAAAGTTAGAACACTAAACAATGACTTGTGATGGTAACTTTAAAAAAAGAAAACAATAAGAACACAGAGTAAATATGACAATATTGCACTATAAAAAGCGCACGATAAGAAAACGTTGCCATAAAAGATGTCATTGAATTTACATGCTGTATGAGTTGCAAAATTTTGCACCACCTACTCCGACCTCTGTTGCTGCAAATAATGAAACAAAGACCAGTCAAACCACAAATATATAAAGAATAACAGCTATTTTATGCTGCTTTGTAAAGTTTGAATATTAAAAAAAAAAAAAATTAAAAAATGAGGAAGACCATGTAAATGTTCAGGCATCCAAAGAAATTTGCTCTCTCTGACAACTTTAGTGAATCTTAGACTTTTATTTGTAAAGGCAATGGTATAGTCATAGTCTTGTTAGCAAAAGCCCATAGGTGTAAATAAACCTTCTGTCAGTGACTGACCACCACGGACAACTACAAGCTGCTGAAAAGCGCTTAAATAATTGATTGCTATAAATCAGATGAAAGTAATAAGAAGAAGTGTCCTAACCCTCTATGGCATAGTGTTGCCCTCAGGCAATAAACTACATATCTGGTCCTCACACTGCCCCTTTAAGTTTTTTGAAGAGTTAAAAATTTGAAATATCACTAGACATGTCTGTGTCCAATAAAACGTGGGACTGAAGTACATGTGACCTCTTAGCTGGGAGTGGAGCAATCCTTTCAGGAGGCATATAGTTCACACTGCTACCATTTGGTAAGATGCACCTCACTTTTCAACATGTTTAAATCTGTGGTAGATTTGACCATAGTGATTTTTTTTTTTACTTTACCACTGACAAACACTTACAGGAGGTGGACTTAAAAACATTTTAGAAGAGGAAAGTTCTTGGAAAGTTAGGCAGAGAATATAATTTTGATTACATATAAACATGTCCACCATGGCTGCCTCACATGTTTTGCCTTTTTAAGCTTGTTTATACACGTCTTCAGAAATCTGTGCAAAGGTGGTACCTTCAAAGGTACTGCTGTTGACAAGTATTGTACCTGTGTGGGTCATCTTGTACCCTAATTTAGCTACACTGGTCTTTATAGGGTACAAACTTCAAGGGTGTAAATAGTTGGACATTATCATTGATCATCATTGACAGTACAGCAGCGGTACCTCTGAGGGTACCACCCCAGCAACAAGCCTTTGTTCCTCTTATGATACAATTAGGTACTTTATTTTCTGAGTGTGTGGAGTGCCATAGTGGAGACAGTGAGGAAGAGTGGATCCTAACATGAGGTCTGAGACAGAGTAAGAGATGAAGGGTCAAGCAAATGTCAGTCAGAGCATTAAAGTGTGTTATGTGGTGTTCATGATTGTGAGGAGACTGTGTTTATTTTCTGTTTGATGGGCTGGAACCATTTGTGTCTTATTTTTGTCTAGATAAACTTGTTTTCTAATGAATAGATTTGACTTATTTACCACCTGTTATAATCACTATAGAAAACCTTGAATTTTAGAACCCTTATAGCACAGTGTTGCCCTGAGACAACAAACCCAAATCTTGTCTGGGGGGGCAGGGGTCAGATTTTATGACATATATTATTATGTACCATCAAGCATCTGAAACTAACCTGGAGCAACTGAGGGCCAAGCAAGATACTGCTGTTCACAACTTTGTTTTCAAGCATGGAACAACACAGTATTGCTTTACAGTACAACTTCATGCTTTAACATCTAAATAACAAAATAACTTTCCATGAAGAAAGACAAACAATAAATAAAGTTGGGGGGGGGGGGGGCTCACTGTTATCATAATAAATAGACAAAAAAAAAAAAAAAAACATAGCAGATACAGCTATTGGAGAAAGCCAGGAAAAAGAGATAAGGCACAAGAATAAACATCAGCCTGGATTTTACCTCTGGAGAGAAATTAAAGCAACAAAAGATGAAAGGTGGAAGCAGAGCTAGATTTGTTGTTCCTACCAGTCAATAATAACTGTTTATCTCATTTGTTTTGTGTCTTGTTTCCGTTGTTTGCCTATTTTGTCTTTTGTAAGTAAGTTTTTTCATAATACAGACAAATACACAGTCTCATTCTTGTGGCATTACCCTACATTGTTGTTTGAAATTTTTTGATGGGCTTGGAAGGTGTATTTGCATCTTACCATTACAACTAATTTATGTGCATAGATGTCTGTGTGCAGAGCCAAAATGCATTCATTTTTTCTAATACCAGTGTAAAATTCTGGGACCTTGTAGGGGGGCCAACAAGGTCCCAGATTTTCTAGTGATGCTTTAATGAGAAAAATCCCCTCTTCATCTGTCCAGGACAGGTTTGATTGACCATGAGGTGGGCGTATGTTGGACCTAGTGGCACAGGTGGATGGAAGAAAGGATTCCATAAGATACAAATATATTCTTGAAATAAGCATCCTATAAAAAAAATAAGAAAAACTTGAAGATGAAAAACAGATTAACTTATACCACAGGACTGTATTGTATTGTATTCCAAATTAATAATAAGAGGGGCAACATGAGCTCTCTCTAAAACTCAGAGTAGTGAAGACTGTCCAAGAATTTCATTGATGGAAAATTTGGAAAAAACTTTACGATCCCTTTAAGAGAATTTGGAGGGTGTTGCTGGGGAGGAGTATATCTTGGTTTCCCTCCTGAACCGGTTGCCTTTACAACCTCAATATATCCCTTAAAATGGACTTAATCAAGGATGTGTCTTTAACATGGAAAATTAGGTTAGTTTCAAGTCAAAATAACTAAATAACGAGTGTTTCTATAACTGTTTATAACTTTAACATATTGGTTGATGTCACTTAAAAATTTTGTTGTAATCAGTTTAAAATAAAAAATAGTTATTTTTAACTAATCATGTTTTACAGTGCAGAAGAAGCAAGTGGATGGATGGATGGATGGATGGATGGAGATGGATGGAAAGATATTAGGTGTTGGTTTTCCTTTCAAAACTGAAGCCAGGCACATAATAATAATGTCTAGAAAACTCAGGTTTTAAAAGGTTATTTTTAAAACTCTTTAATGGATTAAAAGACTATTTGCTTCGAAAAGCCAAAACAATACATCACTTGACAAAATTGTTGAATAATTAATCAATGTAAATCAAAATCACAAAAGCCAAGTAAAATCAGGAAAGGATATCTGATAAATGTTTTAAAAAGCAATTTAAAAGATGTCGTTGATTCGACTGACCTGATCTCCTCACTCAAATGTTTTGTCAACTCAGGTTTTCAGCCTCTGAAATAAATAAAGTCCCGTGGTTGAGAATCTCAGCCAGCATAAAGGCTTATATGGTAATAAAAGGTCAGATAAATTCAGACAAATGAGAAGGTGAGAGATCACAGAGTGTTTTAAAAGTCAGTAGTAAAATCTGAAAACCAATTCTAAAACACGCTGGGAGCCGGCACACAGGGAGACTTTCACTGGATTGATGGACAAGACACAGAAGACACGGTTTTCTTGTTTATGTGGAAATTTCCCTTCATCACCTCATCTTCACTTCAATCTACAGTTTATTCAGAAATAAACATTTTTTTTCATGCTATTAATTGTCATTATCTAATAAAAATTTATACCCCCCTAAGGAAATTTTAGTTTCTTTAACTGTCTCTAAATCAGTGTACTCTTCGCCCTCCTGTCTCCCTGTGGTAGGCAATATGTGGGGTTTTAATTTGATATTAATAGCTGGGTAAATACTGGCATTACCCTGGAGACAGGGGTATTGGCACAGTCCTCCCATCTGAGCACTTAATCCCAGTGTTTTATCAGAGATTTAGGTGTACTGCCTTTATTCTCTATCTTTAAAATTACACACCCACACAACTGCTGAAATACTGAGCTCCCAACTCCATGCTGTCACAGTACAATATGCTCTTCGAACTCTAAATGAACCTCCAAGCCCTGAAACTATTTTCAGAGGATGCCAAGGAATGTTGCAATTGAGACAGCCTGTTTTGTCACAGACAAACTGACAGTGAAATTCTTTCCTTTGCAGCAGCTGTGTCAGCAGCGTGGTGCTCGCATGTCTGCTGCTGCAAGCAAGTTAATGGAAGCCTTTCGGACTGGGTCACTCGTTCATTTTCCCTTTTACCTGAGATGAAACTTGTTCATTTTTCTTTTGAATCTCATCCAGAATTGTACCCAGGCCATCTTCATGCACTTCTCACTGATCCGAAGTTTGTCATCACTTGTAGGGACACTCACTGTGTATTTCAAGACCCGGTTAAACACCATAGCACAGCCAGAGATCTCATGTGATGTCATCCTCTTGCAGTTGCATGCCGGTTACAGCTCTGTGACATTCAAAGTCACTTTGGATACTTGTCACCACATGAATGCATCTTACATGTGTTGTTTGTCATCCCACTGATGACATCTGCTGCTGCCCCCTACTGGATGATTTCAGTACTGCAGGGTGAAGTAAACTTACTAACGTGCGTTGATTTCACTGAAGATAATTAGTAATCACTCTTTTCTTTGTCCTGGTTTGGCCACAGCAGAACTTTTTCTTTCATTAAACACAGCTAATTAACTAATCTCCTCATCAAATCACAATCAACAGCAACATGATTGCTGGCACAGTCCCAAATCAGACCCTTTTTGTCAAAATATTGAGATACTCACTGCTGTCACTTTTTGTCACTCTGCTGCAAAAGGCCCTTTACAGACAGACAGTGTTAACTGGTTAGAGCAAGGCTGCTGTGTGGTTGGTTTCACTTGCTGTAGGCATGCTTTTGGCCTCTGCAGCAGCTCTCATTGTGTAGAGGAGGATGTGTGGGGGAAAACCTGCATGGTTGTGCATCAGTAGACATGTAGAACCTGTTCCCGAAAGTGGGATATGTTGAAACTCTGAGTATGTTAAACCTGAGTTGAGGGAAATTCCGAATTTTCCATTCCACAAGAGAGGAAAGTCTTACTGTGAGTCTGTTACCTTGGTAACTGACTCTGTAAAGCGAACCTCCTTGCTGGCAAGTTTTTCCCAAAATCTCTGCTGAGTTTCTACCTGTCTTCTCCCACCTGAAGCAGCCTTTAGACATGAGTTTTCTGTACCAAACTGATTCTATAGATTTACAAGCTGAATTAGTGTTTTACATCGATGAGGATAAACTAAAACAGCTGTGCTATCATTTCCTGAACAATATCAACTGTTTTGCAGTCACTCAGATTCTCCAGTGTTAACAGGTGTTGTGCTTAATTATGTCGCCCTGCTGTAAAAAGCACCCTTCCAGTCAGAGGTTAAATCTGGTGAATTTGTTGGCAAGGGGGATACTGTTCACATTATATAGCATCCTTTTGAGAATACAATAAGAACATAATCGTAAATGTTGTGAGTTTGGTGGTTGTTGGTCAGTTTCCAGTCAGAAATGTTAAACACATAATATTCGTCCTGGCTTTTTATGTGTAGGCTATGAATACATGAATATTAGCCTACTTGACAATTTTTTCTGTTTCTCTTTTTCTCTTTTGGAGATATTAATCAGGATATTAGATGAGAGGAAATTTATTGGGGGTTAGATAGATAAATAGCCACTGAGTATTTACTTTGTATATCAGCCAGTGTGAGATAAAGATAAAAGATGTCCAATCTTGTCCTAGAATATTTTGTCTTAGCTTTTTGAAATATGTTATACTTCATCATCAGGTCCTCCGTACTATATGGTTTTCCCCAGCGGAACTAAACCTAGATAAAAACTCAGATTTTATTCTATTCACAAATGTTTTAACCCACATGCTACAATTTTCATAAAACTAAATATTAAATCAGTGGAAACTTCTCTATGCTGCTTCTCTTTCCTTCGTAGTTCTCCCTTTTTTCTCTTTTCTCTCTCTTTTTTTTCTTAATCCCTCTTCATATTCCTTGTACACTTGTATGAGAAACTCTTTCTCCAATGGGGTGAAATAACTAACACACTTTTTGTCAGCAGTTGCCATGGTGAATCCAGAAATCGGAACTCCATTGAGGATTTATTGTGGTTCCTAACTGAGGGTAAAGATACTCAAAGTTGATTAAACCAACTAAAAAGCAGCTGTTCTGGAACAAAAATCTCAGAATTGCTCTACTCAGAATAAATTAACCCAGTTTATTTTCGACTCAGTTAGCTGAACCTGTCTTTTGGAACAGGTCCCATGTTGTTCCCTAGGATTTTGCTTATTTGGTATGTGTAATCAAAGAAATAAGACAAAAATACCAACTGTGTTAATGAAATTAATTATCCATAACTGGTGCCTGCAAGAGTTATAGTCATTTTCTTAATGGAAACATTTTTTTCCATAGAGAGACCTACATGGGAAAGCTGAAAGGTTTCAACTTTACTTACTTTTTTGAGTTTACTAGCCTTGTAAGGAAGTCCAGTTTCTTCAGCAGCCTCTTTTCCCCAAACACTTTGAAACATAAAAATTACATTTTGCTGATGGGATCTGACCAACACTGTACATTTATAAAATATTATGAATACAACAATGTAAAAAAGAAAGTACACACTCTCAAAGTAGCACCATGTAACTTTCTGACTTGTTTTGATGGCACAGTGATATTTATTATATACATTCCTGGAGCAGTTGTTGCCCAGTGGTGTCCCAAGGCTAAAAAACATACACTTCACATATTTTTCTTCTGGGATGATGCATGACTTTACAACTTAGTTTAGCTTTATGCACTGTATCAGTAACCTGTTTTGAATGCACACCATGTCTGATTCTTTCAAGAAACACAAGAAGATAGCAAGAGATAAGACCAGAGTAAAGGCAGGATGCAAGATTGGTCCCAGATTAGTCATTGTTAGGTGGAGCATCACTGAGAAAATCTGCTAAAGTTGAGAAGTGTTTCTTTAAAACACTAAGTTATAAAATATAATGCCATATCAAGACATGCAAGCTTGGATGAGCAACAGCACGAGACATTTTACACCCTGACTTGTGTGCAGGACTAAGTACAACCTGTGACTGTATAGTTTGTAGAACCTTAAGCATCAATAACTACGTCACCTTCCTAAAATAATGTGCTAAGTCATTTTTTTACGTAAAGAATTTCTTTGCCTAAATGATCTTTTTGTGATGCTGGCCACCTCTGACATTGTCACCAACACTCTCAGATGAATAGATCAGATTATGAACTGTTCATCTGAGGATATTAGTGACATTATCAGAGGTGGATAGAGTCACAAAAAGATGATTCAGGCAAAGAAATTATTTTTGTAATAAAAATTCTTTAGGCCATTATTTTAGGAAGGTGAAGTTATATTACTTAAGTAATCATGTTCTGTATGAGTTGTGGAGGAATTTTGGCCCACTATTCTTTATAAAGTTGCCTCGGTTTATTAAAGTCTGCAGGATATGTTTATCCACAGACAGCTCTCGTATGATCCCATTTTAGCTTTTCAGTCATGTTGAGGTCTGAAATTGAACTTGGTCACTGCAACAGCTTGATTTTATTTTTCATTCTGTTGTAAATTTGCTGCTGTACTTGGAATCATTGTCTGTTTGCATCACCCAAATATAGCCAAGTTTTAGCTGTCAGACAGGTGGTGACACATTTTGACTTTAGAATACTTTGTTACACAGAAGGGTTCATGGTCGACTCGATGACCTCAGGGCAACCAACCCCTGTGACTGCAAAACAAAGCTAAATCATCAGTCCTACACACAGGTCTGCATCACATTTGGTTCATATGTACTGCTGTGCATTATGGCCCTGTTTCTGGCTCTTGAAATAGTCTCAACATGCTAGCAGACTTATTGTAAAGTAAAGTAACTGGTCAGTTTGCCATTATGTTTTTGAAGAAATGAACTTGTCTTTGACTTTTTGAACCCATCTTCCAGCTAATTCTCCCCACCAGCAGTAATGAGTCACATAAAATGTAATTGCAGAACTGAAGCTCTGATCACCTGTCTCTTCGTCACAGAGAAGTAATCGTTTTGTTGAAGTCTTCCAGATAATTGATGGTGCTTGAAGGAGAAGTCCTGCAGAGCAGAACAGGTAACGGTCAGGCTGGTAATAGTGAGGGTGCACCTGTGGGTCACCTTTATTATCTCTAATGAAAAGCAGATCTCCAGGAGAAAGAAATAGCCCCGCTTAACATATTAGTGTTGGGCATGTATTTGTGATGGTGTTTCCCATTTTATTGTCTCTTTACTTTTTAGTCATTAAGCTTAATTTTAAGTAGTCTTAAAATGAAATATTCAATGGGAATCCTCCTGCTCTTCAAGGACATACTTTAGTGTATTTATTTCAGGAACATATATTTATACTCCTTTGTTTTTGATATTCATGGTTTCTCCATCACTGTACCATCACTGGTTTTAGTCAGCATTTGCCGGTTTTCCTGTCATTTTGGAGCATGCTTTGAAATCCATGATTTATTTTCTGTTATATATGACTTCCCACCAAACAACCCTGTGGCAAGTGTAAGCCTTCACAAAGATAATAACTCCAAAAAATAGTGGCAAACTAAAAATTAGAGGAGACACAGAAGTAATTAACTTAAATAATCCATGATACTACTAGCAAAAGGGGCAAATTTATTAATATAGCACATTTAAAAACAACAAATGTTGACAAAATTGCTTTAAACTGTAATTAAATGCACAGTCAAATAAGTCTACAGTCAGTGTGTATATTTGAAGCTGCTGCACAGATTTAAGGTAGCAACTGCAAAAACTTTATCATCTTTCTGTTTTCATTTTGAAACTGACTAGCTGACCCCAGAGCTCAGAGTTATGGACGATCTGTTAAACAAGATGATAAATATACATTTTTAACTGTAAGAATAATTTAATCTTGAAATTAAGCCAAGATTCATGCTTCCTCTCTGGCACAAAATTACAAGGTTAAACATTATAAAACAACTTGATGGATATTTGGAAAGAATACATTTTGCTGATGAGACTAAGTAAAATTTCATTAATAAAGTCCAGTATAATCAGCATAGATCTTAAAGGGATGGTCAAGTTCTACATCAGAATCAAAATAAAACTTTATTGTCATTTTCTCTGTAAACACAATATAGCACAGACAGAAAGAAATAGTGTTTCTCCATGGGATCACAACCAGCATTAAAAATTAAACACTTATTAGAAATAATCTAAAAACACACACTGAATTTGACAGTTAACACAAGTTGCATATAAACATTCCTGAGTCACAAAATTAAGTTCTTGTTTTATCAGGCTGTGCTGGAGAACATCATTAGGTAGGGGATGTCAGCATGGTACAGAAATCTCTCAGCTCGAGTAAAATCTGAAATGCTTCATCTGGTACAGTCTGCCATGAAAGTGATGGGGAGGACTGGAAAGCTCCCTCTAATTCATTCATGAGCAGTATCTACTCAGACAAGCACAGAGAGTTTTAACAGACCCATCACACATCTTTTATCCTGAATATTAGTTTTATCTTCTAGTAGATGATATCGAGTTCTAAAACGCAGACTGAATTGTTTAAAGAATGACTTTGTTCCCATTTTTATCAAAATCTTAAATCATTTTAAATATGTCTTTTATGGCCACCATGCAATATCTCTTTTAGGGCTGTAGAGATTGTGCAATAGCATTTTGTTTCATTGATGTTTTTTTTTTCTACTGTTCTTTTTATTTTCATCCCATGTGGGTATTGTGCAATATAGTTATGATTTGTGTTGTGTGACTGATGGTTGGTTGTAGATTACAGTGGTTTGCTATTGTGTGGTGTGGTGTATTGATGTCAACAAGACAGCCAATGTAACAGCACGTGAGTCCAAGCCAAATTTCCCTGTGACAATGAAGAGTTTTGTAATAGTAATAACGTGAGAGGTGGCATGGTGTCCAGATTAAGGTTCAGAGTTCAATAGGCACCTATAACTTTTCAGCTCCTCTCAGAAGTTGAGATGCAATGCAACCACACTATAGAACAGTGTTTTATTCAATCCAGCTCCTCAGGACCCACTACATGTATTAGATATGTTTCCACTCTAACACACCTGATTCAGATTAAATACCTTCCTCATCAAGTTCTTTGTAAGCCTGTTAATTTAGGTGTGTTAGGGTTACTTCTAAAGCATGCAGGGCAGTGGGTCCTGGGTCCTTGGATTGAGAAAATTTGCTATATGATATGAAGATGTTGGTGAGGAGTGATACTTGTTTCAATTTTCTAGAGGTACAACCTCTGCTTGGTTCTTTTCACCACAGAAGTGATCATGTAAGGTCATCACTGAGGGGTGTGGGCTTCCAGAAGTCTCCTTTGTTTTTAGCTTATGTTGAGCACCAGGTTATTGACTCTGTACCAGTTATTCAACATCCTCCATGTACATAGTTTCATAGTCTGTAAATTATTCCCAACACATTACCCCACTGCATCACTGCATTAGTGTGCAATGACATTTAAAGACAACAACATGAATTTATGTTTATATTCCAAAATATTAGTTGACGACATAACCCTGAGTTTGGCTATGCAAAAATATTCTAACATGATGATAAAATGTGTGCAACCAATATTGGATTAAAAACTATTTTTAAGGGGAAAAAAAGTGTCTTAAGCACGAGTGAAATTTCCAGAAAATAGATTTTAAGCATTAATGTACTGCAAATGCATTTTTGATGTCTTCTGCTGATGAAGCAAAAGAAGAACCTGCAAAAGAAAAAGAAAAAGAAATGGTTGTCAGGAAAAATGAAGCAGACACACACACACACTTATTCATCACCATCAGGGTTTGTCTGATTGTCTTATCTATGTCATCAGCTTGCCATTCTGTCCTCTTCCCTCTGGGCTACTGGATGATTAACCCACATTGTGTCAAACTGAGGTGGACATTGTGAGGTGCCCAGATCAATTTTCTCACCTCCCTGTCACTCAGTGTTTGTTCGGCTATGACTCACTTTGCTAAATAATTTATGTCCCTTTCCAGCAATATAGATGGGCTTTTTGACTAAGGTTTAAGTCAATTCAATCTGCTTCCACTGTCATTTAAAAACTCCTTCATATGGTTGTCAATAGATTTTAGTATTGATTTTCAAAAAATATTTAATGCTTGTAATATCAGTAATAAGCAAAAATAATTTCCCACAGCTGACTTCACAAAAGAAAAATAATTCTGCTGTAGACGTTTGATTAATGTTCAGGATAACAGCTCTGCTTTAATGACCTTTTTTTATTTAACAAATGAGAGAAACGAGCTACACAAATTCTCACACCTGTCACTATGACAGCTAATGTGCTGGTGCTATTAATGTTGGAGGTAGAACATAGCAAGTAATGCTGTAATAAAGCAGCGTGTCCAGTGTCCAATAATTGGGACTCAAATTAGCCTTTTACTTCTCCCTCAGAGAGATGTGATGTTTTGTGAAGCCACACTTTTTTATACATAGAATTTAAAACTGAAAATTAAGCAACAAGCTGTCTCCCGCAGCGGCAACACACACACACACACACACACACACACAAACACACACACACACAGAGAGAGCGACAGAGAGAGAGAGAGAGAGAGAAAGATCCATCTGAAAGAAACTGATGAAACAGTAAAGATTTTCCATAAGCATTCACCTTTTCAAGTTATGACAGGATAGGACTTGGCTGACTGACACCCTATGAGCCTCCCCGCAGCCTTAGATCCTCAGGCAGGTCCCTTTTAGCTGTGCCAGGGTCAAAACTCAAGAGCAGAGGTGACAGAGCTTTTTCGGTCCAAGCTCCTCGACTCTGGAACGACCTGCCTGAGGAGATAAGGCTGGCACCATCAGTATCATCTTTTAAGTCACTTCTTAAAACACACTTATATCGATTGGCCATTTTATAACCTATTTATTTATTTATTAACTTTATTTATGACTATTTATTGTCAGACTTCTGTCTGTTTGTCTAAATGTATTCATGTATGTGTCTTTATTTTGTTGATTTTATTACCTCACTTTGCTGTGTGCTGTTCAGCACTTTGTAAACCTTGTTTTTTAAAATTTCTAGAGAAATAAAGATTTATTATTATTGTTATAGCTGTGGGTGTGTATCTGTAAGATAATGGCAAATTTTACATTACACATGATATCTGCTATATTTTTTACAGAGAAGTAGAAGCTGGGCAACTGTTCCCTTAAAAAAAATCCACAGTCTTTGTATACTTTAAAAACACATTGGCTGCATTACACTGAATGATACCAGTTAAAGTAAAAATAAAAAAAAAGGTCTGGTTAAAATCTCCTACATGATTTGAAAACTAATTTGATAACAAGTCCTCTAAATGGTTCATGCAAATGCAATGCTTTCAACCATGGGCCTTTGTGAGATTGAGAAGGGCTTCCTGCTGCACCTGTCTGCCAGAGGCCATGGTTTCAGGACCCTCCCTTTGTCACAATATTAGTTAATAATCTGCAGCTATCAGTGGGTGAGAAGTAGTTTTGTTTCATGTCCATCTGAGTCGCAGTATCTTACAAAGTGAGTCCACCTCAGTTCATTCAAGAATAAACACTTCTCTATGTCACTGAACTTGAAAGCAGTGGAATGATTCCACTATCCAAAACTCAATTAAAAAAAAACCAAGAAATTTAGCAAAGGGAAACATATATAATTCCAGTTAAGCCCAAAAAAGAATTTTATTACAGGTGGCTCATCTTCTGTTCAAAAGTGAAGAAAACTTAGCTTTTTTTCATGAAAATAAGGTCAGCAGGGGCTTTTCTCTGCAGTGCTGACACTGTCATCTTGAAAATATGGTCTCAAGTAGTGCAGGAACCAATACAAGTAACAGCCTACCACTTTACTAAAACATTTTTTTCACTTTCTGGTTTGGTTTGGACCTAAAAAATTGCATTGGTAAAGAAAATAAATGGCTACAATACATAATTTTTGTCATAGTCGTATTGGATTTCATGGACACCACAAGGCGCATTTCCTCTCACTAGAGGTAACATACTCTAAACATAAATAGGACGTTTTGCCTGCATGAACATACAGAATTCCACGTGGTAAATTTCAAGGAGGAGGATAATCTTTAAATTCCTATTGGTGAACACATTTTATAAAGCTGTCCAGTCTAACAAGTTAAGCATAAATAAAATATCTGAATCCTTGCTAACATGCTGGCAGTGTGGCAGGCAGGTAGGAACAGCTGTGAGTGTGAAATCCTGAGCTTTAGATTGTGTGTGGTGACAGTTTTCCACTTACTTGACGTGACCACCGAGCCTGATGGAAAGAGAGGAGCAAGGATTTACTGCAGTCTCTCGAAGCTGTTTCAGTACAGTGGTGGGCGACCAGGGGAAAGAAGACGGGCTATAATGAGGCTCCTGTAGGTGAAAGTAAAAGTGAAAGAAGCATCTGCTTATTAAAAGGTAAAGACAGGGAAGGATAATGAATGGGCTATTTTTCTGAATTAATGCATTATTAAAAACATTATTCCTTCTAATGAAATTTGCTATATAGAGTAAAATCAGTAGTAGTTTTTTTGGAGCTACACTGAGATTAAGTGTTTTAATATTGTCATAGATAAGTCTGAAATAGAAAAAAATGTATATTAAGATGTCTCTGAAAAACCTGTGGAACATATAACTGAACATGTGGCTCTGTCCAGGCCATATGAGCAAGCTGCTGTTTATCTGATTTAGAAGATACATAGCATGTAATCCTAACCTGCTTACTGAAGTATGGAGACACACAGTAGCAGGTTGCTAAGGTGCCAAAACATAAACACACACACACACACACACACACACACAAAACAGTATGTAGACACATATGCACAGACATTCACCCACACAACGCCTACACACCTCAAACACACACCCTTCCTCCATCTGTGATCACTACATTGGTCTACAGTATGCAGCACAGGCTGTTGGTGTAATTAAGCTAATTTTAGGAGCCGTAAGCAGAGCAGTTGATGATTAAAGTGAATGAATCTCTGTATTGCCAATAAAAAAAAAAAAAATCCTCCCACTACAGGCTTTTTTTAAACAGTGTATCGCAGTGGATGCAATAAGTTTTATGACACCAATCATCAGGGGGAAAAAAAATCTTAAATGTCAGGGGAAAAAAATAACTTTCATTTAAGTTCAAAAACTAAGTACCACACTAAGATTTTAATATTGAAAATCACGTTGCAATAACTTGAATCTAAAAGCTAATTAGGAAGGGAGCAATTACTGTTAATGAGATGTGGAAACACACTCTACTAGAAATAAGTTAAATCACTTTACTTTTACTTAACATGTAGAATGAATCTAGAGATAAACTTTAATGATTATGATTCATGTTTGTGCAAACTTACGTTTCGAGGTTGAAGCAGCTAACTATTAACTGTGCAAAGCTGTTTCTGTATACTGGAAATGGCTCAACAAGAAACTGTGACTGTGAACATTTTACATTTTGCTTTGGAAAATATTACTGAAATATGTTTGTAAACTACTTTTGAATGGCTCATTTTGTACTGTAAAGTTTTCATGAATTATCAAGTATTAAGTAGCAAAAATGACTAATATAAACCTTTTCAAACTCACTTGGTTCTAAACCCACCAAATGTTTGGTAATTTCACATGTTTTTGACTTGAACTTCTGTTGCTGTATTATTATTATTTTAAAGGTCCCATTTTATAATGTTTTTAACAATTTCATATGGGTGTCAGAGGTCCAACAGATTTGTTTTCAAAGTGTATCACCCCAAATTTATACTTGTTCAGAAGTGGTGTTATTAGACCCGCACCTGGCTCCGCCACAGACACACCCATTCCTGCCAGGCATCTTCGCAGCCAATGTCTGGAATACTAACATAACAGGTGTCCACGGCCCTCTCTGGAAGAAGATCTGGCTTTTGCTGGTGCTCACTCTGTGATTTTAAAGGGCAGGCTCAGTTAGCATGCCTTTATTTCAAGCAGGTTAGATTACTGTAATGCCCTGCTCTCTGGTCTTCCTAAAAAGCCCATCTTAAACCCACAGCTACTTCAGAACTCAGTGGCACGTGTTATGACAAGGACCAAAGGGCGGGAACACATCACACCAGTTTTAAAATCGCTGCATTGGCTCCCCGTGTGTTTCAGGATTGATTTTAAGGTTCTTTTAGTAGTTTATAAATGTCTTAATGGTCTTGGGCCATCTTATTTATCAGACCTTCTTTTAAGTCATGAACCCTCGCGGACCCTGAGGTCTTCTGGTACTGGCCTTTTAGTTGTTCCAAGGGTGAGGACCAAGACATACGGCGAGGCCTCTTTCCATTGTTACGGCCCTTGTCTGTGGAACAGTCTACCGGAGGGCCTCAGGGCTGCAGAGAACGTTGATGTTTTTAAAAAGAGGCTTAAGACCTACCTTTTTAGCTTAGCTTTGAACTAAATTTATTTGATCTTAATTTATTTTACATCATTTTATTTCACGTTATTTTATTTTCATTTTATTCAACTGTACTACTTATTTATTTTTTCATTTACTTATTTATTCATTCATTCTTAGCTGTTCTTATTGTTTCTTAAGGTTGTTTTTAATTTTAATTTTGACTCCAGTGATTTCCTCGTGGGGATCCTCCACGCCGGGGTGGTTTTGCCTGCTCGGTCTGGGGGCTGCTGTCATGATGATTGCACCTATTCGGGGTGGCTAGGGCCATTTACTGCTGCCTTTTGGCTGTGGTGTGGGCCCTGGTCTGTCCTGATGGGGGTGGTTGCCGCTGTTAAACATGGGTGGACTGGCCCCTGGTGTGGATGGATCCCCATGACACTGATATTGTTTCCCCACAGCAGCATCAGGCTGGATGCTTTTCACTTTTAGTATTTTATAATAACATTCAGTTTGAGACGGAAATAAGAAAACCATGTTTGTATAGAATGGGGAGGGAAGGCTGCTTGGCGTGTGTGTGTGTGTGCGTGTGTGTGTGTGCGTGCAGCTGTGTGAAATATTTTGGTGAGTGTTTCTATTATTATGTATTCCCACTTTGTTTTGTTTTATATGCATAAATGTTTTTAATCATGTAAAGCACTTTGTGTTGCCTGTGGCATGAAAGGTGCTTTATAAATAAAGTTTGATTTGATTTGATTTGATTTAAGCCCACATTCACTAAAAAGTGGAGCAAGCAAGTGAGAGAGGAGACAGAATTTTCTCATTCTTGGGCTTCATACACAGGCTATGAGAACAAATATGACTCTTGGAAAACCTTTAGAAAGTAAGTTTAGCATAATATGGGACCTTTAATGTTATAACTAATATAACATTTAAATTAAGCCAAGTGAAAGTTCAGTCAGGAAGATCCCTCAAGTTGTCTCTTCTTCTCTGGTGTTTGGGTTTTCATCCTGTTAAGCTTCATCACTTCCATTTTGCCATGCTGTCAACCTCACCTTATTCTTTATTCTGTCCTCATGTCTCGGGTCCAACCATTTTCTTGCCTGATACCTTTTTGAATAAATACATTTTTATTCATTCTTTAAAGTGACCTCTCCTTATGGAATTATTGGGTGATTATGATGCTTATAGAAACATAACAGTAATCCAGTTATTCTCCAAAGTATGTCTGACACTGCAACCTGCAGGACTGTGTGGAACAAACATTCAAGCTATTGTTTCCCTTCTAAGTTTTTTTCTGAAATTCATTGTACATCTAATCATTACTGAATTCGCTGCAAATATAGTGATGTTAAGTTATCTGAATGGTGATTTTGATTTATTATGAACTGCTTTTCAGTCAGAATTTCTAACATTTAACCATCTGATAAAAGAAACAGAAAATATGTGAATGAGAGCAGCTTCATTGGGAATTTGACTGTATTTGTGTATAATTGCTTTACTGGTTTTAGAAAAACAATGTTTAAAGTTGGAACTTTGGGGCATTTGCTTACTGGCCCATTTGAGTCTAGCTGAGCGTAAGCATGCAGTAGTTAGCCGAACTTCAACTGCATTATCTTTCTGAGATCTTTGATTGAGCAAGGCTTCAAATGCAAATATGTTAAGTGACTGTAAGGGGTCGGGAATTCCTCAAAGCAGTAAACCCCAAATAATTATACTCCCCCTACCATGCTTTATATGTAAAATTAGGATTCTGAGTTATTATGGCCAGTCTTTGAGAGGAGCGGACTTGAAAAAAAAAACAAAAAAAAACAAAAAAAAAAACAAAGCAAGCATTAAAGAGTTCTGCAGGTGTTGTCCTGTTACTTTTGACATGACAGTCCTAAATTCCTTCAGTCCGTGGGCAGTTTCTCTTACTGTGACACCGGTCTTTTACAAATCCTTCCTCGAAGAGTGTGTTAGTTATTTTTACCAGTCTTTTAGAGGAGTGGACTTTGTTGGTAACAAGACTTTGTAAAAATGTTTCAGAGGAGGGGATTATCTTAAATGCACAATTCTAATTACATGCCCATTATTTAAATATCTGATATAAATAGCTTTCAGAAACATTATCAGAGATTTATACTATTTTTACTGTCAGAACTGTGAATGATTAGATACTAAATGTGTTAACTAAAGAAAGTGGTAACACAGTTGTTTTTATTAACACAGGCTGTTTTTCTAATCATAGCCTGTCAATGAAAATCAGAACTCATTTTTAGCAAAAAAATAAATAAATAAATATTAATAATAATAATAAAGAAATCCTACTAATTCCAAAAGGAAACTGTCTGTGGATTTTTTTCGAGAATAACAGAGAACAGTTGTAACAACACATTGTATACGAACCAGACTCTAATTTTTCCCTGAATATCAAATTCAAGAATGAGACAATTACCTTGTTTTAATATGCTCCTTGTCTTCCTACATGTGCTCTCTAAGCATCAATATAAAAAATAACTCTATACAGTCGTGGTTGTACATTTATAGTGTGCACAGAACTCAACTACAGCCAACAATGCATGCCTAATAAACGGTTGCAGCGTGAGAACTTCACTGTGTAAAACAACACTAATTAGCACCCAGTTTACATTCACTATACCTTTCTGCCTTCCATCTCTCCTCATCCCCCTCCAGCTCTCCCCACTCCCTGTCAATGGAAGAGGCCTTGACACCCCCACTGCATCTCTAGCTCTGTAATTAAAACGCTGTAATCTAGGTGGATCGCCTCTATTTTTAAAAGTCCCCTGTCATCGTGTGGGCAAAGTGACACAAAGGGAAGCATCAAGCGGTGAGAAGGAGGAGGAGAGGGAGGAAGCTTAGAGCTGCTACGGTAGCAGGTGATGACCAACATAGGAAAAAACTAAAACACTTTGTTGATTGGCAAAAAGACTTATAGATAATTTTCATCCTGTTACCCAGTTCAGCCTACACATCTCACATTAATTACTTCAAAAATTGTGTAATCCGTCTGAGGGTCAATAAAGATATTTTAGACTTATTTATTATCATTAATCTTCATGTTTCAGTAATTCTTTATATCTAGACAGATCCTAACATTTAAAAAGTCAACACATATGGCTAGCTCATTGCATAAGAGATCATATATTCCTGTGTCAGAGACAGTAAGAGAAAATCACACATGGAGAAATTCTGTAGGTTTTTTTTTGCATTGAAGTTAACATTTAACACATAAGTTTAATCTTTTGCTGAATGCATTAAACTCCAGTGGAATAGCATCATTGTCAAGCACCTAAAACTTGTTGTATTTGTTTTATGTAGTTGACTATACTTGTGATCTTATTAGTTGCTGGTGTTTGTTAGAGTCGCAGGCATTACTTGGTGGTGACAGAAAGATAGAACATTTTGAGTTAAAGCTCTAATCATTAGTCCATAATTCTGACTCACTTTCACCCCTCCTCACACACCCCACTTTTTTCCCCTAACCCCCTGCGGCATCAGCTCAAGAACATGGCCATTACCTTTCCCTGTTCCTATGGCAACACCACCCTGCAGCCCTTATATGGGTGTAGCAGTGTGTGCGTTCACAATCATTTGGGTGGTGTGTGCATGGAGCATCGAGGTTTGTTTAGATAATGTCATGAAGGAGTGTGATCAATTTTTTTAAGCTTTAATGCCGTCCACTTCCCCTCATTACCTGTCACTGACAAACACAAGATATTCAAGAGAAACACAACTTAACACAAGATATTTTAGGTTTTTGAAAAACGAGTCTATTTTTGGATTTAAATGTTTATAATTAATCACTTCTCCAGATCATTTAAAAATGTCAAATCAAGACTACTGGGCAAGTTTGAGAGTCTTTATTTTTTCTCACTGGGTGTCACGTTGACCCCTCCGGGAGGTGGAAGTTTGAAGCAATGCTCTGCAATGCTGAATGAAAACAGATGAAAAGACATGAGACAACAACAGAGCAGAAGAGTGGCACTACAGGGGCGAAATGGACTGAAGGACAGGGCTGAGATGGTGAATGTTACCTTCTCTTTGGTGGTCCACTGTCTGGCATGTTGGGGATGAGAAAGAGAGCCAGAGAGGCAATGTGCGATAAGGCTTTGAATATATCTCTTCTTTCTCCTTGTCTCCCTAGGGAACAGGGCTGACTGACAGATACTCATTCCCTCCTCCTCCTCCTCCGGCTGTGGGCAAGCTTATACTGCCTACCACCAACTTAAACCAATTAACACACCTCTATACACTGAGTTTATTAATACGCAATAAACTCGCCGATCAGACCAGTTTCCTCACACACTTCCATTTAATTGTAAGTGATTTGAAGAAGTTTATTATGGGAAAGGATTTGTAATTATTCTTCTACTGTCCCTGCAAGAAGATACAACTATTAGAGAGAAGCAGTTTAGTGCTATTTGCTTTAGACAGAATGATCTCCCATTCTGTTGGGTGTTTACTTTTTATTTACTGTGGGTTTGATTAGTCCCAGGATGATTTTATTCATCTAAGGCAGCCAAGCTGGTGTCTCTTTTAGTCATCTCTTTGGCGCTCCTCTCTGAATGCAGACTTAATCAGACCAACCTGCTCTAAGTCCCTTTCCTTCATTTTGATCTGATCTCCCCTGTGCAGATCTGTCAGCCGGCTTTGACTGGATCTGTACTTGAACCTAGATACAGGGCTGATCCGAACCATTCCTCATGAGAATTAGATTTAACATCACTGCTGAAAGTCTGCACAGACTGAGAGGCATAACTGTATTATGTTCCATTTAAAAGTTTCATCCAGGTTGGAGGCTCATTAGATGATTTAATTCTAAATGGTTTATGATCTTCTCAGCGACCGATTGGCACAGAATAGAGAGCATGTAGTTCTCTGTAGTGAACAGACCAATGTACCTGTTCTGCTTCCTTTTTTCTCAATGCATGAAAGCTGCAGAATCAGATTGTGTGGCCACCTGCATCGCTGAAGATCACACTACCACTGACTTTCTCGCTTTTTTGTTTAAACTCAGACATCTGTTCCTTTGGAATATGATTAAGGTCTTTACACAAAACAGTACAAGTGAGAGCGAACCCTGTGAATGCCAAGTATTCATTTGCATATTGCTTGTAATGACTCACAAAATGGACAAAGATTTGAATTTAATAGTCTCACCTTTTAAATATGTAAAACCACAACCTCCTTGAGATTACTGTTGCTAATAATAAGGTGCTTTTGAAGGCACACAAGTGAATGTCAAAGAAGAAGGAGGATAATTAACTTCTTTTAACTACAAAGTGTTTTCACCAGCAAACAGGATTTCCTTTCATGCCCCAGAACTACTCCTGATTTATTGTTCAAACATTCTCCCTTTTTTCTGTTTTTCTTTATTTTCTTTATTTTTTCTTTATCATCTAATTTTTTCCATTATAACACGTCAGCGTGTGTTAGCATGAACTTATTTGTGTTTCTTGTTCATATTGTCTGTGAAAAAAGAAATTGTTTGAAAGTGCAGGCAAAAGAAAGTTACCAGGAGAGTAGGCGACATTACTACTGGGGCGAGACTTCATTGACAGGTGAAGTTCAGTACTGGGCAAGAAAAATAGCACACTGTAACACCTCAATCCCCCTCCCAAAGAAGAAGAAGAAAAAAAAGATACTGAAATATGCCTCAGGGGTTATTGCTGACAGCACCGTATTGTAATGAAATCAATGACAGTCACACTGTGCGTGCATAGAAACACATTTGCAAGTGTGAAATGATGTAGGTGTAGCATTTTCTGGAGGAAACGCGTTAATTGGGGTAAGTGTTTGAGTACAAGGAAGTGCCAACTTTCCAACATTGTGGTGCTTTGGAAAGAATGAGGAAATTTTGCCATCCGCTGTTTGTCTGCCAGCAGATAATGGATTTATTTAAAATTTCATGAATCTCAGGCCTCCCAGATTGCACTTAAATTGGATGTGGGACAATTTGCAGAGGTGATACGGGGGGGGAAAGTCTGTGAATACTTGCCTATATGCACACCTGTGCATGGATTACAACTGTAAGGTTTTTTTTTTTCTCTTCAGAAATTCCTCCATTTCAGTAGACCCAAGAGGTGAAATGTTATCACGTGACATCTACGGTTCGGATGTGAGTGTACGAGAGGGACAAAAGCAAGTGTTTGTATCCACCTGTGTGAGATATGAGATACCATTTCCATTTCTCAACTTCCTTGCACGTATTGTTCCTCCTTTGAATACAGCTCATCCCATTAGAAACAGATTAAATGAGACTGAGAAAGGCCACTTTATTCTTCTGGGACCTGCTTGGGCATTGAAAACAGATCTTTTGTGTGTCCAGCACCCTGATCAAAAATGCTGAGGAAATTAAAAATGGTTATTTCCACAGTGTCTTCTACTACATTAACAAATCCACACAATGCCAAGATTCATGAGAGATCTTTGTTGCAGTGCTTGATGCCACTGCTGGTTTAATCACCCTTATTTCGATGATGATTTCGCGGGCAGCAACCCGTTCATTATTTTGTGCGAGGTGCCTCTTGTAAAAAGGTCAGTGGTGACGCTTTTTGACATGCAAATCCACAGTTATAGGGAGAGATCTTGAAACACAGCAAAACCCACACAAATGCACACATGTTAATTGAGGTGAAGTGTTAACATGTTAATGAGTTATTCCTGTGATGCTGCTGCAACATTAGCCTATTAACATCCTCTCTGTGCACTCATTATTGTTAAATCTATCTCAGCATTTGCTCTTGCAGTCTTGGTCTTATAGTTATTTTTCTTTGTCAAGAAGTCAAAAAATGCAGACCCAGAGCTGATAAAGTCCCCTCTGTACAAGTTATATGTGATGAATATTGCAGATAATTTAGATGGTTGAAAGAAAAAAGTGTTAAAATGCATTTAAGAACTAATATTGAGCACATGGATAATACTGCACGTAAACTTTAGCATGTTTCAGCAGTAGTGGGTGTTATGTGCTCATAATGTGACAACCTGGGCAAGAGGGTAAATATTTTAACTGTCACATAGCCGAGTTAAGATAGAGGTTTATGTGAAGAAGGCTTACACAGAAAATTTGAGCATTTACTTGCTTGTATTTGTTAATAACAAATACAGCATTTTTAGATCCTGCAGCCTCCTGGATAAATGAACATCATATATTAGCAGAGTGCAAATGTTGATAATAGCTGTGTGTGATGCTCATTCAGAACAATAAGGATAATCTGCCTCAGGGGCCTGGATTACTGTCTCATATTTGTTTAATGCATAGTAGCTACAGGTGAACAAAATTTGTAAGCTTGTTGGTTCACGTGTATACCATGTAATGCTAAGAACTCATTAGCTGTAAAAGTGATGTATTATTAATTAAGCACACTGTGTGTTTCAGCTTATTGTTATTCATTAAAAGTAGTCTGTAGTCAAAACAACTTGGCTCTTTTCATGTTAATTGAGGTAACGTGAAAGATTATTTTCTTTTTGGGTCAACCTAAAACATCTCTCCTGTTGTTGCACCATCTCATAAACTGTTCTTATTAATTTTCTATTGTTCTGGCACAAGGTTGTAATTCTACCTCTTATTTTCTGATATCCCTACCTACAGAGATTGGATAAAAAAAAAACATGGTGAAGATTGCTCATGTTGCAGCAAGACTGTTTGGAAGAAAATGTGATACCACAGTTGCTATAGGTGCTAGCTCAAAACAATTTATAGCTACAAAACACAACCATGTCTCAACGTCCCATGTAAAAGTCTAAACAAATCACAATGTTATCAAGTAAATATACCTATTTTGATCAGTGCGCTGATGGTCACATTTCAATTGATTCCAATGTTTCTAAATTGTGTCCAAACACAGGAGTGATTTACATTCTAATTCATCTGCTTCTAAGTGTTTCTCTCCCTACTCTTTAAAGGCCCTAACTCCAACCACAAAAAAAATGGTATTAACTATAAATCCGTTTTACTAGTTTTTGAAAGGAAAATTGAAACAAAGCATTAGACCTTTGCAAAACATTCTGAGACAAAAACTGAAATGTTTTGACGTAGTGCACAGGATTATGTTTGGTTGAAAAAAAAAACACACACACAAACGCCTCAAATATCTCATATTACCTGTCAAGTATGGTGGTGGAAGGGTGATGATTTGAGCTTGTTTTGCAGCCAAAGGACCTTGACACCAGGCAGTCATGGAGTTGACCATAAAATCCTCTGTATACCAAAGTATTCTGGAGTCAGCTGGGGTTTAGTAGCTGAAGTTATGTAGGACAATACTCGCCAGCAAATAAAGTAAGTCGAGGTGTTTGCGATCAGTCACAGAAAATCATGTGATTAGTCACAATTAAACATTTTAAATGTTACCCAGCTCTAAAGTGTGTGTTTTGCATTACAGGAAACTGTTAAACATGCACAAACACATTGACTACACTTTCAAGGCTCCAAAACCATTACATGCTGATATTTTCCTTGGTAAGTAGCAGCATGTTTATGGGTTTTCTTGCAAATGCGATTTTTTTCTATTTTTTTTTTTTTTTATGTATTCCAAACTTTTAATAAGAAGGTAGGACGGCCTGGATGATGGGATTACATTGGCTTACTTGCAAGCAAGAGAACCAGGTTTGAGTCCAAACACTGTCCAATAACTTCTAACTTTTCTAATTTTCCTTAGTTCAATTTAATTAAAGTTAGACATGAAAAATAGGTTAGTTGGTACTTAGGTTTAGCTAATGATGAAGAAAAACCACAGTTACTGGTTTGGATCAACAAACAAAAATCTAATGGTCCAAAAATCCTCCACACCTCACGCTATTACAAGACTGCATTCTTTCTGTTTCAGGTGACTTCAGGTTACATCATTACCTGCTACACTGGCTTTGACTGGACCATTTCAAAATCCTCCACATGTTATCTACTTATCTGTCATCTATTTATCTGTCTTTACGGATTCTTTTAATGAATCTACTGGAATCATTTGGGTCGTTGTTCCACTGCATGGTCTACCTCAGCTACAGCTTCTGTTTTTAAACAGATTGTTATTTATTTTTCTGAAGCACATCCTGATATAATCCTCGTTTTATTAAGGTGAATTGGCCTGGGTCTAAACCATATTTAAACTTTCATGCTTTACAGCTGATTTGACGTTGTTTGTTCAATTTGTACCAAAAATGTCATCTGCTACTGTATCTGAATGATTTAATTTTAGCACATTGATCCCACCATCCCAGTCCCAATCTAGCATCCTACCTGTTATGGGAGCTCTCTCCAGCCAGTAAAAGACTTATCTTGATGTGTGTCTTGTCGCTTGTGAAGTGTGGTTTCTCAGCATCGGGACTCTGCTGGGTAACGATGGCTCCAGAGATGCATATAATAGATGTAACTAGGGCTTCTAACAAGTCCTTAATGTGGAGTTTTTATGGTCAGAAAGTTACATAGTGTGTCTTTAAACTAAATTGATAACAATATCATCTAATTTAGAGCGACTAAATCTAATTTAAGAAATTGTAAGCAATAGTGAACATTTGTTGTACTTTTTCCTTTTTCTTTTTTAAAGATTGTGTTGGCCCAAGTGGCTTTTATTGAGCCGTTACTGGACAGGAAAAGGGATCAGAGAGAGGGGGAGTGACATGCAGCCAAAAAAAAGGCCCAGCCTGGGACTTGAACTTGACTGGCTGCTTCAAGAAGTTTTAGCCTAGATGAGGTGGTGTTTAGCTCTCCCAGTTAAACAAAATGCCACCCAACTACTCAAGCACTTTTCTTCATATTATTATCTGGTAAATTGCCTTAAACTCTGGCTTGCCTTCATTATTAAATTGGAGAGCAAATGTATATAATGTTGCCTCATTTTTTTAAATGACTGTGTTGTCTGCACCATTACCCCAGGCTTTAGTGGTACAAGAGACCCCTGTGACAATGACAAAACAGGATGCCTCAAGAAAAAAACCTTTAAATTTAGCCTTGTCAGTTTGTCTTCAAAACTCTTCATCCTTTTCACAACAAAAGAACAATACCAGGACAGTGTTGTTTAATGTTTTCTTGGGTTTTGGAAGAAAGGATTGAGTTCACAAATACACATAATAAATTGTTTGAATTGAAACTGAAAATTAAACTAAATTTGAGCTCCCGTTTCTGGAAAACATAGAAGCTGTGGGTGTACAGAGAAGACATAAATGGTGCCAAATAGTACCCTGACATCAATACTTTCAATAGCTATCAATGGATGAAGGAATTAATAGCTGTTTTGAAAAACGATACACCCACATGTATTATGTTTAAATATAATGGAGCATTTTGGATTTGCTCTATTTTGGATGGACATGGATTTGCGCATCTCCATGAAATTCTAATCATTTAATGAGTTTATTTATTGATGTTTTTTCTAGAAAATGTTAATTTGAATTTGCTGCTCTGTTGCACCCCAGTGTTCTATGTGTGCATGGTGAATGGGGGCATGTGTGAATGCATGGGTGTGTTTGTAAGGATTCATCTACCCCAGCTCTCCTAACAAGTACTGAAATAATAATGAGAACATCAGTTGTGTCTGAGTGGTGTGTATGAAAGCAGGAGGAGGAAGGTAAGCATGGAGAAAAAAAAAATTAAAAAGAAATTAAACCTAAAATTCATAACGAATATCTGATGCTTGGATTTTTTGTGAGCTAGTCTAGGGAGCTTTTTTTTGCTTTGCTTGAAAAATAAAAATGATTTGTGCAATCTGCAGATGGGAACATTAATTATATCTTAGAGTGCAATAGCAGTCTAAGAAATCCTCCTACAGCTACACTGAGGACACTAATTTTGGTCAGTGCTTGTTTTTCACATTTATGATCTCATAATAAACACTTTGTGATGGAACAGAAAAAAAAATGAGAGGAAACAACATCTCTGAGTTTTGAACTTGCACTCTTGGAGGCATTTAAATGAAAGTTATCAAGACTAACCTTTATGTGTTCTTGTTTGCTGTTGGCCATTCCTCCAACTGATCTGATTTAACGCTTTAAAGCCAATATGAGCTCAGATGTCCTCAAGATAAGTCAGCTTTCCCTTTCATCTAAAGAATAAATGCTTATACCAGATCCTTTTTTAAGTGGGGTTCACTCTTTAGATAAGCCATCTTCCTTTTTAAGCTATGTAATGTAACATGTTCAGTAAAACTTCTTATACATTTATGAGAATGATCACGTCAGTATAAAAGTGCACCCTCTATAGCACATTAATGTATTCATTTAATGTGTTCATTTGGTGAATTAGTAATGATTGAATCTGATGAGGTGTAAAGGGAAGAGGGGTCACTTCACTGGTTTCAAAAAGTTTCTTCAGTTTGGTATAAATTAATCATGAATCAGTTCTAATTCTAATGAATTATAAAAAAAATGAAAATTAAATACAGCTCCAAACTTGAATTCTTGAAACGTGTTTTGCAATGCTCAAATATTATCCAACTGATAAAGAAATTACTAAATTTAACATGTTTATTTCAATATTTTAATTGCATGCTGCAATTTCAATTTATTACAAAATAATTCATGCAGCATTTTAGTGGTTTCAAAAGTGCAAAAACGAGTCAAAAATCACTTTACAGATCAATCAGCGAGCATGCCAAACTGGATCACAATCACACCATACATTTTTTTGTTCAAAGAATCAACAAAATATCAGTATTCAGTGTTTTTAACGAAACGATATCAATAAAAATACTTTAAGGAGAATACCCACACATCCATCATAGAGTACAGTGGCAGGCGTGGAACTTTAAGAATTCACAATCATGCTTGTGGACATACTTTTTGTCATTTAAAATTTACCAAAAAAAAATAACCAACCTAAACATGAGGTAACAGCTTGTAAACATTGTCATTACTTTGCTCAAGTTGGCAATAATAAATTCACTCAAAAATATTTAACAATTCGGTCCACTTGTAAACAAATGCTTGAATTTTACGCACAAACATTGGTCGCTGAACTACTTTCCTGTAGTCGTTCATCGGAAGGAAATGTGAAGTTTTGCATATCTTTCTCCTCCAGGACACACAAAAATGCAGATCTTGAGATTTCGAATCCGCACCCAGGTCATGGTACTGGATCTTTTTTCCACTGCATCTGACCTCAGTACTCTAGCTAAGCCCAATCATGACAGTTTCCACATCTTTGGAGGGTCTCCGTTCTTTCACCAGGAAGTTAATCATGCTTTCTGATTTGATCATAAGGTTACACCCGAGAAAAAATATACCGAACATGACAGTGAGTGACAAGACACACAGCACCGCGATTTGCACCACACGCATGACTAAGAGTTTGCGTTCGTCTTGCAGCAGCACCAGGGACCCTCCGCCGTCGCCGGTCACCGTGGCGTCCGTGCTGTTACTTGAGAATATATCCAGAGCCCCGGCAAGGGTCTGACTGCCGTTAAACAGCGCGCCCTGGGTCACGTTGAAGATGGAAACATTCATGTTTCTTTTCGGTTACTGCAACAAAACACACGACTCCAGTTGACAGGCGCACAGTCTCACCACAAAACCTGGACTCCAAGCAAATCCTACTTCATATGACTGTTCAGATTAAAGATAATAAGAGGAAGGAAAAACGACACGCTTTCAATGTCCAGATCAACTGGCAGACATAAGAGTTCTGCTACTGCTTCAGTGCGTAATGACCGCATCCACATGGCCAGACCGCTACAGTTAGAGTGTCGTATCAGGTGCGTAAAAAGTAAGTTTCAAGTTAAAGTCCACGTTTGGTGGATTTTTAAGTGAGTCTTCTAGGCGGTGCGCAAAGTGCGGCACGGTGTTTCTCACCGTGAAATATGAGACACTCCCTGTGCGCCTGTGTTCTCCCGCGACCGTTCCCTCCGTAGTGCGTTTTAAAGTGATGATGAATTCCCCTTGGAGCACACCACCACCACCCCTCACTGGGGGAGGTGGTTAGGCGGCCTCGGACTCTTAGGTGTGTAAGCAACCAAGAAAACAGAGAAGTCGACAAGAAAGAAATAATAATGTATTTTAATCGCATTTGTTCTCTTCCAAATATTTTAATGTCATTTAACTTTTAAAGAGCAAGATGTTTATTCAAAAATTCTTTTACAAGTGTAGTTCCCTGCAGACAGGCAGTGCACGTCTACTTTTCATTCAGAAACATTGGAAGAAATGTCTTGTTAACGTGAATATTCCCAAGTAAAACTACTAAAATTGTTTATTTAGACATACTGTATATTCATGATATATGAAAGTGTCTAAAACTACCTGAAAGACATTTTGAACTGAGTTAAAGCCAGTATGAGCAGCAGAATATTTGGAAAAAAAAACTTGGAGAGTTATTTATAAAGTTTAATGTAGTTGCTTAGGAAAGCATTACTGTGACATGGAAGCCTTGAGAGATGAATATAGGCACAGTGAGCTGTAACTTGGAGATGAAGACTTGAATTAATAAAATATGATTGAACTTTTGCAAATGTGTATCAGAAATAGGGCCTCCCCTGCTTTCTTTGAGCAAGTTATTTTTCTCCCCAGACTGGAGCTTAAATTAAATTCCTCAACATCTGATGTTTATTGGATTAGTTATTGGAAGGTGTCATTCAAAGACAACTTGTCTTTCAAGTATTTCAGACAGCAGCTTTGGCAGGTGAATGTGACACCATTGCAACCTCTTTTATCAAGACGGACAAGCTTCAAGAGACCTTCTAAGCAAATATTATTAATGTGGAGTGGCCTTCAAAATCATGATCCTGGTATTAATCACGCATAACAATTCATGCAGATTGTGAGGTTTTATTTGTCTGAAGTAAATTGTTAAGGCTGGCAGGCTGCATCTATGAGCAATTTCCATTTGAATACTAAGTAGTTTTGTTACCTGCATTTATTTAATCAAACATAATTTGATTAATTGGTTTGAAACTTGAAATTTGTTTCAATAAGCTAAAGTTTAGCTCTAATAGGCGAGCGGTGCTTCAATCTAAATAAATCTTTGTAATCTTATTTCATTCTTTTATCATCACACCACAGCTGGAAACTGCTATTAAAATTTTTTTCTCGAAATTTAATAGTTACATAGACAGTTTCTTTTTAAATAATTCACCTCACTTATATGGATGCGAAACTGACAAGTTGTTTCAACAAAGAAGAAGAAGAAAAGCTACTAAGATACTTCAAGAACCTCTCCAATACCCGTGAGCAGTGTCTATGAGATTAATCTGCTGTTTGCTCAGAAACAAAGGCCATGAAATTCAATTTGCAATGCTCCTGATATCTGCGTAAGCAGCTTTCAGCAAGCAACTAACAAGCATGTGTACAAACAATGATTAGCTCCATCCACAAACACCTTTCATGAGCTTGAGGGGTGGTTTGTTTTCAGATAATTTATTAATGGCTGGTAACAGAGGAACAATGCATAGTTGATGTTGACAATAAGATCAAATTATCCCATTGGCTTTTAGACTTAATTGCAACAAATTAATCAGCAGCATGTATTCAGCTGCACAATTTTGTTCTGTTATTCTCTGCAGTCATTATGGAAAATACTGTATAGTTGCACCTAATCTTTCTGTCAATATGTAAATCCTCTGCTACCTAACATTGCCACTTTGAGGCTTTACACAACAAAACTTCAAAGAATACAAAAAAAGGGGGGGGGGGGGGGGGTGCTGGTGAAGCCAAGAAGAAAAAGACTTCAATAAATATGTCACTTTTTGCGCTATCAAATCCTTGAGAAAATGTGGCACCTCATTCTTAAGAAGTTTATGTTTTCAACACTTGATACACTAAAAACCCTGTTGCTGATTTTATCATTTGATCTTGATGGGGATTTTATGTGAATGGCGCACATTTCATTGATGGACCACTCACAGAAAGAGATACGTTTTCTACTTAGTGATTATTGTTTGTTTAACTATAAATACTGTATATTCATAGGAGGCTGCATACATGAACGTGACGGTCTGACTTGTTCCTAAGCAACAGAAGACCTGTGAGCCCAGTGACAGATGGTTGGTAAAGTTATTTTGGTTTAGAGGAGAAAGAAAGGGAGGGGACAATGAGGCGCCTTTACTGAGAAGAAGCGGTGGTGAATCCAGGGCACAGTGACTGGGGTGGAACACAATAACAGTGCATGGTGGCCATGGCGTAGTGGACATCAAAGTCTTAATGAACAGCAAGTGGAGTGCTATCTGCTTCTGCATGTTTAGATGTTTCCTATAAACATAGAAGTGAAAAGAGCCCACAGAAAAGTCCAGTCTGCTCTGATTAGTCAGTTCCAGAAGGCCTGAGCAGACACCACCCATCAATTTGCACCTTTGTGGTGATGAGGTGGGAACATGAACATTCGAGGAACTGTGCTGAAAACCAGACATCATGTAGTTATTACCTCATCATTTCCATTACCTGTTGTTTCTTTCAGCTTCACCCATTGTTGTGCTAGCTTGTGTTAAAATCAAAATTAACCAAGCCCCCCCCCCCCCCCCCCCCCCCCCCAAAAAAAAACAAAAAACAAACAAACAAATCCTTTACTCATCAGACCAGACGTTTTCCCATCTTCTATTGTCCAGTTTGGGTGAGTATGTGTAAATTGTAGCCTCAGTTTCCTGTTCTTAGCTGACAGGAGTGGCACCCGGTGTGGACTTCTGTCGCTGTAGCACAGCTTCTTCAAGGTTTGGTGTATTGTGCATGCAGAGATGGTATGAGGCATTCCTTTGTTGTAAGCAGTGGTTATTTGAATTACTGTTACCTATCATCTCTAACCAGTCTGCCCATTTTCCTATGACCTCTGATAGCAACGAGAAATTTTGTCCAGACAACTGCCATTGACTAGATATTTTCTCTTTGTCTGACCATTTTTGTAAACCCTAGAGATGGTTGTGTGTAAAAATCCCAGTAGATCAGCAGTTTCTGAAATACACAGATCAGCCCTTCTCGCACCAACAACCAAATTACATTAAAAGTCACTTAAATCCCTTTTTTTCCCCATTCCTGGTGCATGGCAAGAACTTTAGTAAGTTGCCTGTACCATGCCTGCAAGCCTAAATGTACTGAGTTGCTGCCATGTGATTGGCGGATTTGTGTTAAAAGGTAATTGAATGGGTGCACCCAATAAAGTGGCCTATAAGTGTATGTATGCTGTCCTGACAGGGTTGCTGCATTTTCATTTGACCACATGATGGTGCTAAAATGCCTGAAGAACACTTGATTTTTTTTTTTTTTTTTTTTTATCTAATCATCCTGTTCGGCCACTGATGAAGATGTAAACAGAGAAAAATTTAAATAAAGAAAAAGTTGCTTTTTTTCACATAGACTGGATATTGAGATCCTTCTTGGTTTTGAAAGTATTATTTTAAATATTGAATGAAAGCCAAATGTAATACAAACTACACAAATCGAAAATTCAAATAAAGTGTACAACATAAAATAATATTTAAACTTTTAAACTCTCATGAGCCATAGAGGGTTGTAATAGAAGAACTCTTTGCTAAATTCCTGCAGCCTTTGGCTTAAATTAGATTAATTCTCTTGTTCTATGGCAAAAGCATTTGGCAACCCTATCCATGACAAGCGACTTCTCTGTGTCACTCCTATTGAGCCGTCATCGTGCACACGTTGCAACGAGAAGCTGTACTCACATGCTGCGCTGCAAGAGCTAGAAAAGAAAACAGCTGATTCTGAAGAAATAATATTAGTACATGATAACATGAGGATTTGAGATTTTCAGAGCCACATTCATGAATTCCTGCTCACCTCTAAAGGAAAGATATGCGTTTTAAATCTGAACTTATTTTACATTAGGTCACAGTTATTTTTGGAGAAATGCTTATCTCATGCTCCAGCTACAGTAAATTGCCCAAGTTTAGGTAGAATGTTTTCCTCCATCAATACATTTGTAGTAATATTCTATTTGTGTTATGATAGCTGGAAACTGACTTTTTAAAGCTTTCCTCAGCAGTTTTAAAAGCTAGAGTAAAACTGTTTTCAGCTCTGCAATCATAACATCACCTTGTCTATTTCACCTTGAGAATGAAACCTCTGAGTTGAGTTTTTCTTAAGTGGAATAAAATAAAATAACTAAATAAGAAAGACTGATAAAAAAATGTGATCATCCAGTGATCTTAAAAGTAAATTGATAGTTATGAAATTGTCCACCTCTGGTTCAGTGTTCATGTCAGTATCATGGTTCTACTAGGACTTAAAATCCACTGTACCATTAATCAGAGCTGTGGAGATTATCCTGTCATGGGTCTCTGGACTCCATTGTCTGCCCTTCTGTTTCTTCCTTTTCCCCCTTGTGTTTGCGTTTTGTGTGTGGGGGTGTGGCTGTTTCCTCTAACAGGTTCCTAAGGCACAGTTGCCATTCATCTACTCATTACACCAGCAGTATGCACAGTCCATCCTTCATTCAACGCCAGATTGTTAAACTAACAACATGTGGTATCTGGTCTACTTCATTCTTGAGAATTTTGTCTTGCTCATGTTTCAGGCCTAATTTGTGCATTGTTTTTTTCAGAGAACCCTGCTTAAGCTCCGCATACTGTTGGATATACCTCACCTCCTGGTCCTGACCCAATCCTGCATCCACAGCCCTCTAAATCAACTCAAGGAACCAAAGTTCATCTGTCTGCCCACTTGCGGTTCCTCCAAGTGCACCAGACTTTTTTTCACACAATAAAACCCTTTTGTTTCTCAGCTGTAGATCCCTGTCTGCTTTCTGGGTCTGCAACCTTGCCGCTGTGACATATCCTCCTAAAATTACTCAATTTGCTTTAAACCTTGTCAATCTAGCTCAGAAAAACAGATGCTCCAGACTTGGCACAACATTTATCAGTGAAAGTTAAATTCTGTAACAGTTCACACAGTGTAAAATACTTAAGCCTTATGGACACCTTGATTTCTAGCACAAAATTTCAACATCAAAATTGATTAAATATCATGAAAATAATGTGGCCATTTGAGATTGAGATAAATTTGGTTAATTTAGACTGGCTCCAATTTATTTGTTGTGAACACATTCAGGATAACCAAAGTGAATGTGAAGTAATGAAACACAGAAGTGGGAATGCCATGATATGGGCTTACATGGGTGCATGGATGTGAAAGTACCAAAACACTGGCTAACAAGATGAGCTGCAGTCTCCAGAGGTTTTGCAGAGAAGTTTTTTTTTCCAAGGTGATAAATTAAAGTTAAAGAAAGAATTAATTAAATAATAATTGAGCGATTATTGATTATTCTTTTTACTCAATAATTATTAATATTATATTAATATTATATTCTATTATTAATATTAATGGTTAAATAATGAATTAATAACTAATTAAAGAAGAAAAATGCCCAATTATGAATATAATGCCTTCCTATCTGTACTTCCATTTGTTGTACTGAATTCCCACTGTAAGGTTCTTTTTAATACACAGAAAAGTTGGTAATAATAGGGCCAAATGTACCACTAAAATTTGATGGAATTTTCTTTACTTTTCTCAATAGTTTTACTTGTATTTTTTAAGTTGTGCATTGTATCTTAGGAACAAGAACTTCCTATCAAAATGTATCTATAGTCCTGTGCTCTGGAGTCACCCGAGATTAGTTTTCTCCTCTCAAAGTTCTTTAGTTTAACATCGTTTTAGTATCCTAATGACTGACTTATCTCCAGAATCACAGAGCCATAGTACCAAGTGTGCAAAGACACATGAGAAATACATATTCATGAAGAATTGAACCTTTTGTAATTGTTACCCTCTAAATTTGAGTTATATGTTTTACTGCCTGTATTATGTTTACATTTAGACAGTGTTGTTGGGATTTTTAATTATTTGAATGTTAAAGTTGTCACACTCACCGCTACGTCTACCTCATGTGTTTTATCATTGAATGGTAAATAGCCGTGATATATCGTGGTTGTGTCTAGACTGCCAAAACCGAAGAAGAAGAAGCTACGTGTTTTACTGGCAGTTAAAATGGTGTTGGATAAGAACTTAAAGACACACTACATAACTTTCTGACCTTAAAACTCTGCATTCCACACTCATTTGGTGGCACAGTGACATCTATAATGTGCATTTTTGAAGCCTTTGCTGCCCAGCAGCATCCCAAGGCTGAGAAACCACACTATACAACTTTTTCTTCCGGGACTCCGCATCACACACTAGCAAGCCGATATAAACACACTGGCCGTATTGAACACGCACCATGGCTGATTCAGCGAGGAAACACAAGAAGACATTATTAAAGGAAGAGAAGAAAGGAGAGAGAGTGAGAGAGTGAGATATAAGATCCAAGATAAGACTGTCTTACTGGCTGGAGAGAGCTCACAGTACAGGTAGGATATAAGATGGATGCCGAATTAGCCATCGATAGGAACATCTGCAAAACATCTGTTGTTTGTCCTTTATAACTAATCTTTAATAAATTCAATTCAATCACTTGCTAACAATCCAAGTAAATATTTTGATTTGGTTTAAATATTTTCCTTTTTGTTCATTGTGGCATCATTCCTTGAATGCCACAGAGCTATGAAAGTACAGAATTTTCTGTGTTTGGATTAACAGACATATCCATGACTGCAATAGGAAGTGTGTGTGGAAGTACACATATTCTGTTTTTGGATTAGCAGAAATATCCATGCAGCTGGGAATTTTCTGCCAAGACTTTCTCTCTTTTTTTACGGAAAAATTTCTGAGGATCCACAAAGTAAAGGGTTGTATTATTTACTGTCAGAGGATGAGGATTTAGATGATTTTAACACCCAATTTGTTCTGAAATTAACAAACTAGTCAAGACCAGTGATAATAAACCCCATGACGTGTTTTGTCTGCTTATTCTCAGAAGGTGAAGTGAAGGAGCAACTGAGGACACGTCTTTTGGAAAATGAGTCAACCTTCCTCTCAGATGTTCTCCCTGCAGGTGTCTACAGTACAGGCTGTCAGAAGGCTTGAAACAGTTCTTCCGGTCAGATCTGGGGTAGACACAGGGATGGCCAATAGGATTTCAGTGGTAGCAGTGTGCTGAGGCACCCCAGTCTTTCCATTAAAACTAGAGTTGAAGAGGAAAGTTTCAACTAAACATATGAGAGCTGGCAGCCTAGCAACACAAACTAAGTGAAGAAATCCTTAGCGACAGAGATTTGCAGCGTGACCCCACCCTCCTCCTTACACCACTTCTTTCTAATAGTGATGCTGACCCAGGGCTTGACACGACTCATGACTCAAAATAGACACACCCTTTTGAGCCTTGTCACCTGACATTCCTCAAAGCATCCCCCCTTTCCAATTAACTCTTCTTCCCAAGATGCTCCAGTATTAGCTAATCAAAGCAAATACAGGACCTCTATTGAGCCTCGTGTCCCTGGGTGTGCTTGAAGAGTGTGTGTAAACAATTAAATGCTGGCAAGCATGACAAGAGCAAAGTTCCCTTTTAGAAAAAAAAGATGTTATATATAGAGAGAATGTTAGAGGCCATGTTTTAAATTGAAAAGTTTTGCCACATTTGGGGCTACTAATCACATACAGTCATTAATTACATACTGGTATCAATTGCAGCAGCAGCACGCAGCAGTGTTGCCCCCACATTAACCCTACACTACACAACCATCAGTCATTAAAGCTACTTGAAGGAGATAATGACTTCATTGCTTTTGCAGAGATTTGAGCATGCAGCAACCCGAAAGGCAGATGAAAATCTATTTGTTTCAAAAAAAGATTACAGATTTCATCACTCTCACTGAAGAAATCTCTGTTCTGTCTCTTTTAGAAGCAGACATGCACTTAGCCACCACCCAAAGCCTTCAATTCCATTTAAGAACATCTCCACATCTCAGGCTAGCATAGTGTGTTGTGTCTCCTCACCAAATTCAGTCAGTTTGTCTTCTTTGTTCCTTCAATTCCTTTCTCTCAGTCTATATGTCATATTTAACAGCAGGCTGCATTGGACTTCCAACAGCTGTAAGACATTTAAAAAAAATAATAAATAAAATAAAACAAGGAAGAAAGGCCTCTTGTACTTTTTCCAATCTCCATCCTAGTGTATTCTGAGCTAAATTTTTATTTACTAATGTTTATTTTCTCCTTATATAAGCCATCACCCCAGGGTGGGAAATGCCCTCAGATCCAGAGGGAAGAAGGTCAGATTGCAAAGCAAAACAACACAACTACACATTGTCCCACATCAGCGATTGAGGGGCACATTTCATAAGTCGGCTGACGGTGCACCTGAGAAAAACTCATATCGCCCCCACTTGACCCTCACACCTGCCAGTTAAACTGGCAAAACAGGAGAGCTAAGCCGTCTGAGGTTGAACAAACACTGATTTTTCTGAGTGTGATTGAGTTTCGATATGGGCTCCTTGCAACAACATTCTTACACTGAAAAGCTTAAAAGGCTCTGGATAGATCTGTAACGCAGGTCAGGACCCTTCCATCCCCCCTCTCTCCCTCCTCTTCCTCCCTCCCCACCTGTTCTCTACTTGTTCAGCCTTAATTGGCTGCCATCTGACCCAGCCTGTAGGTTTTTATTGAGGACAAGCAGCGCTATGCTTTTCCCAAAATGCCATTCATGTGAGGGGGCGTTTGCCACAGGTGGCTTTATTGCCAATAAATCCAAATCAGAAATTACTGGAGAAAGAGTTTCATTACCCACAGTGTACCTGTACCATCCACCTACACTGAAAGCTTGATGCCAGGAGAATAGTTGCCCATTATAGCTTTTCTACTTAGTTCTTTATTTCTGTCATTTCTTCTTTGTGGCAGTTCTTGGATATGGGTGGCAGTAACTTAGCAACAGGCTGGAGAGTAAGAGCATGGCACAGGAATAAAGATTCAATAAATGGACAAGTGCAGAGATAAGAAGTATTGTCTGCTTCTACAAGCCTCACCACTCCCCATCACACACTTCCCATAAGCTGATTCCTGTGGAGCAGTCTGTTTTTTTCTTATTCTTAAATCCCACTTTCTGCCTCATTTTGATTTTATTGTGTTTTTCACTTGCTTTAAATCCTGGCAAGTTTATGAACATTTCATCATTTATCCGAATGGGTGATGTTCTCTGTGGTGCGTTCTTATCACATTCATTTATTTAGACTGTTTCTAGGGAATTCAGATTACCCTTTAATAGTGTACAACAAAGACAGCAAACACAAACACAAACACAAAGTTGTACACACGTTCCCATAGCATTTAATGGGAAAGTGTGTCCAAACTTATGACTGGTAGTGTATCTTGAAATGCCACCCTCTGGATACAATCAAATCTTAGGTCAGGTCTGTTAAACCTGTGTAAAAACATTAAAGATTATGGTGCAGGTTTTCCAGTTTTGCTAGTTTTGCTGTTTTCTACACTATTTGTGCAGGATACAAATTGTAAAAAGCTGTACTCCTTTAAGTCCAGCAGAGGACAGTGTGACATGGAAAGACATTCTTATTTATTTTAAATAGTTTTAAGACTAATCAACAAATCACATTCATACCTAGTCAAGCTCAAAATTTTAATTAGCTTCTGCAGATTCTGTTCCGTTTTTATATTAAACTATTTAATCTATTCAATTTTTCAGAAAAGGTCTATGAGTTCATTCATATTTTTTAAGTGTATACCATTTTGCTCTATAATGTAAAAAAACACACCCAGTGATTTAATAAACTATAGCCAAAACAGTGGCCCTCTAATACTGCCTTTGTACCCAGTCTATCACTCGTCATTGTGGTTTCGGAGTTTCCAAAGATGCAGTTCATTAAGTAAAATTGCATTATGTCCAGATGTTAAAATTAAGGTCTTTGCAAATCTGTCAGCTGTTTGACTCATTCATATCTGATGCAGACCAACCAACTAATCTGTCACCCAGATTTTTTTTAAAAAGGACATTCCAGCTCTACGCTTCCGTAAGAAACGAGTTTGAGCATGCCATAAAGATGTGGTTTAAGTCTGATGTATAAGTCAATGTTTGACCCAGCAGCACGCGGAAAGGGGAAAGGCGTTCAAGCTGAGAAGAAGCGAAGCAAGCCCACAGCTCCGTTGCTCTCCCTCCAGTCATGGGATCTCCATTAAACCGTTTATCTTTACTGTTTCTCTTTTTCTCCGTATTGCCAACCATCTGGGGTAAGAAGTTTTCTTTCTTGTGTTAACTTTTAAAACTTTCACCTGTTCAAGCGACCTGGCACCTTTCTAGCCTGTTAGGGCTCATTTGAAGGTGTCATATTCTGTTAATGATTACATTATGGTTTATGTGTTGGTGGTTACAATTATTTCATTAATAAAACCTATACTGTCGAAGGGAACAGACTCATTTATTGTTGGCAGACTCCAACGGGGCGACCCTGTTTAGCGTAATTGCGCGGCTCCACTGATCCGTTCTCCACTTTTCCTTATAAGGGAGCGAAAACAGCTGGGATGCGTTTCCCAGGGCGAGGTTATCTCCACGTGTTCCCTGTTACACAGCTGGAAAATTAAGATTTCTTTTAGTATCGAATAATAAATGTTTAAATTTTCGCTTAAAATGTTCAGTCTAAACACAAAATAAACCCCAGCCCACTTTTTTCTAATCCAATGGTTCCCAACCCGGGGTGCTTGATCCCCCAAGGGGGTCCTCAAGAAGCACAGGGGTCCACGAAATTTGACGGAGCCTGTGCTGTGGTTAAAATCAAGGCTATTTCCACACAGAGAAGAGTTGAGCTATTCAACTATATTTTAAAAAATAAAAAGGCTACCTGGGCCACACCTTATCCAATAACGTTTCGTCCATGTACCATGGTTTGTTGTGAGATACAGTAGTGGAGTAGTTCATGTCTGACCTTGATCTTTCCTTGTGCGTTTTGTAGTTGCATGAAGGGGGTCTTCATGCAACTACCACAATACAACCATAATATATCATAGTTAATACATAATGTCAAGGATGGGCTGAAAAAACACTTACTATCGACCTAATGCATAATACATACTTTTACTTGATTTGGGAGCTGATAGTGTTAGATTGAAATAATATATATATATATATATATATATATATATATATATATATATATATATATATATATATACCCACAAAGAGTGAGGGATATTTAACTTTAAAGTGAAATTACCTAGAGAACAGTATGTTGTGCAATAAGTACTTAAACACAGAAAAGTTGTACATGTGCATTTAAAAGTTTAGAGAAAGGCAAATTAAGTTCCCCTGGAAAGGTTATAATGGATTTTAAGTTAATTCTAACATCATGCAAAAAGATGAATATCCATACTAGATAGATAGATAGATAGATAGATTTTATTGAACCACACCCACAGTAGATGGAGGGGACTTGATCTGTGTAATGCATTTAATGTGGTTTGCAAAAACATGCTGCCTCTCCATGAGCCAATTCACATGTAATAGTTCACGTTCAGTGTAATGATGGTTATTTAATGGACTATTTCTCCTACTTTCTTCCAAGTTTTCCTTATGTTCAGTGTAATGCTGTTTTTTTTTTTCTTCCCACTGGTGTCATTTTTACAGGCTCTAACATCTGCACATCACGAGGAGTCACCACTTGTAAAGATTGCCTGGCCATTCACCCTAGCTGTGCATGGTGCTCTCAGAAGGTAAAAAAGAAGAAAAATTAAACATAGTGTATAGCTGTCCTTCCCATCCACTGCTTCAGCAAGTTGTAACAGGAACCCATCTCTTCCTGCATTTTTTTGTTGTCTTATCATGATTTCTTCATGGTAAATCTTCAGTAATAAAATTATGAGGGGAAATTTCCCCATGTTGAAAATTTCTCAGTGCAAACATTTTCATTTGCATTCTCTTTATTTGAGTGCCCAACAGAATGCATGTTGTTGTTTCAGGAGTTTGGGAGGGGAGGATCCAGTGTTTCTCGCTGTGATCTAGAACAAAATCTCCTGAATGGAGGGTGCAGCACTGTGGAGTATCCCTCCAGCACCTTAACTATTCTGAAGAATGACCCACTCAGTAACAAGGCTTCGGGTACAGCTGATGACGTCACTCAGGTCAGGCCTCAGAAAATCCGAATGACACTAAGACCAGGTATGTTGTCACTCAAAACTGCAACAAATTATTGCATTTATCAATCAAGGATAGTTGAAGACTGATTTCTGTTATCATTTTCATTTAAAAAATAGATTAAAGCTGAAGTACATCATTGGCCTTCTCTTTTCCTCTCAGGTGATTCCAAGCGTTTCACTGTGAGTGTGAAACAGGTGGCGGATTACCCTGTGGACCTCTACTACCTGATGGATCTCTCATTTTCAATGAAGGATGACTTGTCTCGGCTGAGTTACTTGGGCAACAAGCTTGCTGAGACCATGGCCAAAACCACAAGCAATCTGCGCATGGGGTTTGGAGCCTTTGTGGACAAAACTACATCCCCGTACATGGAGATCTACCCTCCAGAGGCAGTCACAAACCCTTGCTTTGAGTATGTAGGGAGACTGAGGAGCTGAGATTTTAATTTTCTTGTATGCTGATTAGAAAGTCTACCCAGTTGAGTTTAAAAACTTAAAACTGACTATTTACCTTGATCAACTTCTTCCTCTCACTCATCTTTTATGAACAGGATTAATCAACAATGCCAGGCTCAGTTCGGGTTCAAGCATGTTTTGTCACTAACAGACAAGGTTGCTCGCTTCACTGAGGAGGTGGGGAAACAGCAGATATCTAGAAATAGAGATGCTCCTGAGGGTGGATTTGATGCCATAATGCAGGCTGTGGTGTGCAAGGTAAAAAAAAAAAAAGAAAAAATGTTGTTGCGCACACAAATTATCTCTTATGTTCAAATGTGGTTGTAAACATAAATATAATTTCTTGTTGCATTAACGTTTTGGTCCATCTGTATTAGGACAAGATCGGGTGGCGTCCGGATGCCTCACATCTTCTGGTATTTACCACTGATGCCACAACTCACACCGCTCTTGATGCGCGCATAGCTGGTATCGTCCAGCCCAATGATGGACAGTGTCACCTCGACAGTAACAACATCTACAACAAAACTACAGTCCTGGTACAAGGAGAAACTTTAATTTTTAACTATTTTAAGAGCTAGTGGGCTAACTGATGCTCATTAAAACTTTGTGGTTTTTGTGTCTTCCAGGACTATCCTTCCTTAGCGCTCATAACGGAGAAAATGTCTGAAAACAACATCAATTTAATTTTTGCTGTGACTAAATATGTGGTACCACTTTACGTGGTAATCAAAATGTTCTACTTGAGCTATTGCATGAAATATTTTTATGATGAGATATTTAAAAAACATAAAAAAAAACATGGTCATTATCTCTCCTCATGTCCCTTTTCTCCTAGGATTACAGTAAACTCATTCCAGGCACAACTGTGGGAATGCTATCTGATGACTCTGGAAATGTCATTCAACTGATTGAGGAGGCCTATGCGGTGAGGACTGAAATATGGAAAATATGTAGATTGCACCAGTTTATCTCATAATCTAACATGTGACTGATGACTTTATGCTGAGCAGAGAATTCGTTCTCAAGTGGAGCTGGAGGTGTTGGGAGTCCCAGATGAGTTGAATCTCTTATTTAATGCCTCTTGTTTAAATGGAGAGGTCATACCTGGAATCAAGTCCTGCTCTGGTCTGAAGATTGGAGACACAGTAGGTATTAGCTAAAATGTTTATAAGTTGCATCCATGTCCATGTTTGATATCAGAGATATTTCTCATTTTCAGGTGTCATTCAGTGTGGAGGCACAGCTGCGAGGTTGCCCAAAGGAAAAAAGTCAGACTTTTACTATCAAACCTCTCGGCTTTAAGGATTCCCTGGAGGTTACTGTGGATTTTGCTTGTAGCTGCAACTGTGAGGCAACATCTCAAACCAACAGTCCCTTCTGTAGCAACGGCAACGGGACCTACGAGTGCGGCGTTTGCCTGTGTCACCAGGGTCGATTGGGTCCGCAATGCGAGTGTTCATTAGAGGATTACACTTCATCTGATGACTCCAGCTGCATGCCCAAACCAGGCAGCCCGATCTGCAGTGGAAGAGGCAACTGTTTATGTGGACAGTGCTCCTGTCAACCAAATGATTTTGGTCAGGTGTGGGGAAAGTTCTGCGAATGTGACGATTTCAACTGCTTACGCTTCAAAGGGGCTCTGTGCTCTGGTGAGTAGAGGAAATCCTTTTTGCACCGTCACAATGCTCATGAGTTGTGTCTGAGGTTTTGTAAAAAATCAGCTGAACATATCGTAGAAAAATAAATGAGGAGGTGCTTTGTTGTTAAACCTTCACTATAGCAACCAATTAAACAACAATGAAAATAACACATTATTTAGTTTACCCTGTCACAAAGATGTAATATAAAGTATTTTTTTAAAAAGCAACATAATTAAAAACTAGATTATTGTAATGCTAAAAAATGTCAAAAACATATCTGATGGGACATTTTAAAACTAATTAGATCAAATGCAACTGGTTAGTGATGTAATGAATAATAATACTAACTATAAAAAGAACTTAGAGAAAAGGCACACTCCTTCACAAATAAAGAGGAAGTTCACCACACTGTGAAAGACATGGGGACAAATAATTTCAGCAAAAAAATTAAGCAAATTTATTTTTGGTCAATTATTTCTCCCTTTTGACAATACCAAATGGTGTTGTATTATACAAAATTTGAAAGTCTGATCAGTCACTTTGACAACAAGGTATAACTTGTGAGGATCATGTGTGTGTGTGTTTGTGTGTGAAATCAGGAAGCTGAAAAATATTGCAAGATTCCTGTAGCTGTTCCACAGAAGTACAGTATTTACAAATTGTACCACTGCAAAGGTGCCTAACCACACTTTCTAACATTGTATAATAAAACACTATTTGGTATTAATAAAGAGGAGCACTAATCAACGCAAATTCCCTTTGTGCCATGTTTACTGCACATAAGGAAAACTTGGAAGAAAGTAGGAGATATAGTCCATTAAATAACTGAAGCATCCTAAGACTATTACAGGGTACCAGGTTTAAACTAGTATTGAATGGTTAACTTCTTCAAGCTTTTAGATATTCAGGCCCTCTTGGACACAAAGTGCACAGTCAAGTAGTAAAAACAAACAAATAAATAAATAAAAATAAAGATGTTTTCCCTAACCCCCTTCCTTGATCTTTATAAGGAAAATATTACAGGGTTAACGAAAGATTAGACAAATTAGAGAAGAGGAACTTTGGAAGAGACATTAAAACTTCACTGTGAATGTAACCATACTCATTTCACTACAGACCCATATCCCCATGCTGTGGTGACGCTAGATGCTTGCACATGTCCCACAGAAACACATTAAATACTAAACTGACATGTTTTGATCACATTCTTTCACAGAGGCTATATGAGATATTTCACATTAATATACGCTTGATTTTTAAGGTTGATCATTTAAACAGGGTGGGAAAAGTCCCAAATCGGGAAGATACTGTTATCACAGGCTGCTGGACTCAACCTCCTGTCCTTATATTTAAGCACAATAATCACAGTTAGTGTAAATAGAATTTAATATACAAACAGAATGTCATAGATTAAAATAAAAATACTCTAGTTGAGAATTTAGTATATTGGCACTATGAATTTTTTGACAAAAAGCATCTGCTTCACGGGATTCATTCATTCAAACCTATTTCCTCGGTTTTCTGAGCATTTGCTGCTTTGGTGTTACACACTTCCACTCGATCAGTTTGTAGCAGAAATATTCAAATCTGGGCACATTATGTGCATGGTTGCATAAACATAAATAATGTGTTACAGTGTTTTTTTTAAGTTGCTAAGCATGTAGCCCATAGAAAATTACATAAGTCACAAGTTACATTAAATGACCCACCACTTCCTTTTCTCTCTTCACCTTACCATGCAAGGACATAGTTGTTACTCTCCACTCTGTAAACACATCTCAGTGAGTTTACATAGTTTCTCTGTTACACAGCATGAAAAAAGCTTTTTAAAAGACCATCACTAGCAATGTCTTTTTTGCTTATAATTAGTGCATGAATAATTATATTCATAACAAAAAAGCGAAATGTAAATATAATTTTATAAATGACTCATTCATTTTCAGGCCTGTATACTTAGTGTGTGTATTCTGTTAAGACCAAGTCAGAAAACACACTCAACTGTTGTTTCCTTTGTTTGACTGGAGTTCTTATCATGTACAGGGAGTGCTGCATGATGAGCTCTTAAGTCTATACAGCTCAGTGCACAGTTGCTCAATTACAAAACTTTAATAGCTTTTGTCATTGGGTAATTCAACATAATAGCAGTCTGGGGGGTGTGATTGTAAGGATGAAGGGTGAACAACAACACTACAGGAAAATGTTCTGTTATCTTTATGTCCTTTAGGCACAACACACATTAGTTGTGCAAATTGGTTATCTCCTAAGGTTTCTCTTTTAGTATTTTGAGTCCTGAGCTACAAATAAGGCACATGGAGTTGGAAAACACATTCAATTGGTGTTTTACTGTTAATATTATTGCCCTTATTATGTTAAAACAGCTTTAACCTGCAGGATGAGGTCTATCTGAGACCTCATTAGCCCCGTAGTGGCGGTACAAGAGTCCTCAAGTAGTGAGTGAGCTGTTTTATCTTTATTGGTTTTAATTGGTGGTATTTTTAAGGGTGTTCACCATCCTAACTGCTGCAGCTAACAACCATTGTTTTTGCATTGTATTTTGTACATTTTAACTTGGGCACATTTTTTTATTTAAATGAGAGCCTTGTTTTTTTTTTTGTTTTTTTTTTTGTTTGTGTGTTTGTTTGTTTTGCTTTGTTTTTTTTTACATTGCCAATGTCCGTCTCATGTTTTATCCCTGGAGCTGGTTTCTGATATGCTGTAAATGGGAGCTCATTTGGGATAGCAGATGTGGTAAAGGTCTGTTATGTCTGGCAGGGAAGTTGGCAGCAGATGTTTTGGGTGTTTGGGATTGCAGGGTGGGGTCTCTGCCTATGTGGTATGTTCTGGCACATCCTGTAGATCTTTGATCAGACTGGGGTCTTGGTATTTTGGAAACTGGGTCAGCACCTTAGGCTCTTTGTTGTGTTCCTTAAGCCCTAACCTTAGTGCAGTTTTAAGCTGTTCATAAATGCACACTGTCCCAGTGGTGGAGACCATTTCCATCATGGAGGTGCTGCTGTGTGGTGATGGTGTGCTTGATCTGCAGAGATTAGTTTGATCATAATGGTTAAAGTAAACTCGACATAAATACCAGAAACAATGTTTTCCCAACAGAACATTGACTTTAACAGTGTTCATCACTACCTGAGTATCAGTTTAATCATTGGCAAACTGGGACTTTTCTACAAGCATGTCAAGTTTGTACCATCACAGAAAAACTCTAAAGAGAAGTTGTTGATTTCATGGCTTTTAGTTAACACCCATGGCTTACGTATACATGCATCTACACCCACAAAAGGAGAAATTATGCAAGACAGTGTAGAGACCTATGAGATTACTAAATTGCAGTCTCACCACAGTCTGAATGTTGTCTTTAAAGAGCGAGTGTCCCTCAGTCCCACCTTAATTGGGAGTTATCTTAATCCAGGGCTTTAAAAACAATGCCATCATTGATATTCTATGGCTGGGTTATTATTTATTTATTTATTTTTTTCATTGCTGACGGGCTGCATGGGAGCAGGAGTCAGCAAGCATAGCTCTGGGACACATATATATGAGGGGAGGGAGAACAAGAACGTTTGCATTCCACTGTTGGAAGTTCACCTCCCTTTTTTCCCTTCCTCTCTCCTCTGTCAGTAGTCTCCTCTGTTTACGCTGCCTGCTTCCCTGTCCATGGCCTTTTATCATGCCCAGTCTGTTAAAGTCCTCTGAAACTCCAGCATGTTATTAACCAAATGGACAGTCTTACTGAGAAAGAAGCAGGATGCTGACTAACAATTCACTTTATGTGTGAATCAACTCTTCCAGTAATGATTAGAAGGAAACTACTAAATCTTTATGAATAGTCAGATTTTCCTTCTTCTCACAGGGTCTACACATCTTAACTGTTGTCTTATTGACGAGGTGAGACAGATAAGTCAGTGGCTAAGCATAGTGAGACTGTTAACCATTAACACCAGCGACGGCCCTCTGGGATCTCATTCCAGATAAAAACACAATCTGAAAGAGAAGCTACAGTGGACGCGGTGGATTCCAGGGAATTCTTTCCTTAAGTTTACAACTGCAGAGGATTTGTTTTGAAACATTTAAACAGCAGCCCTTGAACCCACTGTGATATTTCATACGGCAGTCATGCCCCCCACCTCCATTCTGATCCAGCTGGGCTGTGACTCACTCACTTTGGTCTTAGTCATCCTGTGTCAAATCCTGTTGATTTCCTGCAGTCTCAGGGGCTCTGGTGTTGTTTTTAAGGTTTCTTAATGTGCTGATGTACGGTGTCTTTCAGTAATCCACAGAGAAAAACTCACCCTGAGATCCAGTCATTAGATGATTGCTTCGTACTAACATGATTTCTACAACAGCCACACTTCAGAGCTCTGTATGCTTTAGTAAAGTCTGAAGATGTGTTTGTGCATGTCTGCCTATCTTCAAAAGGAGCCAGGCAATCATTAGACACAATCTGCTTTCACAACAGAACGTCTTCTGCTTTTGTTGGAATTGGGTTTATTAGGATGTCGGATTCCAGGTAATGCAGATGCAGTTAGTCACCAACTGTTTTCAAAAAAAGAAACTGACCTTAACCATTTATTTCTAATGCAGATTTTTTATACATAACATAACTGACCAACTAATTAATTGAACTAAATAATGACAAGACGCATAAATTTAATTTTAGATCGTAGAAAAGAAGTTTATTACTTAAATTACAACCCTAAACATAACAGTGAACAACTCACTGCTGATTACATGATTCCAAAAAAATATTGCAGGTGCATGCTGTGTGAACTTGCCTGTGCATACACACACCCACGGCCACGTTACCATCACAACTTAACATCTTGTCCCAGAGACTCAATCTTTTTTCTGGGTAAAACAAAGAGACTAATTAAATATTAAGAAATGCCATTAGCCATCCCACACATACACAGATATAGTAATGATTCCTGGTGCAGTTGCGCTGTGTGTTTTTTGTACTTTTGTTTACCCAGCCTCGCCCATATGTTGAAAACATTTTTTAGTGAATATCAATCAAGATGCAACAACAGAGGTGAGTGCACCCCTGTGCAAAGTTGTATCATACTTCACTTACTACATTTTTTTCAAGTGTTAAAGTGTTTTCTAGCATAAATGATCAAAACCACATTTAAAATAGAAGCCCTATAAATTCCATATGACCCACAATTATGATATTTGAAGTTACACCAGAATTTTTTTCTGTTTTTGTTGATGAACTGCTTTAGTCTGTAAGTTTGCATCATGACTCCATCTGGAAAAAGTATTGCCAGAAGAAGAAAAAACATGACTATAACACTTTGACTGAATACTATACAATCAATCAGCTTAAGATCAGTGGATGGCACAGTTGCAGCAGTGATCAGGACATACAGAATATGACATTGCACAGCTAACTGCAGCATGCTGCTTTCTTACTGTCTTCCTCTGAAAATGACACAGCCCAGTACTTCAGGCTTGGCACGTGAGTCATCAGTTTAAAGTCTCTGCGACAGCTCAGAAAGTGCAAAGGTCGTTGTGCAACTTCAATAGGCAACGTCAAATGAAAATAAGTTTGCTTAATCGTGGCACAAAATTAGAAGATTGGTCTTTAAAGGAAAACATGGAATAAAAAGCCTGATGTCAGAAATTTTAGTTCTGACACCAGGAGAAATGTATTCAGCTCAGATATGGTCCTTTCTCAGTAAATCCAGAATCCAGAAGTATCAGTGAGTTTGGGTTATGTTTTTGCTTTAGTTCTTGTTTGGTTTCTGTTTGTGTTCTTGTTTTATTTCTGTCTGTTCCTTCTGTTTTCTACTTAGCATTCACTTCCCAGCTGGTTCTCAGTTGCTAATTGGTACATCTGCTCCTTGTTTTCTTTGCTCATGGCCAAATCCTCATCTACCCTGTCCAGGATTGTCATTGTGTCATCCCAGTTTTACTTAGTTAGTTTTTACATTAGTCTGTTAGGTTTTTTTTATTATTATTATTATAGTTATTCAGTAATCCTGCCTTTGCAGCACCTTTAGTTTTGTTTAGTAAATCTTACTTTCACGTACCTGCAGCCTTTTATTCTGCATTTGGGTGCTTTCTTCTGAATCTGAAAATGGTTTATAACAGATAAAGGTCTGCATAAGTGGAGAAGGTTTAGAAAAGATTTCATTAATCTCACCATGTATTTCAATTTATAGAGGCTTTGTTGAAGTGGAATGCTCCATTATAATAAATGTACATAGTACAAGGACAAAATTGCATACAAAGAAAATAGAAATATTTGAAAATTCTGGCCCAACAAAGATTACAGAGTGACTTGAGTTTAAATCTCCAGAAGTTTGTGCAACACTGGTATCCTCCATGATGAGTTCTGCCATTAGTAATAAAGGTTGCACAGTTTTAGCTTTAGATAGAATTTAGATTTCATGCAGGACCTTTAAATTAAAAGCAATGCATTTATTGTGTTTTTGAAGCATTTGACCTAAAAGTTCACTAATGTTAAATATTGCAACTTTTAAATGTTGTTATTTTAAAGCGAAATTTTTATCCTGCTAGTTTTCTTTTATTCTTCCAGGTCATGGTAAGTGTGACTGTGGTTTCTGCCGGTGTGATGCTGGTTGGAAAGGCGAAAACTGTAACTGCACCACCCGTACCGACACCTGCAAGTCTAGTATGGGCCCATTGTGCAGCGGCCGAGGCAACTGTGAGTGTGGCGTGTGTCAGTGCACACAGCCTGGTGCTTATGGAGATACCTGTGAGAAATGCCCCACCTGTCCTGATTCCTGCACTATAAAAAAGTGAGTGAACCCTCTAAGACATGCTATTTTTGCATCCACTCTAACTTGAAAACTGGCATTTTAACCCAATTGAAGTTCAAGAGGAAAACTTATGTAGTTTCTGAAATGGAAAAAAAAAGATTATGGATATGTGTAGTATCCTCACAGACTTCCTAAACTCCATTCTTGCCTATGCTCACTAGCAACCACTTCACAGCACTATCACCTGCTGTTAGTAAGTAAAATATGTTCTGGTTTCTAACTCTAAAGATAAACACGGTGTTATTGTAGTTCACACATATAAATGAGACAACAATATCAGTGAATGATTTTAATATAAACTGTATATAACATGTGGTAATGGCTTATACCAAATGCAAACAGTTGTGCAGGTTCTGCAGGTGATAGAGTTTCTGCCATGTCTATGAAATTATTATTAAACTCACATTTGATGAGAAATCTTGTTTGGGATCAGGGATTAAAATGAATGATTTTGCCATCTTTTGGCTGAACCAGTTGCTTATACAAGAATCTACAGTAAAAAAGAAGTGATGCTTTGTTGCATGTTCAACATACCAATCTCACAAACCTCCCCCTAATTCAAACAAGGTATCAGTAGGCACACTCTTCTCGCTGCCTTGACACTCGAATGCCAACATTTCTTGTTTTTCTTTCTATTAATTTGTACAATCCATCTATGTTAAATCTAACATGCTGCCACTAAAGAGAGTCAGGTTTGAACTGTGTGAATTGTACAAAAGTGTGTTTCTGTCCTTGCAGGGAGTGTGTCGAGTGTCAGCACTTCAAGAGAGGACAGTATACCACTGACAACAGCTGCAACAGAATCTGCAAAACTGATATACGAGTTGTGGATGAACTGGGTAAGAGCTCCTCCATCTCTGATCTCTCCACACGCCGTGATCCTGGCCTGTTCTACTGTTGCGTTCTTGCTCTTGATCATAATCCCTTGAAAGAGGTTGTAGGCTGCAGACTTTGTGATCAAAGTATTTTGTTGACTGATGAATTCATGCTTTCAAAGAGAGCTTCTGGCTTTAAAACCTTTTTCTCATTTTCGCTGTCTTACAGTTTTCCATGAAAGTAATGCAGTGAATTGTTCATACAAAGATGAGAATGACTGCATTGTGCACTTCCAGTATTATGAAGATGAACTTGGCAACTCCATCCTGTTTGTGGTAAAAGAACCAGGTACTGTAACAGTTTGTAGCCGTTCTGGGAAATTTAAACTACCAGAGACAGACCATTATCCATTTGGCACATTATCAGAACAGAATAGTGTGTTCTTAAATGCTTTTCCTGTCAGTGGGGGAACAATGTGTGCATCCAGAAATGTGTCATTATGTAAGAACAGAGCATGAGATGGTTGCACAGCTACACTGTGCCACAAAACAGAAACTCTTTACAAAGTGATGAGTTGCAAGATGATTGTGACATGAATATTTGGCATGTCTGGCATGCCCTGAAGTTTTCCAGTGCTGAACAAACACACTGGAGCTCATTCTCTTTGACTGTGTTCCTGTCCCTCATCCCTCAGAGTGCCCTGAGGGTCCTGACATCTTAGTGGTGCTCTTGTCGGTGGCTGGAGCCATTCTGTTACTGGGCCTTGTTGGTTTGCTCATCTGGAAGCTGCTGGTCACTATCCATGATCGCAAAGAGTACGCCAAGTTTGAGGAGGAGAAAGCCAAAGCCAAATGGGATACGGTGAGAAATAATTACAATGCTTAAAGCTCCACATTCAGGGATTGGCTGAGTATGGCAGGGCTCTATAGGAGAAAATCTAAACTTTACTGTAGAAAATTTGATTAAATTAATTAGCATTACCTCTGTTTTTATTTCCCAGGCTCACAATCCATTGTATAAAGGGGCTACCTCCACTTTTACCAACGTAACATACCAAGGAAACAACTAAACTAAACACAATGGGGAAAAACTCAGGGGTCAACAGATGGAATGTAGCAGCACAGAAATGGATGAGAAGACACTGAAATGAGACCAGCTGCTGTCACAGAAAAGTAGTTATAACTAACAACAACTCAGTGTGGTAACTGTATATACGGTAATAATAATTGAAATAGTTAATATTTGTCTCCTCTTATGCTTTCTCCACTGGGTCACATTTAAAGCATTCTCTACTGTATGTGCATTTACAGAGGAGGCTATTAACATGCATGTTGTATGTTTACATTTAGGAGAACTGCTGCTGAAAGTCATGATACATACAGTACTTTTTCACCACTGCTGTAGTTGTTGTTAAAGATATTTTGTATTGTGGAACTGGTACCAGTCAAAAGTTGTTGTTTTTTTCTTTTTACTTTGATTTGGTTTGGTGCAGACTGTAAAAAGCAGCAGGCACAATGCTGCAGATTTATAGCAAATTCTGAGGTCTGTATTATATTCAAATGCAGTCGTAACTTTAAAAATGTCATAATACAATTCTTTATCAACACATAATTGCCTCTGTTTGGGCTTGATGGGATTTTTATTTGTTTATTGTGTTTGAGAAATGTTTGACTGCTTTCAGTTTTCCATTGAATGGATTTCATTGCACAGTAGATGATATGGGGAATGACTGAAGCCCTGTTGTCAACTTACAGGGACTTTCAAAAGTATTGCCCCTGCTGCTGGCAGATCTCTTTATCTCTTTTGTTATGTAAAATTAAAACTGAAAAAAAAAATCCAAATTAATAGAGAGAAAGGAAAAATATCTATAAAAAGAAAGAAGTGGTGCATAGAAATGTGTCTGCTGATCTGGTCACTGAGGTTTCAGCTTCCTGTCTTAACTCATCACCAGTATTGTTTTTGCAGTGAGCATAAAGTCAGTATTTCCAATCATGTAACATTTAGATTGCTCATAGAGGGACCTTGACTGCTAATTTTCTGAATTCGGAAGGTAAACTGGTAGCACCAGAGGTTTATTTTAGGTCCTTCATAGAAAAAGAGCTGCGTACATAAATGCACAACTTTTTTTTTGTTTGTTTGTTTTCTCTCTCTTAACCACTTTGATTAATTTGTGTGGGAGGGTTCATGTTTGAAACTTCTCAACATCTGTGGTCTGCAAGCCCACTGATGTTTATCACACTTTATATATATATACTATTATGTTTCTTCACCAACGTTTGTGTCATCTTTTCACATTCTGCTTTTAGCCTTTTATTTTTATTATTTTACTGTTTGAGCTTTATATTTTTGATCCAAAACAATACGTGACTTTTTTAGAACATGAATGAATCAACAATCAATGAGCTGGGTTTGTTTTTTTTAAGGTGTTTGTTCTCAGCTTTATGATGTATTTTTAATTTTGATTAAAAAATAAAAATGAAAAAAAGTATTTGATCTCATCTCATTTCAGCAAAAAACCTGAATATTTAATTTTACCTCCTTCCCAGCTTTAACAGCAAAATGTTTAAGTAGTAAAATAGAAACTCTTCCTTTTTTGTGAAAATAATGTGAATTATTACACAAATCAATATACAAATATTGTTTTGGTATCACATTTGAAGAAGATGAAGTTGTCTGCTTGTTTCTTTCTAATCTGTGTCAGACTGCATCTTGTCAACACTTAGCGCTGCATTAGGTAAGAATATTGCATTTCCTCTTGAGTAAATTTAGCCTCTGCGGTCTTTACATTATTTGCTTTTGCTTTGCTGGTATGCAGTCAGTTGCAGACTTTAGTAGTAGTATGAAAACATATTTTGGGGACATGTTCATCCAATTTTAATTTCTTTTATAGTGATATCCTCCTAAGACCCGACAATTCATTTTTGTCCTCTGTGCAGGACATGAGTCTCAGACCTCTAAGTCAAGCATTGTTTATAGTATGTATGTGATTACTACTTTTCCTTTAAGAAAACATCTTGAACTCTCTTTTTTGATGTCCCTGTTGTGGGGGTGTGGCCAACACAGCACATACAGTGTCTTTTCAAAATGGAGGGAATTTCAATTTTCATGTTTTACAACAACCAGAGAGATAAGTCAACAATTTTTGACTAATATCTTTTTCCTGTTAATAAAAATCAAGTTTTGTATTTAGTATGAATATCTTTACTTCAAATTGGTAAGATTTTTTGAAAGACACATTAATTTTAATCCTTTAAAAACACAACTTTTATGTGATGTCCTTTGTGTGCTAACTATTTCTGTTACATCAGGGAGCAGAGGACTATGTGAGGTGGAGATGATTTTACAAAGAATTGTGAGATTCAGACCTAGAGCTGTATGAAGATGAGCTAGATGAAGTGGAGATAGTGGGGGAAGATCAACACTCGGAAGGTCGAGTCTGACCCTGAACCTGATTCTGAGCCAGAATAAAGGGGATAATAACAATTGTATGTTATGTCCAGGAACAATTTGTGAGCTAGGGTTGGGAAGTTCATTAGTATTAGTGTGTAAAAATGGGAACAGGGACCATTATGAAGAATCGAATCCCTCTACTGTGCAAACCGAAGATGTCAGATGACACCAAGGTGCAAAAACAAAGAAGAGGTCAAGTTAAAATATAGGGCTAGGCAATCTGGCCTAAAACTAAAATCTCTGATTTTTTTATAACCAAATTCGATTTCCGATTTTAATTGATTTTTTTTTTCTTTTCTTTTACAAAACATAAACTTATTAAAAACATTTATTTATTTATATAAACGAATGCCAGCAAAAATAAAGCATATAATGTCATAACTTTTTCACCATATAAACGACTTTATATCTTACATAGAAGTTTGCAACACAACTGCATCCATGATCTCTTTCCACCTGGATCCTTATCGTACAGGATCCACTGCAGAAATAATTCCCCTGATGAAGGTTGTCTCTCAAGAGTTTGTGGGCCAAAGTTGACTTCTGCATTTCATAGAGAGCAGCATTTCTCATTGCAGTTATACGCAGCTAAATCCCAGACATGAGTGAAAGGTCACTTCACTGAAAATCTGTCAGACAAACACCGTTCTGGTGTGGAGAGAGGGCTAAGTCTGCATCTAAATAACTATGGAAAAAAAAAACATAAAAATAAATCGCCAGAAATGCAAAATTCGATTTATCGATTTTATTGATTAATCGCTCAGCCCTCATAAAATGGTTGTCAGAAAAACATATGAGGTAATAAAGTATTCTGACTGACTGACTTCTGAAATTACAATTGTAAAGTTCAGAGAGAAATGTCCCTGGTACCCTGAACCAGAGAATTCATTGTAGTTTCTTCATTTACTGTCTTAATCTTGTTAAATGGTCATTAAATGAAAGGATTTTTTAAATCCATACAAAATATAATACACTATTATAACTGCACCATTACAATGTGTATTAAGCAAGACCCCATGTCCCCTACAAGGGACAGTCTACACAAATTAATAAACATTGTTTTTGAAAAAAAAAAATGTTGCAGCATGTTTCTTGTGACCACAATACTTGAATTGTCATAAAAAGATTAAAAAAGAAAAACTTTTTTTTTCCTGGGTCTCAGGAGGATAATGTAGTTTTTTCTATAGTAAGCAGACATGTTCCATCATGTGGCATTTCTGATGCCATGTGCACAACAACACAGGTAGTTGTTTTGTGAATGTTTTTTTTTTTTTTTTTTTTTTTTTTTTTGCAGTGCAGGAAGGTGATGAAAATGTTAAATGACTTTGACTTTAAAAATCATCTTAGTTTAAAGAGCATAAGTGAATATAAATTTAGCTAAAACATTTTTCAGCATTTTTCTCACGGCTGACATCAAAATGTTAGTAGTATATGTCTCCCTCTAGTGTGTAATGTGTGCCACAGCACGTGGGAAAAGGCATTGCCTGAAAGTTCATCTTGTGGTAAAGGATGTACTCAGATCCTACACTTAAATATAAGTACAAATGTTTGTGGAAACAAAAACGGTTCCACAACTCAGTAGAACGGCAAATAATCATCAATCTTTAAAAAAAAAAAGGGGGGGGGGGTGCGGGGGATAGACTCTGTCACTGTCAAGTAGTTGAAACATGTTGGTACACAGTGGAACTACAGGTACAGTATTTATTACCCAAAAGATAGATAGATAGATAGATAGATAGATAGATAGATAGATAGATAGATAGATAGATAGATAGATAGATAGATAATGTTTATTTTATCAGTTGGACATTATTGCCTAAATTCTGGTTACCCTGACATAACGAGGACCGGTTTCTCAGGGATGTGATTAAGAAGGCTCGAAAGATGTTAGTTACTGTCTTTTATGACTTTTATGACAGCCTGTTCATGCTAAGTCATGGCATGTACAGTGTGAATGAGTGATTGGTAAAATTGAATTGCCAGGCGCATCACAATTTAAGCCTTGGTTAAACTGGTCTGAAGTAAAATCAAATGCTTATCCTGGGCATGGCTACGCCTATCCCCCGTATCTTCCTACCCTGTAGGGGCTCCCGTGGAACGGGGGTGCCTGCTGCCACTGGTTGGTTTACTCACCCTCTGGGATAAGTTTCCAATAACTTATGGGTTTCCTTCCTTCTAGCCCTACATCCCCGTACTCCAATCCCCCAACTCTTGCACATTTCGGGAAGGGTGCACGTTGCGGATGTCGCGGATGGGGGCATCTATATTTGGCCTCGCTCCCTGTGGCGGCTTGCTCCTCAGTTTATAATACGCAAGAAACACAAACACTGACACCAAACTATAAATCTCAGGGGTCGTACCCCACGGTTTCTTGCAGGCAGTCTAATAATAATAATAATAATAATAATAATCATAATAATCATAATAATAATAATTGTGTGATAACTTTACCTATGATTTCGATATTTTCACTTGTCCCTGAACGCCTCACTGATAAAACTCCGCCTCTTCCTCCGCTGCGTCAGATCCATCATGGCGGCGCTCCACACTGTGGACGGAGTGGAGGGTGGCAGTGGGGAAATAGGGTTGATTCTGTCAAATTCTCCCACCGGAGACACAAAAAGACCTCAGTTCGGAACACGTTTCCTAACAGACCCGCGACAGGTTTTCCAGCACAACGCATGGTTGGTACCACAGAACCATACGGGTTCTGAGATGTTCATTTGTATCTTCTGGATTATGATTCACTTTTATTTTTAAAGTCTAACTTCAGTCACGGTTGATGTTTTTATTGTTAATAAATAATACGTTAAATGTATTACTTGTTATACTACGTATAACTTGTCCCTGATTAAGAAATATTGTATTTGTTGTTTTGGTTTTAGCTACTAAAAGTGTCAAGTGGGGTTGATGGGGTTCAGTTAGCATCACTCGTTAATTTATCATCTTGGTCTCAACATAGTAATTACAGCTGTATGAAGCTCCAGATTACGAGTTATTAAAGTGATTGACTATTTATTTTATTTTCTGCAGGGCTGTGTCCGAATGTTACAAGAAAACATTTATCTTAGGACATCTCAGCGCTACCAAGCGTTTCTGTGCTGTTAATCACCACATAGCTTTATCCACTCCAGATAATGGTGTTTTGTGGTCAACAGGGACAATGTGGAGTGGACTGATGAACAAGAAGAAGCTGCGAAGAAGAAAGTCTTAGAAAACAGTCAGCCTCTACCTCCAGAGAAACAAGGTAGCATCATGGCTGTGTGGCACATGGCTCACACTCATAAATGTAAACAGATAAATATAAGTGCTTCTAATCAGGAGGAAACCACCAGCAATGTTGTTTGCATTCATTTTGCTTATGAGAGAATGCATATATTTATATGTATGGAATAGGTTATATTCTTGTTTAATACTTTAGATGTTTAATAATTAAACACAAATATCCTCCATTTCATTGAAATGGCCCAAAACTATTTTAATAATTAATATTTTTTCTCATCAACCTGTATAAAGTGTTCATAATGTTCTATTTTACCATACCTTTTTGTCTTTTTTAAGAGGAATACGACAGCCGGGCCAATGAATACTGGAATGACTTCTACACAATCCACGAGAATCGTTTCTTCAAAGACCGTCACTGGCTCTTCACAGAGTTCCCAGAGTTAGCCCCTCAGTGTAGCTTGAACCATGAGTCTCATCCAGGTGTGTCTGGCACAGATGACAGCCAGCAGAACGGTCTAGATCAAAAGCAATGCAGGGATTTTGACAACTGCGACTTTCCTGGCTCCTCTGCCACATATCGCATTCTGGAGGTGAGAGATTATTTTTATTTATCAAACTTAAGTGAAAGAAGGGATGTTTGAGTCCACTTTCCACCTGAGAAAAGTTGGCTGTAATAAATGATAGATGAATTGTATTCTGTACAGGTTGGTTGTGGTGTGGGGAACACAGTTTTCCCAATTCTGAAGACAAACAAGTAAGATCAGATAAGAAACTAATATTTTGAGATTTAAAATGGACTCTTTGTCATCTGAATCTATAACTGCAGCTTTGCTGTTTGCAGTGACCCTGGGCTCTTTGTTTACTGCTGTGATTTCTCCAGCACTGCAGTGGAGTTGGTCAAGGTGAGAAGTTTGGCATGATCAAAGAATAGTGTGTATTCATTTCCAGGTTTTTGAGCTTACTAATGATTTGTGTGTGTGTGTGTGTGTGTCATCAGGCAAACCCAGAGTACAACTCTGACCGCTGCTTCGCCTTTGTTCACGACTTGAGTGATGTGGAAGCCAATTTCCCCATCCCTGATGGAAGCCTTGATGTTATAGTGCTAATCTTTGTGCTATCAGCTCTGCAACCTAACAAGTATGAACTCTTCTTGACCTTATTTCTTCTCCTAGCTTCAGCTTTCAGTTAGTCTGTAAAAGTTTCCACCATCTCTCAGGATGCAGGAATCCATCAGTAGATTAGCACGCCTGCTGAAGCCTGGTGGGATGATGCTGCTCAGAGACTACGGACGCTATGATATGGCACAACTTCGCTTCAAGAAAGGTTAAACACACTGAATCCTACCTTTTAGATAGGGTCTTTGTGAATGTGTAACTTACTGAGATCTATTTTTCTGCTTGCACATTGTAGAATTTCTCAGAATTGACTTGTTTATTGACTTTGTAATCATTTTTAAAAGAAAGTGACTTTGGGGTATTTATGCCATATTGATCAGATCAAATAGCAGGGCATCAATGAATTTTCTTTTTAAATAATGTCTTTTTATTCTTTACAGGAAGATGTCTTTCAGAAAACTTTTATGTCCGAGGTGATGGAACACGAGTATATTTCTTTACTCAGGGTAAAAATAAAGATAACTCAAAAATATAATATTAGGATTATTTTGCAGATTCACTCTTTAATCATGTCTAAAAATATTTCTCTGCTTTGTTTCTTTCAGATGAGCTTCATGAGCTGTTCTCAAAGGCTGGACTGGAGAAAGTGCAGAATCTTGTGGACAGACGGCTACAGGTGAACAGAGGGAAACAGCTCACCATGTACAGAGTGTGGATTCAGTGCAAGTATCGCAAGGCCTCTTGAGAAACAGGGGGATGGGCGGAGGAGAGAACCCGTCTGACCTGACCTTCAACTACAACTGAAACCTGGAGCTGAACTGAAAGTGGTGTTGGCTGTTTTCAGAGGATGTTTGGAACTGAGAAGATTTATAGTGTTTGTGATAAAGGGGAGGCAACGAGACAGTTAGAGGCATTCCCTTGTTTCAACTGCCATTGTGCAGATGAACTTGTTTTATGCTTGTGGTGTGGGAGTCCTGGCTACAAGAATGATGACTTTCTGCTGGGGCTGGTAACCCCTGTCAAAAGGTTTCTATTCTGATAGACATGGTTTTTAATCGGCTTATGTTTTGAAATAAAATGCATGATTTATAAAAACCTACTGACCTTTTTTTTAAAGTTCTAAATTAAAGATTTAAGTAAGACATCTGAGTATTTTTATTGGTAGAAACTTAGTTACAATGCAACAAAAGCTTAGATTTCAATCCCAAAAAGTTGGTAATTTTAAAAAAAGCATAAAATGTTATTAAAACAGTGATTTGTAAATTTCATATTGATATCCCCAGTAGTACATGATATTGAAACTGAGACAATTTACCATTTCATTGAGAATATAATCTCATTTTTAATTTGATAGCAGCAACCATCTAAAAAGAAAGTTGGAGTGTGGCAAAAAAAAAAAAAAAAGCTGGAAAAAATAATGGGCACAAATAAAAAGTGACCGGAGGGGCGTTTGGCAACTGGTTAGCAACATGACTGGGTATAAATTGAGTATTTCAGAAAGGCAAAGCTTCTCAGAAGTAAAGATGGGCAGAGGTTCACCAAAAAAGACTTTGAAGAGCCCACTCTCTGATTCAGAGAATTGGGAGAAATCTCTGTGTGCACAGGGTAAAAACTTAAGCTCAAACTGGATACTCATGATCTTGGAGGTCCTGGGTAGCACTGCATTAAAACCCAGACGTGATTCACAACTGGGAATCACTGCATAGACTCAGGAACACGTTCAGAAATCACTGTCTGTAAGAAGTTATATATGAACATGATCCAGAAGTACCACCATCTTCTCTGGACCAAAGTTAATTTAAAATGGTGTGAAGCAAAGTGGAAAACTATTCTGTAGTCAGTTCATTTTTGGAAATTGGACTAATGTTGTGTCCTGTGGATTAAAGAGAAGGGGGAGCATCCAGCTCATTATCAGTAGACAGTTCACAAGCCTGGATCTCTGATGGCATGAGGTTGCATTAGTGCATGTGGTGTGGGCAGCTCAAACATCTGTGAAGGCTCCATTAATGTTGAAAAGTAAATGGAAGTTTTAGGGCAACACCTCCTCCCATCCAGATAACATCTCTTTTAGGAAAAGACCTTGCATATTTAAGCAAAGCGATGCTGAACCACATACTGCATTCATCACAACATCATGGCTTTTTAGGAGAAGAGTTGGGTGCTGAACTGGCCTGCCTGCAGTACAGACCTTTCACAAATAGAAAACATTAGGTATTTCATGAAATGAAAGGCACAGCAACAAAAGTCCTGGACTGCTGAGCAGCTTGAATCCTGCATCAGACAAGAGTGAGACAACGTTTCTCTCCTAAAACTCCAGCAACTAGTCTTCTCACTACCCAGATGTTTACAGAGAGTTGTTAAAAGAGCAGAGAATGCTACACAATGCTAAAACATCACCCTGTTCCAACTTTTTTTTAGATGTGTTGCTTCCATCAAATTAAAAATGAGTCAATATTTTCTGTGAAATGGTAAAATGTCTATTTCAACATTAATATGTTTATGCTCTATTGGGAATAAAATATGGGTTTATGAAATTTGGATGTCATAGCATTCTGTTTTTATTGTCATTTTATACAGCATCTCAACTTTGACTAACATAAGTACAAATGAATGTTTTTCATTGTATTTACTGACCAACTTTATTAAATTCAGAAAACTAAAACAAATCACAAATTTAATGTCATCATCACATGCAAAAAGTTATGAGAAAAGCAAGCAGAAAAAAAATGTGTAATCCCATAACTCCATTTTTAACTTTTCCACAATCAACAGATTAATTGTTGACAGGTAAGGGTGTCAGAACTGGTTATAAAAGGAGCATCCATCAAAGATTTAAGGCGGATTTATACTTGCGCGCCATCTGCATCACCGCCGTAGGTGCTGCTTAGCTCCACAGAGGCTCGACGCGCACCTCTTCCAGACCTGACGTGCACCCCTGCTACATAGACTTTTACGCAGATGTACTCTCTTATGATTGGTCGATGTAGGATTACAATTTTCCAGATTTCTGGATCTTCTCACTGAATTTGTGTATCAGCCACCATTTTAAAAACAAAGCCCAATGGATTAAATTGATGAGAGGCTTTCTTTGTTTTCTTCCAAAAGCTAATAAAGACACTAAACCGTACTGGATGGCATTGTTGTTTTAAAACAGAAAAAACGTACCGAAACTGAAGTGAACCATCACAAGAACTGCTGAAACCACCCCTGCTGCCACCTTCAGATTAAGAGGAGAAACTGCAGAACGATGCCAAAAGGACGCATACCCATATGCTCGAGTGAGAGAGCAAACTCATCAGCATCATAGCCGACCACACGCAGATGCTGCGCGAGTATAAATTTGCATTTAGTCTATATAGATATATATATATAAATAGATAGATAGATAGATAGATAGATAGATAGATAGACAGATAGATAACTTTGTCCATGAATCATCAAAAAATATTTTTCAATGCAAGATTAGAGAACTATTGTTACTGAACATTTACTACCTGTAATTATGTGAGAAGACTCAGGAAAACTGGAGAAATCTCTATTTGTAATAGCAAATACCAAAAATCCCTGCTGGATGCTGGATGCATTGGACCTTAAAGCTCTCAGGTGTTATTGCATAAGGCATTGTCATCCTACGCATTCCCATATAGATGGGTTTCAGCCATTTAAAAAAAAAATTATAGTAGATTAGTACAGTTTGTACAGTCCTGCCATCTGTTTCAGAGCATGGCTGTGCCCAACAAAACAGGTTAAATGCTGCTTTCAGTCCTTGGATTAGAAAAAGATTTATATATTGGATTTTTTAGAGACATACACTATCAACAAGGTAACGACTTGCAACAGAGTGGCTACACAGTATGCTCTTAACTGAACTTCCTGCCGTCTATCTATCCATGTCTTGTACTGAAAATGTGTGGAATGTCATGAGGAAAACCAGACCTGTTGTGCAGCTGAAATGAATGAGAATGGATTCCTCTTGCAGAACATTAATACTTCGTATCATCAGTTCCTAAATTATTAAAATGTTTACAAGGAAGGTTGATGTAACGCAGTGGCAAATCAGTGTGTTGTGGCATCAAATTTTTTACATGTTGTTTAAATGTTCCAAATATAATTAAGTTGGGCAGTGACGATATTTAAGAGTAGTTTTTTTAAAAATATTTATTTAATGTGAGCCTGATAGACAAAGGTTTAAACAAATGAACAAATTACAGATTTAACATCAGTTCTGCTTTAAACCTTCACAACTTTTTTAAAAACTTTGAAAAAAAGAAAAAAAAGGGAAAGGATTTCATAGCTGCCTTGAAAAGTTTCCTTGAGAAGTTAAACATATATTAATAAATGGATTGTGTCATGGTTTAAAAACCTAGTTTAGCAGAATATTGTTGTTAAGTAAGTATGGTATGTTGATGTGAACAACACTGAGACGAAACTGTCCTATGATAATCTATCACTAGTTGTTGTGTGGGTGGGTGGGTGCAGTTTAATTGTATTGTGTAGACAGGGGTTTGCTATTGGTCCAGAAAAGAGATTTGGGGCAGGCGTGGACAGAAGGAAGGTGAAAATACTTGAACGATCTCACGAGAAAATATGAGATTTTACTGATTATTGTTTACATTGCAAAAACATGAGAACCGAACCGAATCGATCCGGATTCAACTGAAACGCTTCCCACAACACAACTTCCGAAAACAGATTGGTTTCTTCCCTGCAGCTAGTCAGGAGACTGCACCCGAACTTTGTTTTGATCGAGCTGAAAGCCAGGACCCCAAATTCATCGCACCACCGGGGGAGATACCAATAGGGGGTAACTAACGTTAGCTTAAAGACATCATTTATACCTGCTGAAAATCGCAGATTCTCAGGGGTCGCCATTGTGTGGAAAGGAGATACCAGACCAACGAAGGGTATGGTTCTCGGACAGAGGGGTGTGATGGGGATCCCCGCCTAAGGATAACATAAAGGCGGGTTAGGGATACCCGGAGTTGTCGAGGCCTCCGAGGGAATCCTCCGTTGTCTACCTTGAGCTAAACAGCGCGTGCCCGTGTCTTGGTCGTTAACAATCAGCACGCGAGGGACGCGGCTGTGGATGAGGCCTAGCCTGGGAGGGTCTGCCGAGTACCGGTGAAACAACGAAGACCGTTTTAGGGAAAACAACACCGGAGGAGGACAGAGGAAATCTTACATAACAGTGAGTATACGGTTTGAGTGTCGAACAAAATAATATCTTTTAAAGGTCTTTTCTTCAACAGTGAGTCCAGATGTCGTGGCACGAGCACCTGGCAACGCTGGAGAAGATGCTTCTTTTGGGGTTAACACTAGCCCACTTTTTAACACTGATATTTAACGCATTTTCGGACAGTCAGTGCGGAGTTTTTCTGTCCGTAGCTTTGTAATCTCACAGCTATAATTGTGTCAACATTAATAAACACTTGCGTAGTTTTGTTACGATATCTTTTAATGAAATCCTTTCTAATGTTACTAGCTAACTGTTAGCTCTTAAACGCAGTGCTACGCTAAGTGATGGCCAACATCGGTAGGCTTGTTAGCTCGTTTACTCAGTATTAGCTCACGGATAATTCACTAATTTGTTTTAAATCGCTAGGCTGAATATTGTAATGTTAGTTGAGCCTGTATGTATGTGCAAAGGTAATTATAGAGCGTACGTCTAATTGGATAAAAACCAAAGTACGTTACAGTTTGTTTGTAAGCCATAGGTAAGTCATTGCTACCAGTGTTGGGCGTGTAACTTAAACCTTCGCATAGGCCAGCAAACTGGGCACTTATTGTCTATTGTGGCCTTTTCCATTGCTGTGATTGTACTTGGCAGTCCTTCCAATAGTGACCTTTTATATTTACAGCGCCATGTAACTTAGGCCTGTAATGCCAGGGTGTTATCAAGTGATGCCACAGTTTTCCATGCAATGACTTTACACATCTGGGCTTCCTCTTTGATGCATTTTATACATCCGTTCTTAGCTCTAGTTTTTCCAGATTGTGCTCTTAGTGTTTTGAGTGTCTTGCCATTGTTAGGAGGCTGGTGCTTGCTAAACATAAATGATATTGTCAAGCTTAATGATGACTCAGAACAGGAGAATTTTCCACATCCATATTGCTAAAAAGAGCCATGACTCATCACAACTAATACCTTTTGAAACAGGGAGCCCTTGCTACCATTTTAATATTCCAGATGATTCAAGCCTTTCCTTAATCTGTGCTCTTGTCTCTGCAGCCATGATGGAAGAACTGCACAGCCTGGACCCCCGACGGCAGGAACTGTTGGAGGCTCGCTTTACTGGGGTTGGTGTGGCAAAGGTTTGTGTTATAGCAAATGTAAAGGCAGAGCATGAGAACACTCTTGTCAAAGTGCTTATAATCACAAATTGTCTTGATCATGCCTTATTGCAAATCTCTACCCTTCTTTATCTCACTTTATCCTCAGTATCCTTCTGCTGTTTGGCCTGGACAAGCTTGGCTGCACTTTTTTCTTTGTCTGTCTCTGGAGAAGGTTGAGCCGTGTCTGTGTTTTTTGGCTGGTATGACATGGCATGTCTCCCTGGCTCATGATGTAGTGGCTGTATATGCAAGTAGTTATGCCTGCCAAAAAGGCCACAGACGGGACAGGGGTGGTTGGAGGAGGAGGAGGAGTGATGGCAGAGGAGGAATGCAGAAATAGTTCCTGGCCAGGTGTAAGTGGAGGCAGTATTTAGCCTTCAACCCCCTGTCTTACTACATGGAAGGATCTGTCTTAGTGGAAGGTGATCTTGGAACAGTTAGGGAGCCAGAGTCAGTGCCAGGAGTGGGCCCTGTGCCAGCCATAGGCAGAGCCCAGAGCATGGCATGGCTGCTGCCGCAGAGAAAATGGCGGCGCTCGCTAAGGCATCCTGCCACAGTCACCCTGTATGACAGGGGATGTAATGTGTGTGTAGAGGGGGAGTGAGAGTGAAGTTTGTCAGCAAATGGCTGTGAAGAAATATGGGTTGGTGGTCTAAAAGCTCTTCAATGTCACAGAGTAGTTTAGAGTTTTTTCCCTTGACCTTGGACAGCCTTATGGCACTGCTGCTCTTTCTGTCATTACTGAGTAGGCATAAAAGATAAGAAAATTGTCATCCTTTTAGAACAAAAGGATAGAGCACTTTTTTGTTAATGGAGCAGATGAGGCCTAAAACAGTTGCAAACTGCATTTCCTTTAGATCAAACAGTAGGGATATGATTCAGGTGGACGTGGAGGGTTTAAAATAGGGTGTAATTCTTAGATCAGAGCAACTTTTCACTAGCTTTTTCTGGGGAAGAAAAGAATGGTTAAAACCGTGGTGAATAGGAGAAAAATAGATGACATTATCTAAAGGTGACAGTCAGAGGGAGGAATACAGCCCCAGCAGCATGCCTAATGTTCAGCCATTTTAGGAGGGTTCAGTGAGAGAGCTCTAGTGTGCTCTGAATGACTAAGTATCTCTTCCTGATTGGACAGTGCCTGCTGAATTCTGATGTGATTCATTTGATTGACAGGCATCACCTAGGGAACCAGCATTAGTACTGACGCAGGTCTTCATTCAGAGGGAATTTAATGGGGATGGTATTTGGGCTAAGCTCTGTGTCCTTTTCTTCATCTTCTTTCTGATTTTATTTTTCTATTTTTTTGGTAGTTCACTTTTAAGTTCACGAATATTAAAAATGTAATTCTGTATGTACATATTTCTTCCTTTCTTATTATTATTTTCAGGGATTTTTGGATGTAATTGCCCTTTTTATTTTGACAGGGCTCAGGTCAGAGTCAGAATGAATCGTCCAATCAGAGTCTATGCAGTGTGGGCTCTCTAAGTGACAAAGAGCTAGAGGTTAGTCTCTGTCTGTAATGGCATTTTTTTTTTAATGCCAAATCTCTGTTACTTCACCACAGGATTTGTTGATTCATGTTGCTGTCCTTACAGACTCCGGAGAAAAAGGCAAATGACCAGAGAGCAAGAAAACGCAAAGCAGACCACTTTGACAGCAGCCAAGGTAAGGCTGTTTCTCTGTGATGGTCCGTTCATCATGTCTCTTATATGTTCCCCCTCTTCTGACAAGTCTTTCTTTCTTTTAAAGGCAAAGCAGGAGCAAGGGGACATAAAATTAGTGATTATTTTGAGGTGAGTTGCAGGCATCTTTGTTGCACTGTGTCACGGAGTACTCATTTCACTCTGCGGTGTAAAACATTTCATGCTTCATCTCTAACCCCCTCCTTTGAGCCATCTTAGTCTTTCCATTGAACTGCTTTCTTCTTTTTCGTCTTCTCCTTCTGTATGTGTAAGTTTGCGGGAGGTAGTGGTCCTGGTACCAGCCCTGCCAGGGGAATTCCACCAGTGGTCCGCTCTTCCCCACAACACTCTCTCTCCAACCCCCCTGTCACGGTGAGCATGTTTGCTCTATGGTGCTTCTCATGCTATTTTATCCCTTCACACTCTTTCTTGTCATTTTCTTCTCCACGCTGGTTAGTAACACCACCAGGTGAGGATTGTTTACAGATGGGAAGAATCTCATATAGTTGGTAAACAAGGCAGAATCTGCGGGGCAGTTCAGTGTAAAGTACAAAATCGATTATCAATAGTTTACCTTAAAATAAAGGAAAGAAGTAATTAAGAAACTTTTTAGAGTTCAATGTTTGTGATACAAACACCTAGTCAAGCAGGCACAGATAGAAGAAATGAGTTTTGGTGAACCATTTGGTGCTTTGATTTTTCTTTTGAATGCCATACATTACTGCATGTGGAAGTCATCGATCAGATCAATTTAAGACCTTCAAAGAGCTCTTTGACTGAGAGCATCTTGAATCTCACTCACTTCCGATTTACATTTACTAGGTTGGTGTGATGTTTTATTATGTGAAGTTGTTCCAGGTCCTGATAAATCCTCAATGTAAGGGCGACGTTACACATTTGAACGTCCTCTGAATGTAAACGGTTCATATTGGATGTTTCTGCATCCCAGGTGCAGCAGGGAAGCCCCTCTTCCGTCAGCTCGGTCAACACTGAGCACTCCTCATGCTCAATGAAGCCAACTTCTCTTCACATGCTCCACAAAGCCACACAGGTACTCCACGCTCTACTCATACCGGGTCTGCCTGTTTGTTTTTATTAACTCTGTTATAGTTGAACATAAGTGTTGGATTTGGCACATGAAACAGTGAGTTAGAAGAAAGGGGGGGAAAAACGGATAATAATATTAGGATTTCCTGCTGCACTAAATTTATCAGGGATGCAGAATGATCTACAATTAACCACTTTTGTGCCCACTGTACCTTTAGTCTGACCTTACTATAGAGAAACTAACCGCAATGGAGAACAACAAGAACTCTGACCTGGAGAAGAAGGAAGGCCGAATAGACGATTTGCTGCGGGTACTAATCTCATTACATTTCATCTCTACTGCTCTGCTTGCCTTTTTCAGTGGTTTTGAGTGTTTTATGTTCACTGTAATGATTTTTCACTTAATGCATGTTAGAACTTAAACATTCCTTCAGTGCATGCACAAACAGGTTAAATGTTAAAATGTTGTGAACTTTTTTACCTGACCGTTTCTTGTTCGTATGTATGTTCTGCCTCAGGCAAACTGTGATCTAAGAAGACAAATTGATGAACAGCAAAGGATGCTGGAGCGATACAAAGAACGCTTAAATAAGTGTGTGACTATGTCCAAGAAGCTGCTAATTGAAAAGGTATGTAAATGTTAGAAGAGCTGTGACTTATTTTAATGTTCTTTTTTAAAGTATGTAGGGTATTGTGTGGTGTTAACAAATCATGATTAATGTGTTTGTGTTTTTTTTTTTTTTTGTTTTGTTTTTTTTTCTTTCCTTACCATCAGTCCAAACAAGAAAAGATGGCATGCCGGGATAAAAGTATGCAGGATAGGCTTCGATTGGGGCACTTCACCACAGTTAGACATGGAGCATCTTTCACTGAGCAGTGGACAGATGGATATGCCTTCCAAAACCTTATCAAGTGAGGGTCTTCATATTAAATTTATGTAACCTCTTTTTTTAACTTTGATATGATTAAAAACAAAATTTAATTTTATCTCTTGTGATTCACTTGAGTGTATTCTTGTGTATTAATAAAAGGCAGTTTTTTTAACTTAAGAGTTGGCGAGCTTACAGTAGATCATACTAAAACAGAAAATTAAATTCACTGTCTATTTCTCACTAATTTGCTGCTGGCCTCAAGACAACAAGAAAGGATCAATTCTCAGCGAGAGGACATTGAAAGGCAGAGGAAGCTGCTGGCCAAACGCAAGCCGCCCTCTATGGCCCAGACTCCACCACCAAGCCTGGAACAAAACAAACGCAAAAGCAAAGCTAATGGAACAGAAAGCGAAACGTACAGTCCCTTTTAATTTATCCAGCTTTGCTTTGTTTCTGCTATTCCTAAATATTCAACGTTTCGCTCATCTAGTTTGTGTTTTCTTACAGATTATCACAGGCAGAGTACCATGAGCAGGAAGAAATATTTAAGCTGAGACTAGGACATCTTAAGAAGGTAAAATCTGACCCTGATTGTTGTTTTTTGTTTGTTTGTTTGTTTGTTTGGTTGGTTGTTTTTTTTTGGTCTGGCTAAACTTTTGACATAATTCTTAAAACCTTTTTGCAGGAGGAGGCTGAGATCCAGGCAGAGCTAGAGAGATTGGAGCGAGTGCGAAACTTACACATACGTGAGCTGAAAAGAATCCACAATGAGGATAATTCCCAGTACGATTTCTTTCCCTTTTCAGACATGGAATGCTTAACCTTACAGGGTTCCTGGTTGTTCTTTAAATGCCTTTATATTTTTACATAAATGGCTTCAACATTAATTCTCCTGGCAGCATCATTTGGACAGTGAATAGAATATCTAGAATAAATTGGAGCTATTGGACAGGAGACTTCATCTTTATACATGAACTTGCTCTTTTTTGTTTGTTGTTTTCTCCCTGTGCCCATTAAGTAACTTGATGACAGCAGGTTTGCAATGAGATTGACTGAATTGGAATTGGTAGTTATTTTTTTTACAGGCTAAATTCCTCATACATCAATGTGGTTTAATAACTAAAATATATTTTTTTTGTCTTGTTTTTTTGTGTCTTTTTTTCTGTTGGTCAGATTCAAAGATCACCCTACGCTAAATGACCGATATCTGCTGCTCCATTTACTCGGACGGGGAGGTTTCAGTGAAGTTTACAAGGTAAGATGGAAGAATATTTCTTTTCTGCTGTAATTGGGGAGGGCAGTCTGTCGTTTTAGTTTATTCTGTTGCCATGTAGATTTATAAATCTGAGAGCTTTAAGTTTGCCCCAAACATGCCGTTCTTCTGTTTTAGTGTCAGAGATGTTAATTCGAAGTTTATATTGGGAGGTTGTTGAAATCTGGTATCTTTTTAATTCTCAAGTGTCTGCTACGCATACTTGGCCGTTATGACATTAAGCTGACATTAACATGTCGAAGTAAATGACTGCCCAAAGGAAAGGTCATCACAGTAAAAAGTTTAATGAATAGTTTTTTAATGTGATATAAGCAAAGTAATTCCATATACAGTTTGCATCTAACAGGAGATCTTTATCTTCCAGGCCTTTGACTTGACAGAGCAGAGGTATGTGGCTGTTAAAATCCACCAGTTAAACAAGAATTGGAGGGATGAGAAGAAGGAAAATTATCACAAGTGAGTGTTTTAAGGCAGAAATACTGTATTTTTTATTTGTTCTGCTTTCCAGTCATTAAATTCAGTTATGCAATATTTATTTCTTAAATTAATGATGTTAATGTCTTTATTTCAGACATGCGTGCAGAGAATATAGAATCCATAAAGAGCTGGACCACCCGCGAATAGTTAAACTCTATGACTACTTTTCACTCGACACTGACTCGTAAGTCATTCCAGCATATATTTTCACACCTGTAAAATTAACTTTAAGGGTTATCTTCTTTTTTTTCTTTTATTCTAGCCAGACCTAGTTGTTTTTACTTATTGTAAAAAAAAAAAAAAAAAAAAAAAAAAAAAAGAATTCTGTCAAGGTTGCTAAACATCTCCCTGTTGTGGGTTAGGTTCTGCACAGTCCTGGAGTACTGCGAGGGCAATGACCTGGACTTTTACCTGAAGCAGCACAAGCTTATGTCGGAGAAAGAAGGCCGCTCCATCATCATGCAGATAGTGAATGCCCTCAAGTACTTAAATGAGATCAGACCGCCAATTATTCACTATGACCTTAAGCCCGGTAAGGCTTCACATCATTGAAGTATTTGTATTTGAAGACTTGTGTTTTGCAGTTTTGCTGCAGATCCAAGTAAACACTTTCCTGTTGCTGATGGGTTATTATATAACTTTGTGTAAACTTAAAGATTTGGCCTATGATCTATTCAGAGCTCATTTTCTTTTAAAATTAAGTATAACTAAATAAACCAAACAAGAATGAATATTTTTGATCAGATAAAATGATTAGAGATGCACCCATTGATTTTTTTTGGGGGGGGGTTCCGTTCTGATTCTGATATCTGAAATTTGGATGTCGACCAATACCGATACCAATGCAGTTTATGTGAACATTATTGTGATTATGCACAGTTATTATTGCTGCTGTTATTGTGTTAAGTTTCAATAAACCGTAGTTAACCTCACATTACTTCTTTATAAGAAACATATTAATTAATCTAATTTAAATGCTTTCTAACTTAATTTATAAGAAAAACCTAAAATAAATTGAAGCCAATGTTTGTTTTTGTTAAGATTATGAAGAAACTACAAAGATAGTACTAATTTAACAGTAACAACTAATTGTTTGATGTATAAATACCAAAAGTATGTGTTGAAAAAGAATGTGAATAATCTCGAAATAGGTGGGCTGACAGCGTTACAAACAGATTGTGATCTGCAGCTTCGGCTCATTTGTGCTGAAGAGGACTTTTGATCATAGAAGCTACTAGCTAATAGAGGTGCTTATTTTGGCACAACCCCCGAAATGTTTTCATGTAGCTGATGTGCAAGAGCTTTTACTTCAGTTTGAAGATGCTACAAACGTGACTGGGCTAGTTGATAATGTTTACAATGCTCCACAAGCTTACGTGCATTAGTGAAAGCATTGTTAACGCTGCGAAATAACTTCTTCATGCTCCTCATGCATCAGTGTATGAGCAAAATGAGCTATGAGATTCCCACGTCTTCCTTCACCGAGTCGCATTGTCACGCAGGATTATAGCATTTTAGCTAGCGGACGTTTCCTGAATTTTTTTAACAGACAGACGCTGAATTGTCAGAATGTTACATTGGATCAACTTTTCTGTGTGCTAGTCCCTTCAGTTTTCACATTGTCTGCTGGAAATTTATCGCTTTGCTGGAACTTTTCAGCAAATGTCTGTGGCGCACTATTTTGACCCCTGGAGTCCATGGCTGTACACACGTTCCAAGTTGCTGTCTTGCTTTTTTTCTGTTTCCAGACTAAAATATATCTGAATTAGTGACATGCTAAGTTAGCAATAGCAGCTCATTCCCCCTTCAGACTTGTCACTGCAAGTGTTCGGTAACGCTGCAGTTAAACTAGAAACCTGGAGTAAAAAAACTAAATCATATAAAATTATTCATGTGCACAAGTTCTAATGGAAATATTTCATGAACTGATTCTACAGCTTAAACTTGCATAATACTTGTATTTTATAAACACGGTACCACTAGAGATCCCTCTGGGGATTGGTGAGGTGGATCAGGGAATTCAGCTAGATATCTGATCCATCACTCACGCCATTATGGGAACGTGATATTGAATCGGATCGGTCCCAACTCTAAAAACTGACAGACTGTGGCCTTTTCCCTGTTAGGTAACATCCTTCTTGTGAACGGCACTGCCTGTGGGGAAATTAAGATCACAGACTTTGGCCTTTCGAAGATCATGGATGATGACAGCTACAACTCCGTGGATGGGATGGAGCTGACTTCACAGGGAGCAGGGACTTACTGGTAGGATTTTCTTCTGGTCCGACATCTTACTTGTGATAAGTCTGAAGCAGTAAGGGCTAGGTGATGTGACAAAAACTATAATCATTGTGTTATTTTCTATACTGTGATCTAGAGTTTAATGCTGTCAATTTCAATAGTATACTAATAATGTCTGCAACTTAAAACAAATGTAGTTAAACTTTAAAACAGATCAGTTCATAAGGGGAGGCAGTCATAAATATTTGGATGATGCTTTTCTGTTTGACTTTTGAACTGCAATAACTGGAAGAATAAAACATCAGTCCACATTTTCATGCTTTCTTTGTGGTCGCTTGGCTGATAGCCTTTCAGATAATTAAATAGATTAGTTGTAGTTTACCATTTTGGTGACCACTAATTAAGAACAAAGTTTCCACATTGTATTAATTTGCTTTTCAGCCTTTCTTTTGAATCCAAACCACTTACTGATGTAGTGGGGTCTTTTTTTTTTTTTGTTTTGTTTTTTTTTTGTCACCTGCTTGGATAGTTAGGGAAGGTATCGTGAGATCAGTTTCCGTCACATCCCTGCTTTGCAGTTCTCTTCAGCTAAACTTAATCTCTCCTACTTTCTACTCATTTTCCATTTTTTCCCCCCTTTTAGGGTTTCTTGGTGGTTACCAATGAGTTGCAGATCTAAAAATAAATTGAATGAAAAGTATTCAACGAAAGGACAAGTTTTATTATTTCGATGTAGGCTTAAGAAGCACTTCTGAACATTGGCAGATTGAGGCGCATCATAATGACGGCTAATTTTGCATCTATCTTGCATCCTACCTTTTTACTGTGAGCTCTCTCCAGCCAGTAAAAGTCAGTCCTGTGTCAACTCTAGCCTTTTTGTTTTGTTTTGCCTCTCTTCTTCTGAAAATGTGCTCTTGCGTTTCTTTGAATCAGCCATGTTGTGTGGTCAAAATAGCCAGTGTGTTGATATCCAGTTGCTGGTGTGTGGCAGAGCTGTAAAGGGATGCATCATCCTGGGGAAAAAAATCTTGTGAAGTGTGGTTACTTGTCCATGAAAGCATGCCGGGCAACGGTGGCTCCAAGAATGCGCATAATAATAAATAAATCGCCGTGCCATCAAAATGGGTCAAAGACAAAAAAGGGACATAGTGCTACTTTAAAATAGAACTAAGTTATAATGATTTTGTTGCATTTAATTACACTAAATTCAAAATGTAATTCTAAATAAAAATAAATCCATCACTTAAAGATGGCAAAGAGGAGAAAAGAGTCTACGTCATGCTTGACTCACTAATCCCAGACACACTCGCACATGCCTGCTGACATCAGACAGTATCAGCTGATTGGCTCTTTACATTAGAGGAGAGTAGGAATACTCTACAGCAGGATGTTGACTGGGTGGGCTTATAAAGAGTTGTGAAAAGGTTTTTTTTTTTTTTTTTTCCCCCAGACTTCATAGTTGTCTGAAACATAAAGGTGGAAGAAAATGCAGATGAGTTATTTTAAATCAAGGGATACTTTGGCTGGCTTGTACTGTTTGATTGTAATTATCCCTCAAGATCTGATTACAGAAAAATATCAATGGTTTCATCTTTAACTAGAGATGTACTGTAGAGGCATTACAATGAAATGATGGAAAAACAGACATTTCATTAATACCTTTATGCATGAGCTCTACAACTGCACTGTGGCTAAGAAAAACCACTGCTTCACACACAAGTCACTGGTTACTCCACTTAAAATACAACATAGTTTCTTTCCTGTGCTGGTTCAGCCCCGTTTCTGGCATAAACTCTGATTTCTTATTATCAAAAAACATAATAAAAACAGCTGGTTGACAAAGTTCATTTAAAGCACTTTTATTCTATTATCTCATGTTGACCAAGAGGTAAGGAGAGGTTGAAAAGGATGATTCTCATTCAAATCTAGCATTTAGTCCTGACAGTACTGCAGGGTTTATAGGTTTTATATAAATATATTAATATGGATCTTCTTTTCTTCTTAAGGTACCTGCCTCCTGAGTGTTTTGTAGTTGGCAAGGAACCACCAAAAATCTCCAACAAGGTGGACGTGTGGTCTGTGGGTGTCATTTTCTACCAGTGTTTGTATGGTCGCAAGGTAGGAGATGCAACTTTTATTTTATTTATTTATTTTATTCAGTATGTAGCAAGACATTTAAGTTCTAAAGTTGATTGTATTATTGCAGGATGGTAAATAGATAAATATAATCAGACCAGTACAATCTTTGTAGCTAACCTGATTGAGAATATGAATACTACTCACTGTTTAAGCTGTACAGAACCACCTTAGTCCTTCTACCTGCCCACACTGCTTCTCTTCTTTAATGGATCAAGGATTAGTGTACATCTAGCCATCCAAATAACCATCAACACCCCAGTTGAAGGGTGAAATGACTACTACCCCTTATCCACAAAAGAAAAGAAGCAACTTTCCACTTGAAAATGAAGGTATAGAGCCAAGTGGTACAGGGGGAGGAATAAGGATTGGGCCTCAAATTAGCTAGATTTAAAGTCTTACCCAAACTTCAGGGAAATATTCCAGTAACACTTCTTTTTCTTTCCATCTCTTCTCTCCTTAGCCCTTTGGCCACAACCAGTCCCAGCAAGACATCCTGCAGGAAAACACAATTCTGAAGGCAACAGATGTCCAGTTTCCCCCTAAACCCGTTGTTACACCAGAAGCTAAGGTACTGGACTCCACTTCACTGCTTTTCTCTATATTATATATTAAATAATAATATTACATATATACTCTCCTAAAAGCCCCACGGTAACCCTACTAGTCTTCTTTCCTTTATACATACAAAGTATATAATGAATAAATAAATAAAAAACAAACCATTGTACCTAAATTTTATGAAAATGGCTGTATTTAAGATTCTTTATCAGTCTCATCCTTTCTTTCTCCAGGCCTTTATAAGGCGCTGTTTAGTCTACCGTAAGGAGGACCGCATCGACGTGCACCAGCTGGCCAGTGACCCCTTCCTAATGCCCCACATCCGAAAGTCGGTGGCCTCCTCGGGCACCTCCGGCATGGCTGTGGCTTCCACGTCCAGCTCCTCCAACAGCAGCGCCTCAAACTGAGCACACACCCATTAAGGGACTGACTGAATCATTTGAAAAGGGTGGGATGGGGTGGGGGGTGATGCCCTGCTGTCTTTCCCCCTCCCAGCAGCATCCCACCTTGCCATGAAAAGCTCAAGGGAAACTGGTCAGGTGGCAGCAAGGGGTGGGTGAGAAGTCACAAAGGGGTTGCGAAGGGAGGCTGTTGTCTTCCATCCCTCTGATGTCCACCCACCCCAACCCACCTATCCTGCTTTTTCAAAAGGGTGGCATTGTTCTGGGGGTCAAAGCCCTGGATGACTCACACAGCAACGGGGCGAGATTTGTCACTGTGTCGATGAAAAGTGGGGTTTAGAGTTTCAGATTTTTCTTTTCTGTTTAAAAAAAAGAAAATAAAATGAAGAGAAGAACTGCTTCAGCTTGGCCAGATGGAATCGGACCGCAAAAGGCCTCATACCCATGTGCACTCTCACACATACATCCATGCATGAGCCATTCTGCTCCGAAGTAGTTGGAACTCCCCAAGTTCAAACATTTTGTTTGTTCTCATCTCTGTGAAGCAGAGAGCGCCAGTCTGGGCACAGTTGAAAACTACCTGTGGCGCTATGTCATCCAACTCCATCAAAAATTCCAGACCCACGTAGTTTGTGACAAGAAGGGACAGAAATTACACCCCCACCCCCCCCAAATCTTGCTCTCGTTCTCCCATATCCTCCTCAAACTCCTGTGACCAAAGCTTATAACTTCCAGTTGGTGGCGGTGTTCCACCTCTGTTTTTATAATGGTTTTAGAGTTGTGCTACTTGACATGAAGTGGAAGCTGCAAAGAAAATAGCCCTTTTACCATTGCTTTTTTTTTTTTAAACTGTTCAAATTTAACCAGTTTATGGAGAAAGCTGTTGTTTTCAAGTTGCCTTTAATTAGAATTGTTACTGTTTTGATTCCACCCTCCCTTTCCATAAACACATATTTATTTAGGTATGTTTGAATTTATTTTTGGCCAATAAAATGCAAGGGACTGGTTTACCGAATAGTACTGTTGGGGGAGATTGGGCCTTAGCAGAAAGTCGCATAAACCATTAAATACTATTGGTTAAAATGTGTTTCTTGTTCTGTGTGTCTTGATTTCCCATCTTTTTTTTTTTTCTTTTTTCATTCAAGGAATGTGTGCAATTTAGAGCGCAGCCAAAAATGTATTCATGGGCATTATCTCTGTACTTGTTTTTACTGACCATAAATCATATATTCAAAACAGGCTTTGCATTCCAGACCATGTAGCTAGAGATGGGGTGTATTGTTGATATTGAGAAATGGGGGGGTACTCTCTAATAAGCCACTTAACTAAACTAGTTGTCCGTGGTCAGGTCTAAGTTTTGATTGAAACTTGGAGAGGTGAATAAATACACTGTTAACTGCAGTGTGTGGTAGCCAAATGGGTAAGACATCTTGAATGCTAGCTAATGTTCATAAGTCTGGTTTGAGTATTGAGTCACCAAATTTCAGCTTTTCTTCAAAAGAAAGTGAAGTACAGTAAGACATCTGTCATTTTAAAGCCAACTTTTACTTTCTGTGAGCTCTAATTTGTGCTGCAGTAGCCTGTCATAAATACCTGGAAAACCTTTGAACACGAATGGAGAACTGTAAGGCCACAAACTAGCTGTAAACTTTAAATCTGTTGTTTTCTTTTTTCATTTAATTTCTTATTTAAACACCTGTCACTAGGCACACACCAAACATGTTAATATTTCATTTAGCCAAGAAATGACAGTGTATAGACTTCTGCTGATGGATTTTATTAAATGCCTGCTGAGCTTCTATCCAAATAACTATAAAGTTGCATACTGGCTGCCTGACACTTTCATACTTTTTAAAGACAGTTGTAAGCCTGTCAGCCTGTTTTGTGTTTGTCATTTTATGTATTTATTTATTTTGAAATCCAACTAAAGAATTGTAAAAAAAAAAAAAGAAAAGTGAAATTGGTTATTTGCCAAGTTGTGTATATATAATATGGATTCATCCCTTAAATAGGGAGCTTTTTATGCTTTTATGGTCAACATTAAGTGGATTAATTAACAGAAAGCGTGTCTGGCTGCTTATGTATTTAAAGAAAAACTTTGAGAAGTTTGCAAGAAAGTCTCTTTCCTTGCCATCAAAATCTATAGAAATGAAAACCACGGTGAAATCAGTTTTTGGTTGGATATTCGACAGATATTCACACTGATGTGCCCGAGCTCTGTTTTAGGGACCATCAACAAATGACAGGCTATCCTTACCTTACAGAAACAGAATTTCTCATAAAAGAAGTAAGACAATATTTTCAATACACTGTCCATATGATCCATTGTCTCCAAAGAAAAGAAGTCTGATGTTAAACGGAGAGAAATAACATCTTTTTTTGTGTTTTTATAGTCAATAACCACTATTGGGAGCCTATTTTTTTAATAGCTTCTAAACCAAGTGACCCAGTAACTTCAGACCAGAGCTAAATTGAAACAGATGATCATCTCAACAAGACACAGTCTTTAAGTTTTTATTTCACCTCTTGTCATATTTTATATTAAAACTTTTTTTTTATAAAAAAAAATCAATAATCACTATTGGGATCCTATTTTTTTCATAAGCTTTTAAACCAAGTGACCCAGTAACTTCAAACCAAAGCTGGAATAAAGCAGATGATCATCTCAACAAGACACAGTCTTTATGATTTTATTTCACCTCTTCTAATATTTTAACTTAATATTGTATGAAGAATAATCAATAATCGCTATTGGGAGCCTATTTTTTTAATAGCTTCTAAACCAGGTGACCCAGTCACTTCAAAGAGATGAATTTAAGCAGATGATCATCCAGACAAGACAAAAGTCATCCTCTATACAGACCATATTATTGATTTTTTTTTTTTTTCACTCTGCGGGACCTGACCAAAGTGAATCACTGTGAAACAATCACTGTAATACAAAACAAATATATATATATATATATATATATAGAGAGAGAGAGAGAGAGCCTTGCACTAGTGGAGGTTACATTTTTTGGGACACAAAAAATGGAGATTTCTTTTTTTCCAATGTCTAAAGTTCAAATGCTGAAAAGCTAAGAGTGCAGCATTGATTTTTGTTTTTAATTCCTTACAGTATATCACTCCAGTGAGCATGTGGTTTTTCCTCTCCATCCCTGGATCTTCTTTTCTTCCACTGTTTCCCGTTTATTACAATGTTAAAAACTTTTGGCCTTGCTTAGTCACGTTGCTCTTTTTGACCATCTGATTTTTGCATTGCTCTTGTATTTAGCTGTATCAAGGTCTTTTTTCATTTTCAGATGGTTTGTGCTTTAAATAGGGCTGTCATAAAATCATGTTAACAACGGTAACTAATTTATGTAATTATTTGTGTTAATATTTTTAATGCAGTTAATGTATGCACGACTTAAGAAACCCATAACATCTGTCATTTCTTTGTAATGACAGCAGGACGTGGAGGTGTCTAGAGATGAACCTTCTGCCTCTAGGTGTGGATTTGAGAATAAAAAGAACATTAATGGAACAACACGTGGGCCTTTGTGGAGGATGATGGTGTTTTAACATCTATACCTTCTGGACGGAGAGGGCTCCACACCTGTACTTTCTGCTTATTTTGTGCGGTTTCTTTATTTGTTCTCCAAAGTGCAGAGTTGTTAGCCTGCATGCTTCTGCCAACACATCTAATAAGAGACGAAAATGGCTAACTAAGTAAAGGTCAATAGGCACTACCATTTTATACTAATTTATTTATTCTTTTCATAATTTAGTATTATTTAGCAATGAGCACTTACAGTCAAGTGACTTAAATTATGATGTTATACAGAACTCATCTTTATTTATAAAGTACAGGTGAAAGAAAATGCTGAACACAAAACATTTAACAATTTTTAAACTACAGCATAGTATGGTGGTATTATATAGTTACTGCGGTAGTACAAAGTTATTCGATAGGATATATATATATGTATATGTAAATATGTGTATATATATATACTGGAAAACATATGGGAGAAGGAGGGATCACATAACAATGAAGCACAGTGGTTAAAAGAACTAAGAGTGTCATCTCCCTCCTTGAACAAGGCCCAGTTACCATCACAGTGGCAGATATCCAGCAAAGAATCTCCAGTATGAAAAACTGGTCAGCACCTGCCTACAACATGATTTAGGTCTACTGGTTAAAGATGCAAATTCTCTCCGTGAGCTCCTAGTGGCACAAATGAACCAATTGCTGAGGGATGGGACCCACCCTGAATGGCAGACCACGGGACAGACAGTCCTGATACTGAAATATTCTCAGAAGGGAGCAGTCCCATCCAACTATCTACAACCTGTCTCTCCACAAAATAGAAGCTCATGTCAGGCATCATAGCGGCTAAGATAAGTGGGCACATGGATCAATACATGACAGAAACACAGAAAGGCATTGGTAATGCCACATACATGGATACTGGAATGCCTGAAGCTGTACAAGATCATCAACGCTTTAAGAGCCTTTGTTGCAAACTCAATGAAGCTGTGGCAGACCACGCTTGAGGCCAAATTCGAGCTAGTTGCACAAGTCTCCATCAAAAGTTGTATGCTAAGAAGATGCGCTGTCCCCACTGCTGTACTTCATAGACCTGAATCCCCTCAGCCAACTGATCAACCGACTCAGGAATGGGGCGCCCATCAGTCACCTCCTCTACATGGATGACTCAAGCTAAAGGCCCATTCATATTCGATGCAGAAGACTGATACGTAGACTGACAGACATGCAGACAGACGGACAGTTTGGTTCTTCTTCTGTGTTGGTTACGCACGTAATTTGGTCCGTTTTCCAGAAGATTAGCTAACCATTGCTTGACGCAGAAAATGGAGCAATACCACCATCACTATTTAAGTACATAAAGGAGCATAAATGGGCCTTAAGAGTAAGCAAGAAATTGACTCACTGATCCACATCACCTGTCTACAGCAGGGACATCAGAATGTCATTCGGACTGAATAAAAGTGGCCGAATATTTACAAAGAGAGGGAAGGTGGAGGGCAGAATAACAGATGTTGAGGAGAGCTACTGTTGAGGAGAGGTACCTTGGCATACCACTGCCAGTGATCAGACACCCAGCTGGGATAATAAGCTGGCCAAAGGAGGAAGTTCAGACCACAGATGCTAAAACACGGAAGCTGTTCACCATGCATGGAGGGTTCCACCACAAATCCAGTGTCCAGACTATACACTAAGCGCAAAGAGGGAGGCCGAGTACTAGTGAGCATCAGAGCCACTATTGAAGATAAAACATCCGAGCTCCATGAATACATCAGGAAGATGGCCCCAAGGGATGGAGCACTGAGTGAATGTCTCAGACAATGGAACCTGGAGGAGAATGAAATGGAGGAACCATCATGGGAGGACAAGCCCCTGCATGGGATGTACCACCAACAGATAGCTGAAGTGGCGGATATGAACAAGTCCTACCAATGGCTAGGGAGGGCTGGACTGAAGGACAGCACAGAGGCACTAATCATGGCAGCACAGGAGCAAGCTTTGAGTACCAGGGCAATCGAGGCCCAGATCTACCACACCAGGCAGGACCCCAGGTGCAGGCTGTACAAAGGGGCCCCTAAAAGAGTCCAGCACCTCACAGCAGGATGCAATATACTGGCAAGGAAAGAATATATGGAAGACCATATCCAAGTAGTTGGCATAGTGTACAGAAACATCTGTGAAGAAAATAGGAAAATGGGAACCGCTACCCATGGTGGTGGAGAAGGAGAAGACTAAGATTCTGTGGCACTTCCAGATACAGACTGACAAAGTGGTGGTGGCCAACCAACCTGACATTGTGATCATGGATAAGCAGTAAAGGAAAGCTGTAGTGATGGATGTAGCCATCCCCACCGAAAAAAATATCAGGAAGAAGTAACATGAGAAACTGGAGAAATACCAAGGACTCAAGAAAGAGCTGGAGAAAGCCTGGGAGATGAGGGCAACAGTAGTACCAGTTGTCATTGGAGCACTGGGGGGCCATGTCCCCCAAACTGGGGGAGTGGCTCCAACAGATACCTGGAGAACCATCAGACATCTCCATCCAGAAGAGAGCAGTCCTAGGAACAGCTAATATACTGGAGGACCCTCAAGCTCCCAGGACTCTGGTAGAGGACTCAAGTTTGTGTGTGTGTGTGTATGTGTGTGTGTGTGTGTGTGTGTGTGTGTGTGTGTGTGTGTGTATATATGATAGCTAGATTTGGTCTCAAGTTATTTGGTCACTTGGTTAAGAAGCTATTGAAAAAAATAGGCTACCAATAGCGATTATTTAATTTTTTTCATACAAATATTAATATAAAATATTACAATATGTGAAATTAAAAACTGCTTCATTCCAGCTTTGGTTTGAAGTGGCTGGGTCACTTGGTTTAGAAGTGTTAGAGAAGTCAAGAAGAAGAAGTCAAGATATTTATTCTTACAATTTCTTGGAGATGTTACAGAATTCTGGGTTCTGAGAATATCTCACCCTCTCTGGTTACAGAGGAACCCAGTAATTAAACCTCGTCTAAACTAAATAGTAATTGGATGCTATAACTAACTAATCAACTATTGCGTGGCAGAGTTTTTCTGCATCTTCTGCTGTCAGCCTCGTCTCTCAGCTTCAGCTCCCTCTGAGGTTCCTGTTTCTACAAAAACAGAAGTACGGCCAAAAGCATCCACATGTTGCAGGCCAGACATTTCCCTTATACCAGTTTAATCTTTAAATATCAGCTTCTCTTTTTCTTCCCTTAGAAACAGAAAGCAACATGTTAATCCAAGATTACACAATGTACTTGTTAAGTGTGTGTGTGTTATTCTTTCCAACTTGCAAATCGCAATTAAATATTTTCATTAACGCCATGCACAAGTTTTACATTCAAAGATGAATTTAAATAAATATCTAACAAAAGCTATTGAAGAAAATAGGCTCCCAATAGCGATTATTGCATATAATATTACAAGACGTGAAATTAAAAACTTAAAGGCTGTGTCTTGTTGAGATGATCATCTGCTTCATTCCAGCTTTGGTTTGAAGTTACTGGGTCACTTGGTTTAGAAGCTATTGAAAAAAATAGTCTCCCAATAGTGGTTATTGACTCTATAAAACACAAAAAAGATATGTTATTTCTCTCCATTTAGCATCAGAATTCTTTTATTGGGAGACAATGGATCATATGGACAGTGTATTGAAAATATTGTCTTCATTTATGAAAAATTCTGTTTCTGTAAGGTAAGGAAAGCCTGTCAAACAGAAAACAGAGCTCAGGTGCTTCAGTGCGAATATCTGTCGAAGATCCAACCTAAAACTGAGAGGGGGTTGTTTCGAAAATAGTGGTCTGATCCAGACCATGGTCCGGACCACTGTAACGAGTGGTCCCTGCCACTAGGAGACATTTAAATCAGTGATAGCTACATACTATACATTTCAGATACCAATATAAGAAAGGCTAACTTTATTATTATTTTTCTTTTTTTTTTTTTACATTTTTTATGGAAGAACAAAATTCATCATACATAAAAAAGACATTAGGTAAAATATGAAAAATGAAGTATTAGAGCATTAGATTTTGAGTCATTGGTAGGTACCATTAAAATTAATTTGTTAAAAGCTTCTTTTTTTTTTTTTTTTATTCAAATTTTCACACAACCTTTCTCCCCGTGGTTTCACTTTATGGAATAATAGAGTGATAACCATTAATAGGAAGCCAATATTTAAACAGAATTGATATGCAAAAGGCATTGTCTTTGTAATGGACTTTCTGGACACAAATGGAAATATTTTGTCAGCATTTGTCTGCTAAATTTGTTTTTTATTTTCCTAAAATAGAATTCATTAAGGTTTGCAAACCATTCCTGTACCTCTGATTATTGTCTTACACAATGGTTTGCAATACTCTCTTCTGAAACCAAGTTTAACAAAAATTGCAGTCGGAGGACTTGATTTTTTTAAATTGATTATCACGTTGTTTAAATCTAAGATATTACATAATTATGATGGACACATCAGGCAAACAGCAGATTCTAAACTTATCTCAGGGATAAAGCTCAGTCTTCCTTCCTACTGTCTGCAATCAGACTACTATCACACACCTGGTCTAATTCTATCTGTCACCTTTTGCACACACCCATCACATTGCAGTTATGTATCTTTACATATGTTGAACATACAAATATATAGGAAAAAAATTCTTTGTGTATATATTATTATTTTTTATTATTCTTATTAGTTTTATAATAATTACTATTACTGTTATTATTGTTATTACTTTTGCTAATATGTTATTATTATTATTATTATTATTATTAGCATATACCATTGCTGCTACAATATGCTGTTATTATTACACTGTTACTTTTACTATTATTATATTGTCATCTCACAAGTGCCCTTAAGTGTATGTATTCTATTTTTCTATTTTTCTACTTATCTACTTCATTTTATTGTGCTTTTTTGTGTATTTTGTGTACTATTCCGGAATTGCCTGTAAGACCCAAAGTCAAGGAAACACGTTTAATCACCCACAAATGGCAGAAAGAACACATAGTTTAATCCATTAAAAAACAACAGGTGATTAAACTGCTATGACTAAAACAAAATAAAATCATAATAAATAATAGGCCTAAATTACAGTCAATTAGTTCCAGAAAACACAAGTGCAGCAGATAAGGAATGCAAATGGGTTTGAACCATCTAAAATGAAATATTAAACATGGTAATTATTTTTTAAAAAGCTGAGTAATCCATGGGTGGTGGTTGGGGCATTAAAATTATCGACTGAATCAAAATCTGTTGAGTAGCTCTGTGGTGATGAGTCTAAGGACCACAGCAAGGACCACTGATTTAGTGTCCACCCAGTGGCAGGGACCACTCATTACAGTGATCCTGGGCAGGGACGTTGTATTTATAAAATAAAGTACTAGCCATGACACTCAGACGCATTACAATAAAATACAAGAATGAAAGTACAATACATTTAAAATATAAATCGCCATAATCAAACATTAAAAACAGTTAACCAATTTAAACGATCGTGCGGCAGATTTTATTTTTTCTCTTTATTAATACTGCTAATATACATAATCTTTTGTGAGGAAAGTACACTATATAAATGTATAGAATGCAGCGGACAAGCCAATCCAGTTATTTCTTATTTCTCTATTTTCCCACTAAAATAAAAATCTTGATAACATCAGAGAAATTTGGATTTAGGTTAACTATGAAGTAGGCATAATGTCAAAAGCCTAAAGGATGGAATATTGTATATCTTTAGTGACAGCCACCTCTGATATCAACCCAGAAACTGTTTGACAGAGTGCAGGAAAAAAATGCTCTAAGGATTTTATTGTAGCCTTACAGAAAGAGCATGGGTTCACCTTAAATTTAAATCTACATTTTAAAATGTCTGATACTAGATTTTATTTATAATTTTATTTATAATTATTTATAAAAACTGGCTTCTAGTTGCAGCACGCATCAAATTCAAAGCTCTGCTTCTGGCTTACAAAACAATAACCCAAACGGCTCCTGTCTACCTTCACTCCTTAATCCAGAGCTACACTCCCACAGTTACGCTCTGCCAGCGAAAGACGCCTAGTGCTCCCACCACAAGGTGGCACAAAATCAGTAGCTAGACTCTTTTCCTCTGTTGTCTCCCGGTGGTGGAACTATATACCAAACTCCGTCCGATCCACAGAGTCCTTATCCACTTTTAAAAGCAAGCTAAAGACTCAGTTGTTTAAGGAGCATTTCCACACATAGCTTAACTCTTCTACTCAACAGAATGAGTTAGAAAGATTTGTCCAGCTCTTTGGCTCAACCAAGTACTGAATAAGCTGTGTGCACTTATGCCCAAGATGATATTGATTGATGAAATCGTAATGTTTGTATTTAAACCAAATGACTTACAAAAACTACAAAAAACCTAGAAAAAAACAGTTATGCACTACCTCTAGCACTACAAGACAGTACCTGGGTCCAACTGGACTCAGCAGTCTGACTACAACTTAATGATGACGTCCCATCTTGTTTGAATTCTTGCTTGTGTTGTTCTTACTCTCAAATGTAAGTCGTTTTGGATAAAAGCGTCTGCTAAATGACTGTAGAAGAGAATAGAATAATTTTAAAATATATTTCCTTAACTGTGGGTCTTACAGGCCATTTTATAAAACTGTGAAAATTTGTAAAAAAAAAAGAAAAAAAAAAGAGAGAGCTTTTAACAAATTAATTTTAATTGTACCTACCAATGACTCATTTTTCATATTATTTTACCAAATGTCTTTTTTATGTATGAATTTTGTTCTTCCTTAAAAAATGTAAAAAAGAAAAATAATAATAAAATTAGCCTTTCTTATATTGGTATCTGTATCTGTAGCTATCACTGATTTAAATGTCTCCAAGTGGCAGGGACCACTCATCACAGTGGTCCGGACCATGGTCTGGATCAGACCACTATTTTCGCAACAACCCCTACTGTTAAAACTGAATACACCGCGGTGAAATGACCGATGATCAAGGACTTTGTTCAGAAATTTCTATAGATTTATTTTAGGATTAGTTAGAGGTCTTTATCGTTCCAAGCCTCTCATGCCCTGTATTTGAATTTAGAGATATAGTTTTATCGATTAAAAAAAATCAGCCAATACAAAAGTGCTTTTTTTCTAGAGGCAAATCAAAGCAACGCAACCTTGTTGAAGTACAGACAAAAACTTAAGATTATGGTTGGCGCAAACTTTCACAGATTTCATAAATTTGGAGTTTAATTTCACTGACGTGGACTCACTTGACTCACTTTGACACACGCGCGCGCACACACACACACACACACACACACACACACACACACACACACACACACACACACACACACACACACACACACACACACACACTGTTGACTCTTCTCCATTCATTCCAGCCCCATCTGACGGAGAGCCAGACGGAGCTCTAGCGGTCAAACTCGCCCTCAGCGCTGCATCAGTGAAACACTCATCCAGTTGCAGCTCCAGTTTCACTTCTTTTTCTTCTGCTGCTTCTTTTTTCTTTCTTTTTTTCCGCGTCGTTCGGGTTGTTTTTGCAGCGAGTGCGCGCGTGTGTTGTGGCTGTGAGCATGCAAAGCAACGAGCGACATCGAAACAAGAAATCAGGGGCAACATGGACAAATCGTCAACTTATATTTTACAAATGCACTTTATATTTATTCATCTTTAGTCTGGAACTGAAGAGAAGCATTACAGGTAAGGAGAGGGGAAAAAAAAAACTCGCAGGATTTATGATTTTGATGCACAAAAGTCGATAAATGAGGCAGATGTTGAAGCTATATCGGGCACGTTTTTGTTTAGCTGAGATCTTCCACTTTGGAAATGTATTTAAAAGCTGCTGATTTTGGATTTGGTGTCGTGGAATGCTACGACCCAAAAGTCCGAGCAGTGAGTAGAACCAGATGTGGAGACAAAATGAAGGGAGGAGGAGGAGGAGGGAAGGCACCCGAGGCTGAGTTTTTTGTATTTCTATTTGTGCGCAAGCTTTAATTTGAGAAAGCAAAGAAAACTAAAAATTTTCGTGCAATTTTTTTGTTCTATTTTGGTTCCGGGTGTCTTTTTTAGGCTGAATTGGGAAGCTACAGACTGTGGAGTGACGCTTCATTTGGCACCCTGGGGGCAGATGTGACCTTTGCATCCTGTTAGATGGCAATTAACACGCTCAGTCCGGACCATTACAACACCAAAAAACCCACCCAAATCTGGTTATACGGTGAAGGTTGGCTGGTTATTATTAACAGCTGTTTTGTTTAATTCCATCAACTTTTTTTTTTGCTGTATGATCAGATTAATGTCTGATTAAAATTTTCTCCCAAATCACCCATGTACTACAGTAGAATCTTAAAAGTCAGCTGTCATGTCTGACAATCAAAGCACAAAGGAAACAGCATTTTTTTCTCTGTTTGAACATGATGAATTTGACATTATTGACAGTGTTGAATGAGTTTTTTTAATGTAAACATCTTTTTTAAAAGTGTATCTCTCTTTTTTTTTTACAAGCTAAAAAGAATATCTGACCAAAAAAGTTTATGACAATCCCTGGGATTATACTACAAGATACACACCTAAATAATCTGGAACCCTTTCAAATGGCTCACACCCGTCTAGCATCAAAATCCCTTGTCATCCATTTTTATTCAAAATAGATGAGATTCTAAATTAAATACAAATTTGCTGATTTGTTTTCTGAAGTGCTGTCTCTTTGGATTTGTAGTGAAAATTGATTTATAATTCCCTGCCAGCAGAGTTTGACCTTGAAGATCTCTGATCTGAGTGATTTGAGCTCACTGTCACAAGCTTTTATGAGCTCTTTGGTTTTGCCCTGTGCTTGGGGAATACAAAGGAAAGATTAATTGTAGATGTTGCTGAACTCCCCCCTGAAATTTATTGTTTTTGACTGGCAGAACTTCAGTACAATAGTTTATTCAAGCATGTACAGACTAGTTCAGACTAACATGGTGTGGGTCAGTTTCTATCCTTAATCGATGGAGGGCGCTCTAGTTCTGATCAGACAGAAAACTCTTACCTTGTTTAATCCCACACTGTGATAACGCGTCATCCCTATTATATTGTGCATAAGTGTAGGAGTGATGGAAAGCTTTCATTCTGGTTTCTAAATTCAGTACACACACTTTCCCAGTGGTTCTAGTTTGCTGAGTTTCTGAGTGTGGCTGTTTTTGCCAAACGGCCTTCCTTCTCCTCCATGTTTCTCAGATGAGGTAAAAACCTATCCCTATCCACAGTCGGGGTTTCTTCAGAGGCCAGACCACCATAAACACTGACGAAACAAACACAGCAGGCTGGAATTTCCTGCCTCGTTGTTCGTTGCCTTTTTGTCACACTGACCAGTTAAAGGTCTGCTTTTTGTGCTTTTATTACAAACATCTGTCAAAACAAGGCTCTGGGATCGGTCTGTGGCTCAAACACTGTTTAGATCTGCAGGTCAAAGTGAAATATAAAAAAAAATTAATGAAAGAAACAGTCCTTCTACTGGTGAGTGATGTAATAGTCTACCAAAGAGTGTGTTGTTGAGAAGTTTGCAGAAGTCATCATATTTCAAGTTACAACTTGCTATTGATTAATCACCAAACATCCTAAAACCTGGTCCAACAGATGAGTGTGAGGAGGTGGAGCTTCTGGAAAGCTCAACTTCTTTTGGAGAAATGTCACTGGTTGATTTTGGCAGCAGGTTTCAGCTTCTCCCTTTGGTAGGAAAGTATCTTAAGCTTTGCAAAAGAAAAAGAGGGGTGACAGGGCAAAAAGGAAAGAAAAAAAGAGGATGAGATCACAGCAGGAGAGCTGTTGTGGCTTAGCTTTCACAGGGCTCAATGGCTTAAAGTTAATCTGGAATTCTGCACTCTCTGATTGCCCGGGAGTTTTCTCACATCAAACATGCAGCCACTTCCCATCCAGAATGGAATTAAAACTCCCTTTTAGATTTACTTCTTGCTGTCTTGAAGTTAAGTTTCAGGTTGTCTGGTGGATGAGAGCTTCTCTTGCTGTCGTATCACACAGTCACACAGTTAACAGAACTCAAAGCAGCGTAGTGCTTCATTTCAGCACTTCAGTGCTTATTTCTAGTGTGGTGAAAGAATCTTCCACAGGCCCTGCTAAAGCCAATCCACTGGAAAATAGCTTTAATTACTATGTTCAAAATGACTTAATGTGATCTTGGTGATCTATTGGTATAAATACTAAAAATACACTATTGTGCGGCTGTTTGAATGAACTTATAATGAGCATGACTAAGTTTTAAAGTAAGATTAAAGGAAAATGCGCACATTTTTATCAGTTGTTGTGGCGGACATTTGAAATAAATTACACTATATTGTTGAAAACAGCTCTATAATAGTTTTTCTCCAATAATTTTAGCAGCATATTGCCAAAATAATAAATTAGAATTCATGAAACGTGTCAATACTTAACCTCTAACTTCATTAATGATTTTATTTTGTCTCGTGTAACAACAAAAATATTTAAAAGTAGTTAATTAAAACATAGTGCTTGAGAAACTGGGATGCTAATTTTCTATTCAAAGTCCTAATAAATTAATAATTTGTTTACTTAGTTTTTTTATTGCCTGTTTGTTGTTGAAACTTTGAAGGCATTTTTCTAACAGAATTTAAAAGCATTTTTGTCTTTAAACACTCAATCGATTTTCCACAGAAACGGGTCTTTGCTTGCACCTTTTCCCCCCTATTTCATGCAGCCCTGGATTGTGTTGCATTAAAGAGGGCAGCTAATGACACATGAAAATATGCTTTACCCCAAAGAGGCAGCTGAAGCCTCTTAATAATTGCACCAGTGTTTGGATTCAACATTATGCCTCATACCTGTTTTCGTCTCATTAGAAAATTAAATGTGTTTCTGATTCCTTTCAGGGAACACTTTGGTTCTGATTTCAGACTTTAGTGAATAAAACAGTGAACTGGGAGTAAACAAAACTATCAACTGGGTGTTACGACAAAGCAATGATGAGCAAAACATTTAAACTCCATTTTCAATTTAAGAAAAAATGAGAAGAATGTTGATAGAGGTTCATCAAAAGGCAGCAATAAATAGTAACAAGTCAACAACATGACTGGGTTAAAAAATACAGATATGAGGTTAACCACTGTTATAATTCAATGTTTCTTAAGGTAAAATTTAAAAAAATTTGGGGATTTAATAATTTATGTCTCTTAATAGCGTTGAAAGAAATCCAGAGAAATTTAAACAAGAGAAAAGTCAGAATGAATCTTCTCTGAATGGCTGCTGCAGAGGCAGAGCTGCACAAAAACAGGATTTTGTGCATGGGTTCAGAAACACCCCTGAAGCTACACTTCATTGCTGGCTTTACCAACTCCACCAGGCAAAGAAAAAAACACGTATAAACAAGAAACAGGAATATTGTTTCTCTGTTCCCACAAAAGATTATATGAAATGCTAATGTAACATCCACATCTAACCTGCACTAGATGGTGGCCAGCTACTTAAAGAGCCTCTCAGTACAGCAAATATTCACCCGCTAGAAGGAACAAGCAGAAAAGATTTAGTGAATTTTATATTCACAACAGACAGTTCAGTTGTTGACTTTGTCACTATTTTCTTAACCAAAGAATTTCCATGTTGCTTCACATCACGGTAAGTACATTAGCTGCTCAACTTATCCTGTTGCTGGTCTGCTGAGTCCATCAGAAGGGAAAGTCTACCACTGAGCATTGTTTTTGCAAAGATCTAAAATATGGTAAAACACTGACTACTTTTAAGTACGTTACATAAACACTTAAAGAAAAAATATCTCTTTAGATATCCTAAATCAAGCAATGCTGGATTCCTCAGACCAGGTAGTAAATGTTCTCCTGTTCTAACTTTTTCACACATCAGAAAGAGTAACTATTTTCTGAGCTCTGACTCTGCTACCAACCAAACGAGCAAACATAGCCTCTGAGAAACTAAACCACAAAGTGCATGAAGAGAGGCGTGCCGGTCCACTCCTCCAGATTACAGGGATGTTTATGGCGCTTGATGAGACACCATTGTCCCAATGTTCATAAAAAACAGAACAGGAAGCTGTCAAGGATTTGAGAGGGCTGAGTGGATGGAGGTATCCACATATAGTCAAAACGCCCTGAGATCTTCCCCAGTCACCCTACTTCCTGGCCTCTCACACAAGCCTGCTAAGTAGGAATGCTGAGAATCTTTCTTTCTTTCTTTCTTTCTTTTTTTTTAAAAAAAAAAGTTGTGTTGTAGTTTTTGAAATTCTAGTCACCCAGGCTAGCACCCTGCCCCGCTTTACTGTATGTGTTTAGCTTAACACTTCCTTTATTTTTCCTTAGGCATTTGCACCAGTGCACAAAGTTGTATTTCCTATGAGAATCATGAGAAGGAGAAAGACATCTGCAAATTTATGACAGCTGCACATTTCAGCTGTGAAGACCGAAGAATCAAATACAGACTTGTTAAAACAATCACTTAGATGAGTAAAGCATATCAGTCACCCTACAGATTATAAAGATAAAGATTTTTATCCCCAAAGACCACCAGCAGCTGTTTTGTCTTCAGTCAAATCCAACAGAATTAGATAGATACAACAAGCTGTAATGAGCAGAATGAAAAGTGGTTTTGGGTTCAGGTTTTAGAAATAGGCAAATTTCTAACACCCAGGAGATGATGAAATACTTTAAACATGATCATTATTGTTGCATAAAAACTGATACAGCCACTTTTCGGTTTATTGTGTGTCATCTCTACAATAACCTCCCTTTTGTAAAGACATGTTCATGGATTTTGTTTACAGCGTTACATTTAGACAACAGATCCCACCATGAAAACTAGTTCAAACCCAGCAGTGTCCATTATTGGAGATATTGATCCATTCTCTGACCTCTTAGTGTTAACATGAAATTGCATTTGCATCAGTGTTATTGACTGCTGCTGCTGTTTCTCTCTCTCTTCATAGCACCAGTGGAGTCTGATGATTTCGCCTTCTTCCTCGAAGGGGGCAACGGGTGCCTGGGGGTGCTGGGTGACTCTATAATTGTGACACCCTCATGTGAGAAGCCCCACCAACGCTGGAAATGGGTAACTCGAGGACGCCTGTTCAATTTGGGCTCATCGTTATGCCTGGGCATAACCACCGGTAACGTCACCATCACAAAGGACAGATCTGCTCTGGGTGTGTACACGTGTGATCGAGAGCCCCCCAGAGTGCGTTGGTCCTGGAATTGTGGTCAGGTGTTGGACACCTTTAACACTTACCTTCATTCACCCTCACTCTGGAACTCATCCTTTACCTCGTCTCCCTCTACACTCAAATGGAGACTGTATGGTGATGTGCAGGACCTGTGCTCCAAAACATATCAAGGTAGGAGTCACAGAGCAGGTACTGTATCATTCAGATTAATGGTGGACCATACACTCTTATATGTGGCTCAAAAATTATGCGTGCTAGAATCAGTTTATCAGTTTTTATGCCACTCTTGTCATTTTGGACATGAATAATCATTTGTGTTATATTTTGGTCTGCAATAAAAAGTTCATGATTGGAATATTTTACCTTTTTTATTTTATTTATTTATTTTTTTTTTACAAATTTTAAAATATTTTCTAAAATTTAGAAAAGAAAATTACACAACAGCAGCCAATTAGCATCCATTTTGTGTGCATACACTTGTGAGAGAGTATGCATGTGTGTAACTGTCCAGACACTTCCTCTCTCGTTTCTTGCCTTATTGCAGTGGTTCCCAAACTGCAGTCGGGACCCCCAGGAGGGGCCAAGAGTTATTTCAGGGGGGCACAGCAAGGCTAAATGAAACTTATAGTTTTTGTACTGCTAACGATGTTGGGAGGCGATGAAAAGGGGGCCCTGCAGAAAAAAGTTTGGGAACCACTGTCTTATTGTCTCTTTACCTTATGCAGTTGTGACAAACTACCTGTCTCTGGCTGTGATCACTTCACACACTTTGTACACTGATCGTTGACTTTACAGTCTTTGTTAATTGGGCAGGTGTGACACCCCACCCACCTTGGATGAGAAAATGTTTAAATTAATTTTACTACTAAAATTTTGCAGATTTTTGCACTTTGGTGCCTCTTAAAAAAAGCTCATCTGGCATCCTTCTTGCATCCTCTCTCTTCTCTGTGCCCTTTTCAGTCATTAGAAGTCAACCCAATTCCAACTCTT